>NC_068326.1:30805689-31450234 GCF_000147395.1 Oryza glaberrima | reverse complement strand
AAATCCACAAAGTCCCCAATTCCTTTGTCCCTCCCATTCCACCCGATGGCTAGGGTTGCGACAATGAGGACAGCATTTGAAGGTGGTGGGAGACAATGAGGTAGCGGTGGTAGGGGACGAAGTGTGGATTCGCGCCGACAAGGGATCTGCACAGCGCACAACCTATCAAGTGCAACTACTCGCACAGCTCAAATTGGGCCCAAATCAGCTCACACTGCCGACGATCCCCAGTGTCACCCACTCGCCTCTCCCTCCCCCAAAAGCGTCGTATTGGGGGAAATGGGAGGGGCAGAGGGATTTTGTGGATTTCGGGATGGCACTATAGCAACAAGGGCTAATTACAATATTACTGTCACGCCGAGACGCGGAGGGGGCTGAGTGCAAAAGTTATGCCTACATGGAGTGCCACGTTAGTGGTCATCCCCGGTGAAATAAGGCTTGGATCGGCTTGGTTCATTAAACAAAGAAGATGGACTTAGATGTGCAAGTTTCAAGTTTACGGATCTAAATGACACCCCCTCTCAAGTTTAAGGACCAGTCATGTATTTTACTCATACATAAATCTCAAAGTATACCACATCATGAAAAATCAACTAAATTCTCTTAGAAAATTTGTTGACACCTACTCGTATATGTTACTCCCTCCATTCCAAAATATATCAACCTGATTCTGAATAGGATACATCATAATACCGCGAATTTGGATAGGGAATCTATCCAGATTCATAGTATGATGATGTATCTCAACCAATTCAATGGTTTTATATTTTGGAATAGAGGTAGTAGAATTGATTTTTAAAGAAAGGAGTGTCTATAGTGAGGGATGGACTAATAGCAGTTCGTGTGGGCCGTTTGAGCTACCATCAGCCTTATTTTCAGCCTATGGGCCTATAAGCCGAAGCAGACGGGCCACATTTGGGTCATTGGGTCCACTCACAATTGCACAGGCCACACGGTATGGGCCGTCAAACCAAGGAGCTTACTGCTCACGGCCTCACTATACAGTCTCTCTTCTTTTTTTTTTTTTGCGATAGCCTCACTATAGTCTCAGTAACCCATGATTACACCTTAATTACCGTGCACTAAGCTACCACTAATCCAGCCCTTAATTAACATTAGCGACAGGAAGGGAACGGAACGGAGAGCCGCTGCGCCTCACATCACATGGACGGATCATTCCGTGTGCGTAATCTCATATTAGTCCGCGGCGCGGCAGCAGAGGCGGGGGTTTTGCGAATGCCGGCACGTGCAAACCGAGCCCCCCAAGATCCCTCGCCCGCACGCACACGTGCAACGCCGCACGCGCGGGTGCGGGTGGGCTGGCCACGGCACGCCGCACGCCACCAAGCGCAGAGCAGAGGCCCGGCAGCAACTGCAAAGAAAACGGCCCCCGTTTTGGGCTCCCCGCTCCCCCATGCACAGCACAGAGCACACACGGAACGAGATTTGGAAGGAGAAACGTGTCTCCAAACATTTTACAGAAAATATTATAAGCGTATTGAAGAATAAACACAGGATATTGGGTCAGAATCATACGGTGTGCATCTCACTATTAATACCCTGTTTATTTCAGCTTGGAATTATTATAATCCAGATTATTGGGAGTAAGCTGAAAGAAACAGACAACTTATTGAAGTAGCTTATTATAATCTGGAGCCCAACTTATTATAATCTGATAAGCTCATTTATGTGAGCTTTTCTAGATTATTGGGTGAAAAATTATCCACCATACCACCTCACTCCCTTTTAGACTTGCAAACCCAATAATCTAGGCTCTAATAATCTAGGAAAGAAACAACTAATCGCTTATTCTACTACAGATTATAACAATCTAGCTTATAGTAATCTGACTCAATAATCTAGATTATAATAATCCCAAGCTAAAAGAAAGAGGGCCTAAGTCTGGAGTTAGAGTAGTCTGACAGCCTCATTGGTTGCACATATTCCCTAAATGACTTATTAGTAAATAAAAGTTAATTTATAGGTAATTTTTTTATATATTTATTTGTAGCGACTTAAAAAGCTAATGTTAAAAGAGAATTATGTTGAAAATATGTTAAGATTAATTTAAATTCAAGTCCTTTTGCTTTCACTTAGAACATCTCCAACAATCTATCTATCTCTCTCCAAGTGAAAATTTAGTAATTTTGGAACAAAAACACACTCTAACAGACTTGCCTTGCCAATCTTGGTCAGCCCAATACCTTTTCCCCCTCTCCTTTTCCCCTCCCGTATTCCCTCTCCCTCCAAGTCTAGATCAAGTGCCCTCCCCCTCCTCCCAGTTTGACCACGTCGACGCCTCCCCTCTGCCGGCACTGTCCCTTGTCGCGCCGTCAACTGCTGATGAGGCCGCCGCCGTCCGTTGCCTCGTCGTTGTCCGCCGTTGCTCGCTCGCATTCTCCGCCCATGCTCGACGCTGACGCCGGGTCAAGCGCCTCTGCTGCCGCTCACTCGCATCCTCAGCCTGTGCTCGCCACCGCCGCTGGGCCAACCACCATGGCCTACCGGTGCAGCGAGCGGAGCGGAGGAGACGACACAACGGTGAGGGAGGAAGGGTGCGGCGCGAGGAAGTAGCAAGGAAATGAGAGAGGCTCGACGGCGAATGGCTGTCGAGGAAGACGAGGCTGGCGAAGAGTGGATCTGTCATCACCGTCGCCTCGCACGCATGGATTCGACGTTGCCATAGTCGCTGCTCCCACCAGCCCGTGCCGCCTCCATCCCCGTGCCACATTGCAGACAAGAGAGGAGAAGAATAGGACAAAACTGGGTGAAGAACAACATAATACATATGAAGACTGACATATGGGACCCAATATTAAATTAGATAGTGTAATGGAGATGTTGTTGGAGTGAAATGTGGATTTGGCTCTCTAAATTTTTGGCAAGTTGCCAATAGGACATTTGGATAGTAAAAAATAGCCACTCTCTTGAAGATGCTCTTAAAACAAGTATAATAGTGAGCTATAAACCTACTACTATAATAGTGAGCTATAATAGTGAGCTATAAACTTATGTAGAGGGGAGAGATCATAACAAAAATTTAAGGTTGTTGGCTCTCATGCAAGAGCTAGCTTAATACAGACTCCAAAACAAATACATTAAATATATAAGTGAGAGATAGAGAAAGGAAAAGAAAATTGTAGCTAACCTTATAGTTAATCTATTATATATGTTAGCCCTTTTTCCACCACGGTGGGCAGTTGGGCGAAGAGGCGATGGTGGCCGGGCGGAGAGGCGACTGAAGCGGCGACGGCACCGGCGGTGGAGGGGCGGCTCAGCCCGGGGCTCACGAGGTTTTGGGAGCCAATGTTGGTTACGCGAATCTGGGAAAGTCATGGTCCCCACTCCCCTCTCTCCTTTAGACAAGCACTTTATCTACGTGGATAAATATTGCCACACGACACGTGTGCGCACTGTGAATGGCCGACCAATGCTTTAGAATGCGATGGATCGCGTGCGTACCTGCATGGCTGCGTCCATACAGCAAAGCACGGCTTCTCTGGCTCGATTGTGCCGTGGACGAAGCAGCTGGTGAACAGCGTGCGTTCACAGAACACAGGAGGAAGAGTTCGTAATTCGGTCTTACGTACTTCTACCAACCATGTGCTTGCCAAATCTTGTGTTAGCAACCATGTGCTCGCCAAATCTTGTTAGATTTCAGCAAATGGGCCGAAGCACGCACATGCCCTGATCTTGAGTTCCTCCCCCTGACGAGACATGACATGACCAGAAAAACACACAAAACTGTACCGAGCGTACAGCACAATCATTGCTGATACTCCAAAATGGTGGCTTCAAAAGCCAAATCCTCTATTGCAATTTGATTTCTAAAATGACATTTTTGTTCTCCCGTAAGGGGATGCAATGGCAATGGCAATGGCAATGGCAAAGAGATCTTGTTACTTCACCTCAGATGCTCTTGGCAAGTCTCAAATAAAGTGCGATAGCGGCAGCTGCACCAAGCCAAACAACAACAGATACAAACAGGAAAGGATAAGAGGGATAAGTACTCGGAGAAAGTAGAAGAAAACAAGCCAATCTTCATCTACCTGGATCATCCTCTCGAGGAAAAAAGGCTGCCTCGACACCTCAAACTTCAAAGCGACGTCTTACCACTTCCCCACCACTCGTGCGTGCAACAGCAGTACGCCCAGACTTGCACGGTCATTATTTCGCTTATACTTATAATCATAATTATTTATCTGTAAGTTAAAAAAAATTATAAATAAACTTTTTGTACAGTATGTGTTCTTAGCAATTTAAAAGTAGATGTTAGAAAATAAACTATGAATAAAACCCTAAAACCAACTCCCAAAATAAATTTTAAAATTTAAAATTTGGCTGCAGCTTATAAGCCAGAAGATAATTATGTCCTACTATTCCATATCTCTCTCCATGTAAGAACGACAGCTCGAACTGAAAAAAAAAATTCACCAAAGTTTTAGAAAAAAAAAAACCCCTGACACTGCGAGCTTAGCCTGAAGAACAGTGAGCCCATGGCGATGAACGGCCCGGATGAACCCGGTCACGTTCCGAGATGGGTCCCCGACTCCCCATGTGTCGCAGCCTCGGCCCCCACGGAATCTCGTGATCGCGCCACCGGATTGGGGCGTTGGACGGTCTCACGGTCAGGATGTCCTCCATCGATGGACACGACGAGGTTAAGACCAAATTTAATAGTATAGCCAACTACTAGCTTCAAATCATCTAGTATAGTCAATTTAATAACTAATTCATACAATAGTTACCTAAAAAAATATACTAGACTATTAATACATGATCCTACATGTTATACACACTTTGTGTTTAGAGACCGTGCTGCAGCTGGCTACAAATTTGTAGCTTGCTGCTCTTCTCTCTCATCTTTTATCTTATTAAAATATGTTTATAGCTGGCTTATAGTATGCTATTGTACTTGCTTTAATTTAGGCCCTGTTTAGATCCCACTCCAAAATTTTTCACCATGTCACATCGAACGTTTGAACACATGTATAAAGAATTAAATATAGGCTAAAAAATACAGTAACTAATTGCATAGATTGCGACTAATTTACGATATGACTCTTTTAAGCCTAATTGTTATATGATTTAACAATGTGTTGCTACAGTAAACATTTGCTAATGGTAGATTAATTAGGCTTAATAAATTCATCTCGTGGTTTACTCCCTCTAGACTGATAATACTTGTCGTTTTAGATAAGGGTGAGGTCAAACTTTTAAATCTTTGGTTATGAATAATTTCTAAAATATTTGTCTCTGAAATATGGTGACTATAGATTAGTCTTAAGAAATACTTTAATAAAATCATATATTTGTTAACATTTATATACATATTATAATAAAAAATAATGGTCAAAGTTGTTTTTCGAAGACCGTGTCCTTATCCAAAACGACAATTATTATTAGCCCGGAGGGAGTACTAACAGATTTTGTAATTAGTTTTTTTATTAGTGTCTAAACATCCAATACGATACCCTATATAACATCCGATGCGACATGCCAAAACTTTACACTCCTGTATCTAAACATCCCTAGCATGGATAGCAGCCGGCATGCATGCTCACTTGCTCAGTCCAACAGATGATCACACTGAGACTGACACTCCTTTTTCTGAGTCACTTCCAGCTGGAAAAACAAAAGGGAGACAGCACGAGGTTGAGCTCGAAAAGCTGGAGCTGTAGTTGGGGAAAAGTTTAAGAGCTTTTGAAATAAACTTTTTTTGATTTTGATTTGTTTTTGTTTTGCTGTGGTGTTTGGATTAAAATGAAACTAGACTGAGATTGCTGACTGTGACGTGAAAAGATATGATAGATAAATTGAAAATTGGGGTGTGCTCCCGATTCCCGAGGAGGTTAGTTGAAAGAGATAACGAGGGATTTAACAACTCCTTGGAAATGGTGTAGCGGTTGGTTGAGAATTTTCAAAGAGCAGGTGAAGAAAATTGAATCCAATGCTCCTGATCCTTTGTGCTGTGCTGCACCTCGCTCGGCCCTTTTTCTGCTGAGGCCTGAGGGTAAGCTAATTCGTACAGTATACTGCTACGTACTAGTATACAAAAATGATCACATTTATCGTTGGAACAAACTTAATTTGAAACTTATCAGTTCCGTCGATTGCTTTTCACCCTATAAGATGCCCAGAAAATTAAAAAAATAAAACTTAATCCAGAGTTTTCATTATACTTTATTTTTCAATATTTTCTCTTTCGGAGTAAACTGCATTCGCAGTACAACAACTTGATAAGTGGATATAATTTAATAGAAAACCTGAGAGAACGTGCTAGGAAAACATCTTAGTTGATGAGTGCAATTAAGTGCAAGAACTTAATAACTTAGCGTATATGCGCAACAAAGCAACTTACAAGGTGGTACGGTACGGTTTTAGTATAGTAACTTAAAAAGTTTAACAACTTAATTATTTCAAACATTTTTCTATACGCATTCAATTTTTAATTACTTAATTTGCTAATATACTTTGGTAGAATTATATGAACATACTTAAATTTTGTCATTCTATTAACTAAAAGTCAGTTAAAATTTACTATGTACAATTTTTTGTGTTTCCGTTTTAGATTTGAGAAGGTGGAGAAAAAAAATTCCAAACCGGTGTTGCACATTGGATGATCAACAGAATTCTTATATTAAATTAAAGATTATAGTAGGTTTGCATGTAATAGCATATACTGACATTGTGAAAAGACATAGCACTCGTTAACCAAGCACATACTTAGCCAACTTGCTACACCGAAAAACTAAATGTCAAATTCTCCTATTAGAATACACCTATTTGTTAAGTTGTTGCATTCAGATGTTCAATTCTTCAGTTCTCGTACTAAATCGCATCCACCTATCAAGTTGTTATACCATAAACATAATTTACTTTTTCATTCATACAGCTAAGAACAAATATATAAAAGGAGCCATTGTAAATTTACCACTACTTTGAATCGTTATTGCAAGAATGCCACTAGAAAATTACAAAAATACCACTATAACTGTTATTCGAGTGGCACCCTTGCAAAATTAAAAAAACTAGTGGTAAATTTGCAAATGCTCCTATATAAGAAGAGTTACTTACAAATTAATATTTTATTGTTTATAGAATGTAGCGGCTTATAATCGGTTGCAGACTTGTAGGGGAGCGATGAGATTGTAAACTCTACTACTCTGTTACTCCAATTTTTTTTTTTAAACTCTGTTACTCTGTTACTCCATGCCAGTGCGTGACTTGGCGCCTTGTTGGGCAAAACTTACTACTCAGATCCACAACACAGCGCAAGAACGGTACTGACGTACTGTAGTATTCAACTGTACTGTACAGCAGTGCCATCCTATTTATATGGGCCTGTATCTGCTTTGAAATACTATAGAGTACATTGGTATATTTTGTCGAGTACATGTAGGATCACATACGCACACATATGACACATAAAAAAAAATAAATATTAGGGAATGACCTAATATTAAATAAATAGAAGGGGCTGCTATTTAACGGAATTCCGTTTTCGAATAGGATGATCCCGAGTAGGTATGAGGTGTGATACCTATTATGTATCAGACGATTCTACACAACAAGATGATCCCGAGTATGTATCAGGTGTGATACCTATCAGGTATCAAACGATTCTACACACGCTTCATGTGATACTTATCAGGTATCATGCGATTTCTACCACGTATCGCGTGATACTCGCGGGGTATCATGTGAAACCTGTCAGGTATCAGACGATTTCAACCACGTATCGCGTGATACTCACGAGGTATCATGCGATACCTGTCATGTATCAGACGATTTCTATCACGTATCGCGTGATACTCGCGAGGTATCATGTGATATTTGTCAGGTATCATACGATTTCTACCATATATCGCGTGATACTTACGAGGTATCGGATGATACCTACTAGGTATCAAGTGATTCCTACTAGATATAGCTGGGCATCCTGTTAGGGGAGGAGCACCCCGACACGCGTGGTCGGCTCCATGCAACGACGGCGACGGCAACAGGGGATGGGCACGGCGGCGGCGGGGAGGGGGGGAGCGACGGCGGCGGTGGGGGATGGGCGCAGTAGCGGCGGAGGCGACGGGGGACGGGCATGGCAACGGTGGGGGATTGCGACGGCAGCGAGTGAGCAGGCCTGGTGCGTGTATGGATAAGAATCGCGTCGTGGAGGAGGCTATCCCGTTGGGGGACGGTATCCTGTCCCCTAGCATTCCCGTAAATAGAATGGGTGAGAGTTTGAACCCAAACATATGACACATCTATGTAGGTGCATGCTAGTACACGCTTAAATAAAGTCAAAGGTATTGATGATATGTAGAGCTATTTTGAAAAAAAAATACTTCTATTATATATGGGTTTTGCAAAGATTTTTAGTGATCAGAGTTACATCTATATGAGTAAAATCTGATGATATGTCCAATGAAATTAAGAATTTACTCTCGTGATGTAGGTGATCCACATGTTATTGGTACGAGAGGGTAAATCTTTAATTTTGCGTACGGTCCAATCTCCCTCTAAACGGCCAAGTCAATATCTAAAACATCATATTCTTATCACTGGAAACATCATATTCTTATCACTGGACGGAGTAGTATTTGGTTGCGATCCATATTTTTCGTAGCATTTGATTCGTATTCTAGCCTTATTTGAATTCGTGTGCGTTGCTGTACTATACTTGTGATGATGATGATCAGCCTCATAGTAGCCCACGACGGGTGAGGTGGCAGAGGATGGCTCCCGCCTAGAGATTGCTATGGTCCAAACGTCACTCCTCCTCCTCCTCTCCTCCTCCAATGGTGTTCGCAAAACCAAGAAATCATTATAAAATGCCCGGAATTCGAGGCACTTCTGCTCACCCAACCCAACCCAACCTCAACCTCAACCTCAAGCTCTCCTCCTCCTTCCTCCTCTGCTCCTGCTCCTGCTGCTGCTGCTGCCGTGTGCTCTGCTGGCTGCTCCTGCTGGTGAGGTGGTGGTCTCTCTCCCCCCACTTCACCATCTCCTCCTCTCCTTCGCCGCCGGCGCGCTTGCTTCCTCCTCAGCACGCCACCTCCTCGCCCCTCATAGCTCAATCAGATTACTCGACCGTGCAAACATCCTGACCATTTTCTACAGCCCCGCGCTTTAGCGTTTTTTTTTTTTTTTTTTTTTTTTTTGCTGCTGCTGATTTGGTGGCGGCGGCTATCTTGGAGAGAGATACAGAATCCGTGCTTCTTCTTGAGCGAGCTGGTTGGTTGGTGGCATGAGGCGTGGAGAGCTTCAGAGTGAGTGCCATGGCGCGTGTTGATTGCTGTTGGTGGTGAGATGGAGGGTGGTAGGCTAGGAGGAGCGGCGGCTTCAGCATCGGCGGCGGCGGCGGCGGACGCGCGCGGCGGGATGTCGGGCTTCGCGGCTCCTCAGCACGCCATGTACGCACACCTGCCTCTCCATTTCTTGATGGTTTCTCTTCTCCCATTCTCCTGCTCATTTCTGCATGCTCTGTGCTGTGTCTTTACTTGTCTTAGCTTCTTTTTTTTTGTTATTTTTCTGAGTGAGTATGATCCCCTGATTGCTGATTAGTTTTGTTAATCGAGCATGGATCGCGGATGATTGCTCATTCTGCTTTTCCAGGGAAAAAAAAGTTGACTGCTTTTTCAGCTGATTAGCTCTTGTCGATGAGTGGAGTGGTGCCCTTTAGCTCAAGTATTGTAATGATTAGAGAGTGGAGTAGCTTTAGTACTGCTCCTTAGTCTAGGTTTTTGGTTGCTGCTGTTCTTGTTCTTATTATGCTTGTGGAGTGCAAAGACCTTAAGTAGCCATGCGGCCCATCACTGATCACTGGACCACCTATGTACTATATATGTTCTGAACCAGGACACTGGATTAGCACCACTATGGTAGGCCCCAGATCTCCAAAAAGGGTAAACAGGATATGCTGATTGGGCTTGATCATGCATAGTTTGGGTTAGCTCATAATAGAGTGAAGCATGGACCAGGGAGTGTGACACATTGTGGTGGAAAATGGACTTTTGCTGAACTATGCCAGGTTTCTGTCATAATCTTCAAATTCTTAATCAACAGATGTTGAAGAACCCTTTTTTTTGTATTGCTCTGCAGTCTGAACAAATTTGGGTTCTTGACTGCTACTGCATGCAATGGGCATGCAAGTTTGCGACCAATGCAACTGAATGGTGTGCTGTTATTCTTGTATGGAAAAGAAATGATAGGTTGCACCATTGACTGTTGTTGAATGGACATTGTGTGATGCTCATAGGATGTATTTGATATGTAAGTTTTTGCTGTGTAGATACACTATTTTCTGTTCTGTAACTGATCTGGTGTACAAAACTTTTCAGCCATACAAATTTGAACAACGTGCAACCTACTCAAGTTACTGATTTTGGGGCACTTGCGCAGTCTGCTGGATTCCGAATAGAAGATCTCGCTAATCTCAGTACAAGTATGTTGGCAATCAAATATGCTAGAGAATTCCTTTTTTCCATATGTTGTTTTCTTGCTTTATAAATTTCAACTGTGTCATTTCTACTTTTCTGCAATGGAGTTTTCACCATACATTGCACACAGCTACAATGCTGTACCATTAATGTCAATAAAAATCCCCTATACCTTTTCTGTCGACTGCCTGTGGCTTGAACACTTTTGCTTTATTTTTCTTATTTCCAGATGGTTTGTTCAATCTGAAGTCAAATGCTCATACCATTATCAATGACCCCCTCCAATTTGAGAATTATGTAAAGGTATGCAGGCCATGAACGGATAATTCCTCATGACAGATCTGATGGTCTTTTATAAAGTAAAATTCCACCCACACCAGGAATTCATGCAGTTTTCCCTCCTGGTTGCAGTCTATTTCTCCGTCTAATATTACTACAACAGCAACAGTAACAGTAGTTGACCCTCAGACACTGGTCCCACAAAAGGGAGCACAACTGAATTTGGTAACTATAAGGACTGGTAACGTTGAGAATTGGGGGGAGTCGACTATTGCTGATACAAGTCCAAGGACTGATACATCAACAGATCCAGACACTGATGAGAGGAATCAGATGGTAATAAGACGCCTATCATTTTGAAATTACTGTTTATCATGATGATATGAATTTGTTTAAAACTGTTCATACCAGGTTTGGGATGTTTGAATTTTCTTTCAAATACCTTTGTAAAGAATTGCCTGAATTTGTGATAGGTACAGCCTTTATAATTCTACTATTATATGCATGTGGCGATTGATTTTTTATGTGTTAAGGACTGATGGTTCATAACTTCATATGTGCCATTGAGTTCAGATTAGCTGATGAAACAATTCAGTGTAGCACTACTTGTAGATTTTGCCTTCCCTAGACTAATCCTTGCATGCTGCCTATAACATTCTTGGAGCATGTGGAAGCTTTAGTATATGTACATTGATCCTCAATCATGTAAATAATTGAATTTTCCCATTAACACAACCACTTCAATTATTTTGTATTATTTTCACTTTATTTATGCTTTTTTGGGGTTAAATGCTAAATTTATACTCAATCATATCGATTTATTGGCTATATATACTTAACAGTTTGAACAAGGACAGTTAGCTGCTCCCACTGCTTCTGATTCTAGTGACAGGTCAAAGGACAAACTAGATCATAAGGTATGCGCTGTATCACCACATACAATATGCTTTGATCATACATGCAATCCACCATTCAAAGTAAAGGACTCTTTCTCAACAGACACTTCGCCGCCTTGCCCAAAATCGTGAAGCTGCTAGGAAAAGCCGTTTAAGAAAGAAGGTGTGTTTGTAACTTTGTATGATCTTGAAATGTTTTATCTGATATTGTTGTTGAATTTGAACTTCTACTGAGCTACATATATATTTTCTTTCATCATCTCCTGTCTAACAAGCTACTTTCTTTAAGTAGTGTGTTACGGATTATTTTTACCCTGAAATTCCATTAGTAGCCTATAAACTTGTCCCAAACCATGATAGTATTTGCAATTGTAGATTAGATAAGCATTTTTTTTATAAAAAAATTAGCCCTTTTTCTTCAGTTTGTGCTCTTTTGGATGCTTTGTATGGTTTCATCATTTATTTTCTGCAGGCATATATCCAAAACCTTGAGAGTAGCAGATTGAAACTTACTCAGATAGAGCAAGAGCTTCAGCGGGCTCGTCAACAGGTAGAAGCTCAATATTTTTCTTGCAGGATTTATCAGAAGTTTCAAGAGATAAACATGTATTCGGTTTAATTGTCCAACATGTGCTTCAGGGCATTTTTATATCAACATCGAGTGATCAGTCCCACTCAGCGAGTGGAAATGGTAATAGTGTACTGACTTTTCTCTTTTTCTAAAATTGTTGGTTAATATAAGCAGTGCTGTCTGTTGTATTTTATCATGTGTCTTTTAATCATCATTTTTCTTCGGTATTACTTGGGATAAAGGAGACAAATAAAGAGAGAAGAAGATAGACACGAACATGACCAACTATGACTAGCTATCACGATACGCTACTTTATACTTAAGAGTCTTGTGCAAGAAAAAAAAACTTCTTTAGGTATAATAACAAATTGTAGATATCATGGTAGCTAGTTTCAGTTGCTCATTGTTAAGTATCCAATATACTGCCAATGCCTTTTTATGGTAATGTACTGATGTTTTCTAATCTGTAGGAGCTTTGGCATTTGACATGGAGTATGCACGGTGGTTGGAGGAGCATAACAAACATATAAATGAGTTGAGGGCTGCAGTTAATGCACACGCTGGTGATAATGATCTCAAAAGTACAGTTGATAGTATTATGGCACACTACAATGAAATTTTCAAGCTCAAGGGTGTGGCAGCCAAAGCAGACGTTTTTCATGTGCTGTCGGGAATGTGGAAAACCCCTGCTGAGAGGTGCTTCATGTGGCTAGGTGGCTTCCGATCATCTGAGCTTCTTAAGGTAAGAATATACTATTATTATATTGCACCTACTTATTTTGAAGCCTCACCCGGAGGCAAAATGCTGACCTGAATATATATTATTTTAATTGATCCAATATTTTTCTTAGGCTCTGTTTTTTTTGAAAGGAATACTACCAGGCAATGGCCCAGTAGTGTATTTTATAGAAGCCAACAAAGTATTTACAGGGAAAAAAAGAAAAAATACAAAAGGCTACAACCCCCTATAGAAGCTATAAAGTTTGTAACCAATCAGAAACCAATTGTCTAAGATCATCATTCATCCTACACATATGTAGAAGAATTTCATGCTTAAAAGAATTCCACCAGCTGTCAAATGAAGGATCTATATTCTGGAAAATCTTTCCATTCCTTTGCTTTCAAATGTGCCAACACGCAATGAAACAAATCTCCAAGAATCCTTTTTTCTGAAATCTCAATCTTGCTAGCACCAGCATCTGAAAGAATTCTAGAGAAGTGTTCCAAGATATTCCCAGCTTCTGCCAACATTTTCTACTAAAAGGGCATTGAAAGAACAGGTGAGACAAAGTTTCTCTGTGATGCAAAGGGCATAAGACACAAGTAAGATCAGCATTTAGGGGGGCGTATTTTCTCCTGTCCAACATGTCTCTCGTGTTCAGCCTATCAGAGAAAAGAAGCCATATGAAAACTTTTATCTTCATCACACATTTGGTCTTCCAGATCCATCGGAAAGGTCTGGGAGGTTGCATGGATGCAAAATTCAACTTGTAAAAAGCTTTTGAGGTGTAATTGTTCCTGCCCCATATAAAACTCCAATTATCCCCCTGCTGACTTGCTAAGGACAGAGCATCCAGCTCTCCCTTTAGCAGCAGAAATTCTGTGTAAGCTTCCTGGGTCAGTGGCAACTTAAAACAATCCTCAAAAGGTTTAGCACAGGTGACAGCCAAGGAATCATTTTTGGCAATGGCATGGCCACATAGATGTGGGTAAGTGATGCTCCTAATTTGGTCATTCCACATGTCGTCCCAAAACAAAACTGTGTTACCTGAGATAACCTCACACTTTGCAATTCCCCTGAAGTAATCTGAAAGAGAATTTTTTAAGAGAATTCCCCTGAAGTAAACTGTGTTACCTGAGATAGCCTCAAAACTGTCTTAGGCTCTGTTTGGAATAAGAGAATTTTTCTCGCTCAATTTCTGTGTGAAATGAACTATTTCTTGTGAAATTTGTTGCACTCGAAACAGGTCCTTTTTGTCTTTGTGATTAAATAATTGCCTTCATGACTTTTGACCGACTTGAAAGCTAGAAAAGCTCACGATCTACATTTCTAATTAGATATTATACTGTTTTGCTTTGCTTTCCTTTTTTCTTTTATAAAAAAATAGTCTTTTGTGGAATTCACCAATCTAGTTATCCCTATCCACACAGTTCGTAACGAATTCAAGATGACTGACATCTAGTTCCTTTTATACCAACATTTCTGCTGCAGTTACTGGCAGGGCAATTAGAGCCTCTTACAGAGCAGCAGCTTGCTGGCATAGCCAACCTGCAACAATCCTCCCAACAGGCTGAAGATGCTCTTTCTCAAGGGATGGAAGCACTACAACAGTCGCTTGCAGAGACCCTGGCATCAGGATCTCTCGGCCCTGCAGGATCTTCTGGTAATGTTGCAAACTACATGGGACAAATGGCAATGGCTATGGGGAAACTTGGTACCCTAGAAAACTTCCTACGGCAGGTAACTTGTATTTGCTTACCTCCTATTTTATAACCTGGTTTGTTTGTTCAATATTGTTCGAGTTGGTTTGTGCAATCTATTTGGCTCATGCATTGTACTTGGACAACTAACGTGGCACCTTTTCTGTACTCAATAGACTGTTCTAGCTGGTGCTAATGCACATAATTAAATGGGTTAATTAGATCCATGCCTTTGCAAATATGGGTTAAAAGTGAGATTGCAACCTCTTTCTCTCATCACTAATTATATTGGCTCATTGTCTAAAAATTAATTAATTATTCCCTCTGTCCCAGAACATGATCATTTTCAGCCCCTCCCATTTGTCCCAAAACAAGTTTATTTTTAAGCAATCATTGCATTGAAATTTGTCAAAGTAGGGGATAAATACATTGGGAATAGATAAAAAGATAAATAGACATGTTTCTGTGTTGACTAATACAGAAGGGAAAATAACCATTAAACGGAATACCAAGAAATAGACATAGAGAAATGTATATTTCTGTTGCAAATTGTAACTTTTGGTGAACTATAACGATGCCTTATCTGCAGGCTGATAATCTGCGGCTTCAGACTCTTCAGCAAATGCAGCGCATATTAACCACTCGCCAGTCAGCACGAGCTCTACTTGCAATAAGTGACTACTTCTCCCGGCTTCGTGCCCTGAGTTCTCTTTGGCTCGCCCGTCCAAGGGAATAAATAAATTGAATTGATTCGTAAGTAGGATATTGTTAGGTAATGTATCTCTAGTGTTATATCAGATAGGAATTGAGGTATTCCCTACTTCCTAGATTCTTCACAATGTTCATGTATTGGTGACAGACTCGGATTACTATCTTTCCATGTATGTCTTCAAGTGAATGTTCAATGCATATTGTAGTCTGTATATGACATCATATGATGAGTTGTTGGGCAAATTTGTAACATTTTTGAGAAAAGTGGGGATGTAAATACTTGCAGAATAATTTTAGAGCTTATCCAGTGATTATATTGGAGGGTACAATTTGCAAAGAAACCATGCAACCTGTGAAACTGACGGTGGAGACGTGGAGTTATACGTTACCAGATACCATTTCAGATAGTGATATTGCTATATAAGCATTACAGATATATCTGGTTAAGAACGTAGGAGTAATTGGTACGGAGTACTAAACAATTTTGAGCCATACCAATGTCTATTGGAGCACATCCTGAACTAAAATCTCACCTGGTCATTCCAGGGGAAATCTACACACTTATTTTCTGGCGTAAACCAAAATAACATTATAAATCTTTGGTTCAGAAGTGAGCTTCTTAAATTCCTATGGCTGTCCAGAAAAGAAGGAAAAACTAAAAAAGAAAGTTCTTTATACTCCCTCCGTTTTTTAATAGATGACGCCGTTGACTTTTTCTCACATGTTTGACCATTCATCTTATTCAAAAAATTTACGTAATTATAATTTATTTTGTTATGAGTTGTTTTATCACTCATGATGCTTTAAGTGTGATTTATATCTTATATATTTGCATAAAATTTTTGAATAAGACGAATGGTCAAACATGTGAGAAAAAGTCAACGGCGTCATCTATTAAAAAACGGAGGTAGTATCAGGTAATTTTACATTCTTACCTATCAGAAAATGATATGAATAATGAGATCTGTATACACAAACACAAGGAAGTTACGCATGAAGCAGACGTCGTTCACCTTGGAGAAACTAGTTCTGTAGTTCATCAGCAGCGGGCATCGTTAAGCAGCAGCCTTGCCACGTTTCACAGGGGCACGAAGGGAGGCTCTGTAGGCAGCGTCTGACTTTTCAATGCCATCAAACAGGTAGCTGTAAGGCGGTGTTCTGACGTATCTTCCTGAACCGGGAACAATGTTCAGAATGCCATCCTCCCACACAACTCGCCCTCTTGAGATCGTGACTTCTACCATTCCCTACACCGATTGAGAGAGAAAAAGAAAACATAAGTTGAATTCAAGCTTTTGCAAATGCAGTTGTGAGTAATGAGGGACCGACCTTTCCTTTCCTGCCCTCGTACACATTTGTGTTGGACCTTGAATGGTGTGTGTGGGCACCCATGACAAAGCTCCTCTCGGGATTCAGGATGATAATATCTGCATCAGATCCTTCCAGAATTGCTCCTTTCCGAGGGTATATGTTGAAAATCTTGGCACTGAAAAGATTTGAGTAATTTGATCATTGTACTTCGTTGAATAGTGGGGAATTTGTTGTTTAAAATGATAGCTAGTGAATTTCTTCAATATACCATTCTGTGCTTGTCACTCTCACATAATCACTGACAGAAATTCGGCCAGTCTCCTGCATACATTGTATGAATGTCAGATAACAGATATACTGGAAATGGAACCACTGGATTGCTGACTTTTTTTTTTGATACTGTAGAATATTTTCCATTAAAAACACCATTCAAAATATCAACTTACCACCATACTGTCCCAAATAATATGCATCCTTTCCTCGATACCTGGGGTCAAGCGTTTAAGAGAGAGATGCCTTAGCTGGGTTTATTCAAACCAAACACGAATTCCTTATAAAATCAAAAGTTCTTTTATATACTTATTTGTCAACGTTGAAATTCACAATCCACAAGGATTACCATTAACACCATTAGGAATCTTTCTGAAATCATCAGAGCCGAAAGCTTTCTGTGTGGAGTTGAAGGTGCAATGATCAGTTCCTACAAGCTGCATAGAAATGAAGAGCAGTTAGATAGTCATCCATGTGAAGTTTCCTACCCCTTAGCAAGGTATAAGTTTCTGCAAGCAAACAGTGCGCCCCTATAATTTGCTAACTGACCTCCAAATATTAGCTAAGATGAAAAAGTAACTCCGTGATGTCAAACTGAGGGTATGAAAAGTATCACCTGTAAAATTCCTGATGAAAGAGCAGCTTGAAGTGCTTTATTATGCCCTGCTTCTCGGATAGGAGGACTCATTACATACCTAGAAATGTGATATGAGATAAAAGAAACCACAATTGCATAAACAAAGCATTAAATTTGTGCTTTTATTTACTTTGAAGCTATCATGAAGTCCGGATCCCAAAGCCAAGAATCATCAAGTACTAGCCCAGAAACCACAGGTTCACCAATAACTCTCTGCCCTGCAAAGTATGAATTTGTATCAATATATGCTTTGTTTGTCAAATTGAGATATCTTGCCAAATTTATATCAATGTAGATATCTGGGGCATGATCAATCCAATGCGACTTTTCAGTTCCCAGGACCCAGGCCAGCTTGTTATTTGAAACCAGACTACTTAAAAGTGCAAATGAACATATACAATGTATCTTTCTAGGAACATATTCATTCATATAAAAACTCTGGCTTGCTTGCATGCATGAGTAATTTGATTGCAACTGAAAGGTAAGGTGGCAGACCTTCTCTTTTAGCCTTGGCAATCTCATCCATTGCATCAATGCTCATCACATGAACAACATACAATGGTGTATTGACAAACTTGGCTAATCGAATTGCCCGAGCAGTTGCTTCCCCTTCCAACTGCAGGGAACAAGAAGCAGCTCAATGGTATCTATCCTTCCTTGTGAGAGAAAATACACAAATTTCATGGTGTGTCTAGTTCACCAAATTGACTTGAATATTGTATAAGAAAACACTTGATCTGTCCAACATATCAAGATAAATAGGCATAACAGTAAATGCGAAGAGTTAGTGTGAAATTACAACTGGAGGTCTTGAGAGAGCATGTCCTTCTGGGCCAGTTATCCCAAGATCGATCATTCGTTGCTGTCCCTCAGCAACAGCATCCCCATTCTCTGCATGAACCATAGCCAAGGCACCAAGAGATTTGCATTTCTGTAAGCCTTGCAGGAGTAGGTCATCCGTGACCATCAATGAACCTTTATACGCCATGAAGAACTTGAAAGAATTGATCCCTGAAATATTGGCAATTTAAATTCTGGCACTTAGACTACGATACAATATAGTACCAAAGCATCATGTTCTGATAGACATTGCAGACTACAGGAAATTTGCAAAGTTGATTTCAGGTTGAAACATAGGAGTTGCTTCATGAACCAGAATGGAATTTCTTATTTCTGATGAAAATAACTGACAGCACAAAAAGAAGTACTGACCATGTTCCTTAACCATCGTTTCCATTTCCCTCGAAACATCATCATTCCACTTTGTAATGGCCATATGAAATCCATAATCCATGGCAGATTTTTCTGCCTTCTGTTTGTAGGATTCCAAACCTGCAGTTAAATTGCCATTCACTGGAATGACGAAGTCAATGTGCATTGTTGTCCCACCAGCCAATGCTGCAGCATGACCACTAAAGAAATCATCAATGGTTACAGTTCCCATGAATTCCATCTCCAGGTGAGTGTGAGGGTCAATTCCACCTGTGTGACATTTGCCAGAAGAATGATAAACCCGAAGAGCAAGTAATAACTAATTCCAAAATGTTTATCAAAACCGTAAGAATTTACCTGGCATGACATATTTTCCAGTTGCATCAATCACTTTTACATGATCATCACCAACCTAGATATGAAAACATGAGACTTTTCAATAGCAAGGTTGAAACATTAAGAGAGGACATGGTTTGATAAAAAGCTGCTCCAACACAACTTCCCTCTATTTACGGACCCCAATTCACAGTTCCATAAAAAAAATTGCTAGTTTCAGATGGCTTCTCACTCATCTCAAGAAAGAAGGAAAGATAACTGTGTTCATTTTTTCCAGTTTACTGTTTATACTGTCACTTCATATCTCCATGACCTTTGTTTTACATTTACCATAGCAGTTACTTTTACATTTACCATAGTAAATTGCAGTGACCTATTACTACAAAACTGTTCATCTTAAGATGCTACATCCGTCCCAAAATATAAGAACCTAAATCGGATGAGAGATTTCCTAGTAACACGAATATGAACATATAGATATTTCTGAGTATTACGAATCTGGTCAACTACTAGGAAATAGAAATATCTTATCTGGTTATAGGTTCTTGTATTTTGGGACGGAGGGAGTATAAGCCAGTTCCAGAGTCACTTGGCAATTTGGCATCAACGAACATGGCTACAGTCTAGCCTCTACTGATGGCTCATTGGTTGTTGCAGTCTTGAAGACGGCAAGTCAATGCGCAGTCCGAATCCCAAGAGGAGCCAATCCGAATCTCCCCAACCCCAGAGCAAAGTCTCAGAGATCAGCAGCCACACTCACCGGGATGTTGGGCCGCACGGCGACGATCACGCCGTCCTCCACGTACACGTCGGCCTCCTCCACCCGGTGCGCGTTCACCACCGTCCCGCCCCTGATCAGGATCCTCCTCCCGTCCCCTCCGCCGCCGCCGCCGACGGCGCAGCCACCGCTTCCTCCACCGACGGCCGCGCAGAACTTCAGAGTCCAAAACCCAAAATCACATCAGACCAACCAAACCAACCAAACACGCTGGCGATCGAGCGACAGAGAAATCCGAGCGCACCCCACCTCGTTCGCCGCCGGGTGAGCCACCGCGACGGCGACGGCGCCGAGCAGGAGCAGCAGGATGTCGCCGTGGAGGCGGCAGGGCATCGCCATGGCTCCTCCTCCTCCGACCGCCACTTCCTCGGATCCTCAGAGACGCAGAAGAGCGGAGAGAAGAGAAGAAGCAGAGAAAAAAAAAAAAACCACTAAACCAGTTGTCACGTTCGTTCGATTCTCTTATCCAATCAGCAGCGCGTGCGACGTATGCGGGGAGGACTAACACATCAATTAAACGGATTATTAAACAAAAACGAAAGAAAAAAAAACAGAGAAAATCCTGGGTTAGTTGGAATCTCGCGCAGGCCCTCGCCACCAAATCCATCCGATAATCTTCTTGCTATAAATCCGATCTGCAAACCATCTTCAGAACGTCACTGTCATCCAGCGCCGTAAGAACTCAGGCTGTGTTTGTGACATCTTGGATAGAGCAAAACTCCTGCAAGCTTCAACTACGTGCTGCCTGTCTTTGACAATGGCTGCACTTGCTGCAAAGATCTGCTAAGTGAGTGAATCCATGAGCACATCAGAATTGCAGTGCCTACGTATTTACTTTGACGGAATCAGAGAGAATATACCGTGGTTCAAACAGATCATGGTGCTCCTGCACATTGAACTGTTCCAGCAGCCAAAGAATCAGCAGCGTTAAGCTAGTATAGCAGTAACAGGACAGTAATAATGGGTAGTTGCAAAATGCTTTTCTGACATGGTTACTAAACCTGCTATGTTCGTCGAAGTTGCCTTGACGACCTTCTTCGTATCCTAGTGTTGAGAAGATCCAGAACATGGCAATGATATTCCCTAATGTTGTCACGTCAGGGGAGATCCCAGTAAAACTGAGGAAACACTGATGAGCAAAATATTTACTAGTTATTAACTGTATAACCTTTGGAGCCTCCAAAGTCATTGTATTCATAATGAATTTATGTAAATTGTGGCAACTGATTCATTAGAACATATTCTGATCTATTTGAAGAAAACACATCTCTACTTAAGGTGCACGGAGGATCTATACCTTCTGCATTAGATAATGCAAAGGCAAGGTTTGTACTTGACCCCCATTATATCTGTATGAATTGGGCTTATGTCTGTCTCACTAAACCTAAAGCTTCAGGTGATGCATTTTGCTGAACAGCATGGTGTAGTTTCCCCTTTCTCGAATTATAGGATTAACCACATGTTTGTCACTTTTTCTTCAGTGCCATCTTGAAAGAAAAGGAGTTAAGCTAAGCGAAGCTCAGCTGGCGGAAGGCCATACCAAAGTTTGGATCCTTATTTGTTCTTAATTGAAGTGATATAAGTTCCTCAATAGTATCACACATTTTTATTTCCAAAGAAATTTTAATGAACAGGTATTAACACTGTAAGTCTAATAGGTATGAACATATGACCAAAAGTTAGCTACATCAACCACCACTAGAAGCCGACTGTCTAGACAAGAATGTCCCCGACTCCCGAGTCAAGAAAACTCTCCTCCAGATTTTAAAGAATTGTCTTGTACTCCGAACTAACTCTTTTTTGTTTTGATTCCCACGGGGCCAGACGAGAAAATTGCAATATTGGGACTGCAAACATGGGGGCTCCGCTGTTTTGACACTCCGAGTGGATGACAAATGGGTCCATTTGTGTCTATGAAATATGGGTCCAGTGTCATTATAGCAAAGGTTAATGTTTGCAGTGTCATAATTGCAAATCCCCCGGCCCATACACCAAGTGATTATGGATCAGGGTTTAATTTTTCGGTTTGGCCGATTCTATCAGAGGCCACCGATATATCAAAATTTCCGACTTTAGAAATTTCGGTCTAAAATTTCCAAAATTTTAAACAAATGTTGGTCAAATTTGAACAAAATGTTATCAAATTCACAAAAAAAGACCGAAATTTGAACTCTGCTGTGGACTGCACGATCAAAAGTATAAACTTCCTTCTTTTTAACATGATCACAAACTTCACAAGAAGTGTACAGTCATCAAAATTCAACACGCTTGCAAAGACCAGATTATTTTTATAAGATAATGTCAGGAAAGACAATGTGAACCGGACTTGTACGCTGTATCAAGTATCAACCAACTGAGTGGAAAGAAAGGAACAATACAATATCAACATCACTTCACAGTTGTATGGGGTAAAAAGTTCCAACGCGCACATAAGCTTTTAAGTGATTAATGATCTATGGAAAGAGATTGTTTACGGGGCATATCGTGTCTGAAATTGCGTGGAAAAACACCACCTTACAGGTCAACGTCCCAAACCCTTGTTAATTCAGTCTTTCTTCACTTCTACTTCTTACAGGCTAAAAGGGCAAAAGAGGGGAACACACAGACAAAAAAAAAACTGCCATGGCAGCAGAAGCAATTTTAGGAGCCTTCATGCAAACCCTCTTCCAGAAATTGTCAGAAGCAACCCTTGATCATTTCATATCTTGGAGAGGCATACATGGCAAGCTAGAGAGCCTCTCTTCCACACTGTCTCAGTTACAGGCTTTCCTTGACGATGCTGAGGAGAAGCAGTTGACAGATGCATCTGTGAGGGGATGGCTAGCGAAGCTCAAGGATATCGCGTACGACCTTGATGATCTGCTGGACAGCTATTCAGCCAAAAGTATGCGCATGAAGCAGAGGCAGGTGATATTCCCCACAAAGGCAAGTTTTCTTTCTTCCTCCTTCTTGAGTAGGAATCTGTACCAGCATAGGATAAAGCATAAGATTAACATCATATTGGAGAGATTAGATAAGATTGCGCAAGAACGCGACACCATTGGGCTCCAGATGATATGTGAAATGAGACGGTATGATACCTCAGAGCGTCCGCAATCAAGTTCTCTTGTAGATAGTTCGGCTGTATTTGGTAGGGAGAGGGACAGAGAAGAAATGGTGAGGCTGGTGCTCTCTGATAATGGACATAATTCCTGCAACTTATGTGTCATTCCAGTTGTTGGCATGGGTGGGCTTGGTAAAACTACTCTTATGCAGATGGTGTACCATGATGACAGAGTAAGAGAACACTTTGACTTGAGGATCTGGATCTATGTGTCTGAAAGTTTTGATGAGAGAAAACTAACACAAGAAACTCTTGAGGCTTCTGACTATGACCAATCTGTTGCTAGTACTAACATGAATATGCTACAGGAAACACTCTCCAGAGTATTGCGGGGCAAGAGGTACTTGCTTGTCTTGGATGATGTCTGGAATGAAGACCTTGATAAATGGCACAGCTATAGAGCAGCCTTAATTTCAGGAGGGTTTGGAAGCAAGATAGTGGTGACATCACGAAATGAGAATGTTGGCAGAATCATGGGAGGAATAGAGCCCTACAAGTTACAGAAACTATCAGATGATGACAGCTGGTCTGTATTCAAGAGCCATGCATTTAGGGATGGTGACTGCAGCGCACATCCGGAGTTGGAGGCGATAGGAATGGAAATTGTGAAGAAGCTGAAGGGATTGCCTCTTGCATCAAAGGCATTAGGGAGCCTCCTGTTTTGCAAAACAGATGAAGAGGAGTGGAAGGACATACTGCAAAATGACATATGGGAGTTACCGGCAGATAAGAATAACATCCTGCCAGCCCTACGTCTAAGTTACAACCATTTACCACCACATCTTAAGCAGTGCTTTGCATTCTGTTCTGTATATCCTAAGGATTATATGTTCAGGAGAGAGAAACTGGTTAAGATCTGGCTAGCACTTGGTTTCATCAGACAGTCTAGAAAGAAGAGAATGGAAGATACTGGAAATGCATACTTTAATGAGTTATTAAGCAGGTCTTTCTTCCAGCCATATGAGAATAACTATGTGATGCATGATGCAATGCACGACCTTGCAAAATCTATCTCCATGGAAGACTGCGACCACTTAGATTATGGGAGAAGACATGACAATGCCATTAAGACCCGTCATCTTTCATTTCCATGCAAGGATGCCAAGTGCATGCACTTCAATCCACTGTATGGGTTTAGGAAGCTAAGGACACTGACTATTATCCATGGATACAAGTCAAGGATGTCTCAATTGCCTCATGGTCTATTTATGAAACTTGAATATCTTAGAGTGCTTGATATGCATGGACAAGGCCTTAAAGAGTTACCAGAATCTATAGGGAATCTGAAACAACTGCGCTTCCTAGATCTCAGTAGCACTGAAATCGAAACATTACCAGCATCTCTTGTTAAGCTCTATAACTTGCAAATACTAAAGCTGAGTGACTGCAATTTTCTAAGGGAAGTGCCACAAGGCATCACTAGGCTCATTAATCTGCGCCACTTAGAAGCAAGTACAAGACTACTGTCCAGGATACATGGAATTGGAAGTTTGGTATGCCTACAGGAACTAGAAGAATTTGTAGTTCAGAAGCGCTCAGGGCACAACGTCACAGAACTAAATAACATGGATGAGCTGCAAGGACAACTTTCTATTCGTGGCCTCAATAATGTACCTAATGGGCAAGATGCAGTTTGTGCAAAGTTGAGAAACAAAGAGCATCTTCGAACTCTACACCTTATATGGGATGAGGACTGTGAAAGCAATCCTTCAGAGCAGCAAGAAGTTCTAGAAGGTCTTCAACCACATCTCGATCTCAAGGAATTAGTGATTAAAGGGTTCCCTGGGGTGAGGTTCCCAAGCTGGCTGGCTAGTTCATTTCTTCCCAAGCTGCAAACCATACATATATGCAACTGTAGAAGCACAAGGCTTCCAGCTTTAGGCCAGCTTCCCTTTTTAAAATATCTTGTCATAGCTGGAGTAACTGAGGTGACACAACTCAGCAGTGAGTTCACAGGATTTGGACAACCAAAAGGTTTTCCAGCTTTAGAAGATCTTCTATTGGAAGATATGCCAAATCTGAGCGAGTGGATTTTTGATGTTGCTGATCAATTGTTTCCACAATTAACTGAACTTGGTCTCATCAAGTGCCCACAGTTGAAGAAGTTACCTCCTATTCCATCAACACTAAGAACACTGTGGATTTCTGAATCAGGGCTTGAGTCACTTCCAGAGCTTCAGAATAATTCTTGTCCATCTTCACCAACATCTCTATACATCAATGATTGCCCAAATCTAACATCTCTACGTGTAGGTTTACTTGCATACAGATCAACAGCTCTCAAAAGTCTAACAATAGCCCATTGTGAAGGGCTTGTTTCACTGCCAGAGGAGTGTTTCTGTCCATTAATATCACTCAGAAGCCTGCACATCTACGAGTGCCCTTGTCTGGTGCCTTGGACAGCACTGGAGGGAGGCTTGCTTCCCACTTCAATCGAAGATATCCGTCTAAACTCATGCACTCCATTAGCAAGTGTGCTTCTAAATGGCCTAAGTTACCTTCCTCATCTAAGGCATTTTGAAATTGCTGATTGTCCTGATATCAATAACTTTCCAGCAGAGGGTTTACCTCACACACTTCAATTCTTGGAGATATCATGCTGTGATGATCTTCAATGCTTACCTCCTGGTCTGCACAACATCTCCTCACTTGAAACACTACGGATTAGTAACTGTCCCGGGGTTGAAAGCTTGCCAAAAGAAGGCCTGCCGATGGGGCTCAACGAGCTTTACATCAAGGGATGTCCACAAATTAAGCAACAATGCCAAGAAGGTGGGGAGTATCATGCAAAGATAGCTCACATCAGAGATATAGAGATTGACGGGGATGTCATTGTGCCTGAGCAGATATAGAAGGTAATACCTTTTCTGTAAGTGATCTTGATGCTGCGATTATCCCTTCCTTTAACTTATCAGCTTGGAACAACATATATGGCCTTAATTGAGGCAACGATTTGATGCAATAATCTTTATGCTCTACATTTTCTTTGCTAAAATGAGGTTGGCCAATTGGGAGTCACTTTTCAAGTCTAATAAAGTGTGTTTACCCTAAGAACTACGACTGTAGTTAGTATCATGTAGTCCCATCTCCTTAATCATCTCAATCCCTTTATAAGCATGGGTGCATCCATTGTTCTCCATATAAACCTATCAAAATATATCCCCAATTTAACCATAATGGCATCGTCCCTAGTAGGCTAGTACTATACATTGTGATTAATTCACTCCAATAGCATCATCCAATTTCCCACTCACATGAACACGAAGAGATATCACACTACACTTTTGGACGGGGTGCAGGGATTTAGGTTAGGGTACTCACCTGCCGGTGTTTGGACAGGGAGGAGCCGAGGAGGAGGGAGCAAAAGCAATGCGGGCGGTAGAAGGATGCAGCAGCGGCCTCCAGCCGTCCGCCGGCGCCCGTGCGGCGGCACGGGTTGAGCTCCGGCGGCTCGTGGCGAGAGCCCCTGGAGGTGAGAGCTCCGGCGGCGGCGGCAGAGGAGCGGAGCGCGTCCTGTGTTTTGCGGTTTTCTCTTGCCTCTGACTCTGAGACTGGAAACCGGGCCCCACAATGCAGCGACTCATGCGCACTCCTAAAGTAAAACCGCGCGAGGAGTGGTAGGGTTTTCCATGGAGGCGGCGGCGGCGGCCTCTCCACCGGCCGGAAGATGGTCCCGTCGTCGAGCTGGGCCGAGCGGCGCGGCTCGTGCGCGACGGCCTCTTCTTCTCCCCCTGCCCCATCGCCGCTCTTCACAGGGTAAGGCCTCAAAATTTTTCTGCAAAGCGGGTGTAATCTCTGATTCTCTGAGCGCTTTGCTTGTTTCCAGATCGCGGCGTGGCGGAGCAGGGGCTCCCTCCCGGTCGCCGTAGATGTGGCCGCGGCGTTCGTCGAGATACGGCTGCGGGAATCGGAATCCCTTCTTCTTCCCGGTATGTTGATTTGTGCGAGGTTGCGACAATTCTGCTTTGTGTTTATGGAGTTGGGATGATGTTATAGGCCCTGTTTAGATCACACTCTAAATTTTTTTCATCCTATCACATCAAACGTTTGAACACTTGCATGAAGTATTAAATATAGGCTAAAAATAATTAATTGGACAGATTGTGACTAGTTTGCGAGATGAATCTTTTAAGCCTAATTGCTCCATAATTTAACAATGTGGTGCTATAGCAAACATTTGCTAATGACGGATTAATTAGGCTTAATAAATTCATCTCGCGGTTTACTGACGGATTCTGTAATTAGTTTTTTTATTAGTATCCGAACACACCATGCGACACCCTATGTAATACCTGATATAACACGCTAAAACTTTACGTCCCTGATGTAAACACCCCCATACTATGTGTTTGCTTGTTTTCTATAGGAATGTGATGGCTGTGGATGATCCGCTGGAGTCTGAAGAGATGTCGGCGATGCTGTGTAGTATGGCAATCATGAGGTGAGCAAGTAGATTCCTACTGGATGCATGGGAAAAACTCTCAAATAGGAAATTGCAATTCGTTTAGTGGTTTCACAGCATATTATCCCGCTGAAGGCAAAGTGCCCTTCATATTGGGTGGGCTTCAGATGCATATGTCACAGTTTGTTGTGCAAAGAGGTTGATTTTTAAGTTAACAGTGTTACCCTCAACAGCGTCTGCGAAATTTAGGGAGATTCATACGCGATAAATAGTCTTGGCTGTGGATAACATAAACTGAATAACAAGTTGTGATATGAAAACTATCATAACAAAATTATCGGAGAAGGAACCAAGATTGCTGCTTGCCATACTGAAGTCAGTAGTTGAAATGATTGATGTGGAACAGTGGAAGGCCTTAAAAACAAAGTACTGTTCTTATTGCTGGTTCTATTTTCAATTTGCTTCCCTCGCTGGATCTTATCTTAGGATTCATTTGATGCATTGCTTCAAAAACTACAATCCTGCGATGGAAGGATTACCCTTTTTTAATTTTATTGTCCATACCTGATGCTAACATTTCTATTCCTGTCTCTTTTAAGAGTTATATTGCCCAGGCATGTGCCTGACCTCACTGGCTTTTATTATATTTATAGGTGAATCCAATGCTTGAATGCCAGCAAAAATGGAAATTTATATTCCCTTGTTCTGTGGCTTGTGACAAATATAAAAGAAATAAAGGATTCAGGCTGCATTGGACTTGTTCACGAGATAGGAGTGCTCTCTTCAGACAGAAATGTAGTCCAATGTTCCTGTCCAGCAAAACTTCTGCAGAAGTTGTTGAGTTTGTCCACTATAGGTGAAAGATGTCTCATAGATGCAGCACTACTGCTGTTTGAGATGGCCAGCAATAATGTGAAAGAGAAACTGAGGAAGCTTCTTATGTTATCCCTGGGAAAGTTGGCTAGAATTTCTATCCTCACGGAGTCCTCCAAAGAAATAGAATCAGCTGACAGGGCAACAGAGAAGCTGGAAATGTTCAAGTCACAGTTGAAACAGAAGGATGTATGTTTGGCAGAAAATGGCAACGGGGGATCATTGAACACAATCTTGTTGGAGAAACGTAGCAGATGGTCTATAACAAAGTCTTGGACCCCCTGTGCGATAGGAATGGTACCATGCTCATTTAGTTCAACGGCTGTTCTTCCGACACTTGATGTCATCGATCATGAATTGAAAGATGACACATTGGAGCAACATGTAAATTTTGAGCTTGATGACCATACTGAAAGGGCTGGCTATCATTCTCATCCTGAGAAGCAATTGGATGTTGAATGCATTCCGGCAATATCTGAACGTGAGATTTCAGATATGTCAGAAGTGACCTTTCCTCTGAAAGTCTGAAGGGTAAGTTACTGGTTGGTGGCGTGTGGAAGGTGATGAGTGAAAGGAGCTACTCTTGATTAAGTCAAAGAAGAAAAAATTGTTGTAACAGTAGCTAGTTAAATTGTGTCATGTGTCCTCTTAAACCAGCAATTTCAGGCTGTTACGAACGGCGGATAGTTCTATCTTAAAGCTGGAAAAAAAGAGAGGGAAATATATGACCAGTACTTAAACTTGGACTAGGGTGTCATTTAGGTCTATGAACTTATAATGCACATCCATTTCCTATTTTCGTTTAATATATAATCTGAGGTTCAAAGTACAAGTGACTCAGGTTGGGTGCTGACATGGCTGTCCATAGTGATGAAAATTCTGTGGACCCCTCTGCTGTACAGTATGCTCCCAAATCAACTCCGTCCACTACCAAATAGACTAACATTGCGTGTGTGGGAGAGGAGGCGAAAGACATGGTGATTAAGGTTTCTGCTATCATCGGCAATCAAAACTCTCCTCTAGGGGTGGATGTCGAGCTGGCTTGACTCATCTCATTATCCTAACGAGTTAAAACCCTAGCTCGGCTCGGCTCGGCTCATCAGCAAGCTCAAGCTAGCTCACGAGCCAACGGAAAAGGAGGAAAGGACCTGCGGCGCGGCCACACAGCCGGCGGTGGGCGGCTATGGGCACAACGGCACATGGACCACACGGAGGAGCTCAACTGCGGAGGACACAAGCTCGAGCTCGTTGACCACCACGGGAGGAGATCGACGGCGGAGGAGACAAGGTCGAGCTCGCCGGCGACCACGGGGTGGAGCTCGACGGTAGAGGCGACAAGCCAGCACTTCGACCACGTGGATGAGATGAGCTCGAGCTCCATGAAACTTGCACCGGGGAGAGGAGCTTGTTGTCAGGCAGCGCCAGACGGGTGCCGACACCAGGCATTGGGGGTGATCAGCATCGGGCACTAGGGATAGGCGGCGTCGGGTGCTGGGGACAGGCGGCGTCGTGCACAGGCAGACTGCGCTGAGCGCTTGGTGATGGGCATGTGGTGGCATGGTGCCAAGCGCTGAGGGCGGCCAGCCGCTCGAGTGGACTCCGCTTTGGCGGCATGGGCGGAGGGCGAGACAGTGTGAGGAAGGGATTGAAGGGCAAGGGCGTGAGTAGATCAGTAGAGCTAGGGTTTTTATGGGCCTTCTAAATAAATGAGCCACAAGCAGCTAGGAGAAAAGGCAGTCCTGTGAGCTGGCTTGTTATCTCTAACGAGCTAAAATGCCAGCTCAGCTCGTTAGAAAAATGAAACGAGCCGAGCCGAGCTGAGCTGAGTGAGCTAACGAGTCACGAGCTTTTAGTTCACCCCTAGTCTCCTTAGCCTAGATAAAAGGTGCTATAGGAAGAGGGCTATCCCACAAGTTTGGGTGAGGCATTATTGTTGCCGTGACTCCAGCAATTTGAGGCCCATCATCTTCCCCCTTAGAGACAATCACGTTGCACAGGCTTACGTGATTATCCTCTTGTGGCCGATTATTACCACCATCCTAATCACTGTCTCTTCGTCTTGTCTCCCACGGGTGTGGTGGCAGTCGCTTTGGGAGTGGTCAGAGTCAATTTGAGAGTATATACTATAGCGAATAAGTCTAAATACAAAATTCTCATTATTGTGGACTATCACGTCAGTATTCGGGCCGAATCATTTGTACTCTAGATCTTGACTGATACATTAAAACAAGATTATAAATTCAGATGTGCATTTTATAAGTTGATGGATCTAGATGACATCCCAATGGTCTAAGTTTAATAACCGGTCGTGTATTTTACTTGTTTTTTTAAAAAAATTTATCTTTTCCCTGTGTTCCATAAGCTTCTCCTGTTTTCAATTGTTCAGATGGGTGTGATTTCTCGGTGACACCACAGTTCCTGTCTAGTACTTCCCATGGTTCAGATGGAGTATTGAGTTTCATCAAGTTTGATTATGCACTCAGCTTAGCTCTATTATCAAACAACATACATTTTCCCGATAAACCGCACCGTAGCATTAGCATCTTACTTAGCAGTCACAGAATAGCATTTGGCAAGAGAACATGGAGCGCGCGGCGCTGGCGCGACAGCTACGAGCCCACAAAGGCGGATTATTGGTTTGGAGTGAGAATTCATGTTTGGCAACGGCAGTGGCACCTCCTCCAGCTCCTCCTCCATCTCCCTGTGTGTCAAGACTCAAGAGTAGCTTGTCCTCCGTTTGGCAAGAACACACATCTTCCCTTCCGTTCCTACCCACCGTGACAGCTGCCTCAGAGGGGCAAATATACTTCTCGAGGCCATGCAAGTACTAATTTGTCAAGGTGGCCATGCTTGGAACTTCATGTGGGCATATGCACCTGTCATGTCTCCTCTATCTCCTGCTCAACTTCCCAACGCATCCCGTTCCTATACATGTTGGTGTGATACTTCTTTTTTTTTTTTGCTTCCCTTCACTCCTCACGCTCTTCATGTGTGATGTGTGTAGTACTGTGTACCACATGATATATAGATCTGCAGATTTGGGCGCGTTGATGGCTCCGGTTGAGCGAATGATCAACCAACCAGCAGCTAGCTTGGGGAAATACTAGCTAGCACGTGATGGGCTGATGGCCCTGGGGCCACTGGCCGGTAGAGGTGAAAATTGAAAATGGGATGGGTATTTCCCGACCGCCGACCCGACCCGAGGCTTGCTGGAAAAATATAGGAGAAGAAAGAGATATCCGATATATACTATCCGAATTTAAATCTGAATCCGTAAAAAAAAAGTGAGAAAAGACTCGTATTCACGTGCATGTCCCACATAATTAAACATATAAATCTATTATAAATCCACCTATAAACATTGTAAAAGATTAGTTAATCACTATTTTATGAGCTCACATGTAATATTGTATAATTTTTCTCTTGGTGTATCTTTTTTAAGTACTTTAATTGCCTCATATTTAATATATACTAATAAATATATGTTCTCAAATCCGATTATGAGGAAATAATATAGGATAATATACGAGATGAGTGATATGTTATCCACCATTATCCGTACCTAGCTTCAATTACCACTAGTAGTTGTGTGTACAGTGTGCATGCACATGGTGGCCTACCAGGGCGTGCAGCTGGCTTGTGTCCCAAAAATTCTCGGAGAAAAATAACTATACTTGTGAAATGCCAAAATATTGTCCAGTTTATGAATAGGTTGATGGTTTGTATAAAAGTGGTGATCGAAGAATAGGTACACTGTACTTAATTTCTTCCCACGTAAATAAAAGAATTAATAGAATCAGCATTGCTCAATCGGTCCACACGTTCACTGCAGCTGTCGCCCGCAACTCTCATGCAATTCTGCCCATTCAAACGGGACCTTAGAGCAAGTTCAATAGTATAGCCAACTACTAGTTGTAATTTATCTATAGTCAATTTAATAGCTCATTCATACAATAGTTACATACTACACTATTAATATCTAGTCCCACCTGTTATAGACACACTGCGTCTTGAAGTCCGTGCTACAGCTGGCTACAAATCTGTAGCCCGCTGCTCTTCTCTCTCCTGATTTATCTTCTTAAAATATGTTTGCAGCTGGCTTATAGCCTGCTATTGTACCTGCTCTTAGCGAGAGAGAATGCCACAGATCGCGGGCGGTATACGTGAGTTGGTTCCTGGCCGTAGTGACAGACCAACGAAGAAATGCTGCTCCGCTGCGAGACGCATGGTTGTGTTGTGCACCCCGCGGCGGTACGGCAGCCAACATGTATCCACAGCGCCCTGAAGAACCGTCTACGCGCGTGGTGCCTCTCGCGTTTTCCTGCTCGACTTCCCAACGCATCCCCTTCCTACATCACGCACATGGTTAATTAGATCGGGATTTTGGCAAGGCGAAGCCATCGCGGAGCTATCCAAGCAACGCTTTCCATCGATGCATTTGCTGGCCCTTCCCTCCCCTTCGCAATTGTTCATCAGAAATCTAAGAGGCTATTCTTGAGTTACTTCACTTCACTGGCGAGTGGTGACAGCTAGGTTCTTCACGTCACATGAAGATCGATGAAGAGGCAAGCAACTATTTATATGCGGGTTCGGGTGCATAGAGTAACTTTACTGGTACATCATTATTGATAAGTTTTATCCTTCTCAATTACACGGAAAAAAGTACACTCATATGCCGTTACTGCAGCTTACTATGAAATAGGAACATCATAGGAGTACATGGAAAATGATTGAGGTCCTCTAACCTTTGAAGTTATTGTGTCTGATAACTAAAATATAGTTTAGGGATCATCAGGTCCACTTATCAGTGGTAAATTCACGTGACTTTAAAGATAGAGGATCCTGATCAGAAATAAAAAAATGGCAAATGGAAAGCCTATGGCAAATCACTGATCTACACAAATTTATTGTCATGACTAAGAGCAAGTTCAATAGTATAGCCAACTACTAGCTCCAATTCATCTATAGCTAATTTAATAGCTTATTCATACAATAGTTACATACTACACTATTAATACCTAGTCCCACCTGTCATAGACACACTGCGTCTTGGAGTCCGTGCTACAACTGGCTACAAATCTGTAGCCCGCTGCTCTTCTCTCTCCTGATTTATCTCCTTAAAATATGTTTTTTGCTGGCTTATAGCCTGCTATTGTACCTGCTCTAAGGGTGTAAGTGGTTGTCATGGCATGTACCTAGGCTGTGTTCGTTTCCAGAGTTTGGGAACACATGCCCTGCGCACAGAAAACGAAGCAGTCCATTAGCGTGTGATTAATTAATTGTTAGCTATTTTTTTTAAAAAAAGATCAATATGATTTTTAAGCAACTTTCGTATAATTTTTTTTTATAAAAAACACACCGTTTAGCAGTTTAAAAAGTATGCGCGTGGAAAACGAGGGAGAGGGGTTGGGAACCCTGAGAAAAGAACTCAGCCCTATAGCTCTACTATTGTACTCCCTCCATCCACAAAAGTTACATACTTATTACTTTTGTCACCAAGACTAAGGAGAAATTAAATTATCTTGAATGTTACAAAATCAAGGAGTGAATGTAAGCATGCAATCAATGAGTATTTAGATGACTCTTTGAGTTCTAACCAAATATTTAATTTATCTCTTCATTTAAGTTTTGAATATATAAATACTACAAATATGAATAACTTGTTTGAAAAAACTCAAATGTGAAATATGTCTTAACTTTTGTGGATGGAGGGAGTACCATTGACACTTCTTAAATCCTAAACAATACTCCCTCCGTCAAAAAAACCAAACCTATCCCCTCCTAATACAACAAATCTGGACAACTCTATATTTAGATTTGTTGTATTAGAAGAGGTCAAATTCTCTCTTAAGTTCATTTTTTTAGAGACGGAGGGAGTAGTTTTGTTTACCGACAAACAGTAAGCGGAAAAACTTAAACTAGAGGAAGTGATGGCAAATAATGGACAATGATTCACCGTCCACCTCGGAAGACAAGATACTTCCTTTCGGGCTACAACTAATTACTGGTGTGATTAACATTGTTTCCTTTACATGCTCACTTCTGCCAGTTTATGATAAGATCAAACACGAGGCACGGAGCACGCTGGGTTCACCTTTCTGGCTCTCGTGACACGAGAAAGAACTCTGTCTCGGTGGATCACGATATAGTAGAGTTCACTTTCTAGTATTAGCTCATTTTAAAGCTAACATATATAATAAATTAGTTATAAGGTTGGCTACAATTTTTTTCTCCTCTCTCTATCTCTCACTTATATATTTAATGTATTTGTCTTAGAGTTTGTATTAAGCTAACTCTTCCATGAGAGCTAATACATTTGATTTTTTTATTACCTCTCTCCTCTAGGCTCCACATAAGTTATTACACTTGCTCTAAGCGTGCTCAGCTCGTAGGTAGGGTGCGCTCTACGTCGTGGGTGTTGACAACCGCCGTGTCTGGCACAAAATTAGTACCCATGCTTGCCGCCATGTAGCAGTGGAGCCCGTGGAATGAGATGCTTGGGAATGAGACCGCAGAGACGACACGAAAGTTCCACCTGAATTCCCGGGGCATCCTACTCCCACTGGATGGACCTCCCATTTTTCTCCTCGCCCATTCCGCCATCCCCCCTGCCTTGCAAGTTGCAATGCTTTTCTCTGCCATGCATGTATATGAGGGGAGATCACTCGATTATTGATGAGGTTTGAGTGTATGGGAATGAGTAATCAACTCAAGCTTCAGTGTTCACCAACCAGCCATCAATCTTGATGAGGTAACAAGAGTTTCATCTGTCTTGTAAAAAGAGTGCAGGATGCAAGAGAGGGGCATGTGCCTGATACTGATGTGGCCTCTTTAACTGAGTTAAATGGAGGCTAGTGCAGCTTGGTAGGATACTAGGATATGTGGATGTATGCTGATGCTGATATAGCCTCTGTCATGATTCTAACCCTAAAGAAAGAAGAAACTGAGGAAAATTCCTGTGTTATCCCTAGGAAGGTTAGGTAGAGAGATTCTATCCGTAGAGATCATAGATACCAAATACCCACACGATTTGTATAACCGACTGCTGGTAAAAAGTGGGTCATGATTAGGATAAGTATAATTGTACATGACTTAGTCACTAGAGTTACCTTTCTAGTTAAGGGCTTAAGGCATAACTCTAAATCCTGATCGACTTTTTCTCTTGTAGTTAAGGAAACTTACAAAGAGTATGACTCAGTTTTCTACCGTACCCTTAAACAATCTATATAAGGGGAGGGGGCGCTCCAAGGGCATTAGCCATTAGATCGTCAAATCAATTCAATACTCGGGCGAATACAATTTCTAAATAGGAGTAGGATATCACCTCTCGCCGAGAGGGCCTGAACATATCTAAACCCTTGTCTCTGCATCCATCCACTTTTAGTCCTCGTACTAGCCCTATATATTTATTGTCGATCCAAAACGTCGACACTACCCTCCATGAATCCACCAAATAAATAGAATCAGTTGACAAGGCAACAAAGAAGCTGGAAATGTTCAAATTACAGCTGAAATGGAAGGACATATGTTTGGCATAAAATGGCTACCACGGATCATTGAACATTGCCAGAGAAAAACATGATAGATCTATATATGTAGTCTTGGAAACTCCCCCTCCAATAGAAAATCTTGTTCGTTTAGTTCAACGACACCTTAGGGAAAAAAAGGAAGTTTATGGGGGTCGTCGATCAGGAAATGAAACATGACATTAGAGTAGCATGTAAATTTTGAGCCTGATGACCATACTACAAGGATTCACTACTATTCTCAACCTGAGAAGCACTTGCTTGTTGAAAGCATTCCGGAAATATTAAGAGCATCACCAGAATATGAGAATTCAAATATGATAGAAGTGACATTTCCTCTGAAGTGTAAGTTACTGGTTGTTGGCGTGTGGAATGTGATGAGTGAAGAGGAGTTACTCTTGACTAAGTCGAATGGCGGTTCCAATATGGAGTCGAGAGAAAATTTACCACTTTTTCCCCGGTTTTCCTCTACTTTGAGATGGGTGTGATTTCTCGTTGTTACCTCGGTTCTTGTTTAGTCCTTCAATTCCAAGATGAGCAACTGATGACTGAGTATGAGTTTCATCAAGTTTGGTTATTTACTCTACTCAACTTATTGGAGATACATACGTTTTTACTAGTATCCCGCACCGTAGCATCCCCTATTAAGCAGGAACAAATAGCAACGTCAAGTCAAATAGTTGATCTGTTTATGTCTTTTCTTGAATCTCTGCAGGCATTATACACACACATGCAGTGTAGTTTTGGAGCAACATTGCAGGCTAGGCTAGCGAGAATACCTCCCCATCTTTAGCAAGAGCCCCGCTCTTCCTCCATTAGACAAGAAGAGTAACCTCCCATTCCCTTCCTAGTTCCTACCAATCGTGACAGCCACATCAATGACAATAGCAACTGACGGGTGAATGTGTGTAACTTCAAGCAAACACATGCAACCAGGACGTCACTAGACCTCCTGTTCAACTTCCCAAACGCTTCCCATTCCCTACTTGCCTACTCCCTCCTTTTCAAAATAGACAAAATAGGTGGAAATTTGGTATCACCTATAATAATAATGAATTCGTTACACCACCTAGATTGTTTTTTTTGGGATGGAGGGAGTACGTCACTTTGATGTGACATGTATTTCTTCTTCCCCTCTCGCTCAAGCATATTTCTATACTATCTTTGCACTTCTTCACTCTTTTAGGCTCTTCATGTGTGGAGCGCACCGCATGATTGATCATTTATCTGCGGATTTGGAAACGTCATGTGACCCACCAAACAATAGCTTACCTTGGGAAGCAACTCGAGATGGCACTGGCCAGCTAGCCCATTGAAGATATAGGTCCCATCTGTTGGTCAAAAGCTGATTACAGTCGTAAGAACTTATTAGTGATAACAAATTTACTAATGAAACTTTTACATATGTGCCTTTAGTGACTTAAGGATGTGTTTGGCAAATGGGTTATGGGAGGTGGGATTAGGAAAAGGAAATAGATGAATGGCTAAGATTAAATGATGTATGAAGAATGGATGACTAGAATACAATATTACCCTTTGGAGGGTGTGATATTATTTCCCTATCCTATTTGCCAAACAAAGCCTAAAAGTCAATGCTGAAAAAAGCAATTGTGTTGAAAATACTCTACAATTAACTTTAAAATTAAATTTTAATTTTGACGACCGATTCTTTTCTTAGACAAACGATAAGGGGCTGATATCTGCTGATGGGCTCACGCAGCTTCACATGCATTCTGTGCAGTTCTATAGTTGCGTGTACCGTGATGTCCACATGGTGGCCTAACAATATGTACTTGCAATTGGGTTTGTGTCCTAAATTTCTCTGAGAATGACGATAGATGTAAAACTATCATGTCCTGCATTTTTTTTTAAAAAAAGTGGCTAGTGCCTCAGATTTATATTATTAGAAGGTACGTCCTGAAGTTCAATTCCGTTATTTTTTTCATGCATAGATTGGTGGTTTGTGGAAGGTGGTGATCGAGGAAGAGTTGTTACTACTCTTTATCAATTCCTGCCAGTAAAAGAGTTAAAAAAAAGATGAATGAAGTTAGGTTATTACTCTCTCCCAATTATGCTTAGCTTTTCTGCAGTGTCACGGCGAGTGTAGCTCGGGTTAACCACACACATCACAGTAGCTCGATCTGCAGGTGCCTGCCCTAGTGTAATTTTGAGCAAGCATACTGAACCGTAACACTAGAAAATGCAGCTAATAAGGCCCCGTTTCCTCTAAAATTAGAGGATAAACTTTTGGATTAAAATGGTATGTTTTTCAAACTGCTAAACGGTGTATTTCGTGGAAAACTTTATATATAAAAGTTATTCTAAAATATCAGATTAATCCATTTTTTAAGTTTCTAATAATTAAAACTCAACAAATCAAACGTTATTATCACATCATTTTACGTGAAACACTTAATTTTTATCTTAATCTTCGTAGATTCAAACACCACCTAAGTGAGTAAAAACTGGCCAAACTGACAGACTAACGATCGACTAGATGCAGCTCTGCCGCGGGTGGGACAGCAAGTTTTTTTTTTTTTGACGACTCGCACGAGACGGTGCGAAGTTCTATTGATAGAGCAGGAAAAAATTACAAGATTACAATCCTGTAGGGTTGTAACCAGGAAAAAGGAAAAATAAACCACCACCCACACACCGACATCGCCAACACATAAGCCCAGGAGAAGGCTAGCACCGGACCAGCCGCCGCTAAGCGTGACCGACCGCCACTAGACCAACAAAGGGACCCAGACGAGATCCTGCAAATCCACGACTGACGCACCGATACCCCACCACCAAACAAGCTTTGCCGCCCTGTGGGACCCCTGCACCGGCGTCCCCCGTCGGCCAGCCTTCGAGCGCCGAAGATCGCGCCACACCCACCGGCAGCTCCTCCTCACACCTAGGTCGCCTCCTCCACCGCCAGCCATGCCTCTCGCGCCAAGCCGGCCTCCTCCACCGGACGCGCCTCTCGCGCCAATCCGGTCTCCCTCCATCGGCCGCGCCTCTCGCGCCAAGCCGGCCTCCATCTCCGCCGCCCACGCCTCTCGCGCTGAGCCGGCCTCCGCTGCCATCGGTTGCGCCTCTATGCGCCAAGCCAGTCTCCGACCCTCCACCAGACGATGCCGCACCGGCCAAATGTAGCCGTCTCCCACTCCCTCGGCTAGCCGTCTGAGGCCGCCATGCTTCCGGTGACCGCGATCACGGCCACCACCACCATAGCCGCTACTGTTGAACGCCTAGCCACCTCGCCGTCGCCATCCTCACCGCGCACCTCCACTTGCTGCCACCAGCGCCTCCACAGTCACAGCCGCCGCAAGTCAACCGCTATCGCCGCTGCCACCGACGCCAGCCACCGCCTCTGCGAACAGCCGCCACTGCCAGCGGCCGCTTCGCTGTCGCCGTCTGCCACATCGCCGCATCAGCGTCGTCAGCCGACACCGTCGCTGCCAACTGCCGCGACCACCACCATCGCTGCCGTCGCCAGCCGTCGCTGACCACCACCGCCGACCACCCTCCAGATCCGGCCAAGAGGCACAGATCTGAGGGAGACCGCCGCCGTCGCTGCCGACCACCGCGCCATCGCCGCGTAGGGACCACCGCAGTCGCCTTCGCGCCCTCTGCTAACGCCATCCCCGCCGCCATCGCCATCCCCACCGCCTGCATGCACCATCGCCCGGCGCCGCACGCGCTTGCCTTCGCCGTCGCCCTCCCCGCCGCTGTTGCTGCCGCCCTCCCCGCCGCCAGCCGCTGCCGTTGCTCTCCCCGCCGCCATCCCGCAAGATCCGACCGGAGCAGCCCGGATCTGGCGGCCACCGCCGCCCCGTCGTGGGCGCTCCCCTCCCCGAGTGCCCGCCCGAAGAGAGGTCGCCGGCTTCGTCCTTCCCTGCCTCCACCTTCTCCCGTGCGCCCAACTCGACGCCGACGCTGATCCGGCCAGCTCCACCTTTAGGTCCGCCCGCGCCGGAACCGGGGGTGGCCGCTACCGTCCTCGCGAGCCGCCGGCTTTGCCGGCAACTTGCTCAGGCGGCGGCGAGGCAGAGAGGAGGGTGGAGAGGGGCGGCGGCGGCGGCGGCTAGGTTTCGCCGCCCGAGTCGCCCACGGGGGACGACGCGGGGGCGTGACAGTTGCCCTCTGGGACAGCAGGTTGAACCCTGCACAGCAATCTCCGCTGCTGGTAGCCAACACGCTTGTATCCGCCGCTCCAGAAAGCAGTGCTTCGCGCCCTTCACGTGCTCTTGCTCAACTTCCCAACACGTCCCGTTCCTAGTTCCTACACGTGTCCTTTGTCAGCTGACAACGAGATTAGGCAAAGGTTTGCAAAGCAATTCAGATCGAAGAGTATTTGATCGCTGTGTTTGATGTTAAGTTGGCTTGTGTCGAAGGATAGTGATGCTAGAATTTTTTGAGAATCGAAGGATAGTGATGCTAAAATTTTTTGAGAATCGAATGAAGTCTCCATCGCAGCTGTTCGGCGAAGTTTTAGAGGAGATTGTGGTATGGAGAGAAGCTGGAGTGTTCACAGTGGAGGTGGTTTTGACGCCTGTAGGTGCGGCAGCTCCAGCTTTCGCGTCGTCACCGTCGCTGAGTAATTTGTCACAAGTGTGACCAGTAGCTTTTTCTTTGTAAAAAAAACAAAAAGATTAACCGTGGCACGCTACACTTCTGACACCAATGTTTGGCAAACATGTAGCTGAGCACTCTCGCATAGATGTGGACCACGAACACTCTGTTCTGCTCAAATTCCCGGGTCATCCTAATCCTAAGTGGATGGATCTATCTCGTCGCCGATTCAGTAGCAGCGCCTGTTAGTGTTAGCACGCGCGAGCGTCCTTCCTTTCTTCCTCGGTACTGTTTTTCCCCTCCGTTGCAGTGCCTTCCTCTGCCATCAAATGTATGGAGAGAGGTGGCTTCATTAATGATGTGTGGTTTTTTTTTTTAGGGAAGATTTGCTTTGTGTATATGAAAATGAGTACTTCCTCCGTATCAAAATAGTATTTCTATGTTGGCACATATTTTAAGAAAGTAGGTAAGAATAATTGGAGTAAGATTAAGATTGATTACGAATATAAGTAGATGAAAGGGAATGGTTGTGATTAGTTAAGAGGAGTAGGTACGTGAAGAAATAGCTACATTTTAAAACGGAAGTAGTAACAATTCAGGCTTCATTGTTCACGAACGAATCAACAATTGCATCGATGTAAGACTTTTAGTCGTCTTGTACATGTCTCCGTCTGAATGAAGGACGCATAGAGAAGAGGTATTATTATGGGTTAATTAGATGAATGCCATTAAAATGTCACTAGTATTTAAATGTTTGGAGCCGTACCATTACAATTTTACACATATTTGAAACATGCCATTATTTACCACTTGGTTGCATTTACAAAATAGATATGACACAATTGCCCTTCTTCTCCCTTCTTCCTTCCTCCTCTTTCCTCCCTCGTCGCGCTCCTCCCCGACGCCGACGCCGACGACCCCAACCTGGAAGCGCTCGTATTGAGGTGTTGTTTGAGCAGCTCTGCGCGCTCGCGGACATGGCCGTGAACGGAAGTGGCTTTGACTCGACGCGGCTTGATGGCGTCCTCGCGCTGTTGGACAGCAAGGCGCGCGCGGCGGCCGAGGACGAACTGAGGAGGCAATCTCGGGAGGAGCAGGCGTCGGTGCCGGCACCGCCGGCCTGCTACACGCGTTCCACTTCCCGCAGCATTGGGCGGTGTCGGGGATGCTGTCGACGGCGTCCGCGGGGTTGGGCGGCGCACGCGTGGCAGCCGTCGGTGATGGAGACGGTGACCGCCGCGCTCGCCCGACGAGTCCTGGGCGACAACACCGAAGCAACGAGGACCGTCGGCTCCGATGAGATTCGGGTCAGAGAGGAGAGAGGATGAGGGAAGAGAGAGAGAGGTTGAAGATGAGGGCATTTTCGTCTAATATATGTAAAATACGTATCTTAGTGGTATCACTGAGATTACAAACAAATAGTAGTGGCATCATTACAAATACGCAAATAGTAATAGTATATTTCGAAACCGGTAAATTTTTAATGGCACGTATCTAATTAACCTATTATATATGACTGATAGTACTGACGTACTCCCTTGGTCAAAAAAAAGAATAAATCTAGGATTGAATGTGATACATCCTAGTATAAAATATGGACATAGACATGTCTAGATTCATTGTACTAGAATTTATTACATCTAATACTAGATTGGTTAGAATTTATTACATCTAATACTAGATTGGTTTTTATGGGACAGAGGGAGTAGAAGTAGCCTCTTGAATTGAGTAAAATGAATGCTAGGAGTACGCAATTTGGTAGGAGAGATAGATGTATGCTGATGCTGATGTAGCCTCTCTCATGATATCCATATATCTGGTATTTGAAACTCATGAAGATGAACATAAAGTTGGTACATGTAAAACGGGATAGCTATTAGCATATGATTAATGAGGTTTTAATTATTACAAACTTGACAACGGATGTATGTGATATTTTAAATCAACTTCAACATAGAAAGTTTTCACACGGAACACACCGTTAGTAGTTTAAAAAGCGTGTGTTAATGGAAATCGAGGTAAAGATACGGGAGGATAAATTATGTTGAAAACTAAAAATAAAAAGAAAAATGAAAACAAGAGTGAGAGTGGCTCGAAGTAAGATGGAAAGCATTTGATTGAGAGGTGACAAATAATACTCCAAATAGGGTTAAAAGTGCTTATTTTCAGAACAAATTTTGAATTGTGAAAGGGCTTATATGTTGAAATAAATTTTAAATGCTAGAAATGGTTATAGTTTGAAACAGTCTGAGTACATGATTTGTAATGTTGATGATGGTTTCGAAACTTTTGAAGGACCAGGATTTATTTTTCTGATCATTTAAAATTTTCAAGGACTAATTTATAAATACTTTTTTATTTTTTATGATCATGTAAAGAATTCCTCATTTCCATATTTATGTATATTTGTTATGATATTTTTATATTCGTCATTGAATTGTTAGGAGTTTTATATTTTTCCTGGATTTTCTGCAAGCAAGTTTCGTTTTTTTTTTGTATTTTTCGTGTTTTATACTTTTTATATTTCCAGCTTTTATAATATCCCTTTTTCATATTTTTAGTTTTTTTTCCTCGCCGGAACATTTTCCCCTCGGTTTCCAATTAGGGGCAGGGAAAACTTCCAGGTAGGTAGGGAATTTCCCCCAAATGAAGTGGAAGGGAAATGCATTACATGTCACCGTAAAAATCTACGTGGTTATTTTTTTCCTGTTTTTTTTCCTTACTACCTTTGTAAAAAAAAAATTAAACCATACATTCTCAAATTAGAAATAGGGAGGAATGCAATGGACCAAAATATTTAAAGTTAATAAATAATTTATATAATTATATTGATGGATAGGCACGTGGCATTGAAGGAATAAAATTTCTCAATTTGCAAGTCGATGATAAGAAGGTAAATATTAATTTATTTTAGGATAAATTTAATGATTTATTTTGAAACACAAGAAATACGAAACCAACTAACCAAGCACTCAAAAGTTTGACAAGTAATTCCTCTGGGTGGATCTCAACAGAAGCACGCACGTACGGAGGGTGCACACGTACGTACTCGGTACTTCTCATGGGCGCTCTGTTGATCTGTCTGTCACACACAGCACGCAGCCGGCACCGATCATCACGCAGCAGACGAGCATTGCGGTGCAAGATCGATGATAGACATCAGAGGATCGTAGAGCGTTCCGCCAAGATTCCCGGTGCATCCTATTCCTAGCGTGCAATGGATCCAGCTGGATCGTTGCATGCCCAATATCAGTATATCACTGGCGGCGGCACCCTGTTCGCGGGCATTTGTAAGTTGCTCAGGACTCAACCACTCAAGGGACTCACGGCCTGTTTGGCAACTTGACTAAAGAAGATTGGGAGTTTACATGAGAAAATTGATGATGAGATTAAGATGTGAATTTGATTTTTAATCCCAATATCTTGTTTGGTAGAGGCAATGGAAATTGATAGGGAGTTTAGTTGGAGATTAGATCATTAATAAAAACGAATAGATGAGATTTGCTTACACAAAGTAAAGGAGGAATTCCCTCCCACTTACCTGCCCCTACCCAGGTATTGAAAATGAGGGAGTTCCTTCCTCAATTCCCCATCCCCATCCCACCAAAATTCCCATGTCTCCCAACTAAACAAAACACTTAATAGCCTCATCCCTCTAAACTCCCAATCCCTCCTAAAAACTCCCTCCAACCAAACAGGCCGTCAGGAGTCGGGACTGAAGGACTGACACTACTACACAACCGATTTTTTTTTGCGGCTAATTTGATTTTTGTGTGCGGGTGGGTCTGGGAAAATCACGATTTTCGCGTGTGGGTGTCTCACCCGCACGCGAAAATCGGATTATCACGTGCGGGCGGAAATACAAAATCAAAAAAAAAAGAAAAAGAAAACCCTAACCCTAATCCGCCGCCGCCGCTACGGATCCGCCACCCGTTCCCGTCGCCACCCGAAGACGCCCCTCTCCTCCGTCGGATGGGGAGGAGAGCCCATGGAGAGGGAGGGGAGGGGAATAAACTCACCTGACGCCGAAACCGGCCGCCGCACCTCTAGAACCGCCTCCGTCCCACCGCCTCCCGCTGCCGAATCTGCAAGGGGAGGTAGGGGAGGGGCCGCGCGCCGCCGTGGTCACCTGCCGCCGCCGCCCTTCTCCCCGCCCGCAGCCGAGGGAGAGGAGGGAGAGGGAGGGAGGGGCCGCTGCCGCCGGATTCGCCGCTCCCATGCCGCATGCCGCCGGATCCTCGCGCCGCTGCCGCTGTCGCCGCCTTTCTCCCCGCCCGCAGCCGAGGGAGAGGGAGGGAGGGGCCACTGCCGCCGGATCCGCCGTCCCCATGCCGCGTGCCGCTGGATCTGCACGCCGCCGCCACTGTCACCGCCCTTCTCCCCGCCCGCAACCGAGGGAGAAGGAGGGGCCGCCGCCGTCGGATCCGCCGCACCCATGCCGCGCGCCTCCGGATCTGCGTGCCGCCGTGGTCGCCCACCGCCGCCGCTGTTGCCGCCCTTCTCCCCGCCCGCAGCCGAGGCAGAGCGAGGGAGAGGGAGGGAGGGGCCGCCGCCGGCCGGCCGGGAGAGGAGAGGAGTGGGAGGAGAGTGGAGTGGGAGAGAGCCAGAGAGGGAGAGAGTGAGGTGAGAGAGAAGGCAGTGGGCGGGGCGCGCGTGCAAGGATATCAGCGGATTGGCTATTTTTGTGTGCGGATTAGGAAAATCAGGGCGATGGACTGTGCCGGTTTCTCCATTTTTCTGTGTGGTTTCACTTACGAACTGCACGGAAATAAAATGAGGGGGTGCTTAGAAAAATCAATCATGTAGTAGCAGTGTGAATTGAAAGAGTTATTCACTTGTTCGTTATTTTGTTCACTTGTTCAGGACGAAGGAAGTGGAGTAGTTGATGGTTTCTGCCCACTGTCATGCATTTGTGGAGAGAGGGAGAGAGGCTGCTCGATTCTTGATGGGGCTTGTGAAGTTGTGATGACATTAGTGTCCACCGACTCATTTATGCATGTCACCGGGTGAAGGACTCCGGAACGAGAGGCTGTAGTTGAGTGAAATGAGTGCTCATAAACCTATCAAATTTTAGTACGACTAGCAAAATACTCATACTTTGCTATGGTAAATAAAATACATTATAGTATGTTATATATAAAATATAATTTTTATATCAAATATGTTAGTATCACTTATTTGTTTATTCAAATATATGATATTCACTTGTTTGAAATAAATACTAGACTATTTCTATAATATCAGAAAATATCAGGGATTAATTTGTAAAACTACAATAATGGATGAAAGCCGTGTATATTTACTGCCACTATCATTGTTATCTTTTAAAAAAAAGTATAGATAACAAACTAAATATGATCTTACCAATAATATTCTACCAAAATTAGTACTCCAGTTTAAGAAGTTCTCTTATAACAACACTATCAAAAATTCATAAAATAATCAAACTAAACACATTCAATGTTATAAATATCAGGTAACGTAAAAAATAAATGATATTATTGAATTTTGGTACGATTGATGGTGCTACCTAGTCCCAGGCTCGGAGCATACATATACATCCAAGGTTGTCAAGATCGGAATACTAGACAATATCATCGTTTTGCTTAAAGTAGTATCGTATCGCAATATCAGGATACTATAAGATTTTCTTTTTTAAGTTTATTTAATATTTATATTAATTACATATAGCCATTCTATATAAATATATAAAAAATATAGTAATAATATATGTCATGCAAATAGAGATATTTATCCAGAGAAATCACATTGGTTTTATGTATTAAACTGATTTTTATATAAACTTGAGCGTATTTATTTATATTATTTTTAAACCATCTTATTTTAAATATATTTTGTAGTATATATCGTAGGGATTGTAGAAACGGGATACTATATAAGATTTCGTATGATCGTATAGTAATAAATGGTAGATCAAGATACTATAAAAATTAGGATACTATATGGGATCTATATCGTTTTGACTTGGTAGGATCGTAGTATCATAAGATAATAGAATACGGATCGAGATACTGACAACCTTACATATATCCTCGTCTGTCCATGCTTGTCACCCAGATTACTCCCCTCTGACATCCAAGGCTCTGAACCCTCCGTGAAATCCTTGACGGATCCTTCGACTGTGCATACTGGATATTCCTTCACGACATGGACACTCCACTTACCCAACCCTTCAATTGTACCGTTCAGTAGCCCTAAAATTTCCGATGCCTCCCGTTTCGTATATTTGTTGTGCTCATCGAATCATTCACTAATCTTACTATGGTCCACTGGAGTGCGCCATCAAACATCACCAATTTGATCCTCCTCACCCATTTTGCCCCTTACCTATCTTGCAATTCGTTAGAATGAGAAATGCAATTAAGTTCTTTCTTGTTGATCTCCGTCAGAAACATGTGTTGGAGTTCTAATTACAGGATCTTAGGCTTTAGTCTACAAACAATCACCTCTTACTTATGCGGAAAAATAATTGATTTACTGACCTGCGTATGAAGCCATTGCTGTTCTTCTTTCTTCTTCTTCTAGAGATGCCTCACGAACCCCTTACAGTGTCTAATCGATCGGGCGATTGATTTAGGGTTTAGGGTTGGAGAGAGTTGAGTCGTCACTCAGCCTCCCTCCTTCTCTTTCTTTATATAGCGACACTGGTGGGGCTCGGGGGTTTATCTCAATCTAAAATTCGAATCTATTTTGTACCGATCACACAAAACAGATTTATCTCTTAGTTTGTTTCTTGCTAGGATAGAAAAACCGGTGGGATTTTAACCTTATCCTAACTAATCGGCATTAGCCGATAAAATCAACCAACATTCTCCCCTTGATTTTGAGACTAACTGACGAGTTTACCAAATAAAACAGCTCCCCAAGGCAATGTATCTTCAACAATATTATGCGTCACCGAGACAACAAGGCCTATAGTTCACTATAGTACCCAAATAAACTCAAGCTTAACTTAGTGGGTGTTGATTGAAAAATTAAGTCCCCCTCATCCAGGATCTTAGTAAGGCTCTTATTTATGTATGTACTGGCCAGAACATATCTTAATTAATCTTAACTTTATGAGCCTTTAGAGCATGGATCCATGAGCAAAAGCTTAGCTTAATAATAATTCGATCCTAGGACATATCTTTCACAACTATATCAATGTGTTAGGCAGAAAACACATAACATGTTGCTACTAGAATAGAAACCTGTGTTCAATTAGTGCAAAACTTATAACACAGTATAATTGAGTGGTTTACACCTTTTGAGTGGTTTATGAGCGCTATTTACCACTCTTAGTTTTGGGAAATATGATTAATCATAACATGCTTTAAAATCTAACTGCATCATCGACTATGCAGTAAGAGATTATTTTGGAGCTTTTCCATGGTTATTGCTCCCTATGTGTGGATATAGCTTAATCTGAATAATCTTTATAAATATCCACACATCTCACAAAATAAGTGTCCAAATGTCTCTAAACTTCTGAGATCATTAGACTTTAGAAATATGAGCATGTTACTTCAAATTGTCTTGCAAATAATACAGAACATTCTTAATACCAGTGGTCTAGTTTAGATTTAATTAATACTGCCAAGATTCCCAGTAAAATGTATGCCAAATCTGTATGCATCCAGATTTGAGCTAATCTCAAGCTTCTGTTAGCTGAGTCTAACTTTAGAATTTAATCTCAGCTTGACTAACTTTAACTGAATTCTCTCAAATTATTTCTTTAATTTATGTCAATGTATGACTTACTAATATAAACCCAGTACTCCTTCAGACCAAAATAATTCATGGAAAAATTTTCTTAGTTTCTAACAGCAATATGGATTGCTTGACAATAAAATGTTATTAGTATAGAGTACCGGTGAATGAAATTCCCACCTTTAATTTTCATGCAGCTGTCCACCTCACTTGAATTGTTCGAAAATTTCCATTAGAGTCAGGCTTAATTTTATTAACCCACTTAAATGGCCTATTTTTGACTCATCTAGAAACTTCTACTAAATTCTTTATTACATGGTTCGAAAACCATTTAGATGAACACTTTAATGTCTTATTTTGTTCATCAATCTCAATTTATTCTTACATGGTTCGAAAACCATTTGGATGAATATTTATTTTAAATGTCTTCATCGGGTGAACAAGCTTTATTTAGTGTTTACCACCATAATCCGATCTCATAACTTCATTTGATTTTAGCATTAGTATCTTAAATCTTAAATTTCTTAAAGGAAATCGGAGGTTGCTTATGAGTAAACATAGCCTTATGGGTAAATCCTTAACTTAGTGAATCTTCCCTTAAAGCTTAAATAACATCACTAAAATCAATCCAAGGGAAAGAATATCTCCAACTTATGAGATGTTCTAACCTCCCCTAGAAATGTGACATCAATTACAATGTCACAATTTCAATGACGTCTCATCTTTTGTCATTACAGGCAATTATTATAATAGTCACATGATCATCCAAAAGAACAAATAGGACTGTCGTGCACAAGGACAAGACCAATCACTTTATTATCACACTCAATATATCATGTTCTATTTGGAAAAATAACGGACATGACCCGTTTCTCACATGACTTTAAATAATTAAACTAGTAAAGTTTCTCTTAATAGGGTGAACAAATAAGGCATTATTGCAACTGCTGGAGAAACTAAGTGTGAGGTCTCCAACAACCCTTCACTTTCATCTTCACTCCATCAGTTACTTTGAGTGTTCACTCCCCTCTTTGCTACCGTTTGGACGGTGCGGGTTTCCTATAATGAGTTAGAAACATGCACAGCGGCATTGAGTCAAACTCACTAAGTATTAAGGGAAAATTCATCACAAGGGATTTATTTAATTTCATTTATACCTTTCTTGACTAACCACGCTGTGAAGCGTGTGCAATTTCTCTGTCAATGTCCATCTGACGCACAGAAGTGGCAGTAGGGACTTGTACTTAAAGGAACAGCTGAAGTGGAGGCCTTGATCCCTTCTTGCTTTTGCTCACCCTTTGGCTCGCTATTCTTATTAGAGGATTCCCCTTGATAGATCTTTTTGCCTTTATCAAAGGCATTAGTGAGGTTGAGCCGGTCTTTAATCTTCTGCTTTTCAGCTTTCTGGCGCTCTTCCTCTTCTACGGAGTGTAAGATCAATTCTTGTATGGTCCACTCCTCTTTCTGAGTGTTATATTTTATTTTGAATGGATCATAGTTAGGACCAAGAGATCTCATGATGATGTGCACTAAAAATCCATCAGCTATTTTCATATCCATGGATCTGAGTTGATTTGCCATATGAGTCATCTCAAGGATGTGCTTCCTTATACCACTTTTGCCATCGTAATGACTAGTGATCATCTCATTTACAAGCGTATTGGCATGAGTCTCAGGTGCAAATTCAAAACTTTCTTCAATGTTTGTCAGATACGTCTTAATGTCATTAGAGTCAATGATTCCTCCAATAACTTCTCGAGGGATGGCACCCTTGACAAAAATTAAGCACATTCTGTTGGACTTCTCCTAGTTGGCTAACTTCTTATTGTAGGCCCACATGAGATTATCATATTCTTCCCCAATTATATTGAGTTCTTCGGCCGGTTGAGGTTCCTCGGGAGGATCCTCTCTTATGGCTAAGTCATAATCCAACATGGCTAAGTTAATAAGCACATTATTTCTCCATTCAACGTAATTTGATCCATCAAGAAGCTGAATAGCCTTAAGCTGTCCTAATGCTGAAAAAATTAATTATTAATTAAACATTAGTAATGCAATTAATTTCCATTGGCTTAATTAATAACATACAAATAAATCTTAATTTTCATAATCAAACACCATAGGGTAGAAAAGATTATGAAATGGCAGAGAATAATGAATTACGGAAATTAAAATCCTAAATCAAATTACCAACAGTAGGTAGATATGATATAAGGCATAATGCCATTAGTAAATGACATGAAATTAAGATCCTTAGCCATATCACCGTTGGGCAGAAATGGTAAAGGAATTAAGCTTAGTAACGAATTAGAGATCCTTGATCACATCACTGTAAGGTAAAAGTGATAAAGGAAATAATGCACTAATGGCATAAGTAAAATTCTAAGTCAAATCACCGTAAAGGCCAAAATGACAAAGAAAATGAAAATAATGATTGACGATACTTAGATGTTTCCTTAATTACATCACCGTTGGGTAGAAATAATTAAGGAAATAACAATCTTAATTAAATCATCTTTCTTTCTAGATAAACTTCCCGTTGGTTCCATTAATCTAGAAATAATTTACTCAGTATTGCAACTGATCTTAAATAATAAGCATTGCCAATTGCATAAAGTTAATTTACATTGGCTTAATCGATCATATGCAAAATAAACTTAGAATTTCATAGTCAAAGCACCATAGGTAATAAATGATTATGTATAATCTTAAAATTAATTCCTTAATTATATCACCATTTGGTAGAAAATAACTGAGGAATAAAAATTATAATTGACATGCAATTATAATAAAGTGGGTTAAATATAACTTCACATCTTAATGCTTTCTAGTCGAATTTCTCGATGGTTCCATTCGACTATAAATAATTAATATACTAAGGAAATGACCATCATAATGATGTTGACATGAAATCATAAATACTTTCTAGTTAAATTTCCATTCAACTAGAAATTAAATTAAGTGGCTTAAGGAAATAATAATCTTAATAAATATTGACACGAAATTATATTAATGTTGGTCAAATATAATATCATATCATTAATTTCTTTCTAGCTAAACTTCCCGTTGGTTCCATTTAACTAGAAATAATTTTCTAAGTGATCAAATTGACCATAATTTTCCAGCAATTTAAATGGCTAAGAAAACTCATAAATAAATTTCTGGAAATAAATAAGACATAAATGACGGGCTTAAAACTATAATGCGGCCCATCACTTCCTAAGCCGGCCCATAAAAACGGGCTAAATAAATTCTGAGAAAATTAAATTCACGGGCTTAATAATAAATAAAAGGCCCACTCTTATTGAAAAGGCCGGCCCATTATGTGCGCGCGCGGCGCTTAGGCGGACGCGTCCCAGATCGGCGCGGCCCATGACGGCGACGGCCCGACGCGGGGTTGATCTTTGCCGTCCGATCCGATGGACGGCTCGGATTGATCCTACGCCGATGAAACCGCCAGCCGGTGGGGGGAAAGGGTTTCCAACCCTAACCCTAATCTCTTCCCTCTCTTCGACGGCTCTCTCATCCGGGCGAGTGTTCGAGCGGCGGCGATGGCGATGGCGGTCCGGTGAGGTGGCGCGCGCGCGGCGACAAGCGCCGCAGCGGCTCCATCTCGGCCGGCTGGGGGGCGCGCCCGAAGGATCTTAGGCTTTAGTCTACAAACAATCACCTCTTACTTATGCGGAAAAATAATTGATTTACTGACCTGTGTATGAAGCCATTGTTGTTCTTCTTTCTTCTTCTAGAGATGCCTCACGAACCTCTTCCAGTGTCTAATCGATCGGGCGATTGATTTAGGGTTTAGGGTTGGAGAGAGTTGAGTCGTCACTCAGCCTCCCTCCTTCTCTTTCTTTATATAGCGACACTGGTGGGGCTCGAGGGTTTATCTCAATCTAAAATTCGAATCTATTTTGTAGCGATCACACAAAACAGATTTATTTCTTAGTTTGTTTCTTGTTAGGATGTAGGATTTTAACCTTATCCTAACTAACCGGCATTAGCCGATAAAATCAACCAACAACATGAAGAACCAAGCTATCTATTTATACATCTGTGTACGTATGTTCAAGTTCTGTTGGGTCGCGTTGAGTAACCCAGCCAGTGGTGGAGCCAGGATAAAGCCCAAACCAAAATGACCAAAAGCAACTAAGAGAAATTTAGAATTGGGTTATGATTTTTTTTGGTCTTCTTGACCTTTTGGGCCTTCTAACAACCTCAAACAAAGTCTATATTAGCCCCTCATCTACAAATATACTCCATTCGTACTCGTAAAGAAAATCGTTTAGGACAGCGACACAGTCTCCAAAACACAACTTTGAAAAGTGGTATATGTATACTTTTATGAAAGTATTTTTCAAGACAAATCTATTCATATAATTTTTACATTTTCAAACTCAACAACTTGAGAGTTATTCACGATTTATAATCCAAGGTTTGACTTAAACATTATCCTAAACGACTTTCTTTACGAATATGGAGGGAGTATGATTAGAATTTTAAGAGGTTATTATGGGAACTCTAATGATATATTAGGAGGTAGGAGGTCTAAAGCCGCCCCTGAACCCAGCCTTCATTGATTTACTCATCAGTTACCAATCGAGTAGTAGCAAGTCTTGACAGTCCAGTGAATGATGCATTGACTGTCTTGGTGCTTGCCTATGATAACTGTAACCGATGGTGTGCAATAAAAGTGCCCAATCCTGTAGTGAGCGAAGAAAAGTTGCTCTTTATTAATTGAAAAAAAAAATTATCACATGAATTTAAAGTTTATGGTCTTTGCTAGTGGATATCGAAAGTTAATGAAACAGCCTTAGAACACCATAAAAATTTGATAATTTATTAAAAGACATCGTCACAATTATTTTATTATTTTTAGGCCAAAGGATAGAGAAACATGTCAAAAACATAAAAATAATCCCCTCGGACCATAGCATGTCAACTGGTTAGTATTGCTCACTCTCGTTCCTTCTTGACCAGAAGAGAGAATACAACTAAGGCTCTGTATGTATAGATCTGCATAGGCCCCACCTCAAAATTTTTCACCTTATCACATTAAATGTTTAAACAACTGCATGAAGTATTAAATATAGGCTAAAAAATAACTAATTGCACAAATTACGACTAATTTGCGAGACAAATCTTTTAAACCTAATTGCTCCATGATTTGACAATGTGGTGCTATAGTAAACATTTGCTAATGACGGATTAATTAGGCTTAATAAATTTGTCTCGCGGTTTACTGACATATTCTATAATTTGTTTTTTTATTAGTGCCTGAACACTCCATGCGACACCCTATATAACACCCGATGTGATACGTCGAAACTTTACACCCCTAATATAACCAACCCCTAAGCTATTATTAATCACTTACTCAGCCGTTAGCGACGACATGGCTGATGGCACCCATAAAACAAGAACCTGGCGCAGGAGTAGGATTAGACCCTGTTTAGATGGGACTAAAATTTTTAAGTCCCTATCACATCGGATGTTTGGACACTAATTATAATATTAACGTAGACTATTAATAAAACTCATCCATAATCTTGGACTAATTCGCAAGACGAATTTATTGAGCCTAATTAATTCATGACTAGCCTATGTGATGCTACAGTAAACATTCTCTAATTATAGATTAATTAAGCTTAAAAATTGTCTAGCAAATTATTATCTCTGTTTCGAAATATTTGACGCCGTTGACTTTTTTAAACATGTTTGACCGTTCGTCTTATTCAAAAAAATTTAAGTAATTATTAATTCTTTTCCTATCATTTGATTCATTGTTAAATATATTTTTATATAGGCATATAATTTTACATATTTCATAAAAGTTTTTGAATAAGACGAACGGTCAAATATGTGCTAAAAAGTCAACGGTGTCAAACATTTCGAAACAGAGGGAGTAACTTTATTTATATAATTAGTTTTATAAGTAGTCTATATTTAATCCTCTAAATTAGTGTCTAAATATAGAGACTAAAGTTAAGTCCCAGTATCTAAACACCACCTAAACAAGCAGCACCAATACCAATCTGGCCAAACAGAGCAAGATAACGAGGAGATCGAGAGTGGCCTGCAGGGGATTGACAGCCTCAAGCAGGATCTGGAGGTGCCTCAAGCAGGAGCACGGCGCTTGGAGCCTTGGATGGCCAGCCAGTAGCCACCATGGATCTAGAGACATGGCTGGCTATCCTCTCAAGACAGTCCTCCGGTTCCTCTCTTGCGGCGTGACGCCACCTGACCTGGCATCATCTCAAAGTCGGCCACCACGCTGCCGTTATCAACCTTTGGCATCAGAATGAAGCTTGCTAGGTGGTCGTCGGCAAGCTATCAGCACAGTGCGAGTGCTGTGGATGTGACTGGCGTGTACGAGGTATTGAGTGGTTGGGCTATATAAAACTGGGCCATATAAAGTGAAAAGGATATGGAATTAAGAATAGAGAACGCGCCCAGCCAGAATCTCTACGTCGTCATCTTCCTTGGCTCTCTGCCTTTTTCTTCTTCTCCAACAATCTCTCGGAAATACTCCTTGTATTTCGGAACAACTCCTGGGCCGTGACAAAATTTTGGGTTCCAGTTTGAGTTTTTCTAAGCTTCATCGATTGGATGAGCCATCTTTTTACTCCTATCCGCTTGATTCGCGGGGTACACTCACACGATCGAACCCAATTGGAGCGTAAAAGCACTCCTTGGCTCTTGCACAACTTCCCAACGCATCCAATTCCTAAGGCATTACAAAATCAGATCATGGCAATGCGACCCACTTTAGCCACCTAGCAACGGCTGATCCATCGCCGTACGTGTTGGGCACCCCCTGATCCGTTCTTGCGATTCTTGATAAATTTTCAAGAGGCTTTCTTCACACTGGCACATGATGATTGAAGAAGAGGCAAGCAGCTATTTATCTTGAGAATTTGGGTGCATTAGTAACTCGGCTAGGAGCCTAGGACACCACCACCGGTAGGGATGAAAACGGATCGAATATGGTCGGAAACTAACTTTATCATATTCGTTTTCATATTTTTTCTCGGAATCGAAATCGGAATATAAAACCCGGATACAAAAACGGAATCGAATATTATCGAATACAGATACGGAGCGAATATGAATCGAAACAAATACGGTAACAAATATTAATCGGAACATAAAAGCCCCTCAAACTGACCTTCACAAATCAGCGAAGAAATATAACTTGTTTTTTTTATAATAGAATGTGTTACAATTTCAAAAGATCAACGATTAATAATACCATAACGAGAAACATCTACAAACTTGCACATACTGACAAAGTCACACTGTCACACACATTACCGGTTACAAACTTGCACATGATGGCAGTTACACGCATTAACACATAGGGATAATTTCGTTCTTACCCTTATTTCGATATGCAATTATGATTTTGCCCCTACTTTATAGGGTTTTCGTTTATACCCCTGTTTTTTTTTCAAATTAACCAAGTGTTTACCCCTAGTTCTCACGGAAGTTAGTGGAGCTGTAATTATTGTAGTAAGGAAATAGAAAAGAAAATAAATAATGATTTTGCAAATTATAGATTTACCTTTGTACCCCTGGCCATTGTACAAAATCACGAAACAAAGTCTTGCTGGCATGAGCCGAGCAGTTCCCAAAACCTATCACTAATCCCCACACCGCCGACGGCGGCATCTCAGCCAGCCATGCCATGGGCAGGAGGCCACAGCAGGCGGTGTCCGGGCCAGGAGCAGCTGGCCACGGGCAGGAGGCCACAGCGGTGCTGCTGCCTGCTGGCCCCGTCAATGGTTTCCGGGCTGGGAGCAGGCGGTGGTCCGCAGGAAACCGTTGCGGCGAGCGGGAGGCCGCGGCGGCGGGCAGGAAGCCGCGACAGCGAGCAGGAGGCTGGCGGCTGCACGAGGCGCCGGCGGCAGTGGGTAGCGGCGGCCGCCTAGATGCACGTCATGGGGGATTGGGATTTAGGGGGCAGCGGCTGTTGCCTACTCTAGATACCCGGAAGAAAATCCCGCATAGTTTCCGACCGTTAATCCCGGAAAGTTTCCGATTGTTTTTCGATTTCGTCGGATATCACCTTTACTTATTCGTTTTCTATCCGAGAAAAAAAATCTGAATTCGTTTCCGAATCCGATAAATTCCGGATAGTTCCGACCGAATTTTTCCGAATCCGAAAATTGGTCCGAACGGACGGAAACTATCCGAACAATTCCATCCCTAACCACCAGAGAGTAATGTTCATTTGTAAGGAGAACACCGAGAGAAACAGATGGCAAAAGGACGCCGATTCAATTTCTGCTTCGGACGGTGTGCCTTATGTACAGTCCGAAGATGTAAATTATTTCTACTCCCTCCGTTTCATAATGTAAGACTTTATAGTATTGCTCATATGTATATATATATTAATAAATCTATACACATATATGTCTAGATTCATTAACATCTACATAAATGTGGGCAATGTGGACAATGTTAGAAAGTCTTACATTATGAAACGGAGGGAGTATTATTTAAAAAAATGGGGCAATTGCATCCATACCCTCACTTTCAACTCCAATTACTATTTTACCCTTATTTTTTAGGGTTTGCAATTTTATCCCACTTTTTGAAAACGAAGTGGCTGGTTGCCCTCAGTTTTGACGCCTTGTTTGACTGTGTTAGTTTTAGGGTAAAAGGACATTTATACCCTTGATAGTTGTTGCATTTTTGCATGTATTTACCTATTAACCTCTTCTCCACGAAATCTGCTCCAATTATAGGATTTCGGGCATTTGGTTGGTGCTAGAGAGAAAAACTGCAATTATGATTCAAATGGTTACTGCTAATTAACACATGTGTTCATGGCAAGAAACAAATCTGTGCATAACCGGATCTTGTCTCCAACCAAAATATTGTACTGTCGTCTAGCTTTCAAAAAAAATCATTCGTGAATCAAAGAAAAGAAAAAGAAAGGATAACATGAGGAAAGAGATGAGATCCCCAAATCACATCTGCATCAAGAAGAGAAGGAAGGAGAATACAAGGAAATTAAGAAATCCCCAAAGAATGAATGCATGCTAAGCAAAAATTGAAGGATTTCAAGATCCAGCAGTAATTGCTCCGTACCGACGGCCGGATCTAGCAAAGCAATAGAGAGGACATCTGATGAGAAAATGGTGGTTTTGCTCGACGACGACATCTGATGTAAATTCCGTCTCTCGCTCCTGATCTCCATGGAAGAAAAGAAGCAGCAGCTGCATCCACAGAGAGGGCGCGATGGCCGCTACGCTTGCCGCACGCACGCACGCCGCCGCCTCGCGCACGCCCGCAGCCCCGCGCACGGTGCGCCCGCGGCCGCCGCCGCCGCCTCCGCGCCGCACGCGCTCCCTCGCTGCCGCCGCCTCCCCGCCGCGCTCGCTCCCTCGCCGCCGCCTCCCCGCCGCGCCGCGCCGCCGCCACCCCCGTGCTAGCTAGGGTTTCGACCCGACCAGCTTTTCCCAAACGCACGGGTGGGAGACGCACCGGTGGAAGACTCAACCCTATCCATTCCCTCAGGGTACAAATGTCATTTCATAATTCCTAAAACCTTTTTTTATTTCCTTTTGTATTTCTTTAACACACAACGTGTGACCCACCAAACGGCTGTCACAAGTGAGGTGAGGGTAGACGGCCTGCTTCAGATTAAAAAAGTGGAGGTAAAATTACAAACCATAAAAAGTGAGGGTAAAATAGCAATTGATTTTCAAAATAGAGGTACATATATAATTGTCCCAAAAAAATCCACTTCAGACTACTAGAAAATGCATGTTTTAGGCAACAATTACATTGTTTATTATGCTTTATTCAATAAAGTTGACGGGCTCGCGGTTCCTAAAGAAAAAGAAAAATAAAAACACTGTTTCCATTCCATGAGACCGTCAAACTATGGCCTCGTTTAGTTCCTAACTTTTTCTTCAAACTTTTAACTTTTTCATCACATCAAAACTTTTCTACACACATAAACTTTCAATTTTTCCGTCACATCGTTTCAATTTCAATCAAACTTCTAATTTTAACGTGAGCTAAACACAACCTATGATTCAAGGCATCGGTACTACAAATACATTGTCGGAGGTACGTGGTAGATCTTTGATCACATTAAAATCTATAGGTACTATGGTTTGAACCTTGGTAATATGTACTCCGTTTCAGGTTATAAGATGTTTTGACTTTGGTTAAAGTCAAACTATTTCAAGCTTGACTAAATTTACAAATATAATAATATTTATAATACTAAATTAGTTTCATCAAATCATTTAACGAATATATTTAATAATAAATTTATTTTGGGTTAAAAATATTACTACTTTTTTTCACAAACTTGGTCAAAGTTAAAGCAATTTGACTTTAACCATTAATGTAGTTTGACTTTGACCAAAGTCATGAGTATCTACAACTCCTTCATCATATATCACCCAGAGGTCAATTTACCAGTAAGCCAAAAAAAAAAAAAGCGAGAGAAACTGATGGCAAAAGGACAATGATTCACTGTCTGCGTCGGACTAGAAACAAGACATTTATTTTCAGACTACGGATGTGTTAGTTTTCTGGGTGTAAATTTATTAAGTATACGGATATATATTTAAAGTATTAAACGTATACTAATAATAAAACAAATTATAGATTCCGTCTGTAAACTGCGAGATGAATTTATTAAGTCTAATTAATCCGTCATTAGCAAATGTTTACTGTTGCATCACATTGTTAAATCATGGCGTAATTATGCTCAAAAGATTTGTCTCGCAATTTACATACAAACTGTGCAATCGGTTTTTTTTTCTCCATTTAATGTCCTATACATGTGTCCAAATATTTGATGTGATTTTTTTTTTGCCAAATTTTTTTATCTAAGCAAGGCCTACAATTATTGATTTGATCAACACTGTTAACACGCGGAGACGCGAATCTTACACAACTGTCAAATCGCCCACCATGCAGGCGAGTTTGACACGAGCGCGTGCGGCGTGCGCGCGCGCGTGGAAGGAATGCACACTCTGCGAGGGCGTACGTCCGCGATCGATCATCATGGCTGCCAACAATTCAGTCCATCAAGCAGTCATACGCCAGCACACACGCCAAGCCGGCCGACCATCACGCGTGTGTAGCAGGTGAACCCTCTAGTACTGCTCGTTCAGAACGATCGGACGAGCAGACGGCACGTACGTCCCGCCCGACTTACCGGTCCATCCTGTTCCTATATCGGATGGATCTCGATGGCTGGCACTGCGCAGAATATCACTGCAGGACGGAAGGAAGTGGTTGATGGTGTTCTTTCACTGGGTCAAATCCATGATGCATGTGTGTGGAGAGAGGCTGCTCGGTTGTTGTTGTTGTTGATGGGGTTCATCGGGTGAATGGAGATCACTGACTCAGCCTTCGGTGTTCACTCCATCGGTTTCCAATTGCAGAGGACATTATCAATTGGAATACGGTACGGACTCCGACTGTCACAGTTTCAATGGAAGAAAAACACCATACAGGCACAGCAGAGCTATATATGTCCTACTTTCTTCAGGGTTGGCGGAATGCCAAAATTGCTAATCTCCACGACGTTCAAGTTTGTGTATAGTGCATCAAGGTACGAGGGGATGGGTGTTTCATTACATTGTGCTGCAGGCATCATCAACTCGAGGTGTGTGAGGGTGCACCTGGCTCGTCTCGGTTCTGTGCAGGCGTTAGTTTCACCTGCGGCGACGATGGACTCGCTTCAAACCGCATCAATCACACTGCAATCTGGGTCCAGGGCTCCCAGTGCATCCCATTCCCAAACGCTATAGCTCAATTGGAACTCACTATATGCACCGCTCGTCAGTTTTGCTGTAGTGTCTCGGTGACTAACTGGAGATGGGGAGGAACCCGCGGTTATTTAAAAGCGAGTTTGGGTGAAAAGGCCTACTGGAAATTAACTTTGCTGCTGCCTGCTGGCTCAGTCATATGCTCTTTTTCCCCCAAGATTAATTCCTCGATATATATGGTCACCAAGAACATTTTCAAGAGACTCTCCAAACTAATTTTTGACTATTTTAGTAACAAATCCCATTCCAACAGCCTCTCTATTAAAATGGCTAAGCCAGATGACTAGCCATATTCCTCCCCTCAATGGCCAAACTTGGCCAACCCAAACTACATTGTCATTCATGGGTCCCACGTGGAGAGTCATCTCTCACCCTGCACTACCCGCGCCCTGAGGTTGCGAGTGGAGGAGGATGCGGTGGTGAGGTGGCACGACGGCAAGCGTCACCACGGCCTCCCACTCGCCGGCCACCGGCGTCGAGGGCATGAAGGGAGCGACAGCGGCGAGGTGTTGTCGTCACCCCTCTTTCTCTTTGCCGCAGCTCCTCACCATCACCACAGTTGTGCTTGCCGCCGCCGCTGCTGATCCTACCCGAGTGGACTCCCCCGCAAGCTCCGACGTCGTTGTCTGGAAGCCTCCGCCCTCGCCAGATTCGGCCGATAGCGTTGATTTAGGGGAGCCACGCAACCTCTGCCGCCATCTGGAGCAGCGGCGAGGGACGGGGACGAAGTCGAGGAAGGCAGAAGAGGCGGCGCGTCGAAGGCTTCAGTCTTAGAGCAGTGGCGGCGAACAGGGACGGAGCTGAGGATCCTTCATCGGCGTCGTCGCTACCTCTCGATGGCGTGAGCAGCAACAACAACAACAACATCATCGCCGCCGCCGATTTCCACCACCAATGCCAATTTCCGCCGCTACCTCCGCATCCGCCCACCCACCTGCCGCCTCCCTCGTTGGCGCGAGTAGCCACAGCATGGCCGTGGCCTCTCGCAGGCGCGAGCAGTAGGAATGTCGTCCCCTCCACCTATTTCCGTCAACGCCGTCGCCCACCCGCTGATGGCATGGGAGAATCGACGAGGGACAGTGGCGTCGCCGCTTCCCACCCATGTCGCCTTCTGTTGCCTGGATCTGCTAGCCGCCATCGAGCTTGGAAACCGCCAACTGCCGCCCCTAACATGCGCTATCTTGGAGTGGCGTTGGTAGGTGGGGGTTGGGGTGGGGAGAGGTTGTGCGGAGAAGGGGAAAAACAATGAGAGAGAGATTGACATGTGGGTCCCATTGCTATAGAATAGAGAAATTGTTGGAGCGAAAGACAAATTTAGCTATCCAAATTTTTTACATGTTGGCGAAACGAAAAATTGGAGTCTCTTGGAGATATTCTTGGTGGATTTTGAAACTAATAAGAGCATGGAAAACGAGAAAGCTATCCGTGCATGATTAATTGAGTTTTAATTATTAGAAATTTGAAAAACGAATTTATTTGACATTTTTACAGCAATTTTATATAGAAAGTTTTCATACGAAATTTAATCGCTTAGCGGTTTAAAAAACGTGCTAATGAAAACTGAGATAGAATACGTATCTTAATCAGAAATGTATGCCGCTATACATATATGAATGAATGTATGTTGTCTCAGATTAAGTCTGCCGTGTGTGTCCATGACGAGAAGCTAGCGCTTTACCTGTGCTTAATTGCCGTATTCAGTAGAAAAACGACACCACGAGGCTCGTTACTGGTGTAGAAAAACGTGCTTAATTTTAATTTTCGCACAATCTTTACTGAAGGTAGAACTTCAAGGAAGTTGTTATGGTGCTTTGTAATGCAAATTTTTTAACTTGTACATGTAGTATCTAATTTAACAGGAAATTCAGACGTTTTTCTAAAGTCCCCAGGATTTTTTTCTCGATTAAAGAATCTATAGCAGTTTTCCTTAAGTACAAAAATAGAGAATTGTTTGCCGCTCTGTATATACCATTCGTATTAAATCTACGATAAGTTGGTAGCATGGTTGATCAGAGTTGATCGACGGTGCGCTGGATGGAATTTCACCAGTAGCTTAATCAACTTGCGCAGCACCAATCGGGCAGCCTCATTTTTTGTTTATGCTTATCCTTGTAAGATAAAATTTAAATTTTCAGTCAAAAATTTTGAGTTGATTTCAAGAGTTTTTTTTATCAATGTTTATTTTTCAGTTTTTGCTTTTAGATCACTAAGAATATGTATATAAAAATTGTATTTGCTAATTATTTTTCATTTACAAATGTGCTGAATGATGGAGCCGGGAGACGCACCGCTCGGCTAGTGTGGAGCCCTACCGTTAACAACAACAGGAGTAAATGGGTAGCAATGGGCGAAACACCAGCTCAAATGCACATGAGCTGATGAGCAAGTGTACACAAACAGCTCAGCTGGATTATCTGTTCCAACGAACTCCTGATGCTTCCCATCCGCAGTAGAACGAAACCTATATATTTTTATCAGCTTGCAAATTCTGATTCTGCATACGCCACACGCAACCGCAAGTATATATATATGCACCTTGTTCAGGTCGTATATATATTTGTGGTACCTGAGAGGCTAATCGCCTTGCCAGTTGTAATGCTAGCTCAGCCAACCTGTTCACAACTAGCCAGATACCGCACTCTGACTGAGCTAAGAAGAAATCTGCAGAACGTGTGGTGTTCAGCTAACACACCGGCAGTAACGCTGCATCCATGCACAGAGCAATCAGCTACTGAGGTCAGGTTCACGACGCATCCTATCCCCACGAGATGACGAGACGTCCCACGCTCCATTATTTTCTCTCGTCACAGTTTCACAAAACACAGAGAAAACAATAGCTTGGCTGGATATATAGCAGCTCATGTTGTCTACAGAACTGGATCGACAGTTATTTATCGGTGCAGTCGGTGGCTTAGTTCACGTTAGGGTGGGAACGGTTAGGACTTAGGATCGATCAATTTATCTATTGAATTTATCTATAAATTTGTTCTAAGGGATGTTTAGGATCGCTCTAAAACTGTAAATGGATTAATAGATCAAACTATTATAACTGAGGTCTAAAGGTACGGTTCAATCCAAAATGGCTTCACATATATAAGTGTCTCAGAAGTTTATATAAAATTGCTTCTCTATATAATATAAGTCATTCCTAAACAATTTAACTATTTAATAAGTTTTCATGCTGTGAATGCGAGTTCAAATATTTGAATCCATGTCTTACACACGTCTAGAATTTATGTGTTTATTAGTAATGCATTGTGGCTCGCATGTTTAGATGGCTCAAAAATTATACAAAGTTGCTTCTCCGTATAATAAAGTATTTCTACAAAATTCAATTTAATTTGGTTTTTTTTTATAATTTGAATGCGAGTTAAAAATTTTGGGTCCGAGTGTTACACACATACAATTTCTAGGTCAATTAGTAACGCATTGTGGGCATTGCATGTTTAAATGGCTCAAAATTAGTTTAAAAAAAAAACTTACTCACCCGGCCTTCAGTGATTTACTCACAGTCACCATTCACCAACCGATCGAGCAGTAGCAGACTAGCAGTTAATATTGACAGTACAGTGAATGACTAATCTTGTAGTTGTAGTACTATACCGCTGCTAAATACAATCGGCCATTCTCTTAATTGATGTAGACTCGCTCTTATCCTTTGTTAATTCAATCGCAGTTGTACATGAATGAATAGAGGTTTTTGCCTCTTGCTAACTTGCTTTTTGTGAGCCGAAGAAGACATTTATTTCAGTAAAAATGTCATTTGTAACTTGACTTCGTCGCCAACACAGCTAACACCGCCACCACGCGAACTGTCGCCTGCCTCGCCACCGCCACCTCGATGCGAGCCAACACGCGTGTCGTCGTCTTCGCCACCAGCCTTGTCATTAAACCAGCCAACACTGTCATCACGCGTGTCATCGCCTGTGCTGCCAACACACGAGTCGTCGCCTTCGCTGCCAACACAGCCAGCGCAGCCATCACATGTTTCGTTGCCTGTGCTGCCAACACGCGAGTCGTCGCCTTCACCGCCAACACAGCCAGCACTGCCATCACACGAGGCGTCATCTGCACTGCCAACACTGTCGTCAACCTCGCCTCCTAGTCGACGCGAGCCTCCACAAACCTTGGCAACATCATCACCACTGCATGCAAGTGCGCCACCATTGTCAACGCACGCGCAAACACCACCGGCGTCAACCAAACTTGCAGCAACTGAAGCTCAGCCCATGCATCTACGATTAATGTCCTCTCCTCCTATGCAGCAGGGTGATCTCATGCCGCCGTCAGAGGCCGAAGACTTGGAGCCGCCTCCCTGTGAGGAGGTGATGGGAGCTGACGAGGCGCCTGGCGAGAACACACAGGCGGACGAGACGGGCGACGGCGCCGATGGAGCCGACGCAGTGGACGACGGCGCCGAACATCCGGCGAACGATGATGAGATGCAGACTCCAGCGCCGTTGCGTTCCATTTTCAAGCCGGTGACCCCAGGGCTGCTTCTGCCGCCATCGCCAAGTGTGCGTCGCCGCCGGAACATCTACAGCCAGGAACCACGACGCAGGAGCGCAAGGTTAGCCAAGAAATCAGTTCACTTGCCAGTTGTGATGCAGGCACAAATCACCCTCTGTCGACGCCTCGGTTTGCTCCCGTAGGAAGCGCCTCTGACGGAAGAGGCACTGAATGAGTACAAGGCGCTCTTCAACGACCGTCTGCCGCCAACGGCCATCCAGGCGATCGCCACTCTGCTGAACCTGACAAACTCGGCGTTCACCGGCAGAGATGAGGCGCTGGCACTTGAGCATGGGGATGCAGGATGCCAATGAACTGGTGGAAGCATCGCTGAGGGACGCTGCTGACGAATGATTGACTTCCCCTCATCGCCGACGAACCTGGCAAGAACCAGGACTACTGCTATGAGCCAGCACATGTATCCTTTGTTTCCTCGCTCCAGACATTGGCCCTGCATGAACTCGACAGGCGGCCAAAAGACCTTGATGGCTAGTAGAGACTACTTCTCCGCCGCAATTCCGCGGATAAACCTTAATCGACCTGCTGCAACTCCGTCGACGCTCAAAACATCCGCCACAACTCAGCAGAGTCGACACCACCGCCCACCTTCCTCTTCGTTGACACTCAAAACTTCCGCCGCAACTCAGCGAAGTCGACACCAACGCCCACCGTCCTCTACGCCGCTGTGCTGTGAGTACACGTCAGTTTTCTATGACAGGGCCACATCTTGATATCTTTGTTAGAATAGGTGTCGAATATACTAGTCCTATTTGGTTACAGTTGGACTTAAAGTTGTAATAGGTGTTAAGGGGTAGAGTTAGAGTCAAACTCTGTAACCCGGCATCTCTCTTAAATAGAGAGGGGGACACCACAATGTAACCATGGCGACTACAATATAGCGTAGACACGCAAGGAGATGATGGCGGCGTAGCGATGGACTCGTAGCGGCTAGGAGCTATGTTGGTTGGAGAGGAGTGCCCATAATCAGAGCCCCGGGGATGTAGGCTTCGGCTGAACCTCGTTAACAAATATCGTGTGTTCCTATGTCGTCATCTGGCATGTCTTGGGTGATTAATGATTGAAGCGATCGGGAAGGTTAGTCGTCGTTCCGCTATATGGACTAACTTTTATAACAAGTGGTATCAGAGCAGAAGGTTTCAGCATTGGAGCAAGAAGACATGTGGAGAAGGAAACACGAGGTGGGGATCGCGCATTGACAGGAGATCGTCAGTCGTGGCGATGAGATCGATGGCGACAACAAGGACGTCGCGTAGGCGACGACCTCGCTCGCGATCAGACCGGCGATGGCGGAACGTGATCGGAAGACGAGGCCGGATGTGGCCAAAGGCGACCAGAGAGATCGGAGGGGTAGCGCCATGGATGGCGCGCCCAACGCATGCGGTGAACGCGGATCCGCGGCGGCAGGGAGGCCACTGATGGAAGGGCGAAATTGGCGAGCGTGGCGCGGCACGGCGGACGTGCAGGACCATGACGACGGGGTCGTGGACGGTGAACACGAGGGTTGCGACTGCGGTGCGTGCAAGGGCACGGACGTCGTGCATGGAGGCACGACATACATGCATACGATGGTTATCAAGAGAGCAGAACAAATGTTTGGTACAGGTGCAGAGGTTAGGCGAGGAAGCATGGAGGTATTGCTAGGCTGTTGGGTTCGGAACGGACTTGAATCCGAGCAGTAGTGTAATAAGGAGTCAGACACGGCTAGCATGGACCAAATCTGATGTGGCCACGAGTGACACCTAGTTAAATTGGAAGGATTAAGACGGTAGAGATCCAACGAGCAATCAGCAAAAGACTCAAGCTTCGAATCGATAGAATTTCAGCACAAACCGAAAAGGACTTGAGCTCGCGTTTAACAGATCGGTGGAGCAGCTGAAAGGCGGTAAAGTTCTTCAGGCAGGGAGAGGTGGCACAGGCTCCATTTGGGAGCAGCTGCTATGGGCTCTAGCAGAGAAGACAGGCCGACGGCAGTTCCAGGAGGTACAGATCGGCTTCGGCGAGAAGTGATCAGACGCGTGCTAGCTTGTTCTGATCAACGGGGTTCTGCAGTTCTGTGGTTGTTTGGCTTTTTTGGTTCGCATGGCCAGACCGAGTAAATTGACTTACCTGCATGCAAGAAGTGATTAGTAGAGCAATTAAGTTTTGTGCATGGCCATGGTCACGTGGATCATTAAATGCATGACTGTGCATTACTATGACAAGGTCACATGAATAGCTAGCAACATGCAGAGCTTGTGCGTTGGTGTCGCAGGCCATTGAACGATGCATGGAGATCAAAGCAAGCTAATGGACATTATCAGGAGAGGTTGATGTATATCAAATTTACCTGGAGTCCAGAACTTGATGATTGGTGCAAGACGTTGTTTTGGCGGCGTGGCTCACGGGCACAAGACGAGAGGCATGGTGCAGCTTTGTGGTGATCATGGTGATGCGGTGAGTATACGGCTCCAGAGAAGGTGCGCGAGGTGTGCATGTATGACGGTTAAACTAGGCCGGCAGGGTGGTCAGACCGACGGACTGGTTAGACTGCGGAGTTTGGACGGTTAGACCGGATTCAACGGACGTGTGGTTCGTTGCAGGAACTTGTTAACGGATCCAGAAGAAGGACAAGAAGGTTCTACAGATGGATAGTTTGCAAGTGCGAAGGGCGAGTAGACTAGCGGCAACAGGCTAGTCAGGTCGCATATGGAATTATTTGGTGGAAACATGATATATCTGGGACTTGATGAGGAGTTGAGATATATGGAGTTAGTCCAGAACTGAAGAAAAGATCCCGGGCAACAGCGGATGAAAATCGTTGATGGCGTCAACGGTCTGTTTGGCAGTACAGGATATATCCAGGATCTGCGGGATTTGCATGATGGGGATATATGGAATCTGCGTCACTGAAGAGGAAGAGTGAGCGCTATGATGGTAATTTCTTCAAGTGATTTAAGGCAACGGTGAATTTTCTCAAAATATCATGGATTCAGTCTACGGATGCGGGAAAGCGAGGATGTTGGATTTATTAGCTCGGTTCATAAGACAACAAGGAAGAAAGGGTTCAGTTCTTCAAGTCTGGTGAGTTTGATTTATCTATTTGGTGATGACGCAGGTTATCTGGCCATGGATTAGATCAAGTCAAATTTAAAATGGAAGATGGAGGTGAACATGGTCTTCGGGGAGTCTATGATGTGACAGCTAGAAAGAAATTCAATTTCGCTTGGCAAGACGACTGAGATGATAGGTGAGAAGGTGGAGCACTGTTGCAGGTGGATTCAAGAGGAAGAAATTACAGGGATAGCGGAGTCTCTTGAAGATGGTGGGTCTGGCGTAGACTCGTCGGGCGGCTTGCGGTGAAGCTGCAGAGAAGACAACCCAAGTCTAGAGGACAGGTGGATTGGCATGGTGATTCTACTACTTCTGGGTGGCGTATATTCGCCAAGGTGGAGTTTGTTAGAATAGGTGTCGAATATACTAGTCCTATTTAGTTACAGTTAGACTTCGAGTTGTAATAGGTGTTAGGGGTGGAGTTAGAGTCAAACTCTGTAACCCGGCATCTCTCTTAAATAGAGAGGGGGGCACCACAATGTAACCATGGCGACAACAATATAGTGTAGACACGCAGGGAGATGATGGCGACATGGCCATGGACTCGTAGCAGCTAGGAGCTATATTGGTTGGGGAGGAGCGCCCATAATCAGAGCCCTAGGGATGTAGGCTTCTGCTGAACCTCGTTAACAAATATCGTGTGTTCCTATGTCGTCATCTGGCATGTCTTGGGTGATTAATCATTGAAGCGATCGGGAAGGTTAGTCGTTGTTCCGCTATATCGACTAACTTTTATAACAATCTTGAGTTGGAACGTTCGCGGCTTAAACTTGGAATCGCGCCAAACAACCGTCCATGAGACAATTGCCGGAAATTCCCCTCACATAGCTTGAATGCAAGAAACAAAATGATCACACATCGACACAAACTTGGCCCTGTTGCTGGGAGGTAACAGACTACACAACTTCGAACAAAGGCCGGCGATTGGAACTAGGGGCGGTATCTTAATTCTCTGGGATGATAGCATAGTAGACCTGGAAGACTTTGAGATCAGAGAATTCTCCCTCTCAGCAAAAATCACAGTTAAGCATTGCGGTACCTGCTTCACACTGACAACGGTGTACTGCCCATCTCGTGATGAAGAAAAACCTGACTTCCTCCAGGAGCTCCTTGAAGCCAGGCCGGTTGGCAACACGCCTTGGCTCCTAGCGGGGGACTTCAACCTCATCTACCAAGCAGCCGACAAGAACAACGACAACTTAAACTACAAACTAATGGGGCAATTTAGGAGAGCCATAAATGACTGCGAAATAAGAGAAATCCAGCTCCAAAATCGCCGGTACACCTGGAGCAATGAGAGAGAAGATCCAACCCTTGTCAAACTTGATCGTTTCTTTTGTAATGCAGCTTGGGACCTAAAATTCAACTTGCACGCACTACACGCCCTCGCCACCTCGCTCTCAGATCACTGTCCCTTGCTCCTAGAGAATCAACAACAACCGAGTCTGCCGAAAACCTTCCGCTTCAAGAATTTTTGGGCCAAATTGCCTGGTTTTGAGGAAGAAGTTTCTAAAGCTTGGGCCCTAAGCTCGCCCCACACAAAGCCTTCCCATATTTTGTTTCATAAGCTAGGAAGGACAGCAAAGCACCTGCGCAAATGGGGTAAATCCCTCTGTTCTGATCTCAAGATCCTACTCCACATGGCCTTAAATTTAATCCTTCGCCTCGACACTGCACAAGAATCACGCCGACTAAGTCCGGAGGAGGCAAACCTCAGAAGCATCCTCAAAAAAAGAGTCATCGGCCTTGCGATGATCGAAAGATCGCGGAAACGGCAAGCTTCTAGGATCAAATTCCTAAAAGAGGGCGATGCAAACACTAAATTCTTCCACCTCAAGATTAATGCCAGGCGAAGGAAGAACTTCATCCAGCACATTAAAAAAGGAACCGTATGGGTAGAACGCCATTATGACAAGGCAGCGGCAATCCAGGCTCACTTTGAGCCCCTCATGAGTCCACCTGGTCAACGAGACTTCGACCTAAATTGGGATTCGCTCCAACTAGCCAGCCACAACCTAGAGGCCCTCCAAGAACCTTTCACCGAGGATGAGGTTCGGCAAGCAATTAATCAAATGCCAGGAGATAAGGCGCCTGGGCCGGACGGCTTCACGGGGTTGTTCTATAAGAAATGGTGGCACATCATAAAAGCAGATATCATGGCGGTTGTGAATGCCTTCTACGATTTGCGAACTGTTAGCTTCAAGATCCTAAATTCAGCAAATGTTGTTCTTCTCCCGAAGAAAGTGGGTGCGGAGACAGTGGCCGATTACCGTCCAATAAGCCTTCTACACGGGGTTGGCAAGATCATATCCAAAATCCTTGCGCTGCGCCTTCAGCCTTATATGGCCATGTTAACCTCCCAAGCACAAAGTGCCTTCATAAAAAAGAGAAGTATTCACAACAACTTCATGTATGTCCGCAACCTTGCAAGAAACTTCAATCAAAGAAACATTCCGACCCTTCTTCTCAAACTTGATATTGCAAAGGTCTTTGATTCGGTGCGATGGGATTACCTCCTAGAACTCATGCGCCAAAGGGGCTTCCCACCGAGATGGAGAAATTGGATTGCTAGTATCTTATCCTCGGCCTCATCTTGATTCCTACTAAATGGCCACCCAGGGGCACCGATCCCACATGGTCGACGACTACGTCAAGGCGACCCCCTTTCCCCCTTCCTATTCATTCTAGCAATCGACCCCTTGCACCACATACTGGACAAAGCTACCGATAAAGGTAACCTCACCCGGCTTCAAGGGCGGACAGCAAGACAGCAAGCAAGACTACGAACCTCCCTCTACGCGGATGACGCGGCCATCTTCCTTGCGCCTACCCAACAAGATGTAAACAACTTATCTCAGATCTTAAACCTCTTTGGAGAAACCACAGGATTGCGAACAAACTTTCAGAAAAGCAAAGTGGCACCGATCCGTTGCGGCTCCTTAGACTTGGAAAACATCTTGCTACACCTCCCGGCGCAGGTTATTCCTTTCCCGATGACATATTTGGGCCTCCCCCTCTTCTTGACAAAGCCGCGCAAGGTCCATTTTCAGCCCTTAATAGACAAGGCGGCCGCAAAGTTACCTCTGTGGCAAGGGAAATTTGTAAACCAAGCAGGACGCTCTACCTTGGTTAAAGCCGTCCTGACAGCACAACCAGTCTACCATTTAACCTCGCTAAAGATGCCAAAAGCAACCTTCCAGGCTCTGGATAAGATAAGAAGAAAATACCTTTGGGCGGGCAATGAAAACTTGTCAGGAGGGAAATGCAAGGTGAATTGGGACCGGGTGTGCCGCCTCAAAGACCTCGGCGGGCTAGGTGTGCTGGACCTGCAACTCTTCGCTCGTGCTCTCCGCATCCGATGGCTCTGGCTTGACTGGACCGACCCCGACAAACCCTGGCAAGGTACACAACTCCCGTGTGACGAGGTTGATAAAGAACTCTTCAATGCAGCCACCGAGATAACAATTGGCAATGGAAAAAAGGCCCTCTTTTGGAAATCCAAATGGCTGCAAAACCAATCTCCATGTGTCATGGCACCAACCATCTACCAAACGTCCAAGAGAAAGAACCGGACGGTCAAGGATGCATTAACCAACAACCAATGGGTGGCGGACCTCCAACCAGCGCTCTTCTCTTCGTCACAACATTTCGCAGAATTCGTCAACCTTTGGACCATGATTAGCGAGGTGGAACTACAACCTGAGACAGATGACCAAATAACCTGGCGTTTCGCTTCAAATGGCCAGTACTCGGCAAAATCAGCATACAGGATCCAATTTGAAGGAGCGGTTGAAACAAACTTCGAGAATATCATTTGGAATGCTTGGGCCCCTCCGAAATGCAAATTCTACTCTTGGTTGATTATCCAAAACAGGGTGTGGATTGCAGATAGACTCCAAGCGAGACAGTGGCCAAACCAACTCCTGTGCCCTTTATGCCGCTCTGTGCCAGAAACAGTAATCCACCTACTAGCCCACTGTAGGTTGTCGAAGAGAATTTGGAGTTCAATAGAAGCCTGGCTGCAGTTTGATCTCCACCTCCCTGAATGGACCAACTTCCTCACTGTGCACGACTGGTGGTCCTTCCTACTAACAATTCCAAGCAGCTCGAGGAAAGCCCAAAAATCCCTTGTCATCCTTGTTTCTTGGGAACTTTGGAAGGAGAGGAACTCCAGAATTTTCAACCACTTGGCAAATACCCCGACCAATATCATTGCAAAGATTAAGGAGGAGGCTAAAATGTGGGTGACAGCGGGGGCGAAATGCCTGACGGAGATACAACTATTGGGAGAATAAAAACACTGCTTTCTGTCGGGGAATGACCTAAACTCCCATAATGTATATATTGTTCTGTACTCCCTTCTCTATCAATATATAAGGCAAATTTCTTGCCTTCTTTTCAAAAAAAAAATTGTAACTTGAAATACTTATGGCAGGAAATTCTCGAAAGAAGGAGCTAGTGTTTGTAAAGAAAAATTAAGCTTCAAAACAGTGAAGCCAGGAGCAATCAGGCTGAGCAGCAGAGTGTCGATGTGGACGAATTTATCCAAAACTACGTTGAAAATATCTTAAAATTAGATTTAAATTTTAAGTTTTAAATTTTAACTTTAGTTTATTAGGCCAGCAGATCATCGAGCTTTAGTAAAACAAAAGACGCCATTAGGTCTTTTTCTTTGACTTGATCTCCCAGTACTTCTCATGAATCACCTCGAGCTCATGCTCTAGCTAAGTGTTCCCCAAATTGATCTCTAGCTCCAGATCCTGACGCATCCCATCCCTAGCGAAACATCTCGTCTGCCCATCACGAGATCGCTCATCGTGAACGATGTGAAGCGTGTTAGAAGATATGTGGACTCAAGTACTCGATCCTTGGCTTAATTGTTTCTAGTTTCTCCTATTTCTTCTCTTGCATTTCTGCCATTTGTATCCAGGGCTGTAGCTGTGTCCTCTATAGCTAAGTACTCCCTCTATAGCTAAGTACTCCCTCTCTGTTTCAGGTTATAAGATGTTTTGACTTTAGTCAAAATCAAACTGCTTCAAATTTATCCAAATTTATAGAAATAATAGTAATATTTTCGAACCATGATAAATATATTATAAATATATATTTAATTATTAATTTAATAAAACTAATTTGGTAATATAAGTATTACTATATTTGTCTATAAATTTAGTTAAACCTGAAGAAATTTGACTTTGATCAAAGTTAAAACATCTTATAACTTTAAACGGAGGGAGCAGTCCTTTGTAGTCGTTAGCGTGTAGCTAAGTGGATGGTGATCTTCGGTTGGGCATGGGATGCGACAGGAGTAGCCGTCGAAGCCGCCGGATCGGAAAAGCACTGTCGCCGGAATTCTTTTAGCAATTGTAGATGGGTTGATGGTGAATTGGTGATACTGTGATAGTATCTTGAGAGCACCAGTAAAGGCATGATACCCTTTTAGAGAAAGAAATACTGTAGGCCGAACGCAAGCAAATCAAATAAACATCTGAATTTCTTGTTAAAATGAGTGCAGGTACAAGCTTAAGTGCTACCTTCAGTAATGTGCAACACCTAAAAATTGTAAATCTCGTTAGTAGTTTTTATACATTAGTATAACGAGCGTCACGGCCTAGTTAAACTGAGCCACTTCATTCATTCATTCATGCGCCCAGTACTGGCTGGTAGGTGATGGACCTTTGCTTCAGGGGATAAGCGAAACCGGCACCAGTGTATTGTAAGTACCGTTCAGCTCCTGTGTGCTCTATCAATGTTGATTGTTTGGAGTGGGGTAGATGTATTGATAACTTAAGGTTGTCCAGATCCCAACAGTTTTTAGGCATATCTACTCGGAGAAAGGCCCAATCTTACTAAAATACTAGTCTAATAGGGGAAGGGTGGCTCTCTCTTTTAAGGTGGCTTCCTCCTCCCAAGCTAAGCAAGGTGGGATTATTCAGAGGCTCACACGGTCGCCGCCCGACTTTTGCGTATTTGCCAGTGGGTAATAGTGGAGGATGTCCTCATCATGTATGCACCGTCTCCCAGCACACCGCCTCCAGTTGCTACCCTCGTCTTCCCCACCCTTGCCATTGATCGAGGGGAATGCAAAGGGATAAATGGATTTAGGACATTTAGGGGATTTCGATGACTTCTATAGCAACAAGAGGTTAATACAAAATTACTATATGGCGAGATATGGAGGGAGCTAGATGCAAAATATTGTCTAAGTTGAGCTCCACATCGGTGGTCAGCTCAGATCAAGTGAGGTTCGGACCAGGTATGGTTTATTAAATCGAAATGATGAATATATATAGATGTACAATTTTTAAGTTTACGGATCTAATAGACACATTCTGTCAAGTTTAAGAACCGATCATATATTTTACTGTAACTAAAATAATGCATGACCACTTTCAAGCTAGCTTAAGACAATGGGTTAGTATACATTTTTTTTAAGATAATGGAATATAATTTCGGCTTTTGCTCAATGAGGTTCAGCCAATTATTACAGCAAATCAACAAAATAAAGAAACACAGTCTTAAAGAAACAGGAGCACACCAATTACTAAAGACGCACACATCATGAAAAGTTTATAAAATTATTGAATTCTATTTGTAAATATCCATCCAAAGTTAGTGAAAAAACTGCATAACCGTTGAGTCAATATTACGACATGCAGCCTTCACTAACTTTATATCTTCATAACACTTTAGTAGTTGAGCCTAAGACCGGAGCCAGTATGTTGCCCTGAAAAAAACTTGTATATAAAATACAAGTGGTGACTTGTCAAAAACCATATCATTTCTGCACAATCATATAGCCCAACAAATAACGGATGCTCCAACAAAAATAAGTTTGCTATTTTTTTTATCAACCCCCACCAGCCAATTCTTAAACATATGAGATATACTAAACGGAGTAATTAAACCAGAAGAGAACTGTTACAACGATACTCATCCCATTATACAAGGTGCATGGATGCCGCGTAAAACTAGGGCTGAGCGAGCAATAGTTTAGTGACACATCATCGAAGGAGCTGGGCTAGCGAAGCTAGTTCATTCATCCATGACTGATTGTGCATGGAGTAGCTAGGCACTTGCGATTAGCTCGAAGCGAAGCAAGCGCCGTACGTGATGACCACTTGACCAGCCAGCGAGCTTCTAAGTACTTCGATTCCTTGAGAGCAAGTACCCTGCCATACCATGTCCATGGACGGAGGTAGAGGCGATCCTCCGCGCACAGGAGCCACCGTTTCTCGTGGCGCGCACCAATCCGTGATCGATCCATCCCGTCGTGCCTGCCGTCCAGCCCGAACTCCCGACGCATCCTATCCACAGGAGCCGCGCCCCCATCATCGATCAACCAGCAGAAACGTACCGCGCCCATCGCGATCGCGGCATGGGGATCTTAGTTTTTCGACCTACGATCGATAGCACGCGCGCGGCGAGGGCAGATGATCGATGCGGCGGCCGGCGAGCGGGAATGTCTGCTTTAACCGATGGATGGATGTGGTGTGGGTTTTGATGGTGCGAGGCGTAAGCGTAACCACGGCCTTCAACAACCAGAATTATAGCGAGCTGTCGTGGGTGTTGAGATCGTGTTGATGGTGATGGACTGGCGACGGCATGTGATGGAGTGGAGTAATTTCCACTCGATTTTCCCTTTATCTGACAAACTGGCTGCTGGAACCTCGTGCACGCTTGAGAATTAATTGATCTGAAATACGGAAAGAAAAAGGGCGGCCCGTGATGAACCTACCGTATTGGTTGTTCCGCTACCAGCAAGTGAGTATTTATATCAGTCGGGGGAGTCGGAGGTTTCTCTCATCCTCCCAAGAAAGATTTCATTGTTTGCCACCCAAAATTCACAATCCTTTTAGAATTTGCCACTCACAATACTTAAAAAAAATACCTTTACCATCTTTTATTTTTTTTATGCGGATTGTAAAAAGACAGTATGTAAAAAGATTTAGGAGGTGCCTAGTAAAATGAAAATCAATTTTTACAAGCGGACCTATTATAAAAGGCTCGTCTATGAAAAAAGATTTATTTTCGTAGGCAATTAAGAGACGCATATAAAAATTCTTACGCAGACCACACGTCTTCCTTCCCCCTCTCCATTTCTTTTTTTTAAGTCCTCTACTCCTCTCCCTCTCTTCTCTCTCCCCTCCTCAATGGCCGGCGGACGGCTACAACGATGGGTAGCGGGTCGCGATGGGAGGGAGCTAGGTTGGCCCTGTGACAGGCGGATCCATCGCCGGCAGCCAAGGGAGGTGGCAGTGGAGGAACCGGATCTAGCGGCACGAGAAGGGGTCATGGTCTCAAGACAGCAATGACAACCACGGGATGGCGAATACACCAACACCAACCTAGGGACAGCGATGGTGGCATTTTATTTGATCATTTGGGGTGTAGGTAGAGGTTGGATTTTTGACTGGGGATTGGGGCTAGGGTTTCAAGATTTATGTTGGAATTTTTTTTTGAGGTAAATGCTACAGAACAGTTTCTCGTTCGGACGGGATAATACCTCTAAGGTATATTATGTTTGATACCTGACCATGGTATCATGTGTGATACTTGATACCTCGCAAGTATCATCTTATACCGGTTTGGTATGAGGACATAATACTTCAGATGTATCATCTCGTCCGAACAGGATATATACCGTTATTTAGCGTTTTTTTTTGCTAAAAACTTTTTTTTTAAGATAATACCTCAAATGTATCATCTCGTCCGAATGGGATATATACCATTATTTAGCTCTTTTTTTTTTTGCTAAAAACTTTTTTTTAGACAGGCTTCTCGTAACATGCTAAAGTTTTATTGTCATATGCGGTTCCAGTGCCCGCGTACAAAAATCTCGATTTCAGCAAACATTTGGAGGTGGCCGCCTGGGAAAAGCCAGTTAGCTCGATCAGCAATCTGCTACCTTCATGTTCATCGGTTCCTTCAACACTAACACCGCGTCATACCCCATATTTCAGCGGGTGTAGAGGCGATCCTCCACGCAGAGGATCCATTCCTTCCGTTCGCGCGGCGCACCGATCGGTGAGGGATCCACCGTGTCCAGGTCTTGGTCCAGCCCGAACTCCCGATGCATCCTATCCTCAGGAGCTCATTACCCAGCAGAAGTGCACACCACATCACGTACGCTATCCGCTCAAACCGATGGCAAGGGCAGGGGGTTGATGGTGTGAGCGGAAAGTAACAGGGTCATCGCCTTATATAGCCAGAGATTTTTGTGTACGTTACATGCGAGGATTGATCAGTTATCCATATGTGAGCTAAAATAGAAGGTACGGCCCACGTATTGGCTGCAGCCTGTGAACTCAACAAACCCAACCGTTGTCCAGAGTACAAGTAGAGATAAAAATAGTGCAGATATAGTGTTTTAATGCTTCAGAAAAAAAATACGGATATGATATGATATTGGAACAAATAATTTGGATATAAATACGGATGATTTTTCATGGATATAAACATATGGACAATAATATGGATATTCGGAGATTATTGCTACACGGATATCTGCTTAAGGCATGAATCATACATCATTCTTTTCTAACTCTAGAGTCTAGAACTCCAAGTCACCTCTTCGGATTTCAGTTGTAGCTTAACTCAATAACGCTAGTCCATGTTATTAATACTACTCAGTCTATGATTAAACTATTTATATAAAAGGCCAGTTATGTGTAGTTGTCTATGAGTAGTTTAGGTGGTTTTTGTGTTTAGAGAAATATTTTGTTTCAATATATGAGTTGTTTAAATTTATTTTTATCCAAATAAAAATATAAAAACAAATATGGTATGAGCTTTATCCGTTTATATCCACTCTATTTTCAATCCTAGGTACTCCGCTACCAGCGGAAGGTGAGTATTATACCAGCTTCTAAGTTATATTCTCTCCATCCTAAAAATATAAGAATCTAGAATCGGATGAAACATTTTCTAATACTATGAATCTAAACATGTTGTCTGTTCAGATCGGTCCTAAACCTAGAATCGGATAAGACATTTTCTTGTCTGGACATGCTGTCTGTCCAAATTGATCCTATTTAAATTTCCCTTCATGCTGCAGGTCAGGTTATGGGCTATGACAATCAAAATACACAGATGCCCAAATTGCTTAAGACTGTATGTATTTTCTTTACAAGATAAAAGAAAAATAGATCAGGCAGCCAACGGTATCAACCATCCGAGGAGGATGAACAAAATGCTCGATGGCTTTAGTGCACATCTCGGTTACTTCGAGCATGACAGTCGCGTGCTAGGCTCATAGCACATCGCTGCGACGATGGAAAAGGAAGGTTGTTCCACCGCAGAGTACGCAAGGAGGATCCTTCCGCCTCCGTTGCGTGCCCTGACCAATGATATGCAAGTTACTTGGGGTTTCTCTAGCTCCCGATTCATCACATCCCCAAAACCCAGTTGAAACGCACGCAACGTTGGAAGCTCCGCGACTACTACTGCCAGCAAAGCAGGGGCGTCCCGGAGGCCCGTGTGGCCCGTGCGACCGAACAGGGCCCCTAAAATTATTTTAATATGCCCTATATATAATAATATTAGAGGCTTTAATTTTGTTAATTTGCAGTCTAAATAGTAGCAAACACAAGGTCCAAAACGCTGCAGAAGGTGAATCGATCCATCTTCCATCGTACTCCCGTCCAGGCGTCCGCGTCGTTGCGTATCGCCGAAGTCCCGATACCGCAGCCGCTTCGTCTCCTCTCCCCAGTTCCCTCCGGCCTCCGCTTCTGCTTCATCGCTAATGATCGGCTAATCGCCACGCCCGTTTTTAATTTTACTATAAAAAAATTTACTAGACTGCTAGGGCCCATTTTTATATTTCACACGGGGACCCGATTTGGCCGGGACGCCCCTGCAGCAAACTCATATCAGCAAGAGCTAGGACTGCGCTGTATGCATGAGTAGCTTCCCTCATTTCTCCTCTTTTCTTACCGGGGAAGGGCTCTTTATATAAGTCTTCATCGAGGTTTTCTCCCATCCTATTCTTACCAAAAAAAACAGGCTTTTTATATAAGTTTTCATTGAGATTTTCTCCCATTCTTAAAAAGATATATACTCTCTATGTCCTTTAATATAAGTGATTTTGACATTTTACTTACACTGTTTTATCACTCATCTTATTGAAAAAAGTGCAAATATAAAAAACGTAAAGTTGTGCTTAAAGTACTTTGGATAATAAAGTAAGTCACAAATAAAATAAATAATAATTCTAAATTTTTTTTAAATAAGACGAATGTTCAAACAGTGTAAGCAAAATGTTAAAATCTTTTATATTAAGGGACGGAGGGAGTACCTCCTACTCTTTCATATATAAAAAAGTTAAATTGATTAAACTTATTACTTTAATTTGTCTTTAGAAAACTTCATTTGTGTCTTCATTTGTCCTGCAAAGATTTCATTTTTGACACAATTAATACATTAGAATTTAAGAAGTGGAAGACAAATGCAATGGAACCGGAGATGTTTACTGTAGCAATAATATATGTCCGGTTCCAAATGTTCCATCATGCATAGGCTGATAGCTTATACAAGCCCGTGACATATATTGGAACCGGAGATGTTTACTGTTGCAATTTAACTACCGCTCTTTTAAGTGCCTAGTGCGGTACTACTTAATGCACAAGCTTATCTATGACGAATCTGTCCGTGAATGTTGCCTGTATAAGTTAACTTCCGCCGTGCGAACTTTATTCTTGGTACTTCCGCTCTAGTTCCCGGTGACTCTCATTCCTACGGTCGAGGTCGATCTGATTCTCTCGTCGCCGCGTTGCTCGTATACCTATCCGACGCACACGCCGTTGTCCTGAATTCCACTAGAATTCTCATTGTTGTTGTCGCATACTTGTATCCATGACATGTTGTGGAGAACCCCAGCTGTTTATTTATCGACGGGAATGGGGAGAGTGCGCCAGCAGCTGCAAGTTTTTGTCATCACCGACTTGGTTGAGCCATTGATTATTGCTTGCGCCTATTGGTCCATCAACGGAGCATCCAGGGTCATTGGAATAAGTTCATTTGAGGTACCTTAACTTGACAGCGAGTTTGATTTTCATCTCTAAACCGCAATACCAGATACAACATATCCCTCAACTACCAAAACCGGTTCAGACGAGATCCCTCGGTGGTTTAGATGGCGTTTTTGGCTGATGTGGCGCCTCCGTAGATCCTTTTGACTAGGTCTTTCTCCCATGTGGCGCTTACGTGACAATTTTATCCGGAAATATAATAAAACCCGTGGGGCCCATATGTGAGTCGCACACAAAATAATGGTGGGGTCATTTGGCCCCACTTGTCATCCCTCTTCTCTCTATCCTCTCTCTCTCTCACCTAGGCGGCGCAGGGCGGCCGGAGCAGGTGACAGGCGAGGCGGGTGCGTAACCGCGGTCACCCCCGCCGTAGCCGCGCGCGGTCCCTGCAGCCGCTGGGAAGGGATACGCCGGTGAGCGCGACACCGCCTAGCACGGTTATGTCCACGACCTTGATGTAGCTAAGGTCGTCATCACCGACGACGGCGACTTGCCGGTGCTGTACAACTGGATGGACTACGCACCAACATTGTAGTTTCGCCCGCCGTAGGCCGTGACTTTGCACGCCGCCGCCGCCGCTATCTCGCTGTCGCTACCAAGCAACCGCCGCTTTCTTCCATCTTAAGCCGCTGCCGTCGTGTCCACATCAGCGAGATCCACCGCAACCGCCACTCGCAGCTATGGACCGTCGCGGCCCCCTCCTCGCCGGCCATGCCACTCGAACGCGACGGTGGCCGAGGTCTTCTTGGTTCCCCAACGGCCGTTGCTGCCTAGGTCATTGAGGTAGGAGGCTGAAGAGGATGGCGCCGCTCTTGGCCCTACTGACCGCCACAACATCGCGCGAGGAGGATATGGGGCGCCTGCGCTGGAGAAGCGGAGGGCCATGCGTCGCCCCTGGCCCCGCCGTCCACCCGCGCTCTAGAGAAGCGGAGGGCCGAGCGCTGCCGTGGCCTCGCCATCCGCCGCTGACATGAGGGAGAGAGGAGGAGGCACTAACTCGCCGTGGAGATAGGGAGAGTGTGGAGACAGGTGGGTCCCACTGTTTTTTCCGACTGGTATGTGGTCCCTACATTTTTTAAAAATCTTTTAAAATTTTAAATTTTGCTTTCAATGCCACGTCACTGCCACTTAGGACTAGGACTAAGTCAAACCAGCCACGTAAGCGCCACGTCAGCCAAAACCGTCATCTAAACCACCAAGGGATCTCATCTGAACCGGTTTTGATAGTTGAGGGACCTGTTGTATCTGGTATTACGGTTCAGGGACGAAATCGAACTCGTTGTCAAGTTAAGGGACCTCAAATGAACTTATTTCCAGGGTCATTTGCCTCTGGTTAATTGGGTGGGCTGGAAGTGGGTAGACGTGCCGAGTACAATGGATGAGGCCTGGACCTGTGTGGAGAGGGCCACCGTGGAAGACTGGAAGGCTTGCCTAACTGTAGTTGGGGAAAAATTACATTTGACAAACTCCAGCACTGTTATCATTTAAGTTCGAAGTTAGGCAGGAGTAGAGGAATGTAAGTATATATATATGGATGAAAAACGAGAAGAAATTAATTAGTGGCGGTTAACTTTTTTTTGCCATTTCTTAGGAACAGATGATGAACTTGAAGCTATTCAGGGGAGCCAACTAGCGTGTATACGCAGTGTCTTGTGAGTTGTGGCAAATTCTTGGCGCTGCATCACCAGCTAGCTCGTTCCACAGACCACAGCCGTACACTATCAGCTCGATCGGTTCTCTTCTCGTCGAAATCTGGTGCTCTGTGGTGCAAGCTTCAGGCCTTTGTTAGGTTCAACACTTTGCCAACGATCAACGTTCTTGTGGCATCGGAGGAGCTGACCTAGCTAGCCTGGACCTTGTTCGACCACGATTGGTGCATCGAGTGCGTACTAACTCTACTGGTAGAGAAACCATCTTTGGTCGGTTGCCCAAAAACAACAATAGTCTCGGATGCTTAAAAAACCGGGACTAAAAATCATTTTTAGTCCCGATTTAAAAGTGCAATGATCTTTAGTCCCGGTTAGTGTTATCAACCGGGACTAAAGATCATCTTTTGTCCCGGTTTATTTATTGGCACGACGTAGCAGGTTTCCTAATATTTTTAATCCCGGTTGGTATAAACAACCGGGACTACAAATCAGTTTCTCACGTATCTCTCTCTTTCCTTGTTCTCTCCGCACGCAGAGTAGTCAGTACTCAGTCCTCACCCTTATCTCTTCCTCCCCTACACTCTTTATCTCTCCCTTAGGCCTTATCTCTTTCTCACCTTCCTCTTTCGTTCTCATCTCTTCCTATCCACTTCCTCTTCCACACATCTGATAGAGTTTTTCTCTCTTCTCTTCCACAGATTTGCAGGAGAAGCAGCCGAGGCGGCGGCCGGGCCGTGCCGGGCGGGGGCGGCGGCCGCCGGGCCCGTGCCGGGGAGGGGCGGCCGCGGCCGCGGCCGGGCCGTGCTGGGGAGGGGCGGCGGTGGCCGGGCCCGTGCCGGGGAGGGGCGGTGATGGCCGCGGCCGGGCCGTGCTGGGGAGGGGCAGCGGCGGCCGGGCCCGTGCTGGGCGGCGGCCGCGGCCAGGCCGTGCTGAGCTGGGGCGGCGGCGGCCGGGCCCGTGCCGGAGCGACGGCGGCCCGGCGCTGAAGGCCGCGCGGCGGCAGGCTCCCAGATTTTTTTTCTTTTTTTCTTCTCGTTGTGTGAATAATTGTTTGTTGATTTGATCTGTGATTTGAGATGATGTGTGAATGATATGTGATTTGTTGTTGTGGATGATTTGGGATGTTTGAGATATTGGGTTGTTGGTGTGGATGATTTGAGATGTTGAGATGTGTGGATGATTTGGGATGTTTGTGATATTGGGTTGTTGCTGTGGATGATTTGGGATGTTGAGATGTGTCAACGATATGTGATGAGTGATGTGTGAACACAAATCTGTGACATTTGGTGCCAGAAAAGAAAAAAAAAGAAAAAAAAATAACTTTTGTACTGGTTGTAACATCAACCGGGAGTAAAGATTCTAAATCTTTAGTCCCGGTTGGTGTTACAAACCGGGACTAAAGATCTATTTTTAGTCCCGGTTATTTCAACCGGGACTAAGAATAGACATTTTTAGTCCCGAATTCGTAGTCCCGGTTGGGAAACCGGGACTATAGGGGGGTTTCCAACCGGGACTAAAAAGCGATTCTCCAGCAGTGCTCGAAGGCGATTGAACCAAGCGGACTACCTCGATGACGGCTAGGCTCGCTTTGATCTGTATCTTGGTTCATCCGGGCACGATCGCCACCTGATGACACACTAGAAGTAGGGCTGTTCCAGCGCGGAGTACTTCACAATAATCTGTCGTCTCAATTGCGGCCACCGACCGGCGAGTGAACCAGTCGGCCTGTGTCTCTCCAGCTCCTGATACATCCCATCCCCAGAGCCCGCAGTAAAAGAAATGCAGCCGCCGATCGACATGGTCAACTGAGAAGCTTATGTAGCAAACTGTAACTAGCAGTGTCGATATGGTGTAATGAGTGGCTAAAATGCAGGGCGACTTGGGCCTTCGAGCTTCAGTGATTCACCCCCATTCACCAACAATATATAGCCAGCTTCCTCGATTGGTCCTCATCAGAGTGGCTGAGGGCTTGGATACAAATCCATGCATATTTAAAAAAAACATAAATATTAGAAAATGACCTAATGTTGAATAAATAGAATGGGTCAGGCTTCTAACCCAGACCGACTAACCCACCACCTTGTAGAGCTAGCTAGAGTACCCCTGGGTGTTTCTCCCATGCATATTCTCTTAGATAGTAAAACCCATACATGTCAGTTTTAGGATTATAAATTTGGTATCTAAAATCATTGATAGTTAAAATTTTAAAAGTTTGATCTCATCTCACATGTATTTACTGTTAGAAAACGATAGGCAAATAAACGATAAAATCAATAGATCTATCACAGAAGACACGAGATTTAACGTGGAAAACCCTCATAAAGCAGGAGAGAAAAACCACAGGCGCTAGCTAGAAAATATCATCACTATATCAGGTGAGGTTACAATATCGAACGGTGGCTTACAAGAACTATATATGATGGTGACACCCTAAAAGAATAACGATCCATACCCCGGGTGCACAACACAATGGCTGAAATTTTTTTCATTTTTAAATTTATTTTTTAATATTTACAGAAATATTATATCAGCGGAAAGATTTACAAAAATAGACCTATCGCCCTTTATTTGGGCGGCAAGCTGACGTGGCACACGGCGTCGTGACGGCGCCGTGTGCGCATTTGCGTTTAGACCCTTACAACCCTCTGTAAGGGCGGCAAGGTGCTAAATGCAATTTTTGTCCAGCTAAAAAAGCAATTGGCTAGTTCTTTTTGTATCTGAGCCCCTTACCGCCCTTGTGAATTTTGCACGGAGGTTCCTTGCCGCCCAGACAGAGTGCAGCAAGAGGGCCACGTGCAAAATTCGCAGCCCCCTAAAAAGACCGTCATACGCCCGTGTGCCACGTCAGCTTGCCGCCCAAATGGAGGATGGCAGGGTCTATTTTTTAAATATTTTCGCCGATATAATATTTCTGTAAATATTTAAAAAATAAATTTAAAAATGAAAAAAGCCCATCATGGCTGGTGGATAAATTATGTTTGAGAAATTGCAGTTTCATTAACAACGTTAATTGGGAATTGACGACGGCATCTCGAACTAGTGCCTACGGTTCTCTCCTCTCAAGAAAAAACTAGTAGTGTGATCTATGGATAGAAAAGGGAATAATTTAATTAGTTGTTAATTTTTTTTCTTCAGCTTTCCATTGCGAACTGATGATGAGCTATAGCTATTGAATTCCAGCAATTATCTTGTGATACATCAGCATCACCCTGTTTCAATCAACTAATTTCGTTTGTGTGACACTGTGACGAATAAGACAAAATAAGCAAATTTCGCCCAGCTTAATCACACTGCGCTGTACCTGCTTAGGATATTGAGGTGTGTTTTAGAGTCTTCACTCTTCAGCACCACCTCGCCAATTTAAGAAGAATTCGGCTTCTTTATAAGGGATTGGGATCATCTACAATAAAATACACGATGTCTTTATCATTGACATGTGAATCACGTGACTTCGACTGCAGAGGATCATGATCCCTTTTTAAGACCCGTTGGGGAGCTGCTATCTCCTCTGGCAAGGACTGTAATAGCTTAACTTTTATTTATGTTGTTGCAAAAAAAAATATATACTACTTCCTCCGTCCCAAGATATTGCTACCTACCCATCCTAGGACAACGAATCTGGACACTAGCAATATTTTGGGACGGAGGAAGTAGTATAGTATTGTGCTGGTGATTAATTGCCTGTTCAATTTATAAATACGGAAACTCTGAATGTGGTAATAAAATCACAAGTCCTAACATTGTTTCATTTGTTATAACAAAAAAAATACAAATCATTTTTATTAGGTAATTAATTGGCTGCCCAGTTTCACAAATACATATTCTCTGAATGTATTTTTGTACTAGCTAGTTGATTGCCTGCTCAGTTTCAGAAATACAGAAACTCTGAATGTGGTAACAAAATCACAAATCCTAACATGATTTCATTTGCTCTAACAAAAAATCAAACAACTTTGAACCATTTGTCATGCGAGCTTTGTTTTTTTTCTACCCACCCTTAATCATAACCGAGAGGCTTGACTGAATCTCGTTAGCAAATACGATGTGTTGCTAAGTCATCATTTGTCGTGTATGAGTTGATTAATGGCTTTACCAGATCAAAATTTAGAGGTCTTTATTTTACAATTTGACTAACTTTTATAACATTCATGAAATATCTATACGGTCTTTTTATGTATATACATGGAGTTCCTTTACGGTACGTCATACTACCTTATACCAGTGGATCGTACGAGTGATCGATCGATCCAACTGTTCAGATTCACCTTATACTAGTGAAATCTATACCTGTATGGATAGTGTACATAGTAGTACGTACTAGTATAAGGGTATTGTGGGGAAAATCGCGTGGCATTTTTATAATTTGTTGGATACACACTTAAGTTTGTTTCAAACCTACCCCACTCGTTTTTGTCGTCAAGTCGTCCTCTGTTGCTCATGTGAGGTTGAGCACACCTTGCCAACGATCGACGTTCCAATGGTTTTCATTGGAGGACGAGCTGAGCTAGCTAGGTTGACCTTCCTCTTCCTCCGCGCGCGGTTGGTGCATCGAGTGCGTACTAACTCGAAGCCGATTGAAGCTGGTGGACTGGCTCGATGGCGTGCAGGCTCGCTTCATGTGTCTCGGTGCCTCGACGCACGATGGCCACTCGCTGGTCCGCCGTTGGAGACACCGGACGTAGGGCTCGTCCAGCGCGGAGTATTTCAGCAGAATCCGCCGTCTCCAGTTTTGCCGCCGACCGGCGAGTGAACTACTATGCCGGTGTCTCTCCGCCTCCTGATGCATCTCATCCCTAGAGCCTGGCGAAACAAGAAATGCAATCGCCGACGTGTTAACCGAAGAAACTTTGCGACGTACGCAGAGGGAGGCCTAGCTCCAACCAGATGCATCGGAGGAGGGGAGGAGCCGATGAGCGATACGGCTTTGTAGCCAATTTTTAAGACAATGAATATAAAACCCGGCCTTTGCTTCAATTATAGCTACTAGCGACAGCCACTTATTATAAAGTTATTGACATGAAATCAGGGGCGGATCCAGAAACAAAAAATTAGGGAACTCAATTACACAGTTTCTTCAACCTTCAGCTATCTAGAGACCTTTAGTTTATTATTCATGGTAAAAAAATTGAAGGGGGTGCTCTGGGGGGTATCCATGGGTCTTGTGAATGTACGGGGGACTCGAGTCCCCCCTTCACCCACGTTGGATCCGCCCCTACATGAAATCCAACCATGCTAGAAATAAAGAAAGGTAGATGAAAAGGCGACACAACCGCACCAACCAAAAGGAAAATATCTACTTATTTAAAGTTCAAGTCTATTGCTAAATCTCCATTCAAAATTGACGAAAACCTACATAACTATTGACTCTAAATTCTGGCATCCGGCACATATGATTTCTATTTTCTCATCACAACTGGCCCCAAAACTAAAGCCAATAAATCCCTGGTGACTGATTTTAAGAGTGGAGTTTCAATTTCAAATTGTAAGCTAGTACTCCGATCGTGGCATATATAAGGCATAATTGATGCATCAGATGCGCACAGGACTACAAATGTTTATTATTGCAATTCAACTACCGCAATTCTATACTTCTATCGGCATCGGCCAATGTTTTTTTTTTAATCATCACCGGAGGGGAGGGCTTCCCCACCTAAATTTCCATTGAAGATAAAGCACAGATGTTCATACAATCCCAAATAGAGACAGAAGCATAATAAGGTGGTGTTTGGATCCAGTGACTTAACTTTAGTCTTTATATTTAGACACTAATTTAGAGTATTAAATATAGCCTACTTACAAAACTAATTACATAAATGAAAACTAATTTGCGAGACAAATTTTTTAAGCCTAATTAATCCATAATTAGAAAATATTTACTGTAGCATCACATAGGCTAATCATGGATTAATTAGGCTCAATAGATTCGTCTCGTGAATTAGTCCAAGATTATATATGGGTTTTATTAATAGTCTGCGTTTAATATTTATAATTAGTATCAAACATCCGATATGATAAGGCCTTAAAAGTTTTAGTCCCATCTAAACAGGGTCTAAGCAGGGCCAGCGGCCTGCTGTTACATTTCATCAGAGTTTAGGGGGTGTGAGAGTACTTGCTTCCAGGTGGAAACAACGATTCTGTCCTGGCTCTGTAACCTGTGAGCCCATAGAGTTGCGTCTTCGATACATCGTTGGAGGAGGCGACGATGACAAGGCTCCTGGTTTCTAAGATGACATCATGCCGGTGGTTTCAGAGTCCCCAGAGACAGAGCAGAAAGGAGGGGCGGAAGTGCTTTGTCCGGATGACTGATGGTGGTTGTAATGCATGTAGTTGTTTTATATCATCAATACCTGGATCGATATGGAAAAAGAGAAGAAGCAAAGGGACGGTGGAGAAAGAGGTGGCTTGCTGTTTCAACTGCCGAGCTGCAGAATGCGCAAATTGAGGACGGAGCAATCTTCTTTGCATGTAGGTTTTTGCGTGTGGGGAGACGGTCCTTTGCAAGGAGCCAAGCAAAGAAAAGAACTTTGGGTAGGGCATTGCTTTGCCAGATAAAGGCCCAATTGTAGGATCGAATAAAAAAACTAAGCAGAACTAAAAATTACCCTCGAAATCGACGGAAATCGGTCTGACTGAGATTGATCTGCCGGTCTGACCGAGTAGATGCCGCCGGTCTGACCGGTGTTGAATATCCAGTCTGACCGCCGAGATCGCCTGCTGCGCCTGTAGCCGCCGCCGGTCTGACCGCCGTGCTCCCGCCGGTCTGACCGCCGGTAGATCGCCGGTTAGACCGCCGAAACCCGGTAAACACAAATCGAAGAACTCTTAAAGTAGATGACGACTTTATTGATTCTCTCTGTGTTTACAAAGTGCACCAACACTCCTTACAAAAATTTCGACTAAACTCGAAACCCTAACTCAAAACTCAACTCAATTGCTCTCAAAAGCGATACCGGGAAGCCTCACGCTCCCTCTCTATTTATACATGAGGTAGGTAGCCTAAAGCCACGAACCAAACTCATACTAAGAGTCCTAAACACCTTAGGAAACCCTCTAGTACAAGAAAGAAACTTTACATAACCAATCATATCAAATTCGGACTCCTTCCAAATTCGACTCAGCATCCCATACGCACACAATTCCTCCATCGTATGCCATATGGAATCTCCATCAACCACGTGCATCAACTCTAATCTAAGTATCCCGCATGATCTCTGACCACCACGGACGTCGTCTTATCCCCAAGCCGACTCCCGGTCCATCACCGCAAATACTCTCCCAAGACATCGAGTCACCTACACATGGAACAAACAAAGAAACCATATTCCGAGACCAAGCTATCTCCAACTTGACTTATTAGCAGCAAACAATAGTATTACATACGTATAGTATCCATCTAGAAGTCATAATCATGAAATAAACTCGGATATCCAAATAAACAACCCCAAACCGAAACCGACACAGTGTTGGCCGGTCAGACCGCGGGCTGGCCGGTCTGACCGCTCGATCACCGCCGGTCTGACCGGCAACACCTGCCCGGTCTGACTGGTCACATAACATAACAGCAATATCCTGTAGATTCACCTGTGAAATCCAATCATCTCCAAAACCACTTCGTGAATAAATTCCAAATAACAAAACCAATAATCTCCAATGCCCAATTGTTCATCACAGAATAATAATCAAAAACACCTTTGATTTTACAATCTCCCCCTTGATGAACACATTGGCAAACTCATCAAAATGTTTTGGTGTTTGAAAAAATAAAAACAAAAGTGGTAAAAAGCACACTTCGTACAAACGTACACATCGTGCTCGAACGAAAAATCCAAAAGAAAACTTCTCCCCCTTTTTAAAAGAAAGAAATTCCCAATTGAACCAAAAACATAATTCACCTTGCTTCTCCCAAAAATCTAAAAAATTTTCACATTTCTTCTCCCCCTTTTGACAATGATTTCATCAAGCATAGGAATTATGTTCAATAATGTTAAAGAGCTTAACAGACATATAGCATATCAAGTCATGTATTGCAATAAAAAGAAGATGAACCCATCTAGAACATAACAAGCATGCATTAAAGTATAACCATGAACCAAAGATTTTACAATTAAGCTTGAATCAACAATCAAAATTCATGATTTCATACGATTTATAATGCAACATCTTAACAAGCACATAGGTTTAAGAATAAACACTAAACACATATACCTATTGCATTTACCACTCTTTCCCAAATAAACTTTAGCACAAAATAACCAAGAGAATTTTTTGAACTTTTTCTTTTCTTGAGCTCGTTTGCTCATATTTTTCTCTTTTATTCCAGGTACGTCCCTGTCGTCAAGACTGTTTCCAGGGATTCGGCACCTATTATTTTGCTCACATCGAATGCGTCCTTGTCGTCAAGACTGTTTCCAAGGATTCGGTATTCATTTTTTTATATTTTTATTCTCTTTTTCATAATGAGCAATTAAAGTTATTTGAGGAATAACAGGTCAATAAAGCATATATATAGAGCATTTATAGATCAAACCATATGCTAGCATCAACATTGTATATTTGCTTAATTCAAGTAGAATTTAAATGTCATGCATCATCTCCCTTAAAAGAAAAATCTAAATCTCATGAAAAGACTAGAATACATACAAGCTATGCTAGAGACAAATAAACCTTCAAAGTATTGCTAGCATGCACAAGAAAATACCATATGTTTAAACAAAGCTCTCTTTTATCAATTTTTCTCATTGTCATATTATTGCTTGATAACACCATGAGGTACAAACTCCCCCTCAAACCATGCCAAAAGGATGAATTATGCCCAATGCACCACGAAGAAAAGCAAAGCGATTAGAATCCAAAGGTTTAGTGAAAATATCAGCAATTTGCAACTTTGTGTCCAAAAACTGCAATTCAACATCTCCCTTTTCAACATAATCCCTCAAAAAGTGAAAACGAATATCAATGTGCTTTGTGCGTGAATGTTGAACATGATTCTTAGCAATATTGATAGCACTAGTATTATCACAAAAGAGAGGTACTTTTTCAAAAGTAAGACCATAATCTTTCAAAGTAGATAAAAGCCAAAGAATCTGTGAACAACAACTAGCAGCAGCAACATATTCAGATTCAGCAGTTGATTGAGCAACACTATATTGTTTCCTAGAAGACCATGCAATCAATGATGTACCAAGGAAATGACATGTTCCACTAGTACTTTTCGTATCAATTCTACAACCTCCAAAATCAGCATCTGAATATCCACTTAAGCATATAGAAGATGAAGTAGAATACCAAATTCCAAACTCAAGTGTATGATTCAAATACCTCATTATTCGCTTGACCGCTTGACGATGTGAAGCACGAGGAGAAGCTTGAAAGCGTGCACACAAACACACAGCAAATTGTATGTCTGGCCTAGAAGCAGTTAGATACAACAAAGATCCAATCATACTTCTATACTCTTTTTGATCAACGGCTTCACCATTTTCATTAGGATCCAACACAGCTGTAGAACCAATTGGTGTTGAAATTGGCCTGCAATTCTCCATCTTGAACCGTCTCAAAAGATTCTTCGTATACTTCGTTTGATGCACAGAAGTACCTTGAGGTGTTTGCTTAATTTGCAATCCCAAAAAGTACGATAACTCACCCATCATACTCATCTCAAATTCCCTGCGCATAGTCTCAGCAAAAGCTACAACCAAAGCGTGAGTCGAACAACCAAAGATAATATCATCCACATAAATCTGAACAAAAAGTTGATTATCACCATGCTTAAGAACAAAAAGCGTTTTGTCAACCTTTCCCATTGTAAAACCTTTCGCAAGCAAAAAGTTATTAAGCCTATTATACCATGCCCTAGGAGCTTGTTTCAAACCATACAAAGCTTTAGACAATTTAAAAACATGGTTGGGAAAATCAGGATTTTCAAAACCTGGTGGTTGTTTGACATAAACTTCCTCCTGTATAAAACCATTTAGAAAAGCACTTTTCACATCCATTTGATACAATTTAAATCCTTTTGAAGCAGCAAAAGCCAACAAAAGTCTAATTGCCTCAATTCTAGCAACAGGAGCAAAAGTTTCATCAAAATCCAAACCCTCAACTTGAGTAAAACCTTGAGCAACAAGTCTAGCTTTATTTCTCACAATCAAACCATCCTCATTTTGTTTATTTTTGAAAACCCACTTGGTTCCAATAATATTATGTCCAGAAGGTGGTTCAACTAAAGTCCAAACTTTGTTTCTCTCAAAATTTTCAAGTTCTTCATGCATGGCGTTAATCCACGATTCATCAGTTAATGCATGTGACACATCTTTGGGTTCAAAAGAAGCAACAAATGTAGAATTTGCACAAACATCATGAGTCGTTACCTTAGACCTTGTAGTCCGCTCACCTATATTACCAATAATTTGTTCCGGCGGATGTCGTCGTTGAATGTGCAAAGGAGCAGCAACTTCTGAAGATGATCCACGTTCTGTATCAATACTGGTCGAAGTAGTAATCTCCGAAGGACCATCTCGATCAACATCAACAGAACCCTCAGCCGACGACCCTGGCCGGTCTGACCGCACCTCCTGTGTCGGTCTGACCGGAGGTGTGCCGGCGGTCTGACCGGCCTGGCGCCCGGTCTGACCGGTCAAGCCGACCTCATCGTCGTCGTTGTCGTTGTCGCTCTCGTCTTCAAAAATACGACCATCCTCCCCCTGAACCTGTGACAATGTACCTGCAATATCGGGTCTAGTACCTGGACTAGCCTCATCAAAAGAAACTTCGCAAGTCTCAGCGATTTTGTTAGTCTTCAAAATAAGTACACGATAGCCACGAGTGTGTGTGGGGTAACCAAGAAACAATCCATCGGTAGAACGTGCCTCAAACTTATCCAAATTTCCAGATTTCAAGACAAAGCACTTACAACCAAAAACACGCAAATGTGAAACTTCGGGTTGATGTCCAAATCGAAGTTCATAAGAAGTTTTTCCAAGTTTAGATCTCAAGAAAACCCGATTTGAAATATAACAAGCAGTGTTAATAGCCTCAGCCCAAAATTTTCTAGGAGTTTTATATTCATCCAACATCGTTCTAGCCATCTCAACCAAAACACGGTTTTTCCTTTCAACAACACCGTTTTGTTGAGGAACACAAGGAGAAGAAAATTCATGTTCAAGACCTCTTTCGTTGCAAAATTGTTCAAATGAAGCATTTTTAAACTCACCACCATTATCACTTCGAATTATTTTCAAAGAACCAGGAAATTCAAGATCCAATCGAAGAAACAAACCACGAAAGTGTTGAAAAGCTTCGTCCTTAGTTGCCATAAAGAAAACCCAAGAATATCGAGAAAAATCGTCAACAATAACCAACACATACCACTTTCCTCCAACAGATTGCACTCTAGCTGGACCAACAGTGTCCATGTGTAATAGCTGTCCCGGTGCATCCGTCATCACAGAAACAATAGGAGCATGTGAGGTAGAAACCATCTTAGCGTGACGACACGGTGTACAAACCAAATCAAGATCTTTCTTAAGTTTAGGCAAACCACGAACAAAATCGAAACCACTTAACCTAGTGAGATGATCAAAACCAACATGTCCAAGTCTACGATGCCAAAACATCACATCTTTATCAAACTTAGCAACCAAACATGTTATCACAGGTGAAACAGGATTTTCAAAATCAGCTTTATACACTCTTCCATAGCGAGAAATATTCAACACAGAATCACCACAAGAATCAAAAAATTTACTTCCAGTTTTCTTAAAGTGAACCTCAAAATTTTCATCAACAACTTGTGAAACTGAAAGCAAATTGTACTTTAAGTCCTCAACCAAAGCTACATTCTTCAATTCAAATTTTTCATTTACCTTAACCAAACCTGTAGCGAGAACGGCACTTATAGCAGCATCACCAAAGATAATCGATTCAGTCTTAGATGCTTTCTTTAGGGAGGAGAACCAATTTTTATCACCGGTCATGTGCCGCGAACAACCGGAATCCACGATCCACACGTTCTCCTTCCTTGCCACCAAAGCCTACACACAAGCAGAAGTCGAAGCCTCAGTACTGGGGTTAGATGATAATAAAAATTTAGGAATCCAGTACTGAGGCACACGACCAGAAGATCCAATAGGCATATATCCACGTGCAAAATCAATTTTAGAATTTACAGAAAAATTCCTCCGAGGGCCGGTCTGACCAAGGCATCACCGCCGGTCTGACCGGTGGTCGGTCTGACCGAGGCTGTTCAGCCGGTCTGACCGGCCGCCGGTCCGACCGCGGGACCCACTGCGGTCTGACCGGTTTCCACGAGGGAAAACCAGATTTTTGCCACTTTGATTTTGCAACCTCTTTTTCCAAATTAGCACAATTTTCACAATTTACCATAACACCTTTAGCACAATTTTAACCAAAATCTCACCACTTCTAGCACCAGCACCTAACACAACAGGAGGATGTCTAGAATTATGAGCATAAGGATTAAAACCTAAACCACAGTTATGTGTGCTAACCTTTGATTGATCCAAAATCATGTTGAGGTTCTTTTTACCATCAGAAAATCTTAGCAAAGAATTTTTCAAATAAAAAACCTCTTTTTCCAAATTAGCACAATTTTCACAATCTACCATAACACCTTTGCTTTTACGACATTTAGGGCAAGAAAGCACTTCATTGTTTTTCACAACATCTTCCATGAACTCAACACGACCTAAAGCATCTTTTAGTTTCATCTTATTCAAATTACATGTTGTCACGCCCGGAATTTCTATCCAAAATTCCAAACGCTTACATGTGTGTTAAACCCTCGTCCAGGAATCAACCGAGGCACACAATAACAAATTGATAATAGAGTACAAATAAATAACTATTTAATATTCGCAAATAATAAATTATTACAGAGGTAGATAGTTCCTCTCAAAGAATAACCTTCTACGCAGCGGAAAAATAAAACTATAACAAACTACGGAACAGCTATGGCGACTCCACTCCACAGGCATCTTAACCAGAACAAGCTCAATCCTTCAGATCATCACCTTCGCTGAAATACTCCTCTTCTGATGATTGAATATTGCAAGAATGAGCATATGACATACTCAACAAGCCACACAGCAAATATGCAAGTGCACAGGATAACAAAGGATGGCATAATATAGCTCATTGGCATAACAGCATTTAACAAATATTTAAGAGAATAGTAAAACAGTTGTATAATTAATCAATATTAAATAAACACCATACAACACACCCGTGTTGCATAGGCCCAACCTCATTTGAACAACCAACCCCAGTTGAACAAATTAAACCTCCAAACTAGGAATATACCATTCCAAACCAGGAGTTACATTAACTAACACCGTTACCATTTAATGTGTAATATGAGACTAATCACGAAAAACATTGCTCAACTCACCCATAACCGCGGGTACGGCTATTCGAATAGATTAAACTCTGATCAGAGGTGTACCACTGTACCCACAAGACACAATCCCACAACATGTTACCATGCGCCTTAGTACCACCACGGTACCTCGGAAAAGAACTGTGACAATACCCCTCGCACAACACAACTCACCACAGTGCACCGTTCCTGGATCATAATCTCCCCCTCAAAACCAGAGGCAATGGACTCCCCAGCGACCCCCACGGACTTCTCGCCGCTTCACAGTCTGGCACACTATAATGAATCATGCTACACAAAAGATAAAGCCGTTGCCCACGCTGGCTTGTGGTTGGCACGATAAATGTTTCACAACAGTAGCTCGCGAACCGGTCCTTAATTGTCATGAGCACAACCATCAAAACCATATGCTCACAACCCACCTTAACCGGTTTTAATTAGCAATTATTTACCATCACACGATTAACCATCGTGAGCTACCATTGAATTTAACCATAATTAACAATAACAGTATAGTATAATTTATATTTAACCCCTTTAGTTAGCTAATGTTTCTAGGCATGGCTAAGCAAACATACATATAGCATTTAGCTGAACCAATCCAATATATAAGGTTCACGCTAATCAAATTATAACCCATAGGAAAATAAAGTCATCTTCGGCCAATAACTAACTGGGAAAGGTTCACCACCCGATGACATTCGAAAATAATGCATAGTTGAAATAAAATAATAGCTTTAAACGGGTTCAACATGCTCAAAGGGTTGTTTGGGATCTGTGTGACTTGCCTTGGGCTTCCGCAAACGCTTCGGAACCTTCCTCAACAGAAACGCTCTCCTCCGGAACGTCGGAAACTAAAGCAATTAAACAAAAATCAACAAAACAGTACAAAAACAAGCATTAACAGTACATGTGGATATTTTTAGCATGTGGATCTCAATTTTAGAAAAGTTTAGCAACTTGAACCACCTGAAACGGATCTACGATTATTTAGTTATGATTTTCCGAAGATTTAATCTATTAGAAAAAGGGAAAAGGAAAAGATGATGATGTCATGATGACATCATCAATGGTGGCCGGCTCGGTTTGCACCCTCGCCGGAGCTAGGGTGATCGGCTGCGAATTTGGAGGACATGTACACGTAGAGGACGACGAGACGAACGCAACGGTGCTCACCAACACGTCTAACGACGACCGATGACGGCCGGCGGCGAGCTTGTGCGGCGGCGGCGGTTCGGTCGACGGCGGCGACGGGTCTCCGGCGACCGGCGACAGCGGGGAGAGGGCGGCCGAGGTTCCTCACCTCCTTGCACACCTAACGGCGGCGAGGGGAAGCGGCGGCGACGACGGAAACGAAGGCGCGGCGCGGCTGAGCGTCGGCCGGCGACGGCGGCGGCTTTCTCGGCGTGGCGACGGCGCTACGGAGCACGAGAGAACTCGGGAGATGGGGCAAACAAAAGAGGAGGACTATGGGGTCCTATTTATAGCCTTGGATTGAAGAGATCGGACTCCTCCCGCAAGAAATCGATCCGGGAAATCAAAAACTCGGTTTTGGAGATAAACTCGAAACGAGTTCGATTCGGGCAAGATACTCAACCATTTGCTCCGATTCTTGAGGGGAAAGATAGAGGAGGATGTGGGGATAAAAACCCCCCTAACAATCGGACTCGGGATGGCCGGATTAGACGCGGATTTGAGGGAGAAAAGGGGCGGCTCGGGCGACTTGCTTGGCTCGGCCGGCCGGCTGCTAGAGGAGGAAGAAGGGCCTGACATGTGGGCCCCACATGTCAGTGCCTAGAGAGGAGGGGGCGGCGGCGACGGGCTGGGCCGGCTTTGCCGCGCGGGAGAGAGGGAGTGTTGGGCCAAAAACGGCCCAACAACTTAAGGAAGGGTTTTTTGAACTTTTTAATTAAAATATTTTGTGAAATATTGTTCCAATTATTAAAAATACTTCCCTTGCTCAAATAATTCCCAGAAAATTCTAGAAAATAGAGGAACAAGCAAAGTATTTAATAAAATTTCATCTAGCTCCTTTTTTTGTTGAAAATTTTCCTAGATTATTAGAGTTTAGCTTGTAGGCTTTTAATTTAATTTCTAAAGAATGATTTAAACAACGTATTTTTAAATTAGGCGATTTTTAGGGCGTGACACATGTTGAGCAATCCAAAACATCATGAGGTTGTTTTAACTTTTTAGCAGAAATCATGTTAAACATCAAACTAGCATGAAAAGCAATTTGATATTTTTGCAACAACTTTTTAGTTAAAAACAACTCATCCAAAGTGCGTGTGTGCAAAGCAAAACTACAAGCAAGAGAAGATCTATTTTTCAAATCATGTGCAGCATTAACATCTCTAATTTTTGAAATCTCATTCATTAAAACCTCACAATTTGAACAATCATCATCATTAGGAATAAGAGATTTTAATCTATCAATTTTAAATTTTAGAGATTCAATAGTAAATTCCTGTTTTCTATACATCTCTTGACGAAAAAATCGAACACACTGGCCTGGGAGAACTGCTTAGCTCCTGTGCAGGTCCAAATATGGTGAGATGCGGGCGTGCCAGCCAGTTTAATCCTGCAACTGACAAGATATGCAAATAGTAGATCAAAACAGCCGATCGGCTGACAAGCCGATGGAGTAGTTCCAGCCGATAGCCGATAATAGGCAATGCCGATACCAGCCAATAGTGATAGGGTTTAAGCAATCGGCTATATGTCCAATGTAGATAATGATATAAAGGCAATCGGCTGATGACGATGTAATGAAATAACAATATAATCCAGTATAAACCAATCGGCTAGCAATATGATATAATAAAACATCGATCCGAAGGTTAAAGCACACATCGGCTGGAGGTCCGATGTCATGAAATCCACAAGATTAGATTAAACAGTGAAACCTTTGTTGTTATCGGCTAAATCCAGCTTATATGTATATGCAATCCTTATGAGCCGATGCAACGTCCAGATAACTCACCGGCTAAAACCCCGATGAGACCCTTATTGGCAATCAAGAAGCAGGCTAGAAATTATGTTTCTAAGCACGACTTAGTAGATCAAACTTAACTGATGCAGCACTAAGTATGAAAAGAAACATAATATCTAGACAATCAAGCCGTTGACTGAGTTTTCAGGGTGGTAGATGTCTAAGCTAATCTAATCTAGCAACACGATTTAGCCGATACCGGCAGAAACCCTAAAACAAGAAGCAGCCGATAGAGCTAAATTGATATGCTAAGACTAGATTAACAGAGACATATGATAAATAGGTAGGCAAATATATCATCCAAACCAGAGCAATCCAAGAGGTCGAATGTACTGATGCAGCCTTGAACGACGCCGATGTAGATGAGACAATTGCATGGGCCAACGGAACATTGGACTTACCCATTCGCCGGAGATCAAACACCGATGTAGCCCCGCGTCGGGTGCCAAGTCCCGCCGGACGATAAAATAAAGTAGAAAAGGTAAAAGGTGGCGATGCGCCGAATTGTATTGATCGTGAAGATATATTACATAGACCCTGGGTGTACATATTTATACCCATGGGTTGATATAAGTCCTTGTCGGACAAGAAATAAACTTTCCTAAAGATAAAAGGAAACTAACAAACTATTCCTAATTAATAGATAAACTACCATGCCACATCCTCTTTAAACTCGGTCACTTAGGGATAAGCTTCCTTTAGTAGATTGATTTCCTTAACCGAATATAGCAGGAATCCGACTATTGGCGACTTGATAACTCCCATCGGCTAATTCCGAGATGCTGCAGCCGATAATGATTCTAAGTCGATGACGTCTTTGCCGATTACCAAATTTCACTGTTAACAACATCTTCTCACACTTCTTATTTTCTACACTCAAAATATTAATAGCTTCCTCAAAAGCACTCGCCTCATTATATTCATACTCTGTGTCAGATTCACCACGCGCCATGAAGCAAACATCGGAGATGTTCTTTCCCTTGTCATCATCTCCACTTTCACCATCTACATCACTTAGTGGCTCGAAGGCGGTGCAAACTTGTTGAAAAGCCTTCCTGAGATTGTCCAGCTTCCTCCCTTGGGATGAACCCTTCAACTTGTTGTTGTTGGTCTTCTCAACATCTTTGTCTTCTCTTTTCCCTCTCCCAAGCTTAGGACAATGCGAACGAAGATGATCAATTGAACCACATTCAAAGCAATGATTTGGACCACCTCTTTTCCTGTTCCTGGCATTATTCATAGCTCGAGCAATTCTGTTAGCGACTAAAGCCAAATCCTCCTCCTCGATTTGTTCGAGTTGATCATCGGATGTGGCATTAAAAACAGCAAGAAAAGAAGACTTAGATGAAGAAGCATCAACATCCAAAGAGGAAACCAAAGCACTTGACTTAGAATCAACTTTTCGAGAAAGAACATTCATCTCATGTGTTTTCAATTTTGTATAAAGTGAATCCAAAGTCAAAGTAGACATGTTAACAGATTCCTGAATAGATGTAACTTTCATCTCCCAAATAGACATGTCAAGACCATTCAAAAAGTGGCGAGAACTCTCAGATTGTGGATAATTAGCATCATAAGAAGAATCAACAGATCTAAGATCACTCAAAATTTTATTAAACCGAGAAAGATAGTCATCCAAAACTTCTCCAGGTTTCATCTCAAATTTAATATACTCCTTTTTGAAAAGATCACGACGAAGTTCTTTAATATTATTTGTTCCTTGATGAAAATTACTCAAAGCAGTCCAAATCTCATGAGCAGTTTGAAGATGAGCAACACGATCATAATCCGAACGAGAAATACCACTCAAAAGAATATTGCGAGCTTTGCAGTTTTGTTCAAAAGCAGTTTTTTCAGCAGCAGTATTAATAGCTTCAGGAATCACATAAGGATGAGAAACTTTTCTCCAAATATCATAATCTTCAGCCATAATATAAGATTGCATCCTACTACACCAATGAGAAAAATCCGTTCCATCGAAAACACGAGGCTTAGTTGAAAACCTAGCGGGAGTAGCCATAGCAAAAACTCTAGATTGATAAAAATCCAAAGAAGAAAATAAGGCTCTGATACCACTTGTAGGATCGAATCACAAGAACTAAGCCAACCAGAGGGGGAGTGAATAGTTGGTATACCCAAAAACCAAAAACTTTTGGCGGAAATAAAAATTACCCTCGAAATCGACGGAAGTCGGTCTGACCGAGATTGATCTGCCGGTCTGACCGAGTAGATGCCGCCGGTCTGACTGCTGAGATCGCCTGCCGCGCCTGTAGCTGCCGCCGGTCTGACCACCGTGCTCCCACCGGTCTGACCGCCGCTTGCCGCCGGTCTAACTGCCGGTAGATCGCCGGTCTGACCGCCGAAACCCGGTAAACACAAATCGAAGAACTCTTAAAGTAGATGACGACTTTATTGATTCTCTCTGTGTTTACAAAGTGCACCAACAACACTCCTTACAAAAATTTCGACTAAACTCGAAACCCTAACTCAAAACTCAACTCAATTGCTCTCAAAAGCGATACCGGGAAGCCTCACGCTCCCTCTCTATTTATACATGAGGTAGGTAGCCTAAAGCCACGAACCAAACTCATACTAAGAGTCCTAAACACCTTAGGAAACCCTCTAGTACAAGAAAGAAACTTTACATAACCAATCATATCAAATTCAGACTCCTTCCAAATTCGACTCCGCATCCCATACGCACACAATTCCTCCATCGTATGCCATATGGAATCTCCATCAACCACGTGCATCAACTCTAGCCTAAGTATCCCGCATGATCTCTAACCACCACGGACGTCGTCTTATCCCCAAGCCGACTCCCGGTCCATCACCACAAATACTCTCCCGAGACATCGAGTCACCTACACATGAAACAAACAAAGTATTGGGAACCTCCGCTTGTATAGTTTGTGCCACTGTTGCTTGTTGTTCCTTGGAATGGGAGAATAGAGCTGGGAATTTCTCTTGCACCGGCATTTTTAAGCCATCTATCTTTCCAAAAGCTGGTTCTGATGCAAACTATGCTGGCGTGGACCATGTTTACCAGATTGCCTTCGGGTGAACTTCTCGGTGGCTCTCATTCCCACGATCTAGATCTCTCATTTTCTCACCACCGAATTGCTCGCACCTCTATCCGACGCAGTTGTCGTGCTCCTAACCTCAGCTCTTGAACTCCTCTCGAATTCTCCTTGCTGTGTATCCATTTACACATTGTGCAGAAGCCGGCTGCTTATTTATCGACCATTAATGGGAATGTGAAGCAGCTTCAATGCGAGTTTTACACTAACTCGATGGAGCCATTGAGTACTGCCTTACCACTGGTGAGCGACAGACAGAGCGAGGGATCAGCTGCAGTGCTCCATCAATGGCATTTTGCTCTGGTTTGGCTGGGCTTTGGGCCACATGGGAGGGATCAGGGAAGGAATTGGAACTGGGCTGGAAGTGAGTAAACAAACAGACTGAGTAGATAGATAGGGCCTGTGTGGAGAAAGCTACCGTAAAAGGCTTTGCCTAATTATAGCTGGTGGATAATTATGTTTGAGAAACTCCAGTATCATTAACAGGCAACATATCCTATGCACACAGGCCCTCACGTGTACACACGTGCACACCAACTAAAAAATGTCACCAAAAAATCTAGAAAAAATCATACACATACTTTCAATTATATTACACCTAGGGTTAAAATCTTAACGTCAAATTCATTATATTTTAGTCGTAACAAAAAAAACAAAAAATCTGACAGTTTTAAGGTTGTAATTTTGTCAGAATTTTATCTTTTTTGTTATTCTCTATGTAGAATGAATTTGAAGATGCGACTTTGCACGTAGATATAATACTATTGAAAGTACATGTATAAATTTTCCTAGAATTTTTTGTGATAATTTTTAGTTGGTGTATACAGTGTGTACACGCGAGATCCTGTGTGCATAGGATACGCTCCCTCATTAACAAAGCTAAACAGGAGTTGACGACGGCATCTTTAACTAGTAGATATGGTTCTCTCTCCTCTCAAGAAGAAACTAGTCGGGTCTACGAATAGAAAAGGGAAATAATTTAATTAGTTGTTATTTTTTCTTCACCTTTTTTTACGAACTGACGATGAACTAAAGCTATTCAATACCAACTAGCTAGTATCTTGTGAGATATCCGCATCACCCTGTTTCAACCAACCAACTTTAGTTTTGTGCGACACTTAAGTATTAAGAGAACAACAAGCAGGCAAATTTCGCCGAGCTTAATCATACTGTGCTGTACTCGCTCGCTCGGAGTCTTTAGTACCACCTCGCCAATTTGAGAAGAAGTCCACTTCCTTATAAGGCCCAGCGGGCAACTACTAGCCGTGTTCGTAGAAAGGAGAGACGGTTGGCATCTCCCCTGATAGGGACGGGAACAGCTTTCGGGCTTTCCTCCATCACATTGCGGTTAAGGCTACCCGCTTCGGCGGATCTTACCCAAATTTTTTTTTAAAAACCTTTATTTATGCTGTTACAAATGTTGTTCATACTACTGGTGATTAATTGACTGCTCAGTTTTCAGAAATGCAAACTCTCTGAATGTATTTTTTTGCTAGCTGATTGCCTGCTCAGATTCACAAATACGAAACTCTGAATGTGGTAACAAAATCACAGGTCCTAACATTATTTCATTTGTTCTAACAAAAAAAACTACAAATCCTTTTTTTTTTGTAATTAATTGACTGCTCAGTTTCACAAATACAGATTCTCTGAAAGTCTGAATGTATTTTTGTACTGAGCTGATTGCCTGCTCAGTTTCAGAAATACAGAAACTCTGAATGTGGTAACAAAATCACAACTCCTAGATCCTAACAAGATTTTATTTGTCCTAAAAAAAAGCAAACAACTTTGAACCATGATCGACGTGATCACAAATTAATGAAAGAAACCAGAAATCGATCTGCAGATGCAAGTGCCGCATCTAATTTTGAATCCCCCATGTCAAGAGTTACAGCGTTGTAAACTACGCTATTGTCATCTGCAACTGCAAGCACACGAGTCTAAGACCACAGGAGAGAACTAGCAGAATTCTCATCATATTCTAATGAAGAAGATGCTGAGCTCCGGCCCATTGTTGCCGTCGGGGTTAAGCATGTAGAACGACTCGGAGTCGCGGGAGCCAACGACGCGGTCGAAACGCGCGCGCATGTACGCGAGGTCACCGGCGTCCTGCACCTCGGCGCCGGCGTCGCCTCCCATGACGTCGGTGGGCAGAACGCCGGCGCCGACCGACACGGTGCGCAGCAGCTGCATGACGGTGAGGTCGCCCTCCGTGGGCTCCCGGCGCATGGCGTACCCGATCTTGCGCCCGTTCACGTACGCCGTCCACAGCGGCTCGTCGAGCAGCCGCGTGCGGCCGATGCCGGCGCCGGCGCCCGGCGGCTTCTTCTCGCACTCGAGCGCCACGCGCAGGTGCTCGGCGCCCATCTCCTGCATGAACCTGCCGGTCTGCATGGCGAGCTCCAGCAGCAGGATGGGCACGCTCCCGGGTGTCTCCTGCACCGCCAGGGTCACCCGCGCCTTGCGGTACCCGAACAGGGTCCCCGTCGTGCGCGACGCGCCGCTGACGTGGCCGTCGTGCGCCCGCGACGCGCCGCCGGGGGCGCGGATGGCGCCGTGGAAGCGGCACGCCGGGGCGAGGATCGGGAGCGACCGGAACAGCGCGCGCACGGCGCGGATGGCGCGGAGGGAGCGCGCGGCGGCGCCGCCGCGGCGCTTCTTCTTGGAAGGGGGCGCGGTGAGCGTGATCGCCGGGCGTGGCGTGTGCGGCGAGGGCGGAGGCAGCTGATCCGGGGTGGTCGCCGCGCCGCCGAGGGGAGTGCGTGGCGTCGGCGGCGGGCGCAGCGGCGACATCGGCGGCGAGGCCTTCGGCGTTGCGTTGTAGCGTAGCATGCTTGTTGCCGCCCGCCCGGACTGACACGTTTGACACAGGGGGAGAGCAATGTTGTGCCCTGTGGTGTTTTTGAAGGGGAGACGCCGAGACGAGAGGACACGTCTCGTCAATTTTTCTTTTTTAGACGGTGTGTCGGCGACTCGGCGTGTCGCTAGCTTCAGGGTTGTTGGTGGAATGCACGTACGTGGGATGTATGAGGCATGCACGTTGGGCATACATTTCTTTTTCTTTCTTACTTTGGGTTTTGTTTGTTATGGAGTGCACTTCATTTTGCTTTTATCGTTTTGATTTCGACTTTCGAGGATGGTTAGCATCATGGCAATGTTTCGACGTCTTAAGATTTCTGCTTCGGGGTGGGATATCAAGGAAAACGCTTCTCACCAAGAAGGCATCCTTTTTTGCTGCTACATTTGCGTACCTGTGCTACCTTTCCTTTTTTTGGTGCAAGGGCAATGGAAATTTGTTTTCCGATATGTAGGTGGTGTTTGGATCCAGGGACTTAACTTTAATCCCTATATTTAGACACTAATTTAGAGTATTAAATATAGACTACTTACAAAACTAATTACATAAATGAAAGCTAATTCACGAGATAAATTTTTTGAGCCTAATTAATCCATAATTAGATAATGTTTACTGTAGCATCACTAGATTCATCTCGCGAATTAGTCCAAGATTATGGATGAGTTTTATTAATAGTCTACGTTTAATATTTATAATTAGTATCCAAACATCCGATGTGATAGGGACTTGAAAGTTTTAGTCCCATCTAAACAGGGTCTCCCCTGCTTGACAGGGTTTTGTCCTGTTGCGGCTGTTGCCTAGTAGAATCAGATACTCCCTCCGTCAAAAAAAAAAAAGGCAAACCCTGGGTTTTCGTGTCCAATTTTGATTATCCGTTTTATGTGAAATTTTTTTATAATTCATATTTTCATTGTTGTTAGATGATAAAACATGATTAATATTTTATGCGTGACTTGTCTTTTTAATTTTTTTCAAAATTTTTTCAAATAAGATGGACGGTCAAACGTTGGGCACGGAAACCAGGATTTGTCTTTTTTTGGGACGGAGGGAGTACATGGCTGACCGTCATCGTTGTTAGGTGGTCGGCTTGAAGTAAAAGTTGAAGATTTGACCCCCAGAGTGAAGGAAGAGCCAAATGACTGAGATATTTTTATGATTTTTTGTTGGGGTGAAAACAGAGCGGATATTATCCACTCCGATCCGCTCCGAATCCGTCCAATGTGAGGATATGGTAAGGGATTTTAATATCCGGCCGGATGCGGATGTGGTATCAACGATATCCAACGGATGCGGATTATCCAATATTTTGATCGGATTATCCGATGTACTATTTGGCGGATAATCCGCAACTTTTAGTCTTTCAGCCCATCTATTGTAGCCCATCTATTGTGACCTAATCCACTCAGTCCTCCCCAAATCTCTCTCTCTCTCTCTCTCTCTCTGCCGAATGCCTGCGCCGTCGCCCGTCTGTCTCTTCTCAAGTCCGCGAGTCGCCTCTTCCTCTTCGCATCTTTTCCCACACGCGCCGCCGGAGCTCCACTGCACGCTGGTGGCGCTCGGCTTCTCGGCGCCGCTGCCAGCGCCAGTACACACAGTTGCCAGCGCCATCCAATTTGTGACGGCCAACGACATATTAGGTATTGATTTTGAACTATTGATGTATTGTTTTCTTGTACACTTGCAATCCAATTTGATTATTTGAAGTTTCAAATTTGGGATTTAGAAATGTACAGAAGAGATTTGCTTGCGGAAATTACATCAATAGCAAGTTATAATTTGATTAATTGTTCATCATTTATTCATTTCTTCATTTATTATATTATGTTTTTGATGCATCATGGATGCATCTTGGATTATTTTGACTAGTGAGCTATTGAACTGAAGTACTGAACACTTATAGTTATACTATTGAACTGAACATAGTGAACTAATGATGTTTTGCTATTGTATTGGGGCTAATTATATTGTTGCCCTCTTGCTGTATGGATTGAATACAAACTTGACATCCGACAACTTTTTGTCCGTTTCCGAACCAAGTCCGCACCGACTCCGCACCGAATCCGACGTCCAAAATAATCCGCTCCGCATCCGCATCCGCACGTCATCCGCATCCGCTTAAAAAAAATGGTTTAGGATATGGTATAGCTATTATCCGTCCGAATCTGATCCGCTTTCACCCCTAATTTTTGGATGTTTCAGTCTACTTTATCTTAACTAGCACGGTGGCCCACGCAGATTGCGCGGCTAGCATTATTATATTTTCTCTCATATAATACCATATATGTTTTCTCATTATATTATTCAAATATATTAAAATGACAACATAATTTTAAATTTTACAATAACTTTACAAAACTACTAATGTGTAATATTTATATTGTTTTTTATATACGTGTTAGTTATTAATTATTTTTAATATCAAAATTTAGTTATTTCTAAATTATATATATTCCTATATGGAATCTAGATTCGCCTTTTAATATTTGTTTTTTTAATTCCGAATTTTCTGTAAATTGTATTTTCATATAGACTCTATGCTCTTCTTCCAATATTGTTTATTTTTATTTCTGATTTTTTATTATTTCTAATTGTATTTCTATGTGGACTCTAAACTCATCTTTCAATATTCTTTAATTTTTAATTTCGAATTTTAGTTACTTCTAAATTGTATTCCTATATTTACTTTAAACTCTTCTTCCCATGTTTTTCTTAATTTCGAATTTGAGTTATTTGTAAATTATATTTTTATACGGACTCTAAACTCTACTTTTAATTTTATTATGTTTATTCCAAATTTTAGTTAGTTTTAAATTCCTAAACGGACTCTATACTCTACTTCTAATATTCCTTATTTTTTAATTCCGAATATTTATTTTTTTTCTTAATGTATTTCTATATGAACTCTATACTCTACTTCTAATATTCCTTATTTTTAATTCCAAATTTCTATTATTTCCTAATTATATTTACTCTATACTCTACTTCTAATATTCCTTATTTTTAATTCCGAATTTCAGTTATTTCCTAATTGTATTTCTATATGGACTCTAGTCTCCTCTTCTAATATTCCTTATTTTTCAATTCCGAATTTCAGTTATTTCCTAATTGTATTTCTATATGGACTCTAGTCTCCTCTTCTAATTTTCCTTATTTTTTAATTCCGAATTTCAACTACTTCTAAATTGTATTTTTATATGGACTCCGTTTTTCTTTTTCTCCGATTAATGTGAGAATTTCTAGGCCATGAGAGCGAACGTGGAGGCTCCTTTTTCTATTCCTTTAATAATATAACTAGCATGGTGGCCCGCTCAAATTGCGCGGCTAGCATCATTATATTTTTTCTCATACAATAGCATATATGTTTTCTCATTATATTATTAAAATATATTACAATGACAACATAATTTTAAATTTTGCAATAACTTTAAGAAACTATTAATGTGTAATATTCATATTGTATTTTATATACGTGTTAGTTATTATTTATTTTTAATATCAAATTTTAGTTATTTGTAAATTATATATATTCCTATATGGACTCTAGACTCGTCTTTAAATATTTCTTTTTTTAATTCTGAATTTTTATTATTTCTAATTGTATTTGTATGTGGACTCTAAACTCATCTTTCAATAATCTTTAATTTTTAATTTCAAATTTCAGTTATTTCTAAATTGTATTCCTATATTGACTTTAAACTCTTCTTCTTGTGTTTTTCTTAATTTCAAATTTTAGTTATTTGTAAATTGTATTTTTATACGGACTCTAAACACTACTTTTTATTTATTTTATTATGTTTATTCTGAATTTTAGTTAGTTTTAAATTCTTATATGGACTCTATACTCTACTTCTAATATTCCTTATTTTTTTAATTCTGAATTTCTATTTTTCTTTCTTAATTGTATTTCTAACTTCCCTCATCTGGGATCCCTGGGGAAGAGGATCAAGTTGGCCCTTGCGAATAGCTTATGGACTCTATACTCTACTTCTAATATTCGTTATTTTTAATTCCGAATTATTATTATTTCCTAATTGTATTTCTATATGGATTCTATACTCTACTTCTAATATTTCTTATTTTTAATTCCAAATTTCAGTTATTTCCTAATTGTATTTATATATGGACTCTAGTCTCCTCTTCAAATATTCCTTATTTTTTAATTCCAAATTTCAACTATTTCTAAATTGTATTTCTATATGGACTCTAGTCGCCTCTTCTGATAATCCTTATTTTTTAATTCCGAATTTCAGCTATTTCTAAATTGTATTTCTATATAAACTCATATTTCAATATTCTTTAATTTTTAATTTCAAATTTCAGTTACTTCTAAATTGTATTCCTATATTGATTTTAAACTCTTCTTCTCATGTTTTTCTTAATTTTGAATTTTAGTTACTTGTAAATTGTATTTTTATATGGACTCTAAACTCTACTTTTAATTTTATTACTTTTATTCCAAATTTTAGTTAGTTTTAAATTCCTATATTGACTCTATACTCTACTTCTAATATTCCTTATTTTTAAATTCCGAATTTCTATTTTTTTTTCTTAATTGTATTTCTATATGCACTCTATACTCTACTTCTAATATTCCTTATTTTTAATTCCAAATTTCTATTATTTCCTAATTGTATTTCTTTATAGACTCTATACTTTACTTCTAATATTCTTTATTTTTAATTCATAATTTCAGTTATTTCCTAATTGTATTTCTATATGGACTCTAGTCTCCTCTTCTAATATTCCTTATTTTTTAATTCCAAATTTCAACTATTTCTAAATTATATTTCTATATGGACTCTAGTCTCCTCTTCTAATATTCCTTATTTTTTAATTCCAAATTTCAGCTATTACTAAATTGTATTTCTATATGGACTCTGCTTTTTCTTTTTCTCCGATTAATGTGAGAATTTCTAAACCATGAGAGCGAACGTGGAGGCTACTTTTTCTATTCCTTTAATAACATAATAGATAGATATTTCTCTTTGTTAAATCAAAATATTACACTGCGTATTATTTTAATGGTGTATCACATTTTTATGATCTATATTTTAGGAATCGTTGATGTTTCATGAGTGAGACAAAAATGTTTCAAATCTTTGATTCCATTGTGTTTCATCATTTTAATTATTTGAAATATTTTTTATACAGAGACGAAATTTTTTTTTTACCAGCGGTGCAACATTATCTGATTTTTAGGAGAAAAATTAGACGTCTGATACGTAGTCTTCCCGTGAATATCAAGTGCAAAATGTGCATCACAATTCACAGAAAAGTGAAAATACGAGACAGCAGAGCAGGCCTACTGGCTACAGCTTCGGGATTATGGGCCAACTCGGAGTAGCAGATTTCAGAGAATTTTTTTATTTATATACATTTTTTATTAAAATATTTACAAAAATAATTTTTTGTTTTGAAAATTTACAAATTTAATCGCCTGCCGCCTTAAAATCACCCTCCCAAAGGGCGGCAAGGGACCTAAATGCAAATTTTCCAGCACAACTTGTTAGCTCTATGATTTTATAATTTAAAATTATATTATATAAAGTCAGATGAAATAAAACTTTATATCAAAATTGTAGAGCTCAAGTAGATCTACAACTTTGTAGTTAACAACTTTTTCATTTAAGATGTTTTAGATATCCAAATATTCGTTACAAAATATAAAACACATTTAAAAAAATCTCAGATCTACATTTCAAACGACATTGAAAGGAGATAAACTTTATATATAAGTTGTAGATCTTGATGAGGTCTATAACTTTGTAGTTTATCACTTTTTCATTTAAAATCATTTGGAGTATCGAATAAGCATTATTAGTTTTTAAGCAATTAAAACCAGTGGAAAGAGTTTGAACACAAATAAAAATTTTGCATTTAGATCCCTTGCCGCCCTTTGGGAGGGCGATTTTTAAAAATCTCCGGCGGCAGGCGATTAGATTTGTAAATTTTCGAAAAAAAAATTATTTTTGTAAATATTTTAATAAAAAATGTATAAATAAAAAAAAATCGATTCCAGATCCATCGTTATGGCTTCATGGGCTTTGGCCTTTCGGCCTGACAGCCCACGGAGCAGACTCGATAAGCTATGGGCTAGAATTAAGCTTTAGCCCAAGAATAGTAACAGCTTTTTATGTTCCCTTGCTGATTTGTCTTTCTTAGGGCAATAGCAATGTAGGACACATATTTTATAGACCAAAGCTGCCATCTAGGTCTCAGACCTTAAAAAGACAGAGACACCACAGTGTAATGCGGCTTCAAATAGGATCCATTATATCTGTAGGCTCACATAGAAGACACTGAACCTATGATGTGTGTGACACATCTTGCGTTGTTTCCTTGCTAGGCCAATTGAAATGTGTGTTAAATCCCATGCCTACCCCGCTATCCTCTTCGACCGAATAGTACTTTCTCCCTCTCGGTTCCTCCGTAGATTTTAGAGTGGCTATCACACTGTGCTGCCATGCAGATCTGGAGCCTCGCAATGATGTGTTGTCCCAGTCGTTGTGGTTGTTGCCAGCTAAAGTGGCACGGGAGGGGCCTATGGTTGCGTGTAGACTATCAGATACAGTGCAGACAGAAAAGGGGAACACCGGGTAGGTTGTAGGTAGGGAAGGGAATAGGTTGACTGATGGTTTCACATGCTCAAACTGGTTAAATCCACATGCACGGCTCGGATCTATCGAAGCTGATTCACCAAGAGAGGCCAAAGCGGAACTTCAAGAGCAAGCAACGCATGATTCAGCCATCTATTAGGGTTTACCGGCAACATACCTTCGAGATGCTGATCCTGACAATGCCTCTAGCCACCGGCGAAGAGCGAGGCAACGACTGCCGACGAGATGGAAGCTGGTCGCGAGGGCAAATGTGAGCACGGGACAGCGAAAGCGAGCGCAAGAGTTTATCGATCCAGTGCCGTGCAGAGGGGCGGTTTTGAGGATTGGGCAGGATCGGTGTCATGAGGACATGACGGCCACACCATGAGTGTCAGCCGATTCCCGAGTTCCGATTTTGCCCGCGTGAGTTAGAGAATGTGTCTCTAAAGAATATGCATTATATTTCTTCCCGAGGACCCAACGATCGCGCTCATGAAGGTAAAATGCCGAGCTGGCGCATCGGGATATGTACGTGTTGTGAACGCCCTTAGAGCAAACATACATGCAACTTTAGACCGTAGATTTTGTGTCGATGATTCTCATGAACTGCGTAGTGATGTCTAAATTTATTTATAAAACTAGATGAAGCCCCACACGTTGCTGCAGGAGTTTTTTATATGATATTAGAAGAAATAATAGTTACACTCATATAATTTTCAACTCTAATCAACTATTGAAAAAAAACTATAAATAATTAAGATGGTGAGGTTTATAACAATTTATATCATATAGTATTGATGGTTGAAACAAATGTGGTTTAATATTGCTGCTGAAATACATACGTAGCATTCTAAGATTAATCTTTGCATATAGATAACTGATGGAAGTGCCTAGTAAATTGAAATTGCATTTGGTCAAAATGAATCGGGTGGGTCTACTGTATATATATTTTTAGATTGAACCAATATGTAACCAATTCATTTCCATATAAGACAGCTAGTGCTATGCTAAAGTAGTGCAAATCAATGAATAAAGGGAATATATCCATACATACACAAAAAAAGATTAAGTGCTGACCTTGTTGTGTTGCTTAACTAAACACAATAAGTTTGAATCCTTAGAATCTTGCCTCCTTATTTGCTCAACCTACACAAAAGGGACCAACTGATTAGCTCACCAACGTACTGTCAGAAAAATGTTCAGGATAAGTAAGAACTTAACTGGGTTTGCAAGATAAACGCTGGTCATTGATTCATGGCGTCAGTCAAGAGGGAATTAACATATTTTTTATTTAGAACCCACAATGGATAAACTAATTAATTAATGAAATGGAAGAGAAAAATTAGGAACACACATAGCAGTAAAATAAAAATGGGCTTACTGCTGCTCAGAACCGAAAATAGAAGGCATCACAGGCAATAGGCATTCTCGATATGCGACGGAGAGACGGAGAGTACTCATCTGCACATAGAGCTGCAAAAACAAATAAATCTCAGAAATCATATGCCACGACCGTTGTTGCCGGCTTGCCGCCCTCGTCTGCGTTCGCCGTGACCGACGCTGCCGCCTTCGTCCGTGTCCGCGTCCGCCGCCGCCCTCGTCCGCGTCCACCACGCCATCGACCACTGCCGCCGCCCTCAACCGCTGCCGTCCTCGTCCACGACCTCCGCCGCTGCCGCCCTCGTCCGCGTTCGCCGTGACCAACGCAGCCGTCATCGTCCGCGTCCGCCGTCGTCGCCGCCGCCGCCCTCGACCGCTGCCACCGCCCTCGTCCGCGACCGTCGCCGCCCTCGTCCGCGTCCACCGCGCCCTAGACCGCTGTCGCCTCCCTCATCCGCGTCTGATGCCGTCGTCGCCGCGCTCGTCCGCGTCCGCCGAGCACGGCGGCTGGCGCGCGGGGATGGGGGAGGAGAAGAGCGGATGTTGTGATGCGATGGAGGGTGAAGAAACCCTGGAGAGAGAGGACATGGGCCGTGATGGGCTGGGCTTCACCCGGGAACCTTCTCATCCAACGGTTCATATGCGATCTCATCCACCGATCGAACGGCTGAGAATTAGTGACGATGTGGAACGCTGAGGTTTCAACTTTGAGGGCCCCTTTGAATCAAAGGATTTATGTAGGAATTTCATAGGATTCAAATCCTATAGGAAATTGTCCTATTTGGCCCTTTGATTCAAAGGATTGAAGCTTTCCAAATCCTATGAAATTCCTATGGAGTGGCACATTGCATGTGGATTTCGGAGGAAATTTAGCAAGAGCTCCAACCTCTTGGAAAATTTCCTTTGAGTCTATCTCTCTCATCCGATTCCTGCGTTTTTCCTGCGCTCCAATCAAATGACCATTCCTGTGTTTTTCCTGTGTTTTGCAATCCTCTGTTTTACACATCAATTCCTGTCATAATCCTGTGTTTTTCCTATTACTCCGTTTTTTTTACCCTGCGATTCAAAGGAGCCCTGAGTCTTAACTTTATATAAAGAAGGGATTGATGTTTTCTTAAGATGGATGTAGTACTCTCTTTGTCGAAAAATATAGGATGCACGTAGTACTCTACATATTTTGACTTTCTACAGTGTGCTGTTCTTATCATTGACGTGGTACAAATGCATGGTATATTGATACGACATACAGTTTTGTAGGTACTGAGAACTGTATTACCGTACGATACATTTAATTCGACTTCAAGTCTTCACAAACTTCTCACATCATATCGTCATTCTTTGTCGCCTTCCAGTTAAGGTCTTGCATTGACCTGCTACTCTATTAGCACTTGATCAATTCAACAGGCAGCCCACAACATCGATTACGCTCTCACATTGACTGGCCGCACTGTACATGACAAATTAAAGAGGCACGGGAGCCCATCGCTTGCGACAGGCGCCCATGCTGCCACGGTCCCGCCCACGCTGGGAAGACGGCAAGAAACGCGCAAGTAGACGTAGTAGGCACTGTCCCGGCCAACCCAGCGAAAATGGCCCTGTTTCTCGTCGACCGAACTCGGCGGTTGCTCACTAAAACCCCCGCGCGCATCGCACCGCAGACCGCACCGCGTCGAGCCGTGCGCTGCGCAACACCAACTGGACCGATGTCAACGATCCGCCTTTCACCGTTTCCACGGAACGCGCGGTGCGCCCCGTGCGCGGGTCCCTCCCGCTCTCCCACGGGCGCATCCCGTGTATAACCGACTCCTCGGCTACTCACAGCATCACACGCTCCCCCCGCGCACGCGCACTCCCTCACCCCCCGCAGAGTGGCCCATGTGACCGGTCCATGCCGCGGTGCCGCTGCGTGGGGGAGAAGTCGAGCCGTGGGCAAGGGGAGGGAGACCCATCCCGTCACGTACTCAAGTAGGAGTACTTCACCGCACACGGGCGGGTGGAGATCAGCAGACGCCAGTGGCCACGCCTCGCGCCATGCGTGGGCATGCGACCCCTCCCGTCCCGTCCCGGTCGCCGCCGCCCTTTATTCCCCGTCGCCTTCCGTCCCCTGTACTCTGCCCCCCTCTTCACGCCGCGTTCGCTGTACCATACAAGCCACTGCTAATGCTAATCCTCGTCCCGTCAGGCCGTCACGCTAGTCGACACGCCCCGCCGTAACGTGTCCATCGCACTGCAGTTGTCTTCCTCGTCGATCGATCTACTACAGCTATGCCTATCCGCGGCCCGCGGCCGGGCACTGCAAGCACAGGCTGTACGGGGTTGTTTGGTTGATGGCTAAGTTTACCGCATCTCACTTTGTCACAAATATGTTATGCCACACAAAGTGAGGCTAGCAATTAGTTAGCCACAAGTGTGGCTAAGTTTGGCAAGAATTTAAGTCTATGACGCGTAGGTCTAATGACTAGCAAAGTGAGGCATCACACAATTGTGACAACCAACCAAACACTATACTAAGAAATTGTGGTATGCCTAAGATTTGGCATGGCAACCTTTGGGAGCGAACCAAACAGCCCCTACGTACGTTCGGCCAATGGCACCGCAGCGTATAGTTTAACCGCTCGTGATTCTCGGTTGATTTGTCTGAAGCAGCAGGGCGCCATTGTCGGATCAATCATCATCGGCATCAACAGAACTCGCGGTGCATGCAAGCATGGTCCAAGCGGTGGATCTGGCGATCGATCAGTCATCAGTCGGCAGAGTTTGTTGGTTAACTATTTGTAGCACTATTGCGCCGCATGGCTTGGTTGAGAGCAATGATAGGGGCCGATTCCGATCACGGATCACCGCACTTGTCGATGCATTATAACAGCTCCGTCGAGCGCGTCCATGGGCCACAGCCCCACAACAACACACGTCCGTGAAAAAGGACGGTTCTGTTTTTCCCTTATCTTGCCACATATCCACTGATCGCCTTGCCGGGGCACTACACACTTGGGCAGCGATAGGAAGGAAGCCACCGGTGGATGGACAGGCGAACATGCGTGCGGTTTCTAGGCGATATTTGTCATCGATGGCTTCCTAGTACACAACAAATTAAGCTGGCTGCTGGCGCATTTACAAGCGTCAGTCCAGCATTGGCGCTTTGGCAGCGTCGATCTATCCAACCAAACCTTATCATCGAATTCTCAAAGGGTAATACGATATGCGCCACTGTTAGGACGCGAGCAAAGTTCCCCTGTAGATCGCAGCTGCACATGTCGGCTAGCTGTACCACCTTTCCTCAACATGATAAGGCCTATCACTGCCGTAAAGCGTCAAACCCATTCTTCTGGGCTGGAACATGACTCCAAGCAGAGGACGAATCGTGCGAGTTCCGTCGGTTCTCTTCTCTAACCTGAAATATAATTTATCGCAATCAGATCACCCAGTTGCGCTGTGCCCATGTCCACAGCTGCAGACTTCAGACCACACTAGCACAGTACACTATTATAGTGTGGAGCGGCCGCGAGTGACAGCCACATTGGCGACACGGCCAACATCAGACGGGAATAAGGAATAACCCGGGAACAAACTGGATCCCAACTTTAGGTGAACACCGTCGATTTGACGTCGCAATTGGGTAGAACACAGGAGTGCCGTGCAGCCGCGGCACGCCCGGCCGGGGCCCCCCGGGTCCCGGACTCATCGTGGCGATCTGCCTAATGCGCCGCCCGCGTCCGCATCGGCATATCACGACGCGACGTCGATGCACATGTACGGGAACTCGCATGACTGGTTCATTGCCTGACCGGATGACGATTTAAATTACTTTGTACTATCAGATATGATTTACAAGCTGTAGATAATACTGTAGCTGGATTTGAGAGCACCGTAACGGGATTCCTCTCCTCCTCTGGTCGCAACTTCGCAAGCCGTTTTTTAGTTTTTCTCCATACCTAGAGGACGCGCGGTTGAGAGTTGAGACAACTTGAGGCCGGGCACATGCTGCTCCACAATCAATTCCGTCGACGTCTTAATCATGGTTCCGCCGCCGGCGGGCGGGCGGGCGGGCGGGCGGCCATGGCGGTGCGTTGATTGCTATGGGCCGTAGCGGGCGCGCGAGACGATCGTTTGGAGATCGGCAAAGCATTTATGGTTTATCATGCTCATCTGGCGTGGTGAACTGGTGATTCGATCACGTCGATCCGGAACAGTGGTGCACCTGTTACGCCCTGTTTGCGTCACATGGCGTCGTGCTCGAGAACAGTCAGGCACCAGCGATAATAACTTAACAAACAGAGTTTAGCAACTGAAACCTAGGGTTTGTTTAGTTCACGCTAAAATTAAAAGTTTAGTTGAAATTAAAATGATGTGACAGAAAAGTTAAAAGTTTGTATCTGTAGAAAATTTTAATATGATAGAAAAATTAAAAGTTTGAAGAAAATGTTTGTAACTAAACTCGGCCCAAGAACCGTCACCAATGAAGCTTCCTTTGCGTGCCCAGCTAGCATCGAAATGGATCCGCCGGAACGGATCATATATTCATATGTCAGCATCGAATTTTGTCTCCATACCGGACTTTACACTTTCGGCAGAGGTAGGATGATAAACGTTTTCGCTTTGGGCATTTGTAAATTTACCACCAGTTATTTTAATTTTACAAGGATGCCACTTGAATGATAGTAATATTTTTATAATTTATTAGTGGCAGTTTTATAATAACGATTTAAAGTAGTGGTAAATTTACAATTGCCCCTTTCGCTTATTGTTGGCTGCTCCAGCTTTTCAGAGTCATTTCTGAATCTACCAATCTAGCACGGCACCTCGACGGCTCGATTGGTGTTTCTCTGAAGCCATCCCCTATGAACCTTGTGATTATTGCTGACTGAAAGCCGCCTCTTGGCCCAGTTCGAGCACGTGATCTGTTGCTACCAAAAAGAGGCAGTAGAGTAACACATTATCTTTCGCTTTTCTACCACGATTAAAGCGAATAAATATAGTAGGAACGTTCCTGCTCTCTTTGAGCTGAAAAAGAAAAACAAAAAGTCCTTCAGGAGCATTCCATTTCCAACACGTGTAAAGACATGTTTTGGGTTAAAGAATCGAATCATGAACTAAACATGCAGGGTATCGCATCGCCGCAGGATGAAGAAACCAGATCAAATCGTCCATAAATAAAAGGTTTTTTAATTCACAGAAGATAATACTCCCACCGGTTTAAAATACTTATACTTGTAAATTTGTTTAAATCAAACATTTCTAACTTTAATCAATATATATTTTTTCTACTATATTAATATAAAATCTCACAATGTTTGGTATAGTTAATTTTAAAGAAAAAAATAACTTTGATCATTAATTTTTAGAAATTCATAGTCTAACATAATAAAATTTATGATACTTCACAATATATAATTCGCATGTTGCTAAATTATATAACTTTTTTAAAAATATTGATTAAATTATAAAATGATTAACTTAGAGTAAAACTGAAATGATAAATAGTTTAAAGTGAAAGGATTAAGACGAGTAGTTATAAACTGCGACCAGCATGTGGTTGTTTGTTTTGCAATCTTGCAGAATCTCCTCTATTTATGTTGAGAACTTCGGATAGGCCGGTCAATTTGAGTACACTCAGTTCGTGTGGCTGTTCAGATGTCATTTTTGAAACCTAAGATGAAACTTTGTTCCACTTTTATATTTAGAAGAAAAGAATTGATCCAGTTTATAAGGAAAATCGGGCCCGAAAATCATACAATTTTACGGTTAATTACATGAAAACCTGCTGAAACCCATCGCTACACAACTAACAACGATGGCGGAGCCCAAATGCAAGACGTCACTGTCAAGCTAAACACAAAAGCGACATAACAGCTCCCATATCGCGGTAGAGGTGTTATCGTTGCCGAACTAGCCGCCCAAGCGACCCAGCAGTGCCGGTTCAGATGTCAGGTAGTACTGTACAGTAGTACTTGTCCAATTAGTCAACCAAAAATCAAAGAATAAGAAAATGGCACCCGTACTTGTAATCCTCCTTTTTCTCGTTTATCCCTTGCGCTTAAAATAAGTGCATATCCGTGCTGGTTCAGTTTTGATCGTATCTCGTAAAGAGAACAAAAGACGGAATCCCTATTCTTGTATGCACCGTTCAGTTAGCACGAGAAAAAGCATGCCACAGATCGTGCATTGCATTGGTGCACAGTCCATGCAAAAAAATAATAATAGTACCATGCGGTGGAAGCCTCTCGGCGAAGCACAATGAGCTACACCAAACTAATGGTGGCCGGATTAATTAGTTAACTTGGTATCTTTCCACAAAAGGCCACCCTGAGTAGATTAACCACAACATGACACCAAATCTTGCCCCCCATCCACCCCGGCCGGAAGGGGAAAGAATAGTTTTTAAACAGAGCAGCGTGTCGTCGCTAGCTGCTGCGTGCGTGCGTGCGTGCGTGCGTATCTCAAATTCTCAATCCAACTTTTGACCGCTGCAGTGTGCAGCACTGCAGCAGCTATAGGCTGATGCGCTACAAAACGCCAGGTTTTGTGCGCGTCGCGCTCGCGAGATCTGAGCAAACGAGGCGTTTGGGACTTTTGGTGGTGGGACGTGCTCGTGCCAGCATCATCGTCGCATTGTTTTCTCCGTACCCTCGCTTGCACACATGCGCACACACGGCCACGTTTAAGTTTGGCTGCTTAGCTTAACCAACTCTCACCAGCCGACCTAAACAATCTTTCCGAAACGAACACGTAATGTCATAGTATATTTTTTTTTGAGTGCACAAGGAGTGAGATCTTGACGCAAGGGTCATCCATCCCAGTGAAAGACGAAAAGAAAAAGAAGAAGAAAGAGCGAGTACTGCTGGTTGCTGACGTGCAATAGAGATAAAATACTGTTGGTTTGCTGCTGGTTGCTTACATGTTGCGGCAGCAGGGAGAAAAAATTTGGTGGTTTGGTACAAGGTGTTCGTCGGAGTTGGCAAGTAGAAGCAGGTGGTTTTCTTCACCCACCAACTGCCGTCTCCGAACCTACAAAAGGAGGAGATCACCATCATTTTTCTCGGAAAACTTCATGTTCACAGCATTAACCCACAAATTGCCCTCCCCTCCCCCCTCCTCTTCACCGAGCCAAATCCGCACACATATATATATATCCCACCTAAAACCCACCAACCAAATCCTCCACGAACAAAAACAAAGGCGCACAACGAACCCGCAGCCAGCCAACCGCGGCAGTGGTACTATGTTGTTTGCCATGGGCAAAGGCAAGGTGATCACCAGCAAGCAGGCCATGACCATGTTCTCTTCTCCGTGGTAGGAGTATACTGGTAGACGACTACGAGACTACTAGAGTACTAGTGCTGCTACTGTGGGAAGCTTTTGGGTGGGGGCAGCGGTGGCTGTGGCTGGCGCCAAGAAAGCAGAAGAGGGCAGTGGCATCGGCGAGCGACGACGCGACGCGAGGCGAGGTAGAGGAGGGCGGCAGGGGGAGGCAGGAATCATTCGGCTGCAAAGCTGCCGTCGCCACCTCGTCGCCACTGTCCCCGCTTTCCGGGGCCGCGTGGGGCCGCGCCCTATCCTGCCACCTCTCCCTCTCTCGCCCGCGCAGTCCACGCACGCAGCGCTGTCGTTCGTTGCACCACCACCACCACCTCCACCACCACCGCGCGCACCGGCACCGCATCGCATCGCGCCCGCAACGCACCACTCCACCACCACCAACAACAACAGCAAGATTACAAGAGGCTGCTCGTCCGCGGGCGCGGGCGCGGGAGCGCGTCGTCCTCGGTAGACAAGAAAGAAGAAGGCGGCTTTACTTGGATTGGTGCTCGCTTTTTTTTTTCTCTCTCCTTTTTTCTTTTTCTTCTCCCTGAGATGCTTCAGCTGCTCCTTATATCCACCCTCCCGGCCTTCACGCTGATGCTCGTCGCGCCCGCCGCCACGCACAAGCACTGCAAGCTCGTGCGGGAGCTCGGCCTCGTCGCGCTCCTGCTCGTGCGCGAGCTGCTGCACCACTCCGCCTCCGCCGCGTGTGCGTGGGGCGGCGAAGGCGGCGGAAGCAGCAACAAGGAGAGGGAGCGGGAGCGGGGGGTGAGGATAATGCCGTCCAAGGCGAAGCCGGAGCCCGCATTGGCGGCGAGGGAGGAGGGGGAGACGGAGGCGGAGCTGAACGCCGCCGCGCTCCCGCTGCTCGACCTGCCGGAGCTTGCGCTGGAGCGCGTCCTCGAGGAGCTGGAGCCGCCGTCGCTCGCGGCGATGGCGTGCGTGTGCGTCGCGCTCAGGGACCGCTGCTCCGCGGACACCCTGTGGGGGCGCCACGTCAACCGGAAGTGGGGGCGCGTGCTCGGCGCCGCCGCGCGCAAGGAGTGGGAGGCGGAGCTGGCCGCACGGCGGAGCTCCGGCGCGCTGCCGCGGCCGGCCAGGCGGAGGAGCTTGGCGGACTCGCTGGCCTGCGCGTGGCCCTTCTCTTGGATCACCTGTCGCTGGCTCAAGGGCAACGCCGTCGCCGCCGAGCCCGCCGCCGCCACGCCGTCGCCACTCCCCTCGCCGGCGACCGACACGGTGGCCGCCTGGTACCGCGCGGTGGAGTGCGGCGAGTTCTCGTTCCCCGCACAGGTGTACAACCGCGAGGTAAAAATCTAAAAATCCATTCTCAAAAAAAAAAAATCTAAAAATCCACTCGTTTTCTAGCTGTAATAAAGGCTCAACTTTTTTTTTAGTAATGGAAACAACTTCCTATTAAGGCCTTAACTACTCGTATTCAATTGAGGTTTAACTATCTTGACACAGTACTATTGATTATGGCTATCAGCCTATCACTACATTTTAGGTAGGAGTATCACGGTTTCGTTTTGGTTTAACAATTGAAGAATATCTTTAGCAGGACGGGCATGTCGGGTTCGTGCTGTCGTGCTACGACGCCCACCTCCGCTATGACAGGCGTACTGACACATTCACTGCAAGGTACGTAACCAACCTGATCAAAGTGATCATGCTGCTATTAACTCACTGTCACGAACTCACGATTGCACTAACCTCAACCACCAAAAGCTAGCTAATTAATTAATCCATGCGCTGGTGATCAGTTTCGGTTTATTTAGCAGAGCTGCTAGTGGTTAGTTGCTGCACATGTATGTTAGACGAGCAATCGATAGCATGCCATGATTGGAATTTATGAGTGCGATAAGGAAACCTTCTTGGGCTGATATTGGCTGCGAACATCGATTAGGATGGCTTTGATATTTTGAGATCGATTGGTGATGGGCGATGGCTTGGCTTTGACTGTTTTTTACAGGTACCCGCCACACGGGCGGAAGCCGGCGAAGGAGGAGAGCGGCGTGCAGTGGAGCAGGGTCCGCTCGCCGCCGGTGAGCACGCCGGCGCACGACCTCCACGCCTCCGGCTGCCTCGGTGATCTTCGCCCCGGTGACCACTTCGAGATTCAGTGGAGGAAGAACAAGGATTTCCCTTACGGTATGGTTCAGAGTTCACACTTCAGCAAGCCAAGATTAACTACTAGTAGCACACACATTTTGGTCACTGAAAATTGGGGGAGAAAAAAAGAGAGTACCTGCTTGGGCAATTTGGGTTATTATGCCATTGCACATTGATGATTCTAGCGTTGGATTAGCTGACGGATTGGATATGATTTAGTGGTGATGGATCGATTGATTGATGCTTTTGTCTCTGATGGGCTACAGGCTGGTGGTATGGTGTCGTGGGTCACCAGGAGACATGCAACGCCAACGAGCATCTGTGTCGCTGCCATGAGGACGGTAAAGATCCCGTTTACTTTCTCCCGCCATCTTTTGTTTTACCTTTATCTGATGTCGGCACTCGGCAGCGACACGTGCGGCCGAGATAAATCTCAAAAACATTAGGAAAAGAGCACAGGCTATACCGTACGGGAAGAGCGTGGCTATCACATTATCAATCTTCTGTCTGCTCGTTATGCTATATTCTGATGATCAGATGGAAGATGAGGGCATAATAATTGCATAAAGGAGGAAGAAATTGATATTCGGAGGGGACATATCGGAGACAGTAAAGATTCTTGGCCTTTTTCTTCTTTGGAGAAATCGGATCAAGATTCTTTGCCTCCAAACCACAACTTGCGTGATACTTCGTAGTACACTCTGGCTACAGTATTATTCCCCTTTTGTTTGCATCTCGTGCCATTCATATCCACAAGAGACTGTACATGGACCATCATTGTCAGCTGATTACAGTTGATGCATCCCAGCGATCATTCTGTATGTTGCTGAGCTCTTTCTGAATCTCGTTGTGCATTTCTGGCAGATATGGTTGTCCTGGAGTTCAAGCACTACGCGGCCGGCTCGCGGTGGAGGCAGACGACGGTGAGCAGGAAGGATCACAGGGAGAAAGGCGACGAGACGGACGGGTTCTACGGCGGCATCAGGAAGCTCCAGACGAGCGACGAGATCTCGACTTGGCGAAAGTTCTGGCCGGTCGATGTCCTCAACTGATCAGGACAATGTGAATGAAATACGCATCTGATCTGCCTGCCCGCTATATGTGCATCCTGGTGGTGTTGCCGTTGTATAGCCCGTACGTCGAGCGGCAGCGCTGCGTGACCCTGTCTGAAAGGCTCCGCTCACCGGCTGCTCTGTTCTTACTGAAATTTTTTTGGTAGCGAGATGAGGTGAAAAATTGATGGAGGATTCGAGGATTTGTTCAGCGCAAGATCCGTCGGAACGGAAGGAACAACTATAGGCTATTGATGATGATGTACAGATTTACTCAGCTTGTCCCGTGCTGTTGCTGGACTGAATCCTTCAGTCCATATGTCGTGTAAGATCATGTTTCCTTCTGAATGTTATCCTGTTCAATCTTAGCCGGTGTTTGTACCGTGTTAGTCAAGGACCTCACCTGGTGTGGCGTGGCGTGGCGGAGTCGGCCGGGTGCGTGGAAAGCGTGCCTCTTTTTGCTGGAATTTTTCTGCATGGGTCTGAGGGTCATGTGCCTAATTTCTGGCAAGCGAGAATTTATGCTGACGAGTCTGCTCATCTAACCTGGATTGGTGCATTGGTGCTGGACAGAGTCGTGCCTAACTCTCCTGTGACCACAGCATCTGGAACGGAGACGCAACTCCGCGACTGTTGGAACGGAGAACTACTACATGGTGGTAAATTTTTGAGGGGACGGCGTGTGGAAACTGATATGGCACCGGCCACACCTGGAGGCAGCGGCCAACTGGTTGAAAACAGGCGGTGCCAACTGCCAAGTTCCCAAATAACTGTGAGCCTCTCTAGTTTCTACGGCACTACCTGCCCAGTCTCCTGTAGACGCCGTGAGGCGGTGCCAACTGCCATGTGCCCAAATAACTGTGAGCCTCTCTAGGTGCTATTGCATCAGCAGTACTGCAGACAATCCCCACTGGTCGTTGAGGGTTCCTTCACAGCCTCTGTAGCCTGTAGGATAGGGAAGACTTTGGAGCCGAACAAAGCCTTTTTTTCACTGTATACATATTTATGTTCAGCATACGACATACACTAGTTTAAACGACCATACCTAACCTAGCTAGAATCTTTAGTGAAGTGGGATGGTGATCCATAAACTTGTATGGATATGTTATCTAGATATTCGATCTTAAAATACACTTTTGAGTCCCAAACTTATCGTGGGTGTTATATATGTCTGAACAAGTCTTAACAACCATAGTGACGCCTGCGTGTTAGTGGGAAAATAATACATATCTTCTTCCCTCTTTCTCTTCCCCTAACTCCTGTAGATATCAGTGAGGAGCAGTGTGCGGCCTCTATCATCACCTCCGGCTTTGGGATCTTGAGGCCACTAGCTCACCGACATAACTTCTTCTTCAGTGACGTTGACCTATGTTTCTCTAGCGCCACTGTAGCCCTCCATCAACCCTGTCTCCGAAGCCGGTCTCCGTTAGCTCTACCCCTGAAACTTGCCTCTGCTAGCCCTAACCCTGAAACTTGCAGATAAATCATCCACTACACACGTGTCATAAAATTTTCATCCATAAAAGAGACAAGAGTGAGGGAGGGAGAGAGAAGGCCATAATAACAAGAAAACAACATTGTATTTTTCTAAACTGTTTGTATAAATAAAGTTGCACGTTTGCTAGTCTATTGTAAGACCGAGATTTCGTAAAACCTCAAACATGTCATTCACAAGTTCAATAAAATGGAAATAAAACAAAATTTAATAGCGCAATGAGTGTAGCTCAATTGGTTAGCTTTCTTGTGATCTAAGATTAATACGTTATGAGCATTTATATTTTGTACTGTGTTTTAATAATGAAAAATTTAGTGCTAAGGTTAAAATGACAAGACGGAACACACCCACAGGCAAAAAACCGTAGCAGAAAAGCCGTCCGCTGGCCTGCTCACGGGCTCATGGCGCAGCCACGAAGGTATTGGATCGACGACCAACCGAGTGATCGAATCGGCCCAAGTGTGAGGGCCTGTTTGGTACAGCTCCAACTCCTAAATATTGCTCCAGGAGTTGAGTCTGGAGTGGAGTTGTGGAGCTGCTTAAACCCAGCTCCACAACTCTAGTACATTTTGTGAGAGAGCTCCACCCAACTCCACTCCTAGTTTTGGTGGAGCTGAAACTGTTTGGCTGAGCTCCAGCTCTAGAAGGGGTGGAGCTGGAGCTATGCCAAACAGGCCCTGAGTGTCCAACCGACTCCGCCGCTGGGCGTTCCAGAAGCCGCTGGTCGCTGGGCACCGACCCGCCCTCTCTCCTTCCTTCCGGCCATCGCGGCGGCGCGGCTGCCGGCGATGAGCGGCGGGCTCCCCGGATTCCGTACGCCATCTCTCTCCCGCCCCCCTCTTTAACCCCCCTCCAAAAAACCGAATCGAACTCTGAATCGTTAAGGCTTCTCAACTGTTGCAAATCTCAGTAGCAGCGCGATTTCACTTGGATCAACCGACCCGATTCGATTTTTTTTTTTTTGGCCTCGCAGACAATGCGCCGGTGTCGAGGGCCGTGGTGGTCGCCGCCGCGCTCTTCTCCGTCGCCTTCGGCTTCCGCGGCCGCTTCCTCGACCTCGGCCTCTCCTACGAGGCAAGTCTCCCTGCCCCTACCCGGTGCTCGTAGCCTCGCACTAGATCCACCCTGCTCCTGCGAGCGCTCTGCACGCGCGTGGAGGCGCCACTTGTTTGTTGTGTTTTTGGGATCAGCAAGTGGGAGCCGCACGGGCAAATTCTGCGTTGTGATGCAGTATTAACTGGTGTTTTGAATCCTCGTTGGCCATGTCGAATTGGTTCAGTTTGAGCTGCAGTGGGTTATGTTAATGGGGGATCTTATACAATGTTGCTTTAGACAGCTGATGAGGTTACCCTTACCATCCCTTCCAATGCAGAATGTTTATGGAAAGCTGCGGATTTGGAAGCTGATCACCTCGTTGTTTGCTTTTTCATCAACGCCTGAACTTATCTTTGGAGCTGCCTTGCTGTACTACTTTAGGGTGTTTGAACGGCAAATAGGTTCAAACAAGTATTCTGTAAGTGGTTCTTGTGCCTAAGATGCCATGCATCATCTTTGCCTGCTTCATTAGCTAATATTGATGAGCTTATTTAAACATGTAGGTTTTCATAGTCTTCTCCACAGCGGTGTCCGTACTGCTTCAGATCCTTTCTTTGGCTTACCTGAAAGGTATGATTTTGCCTTTAGCTTTCTTCACAATATATTGCCCTGTTAAATACTGCTCAAATGAGTGCCCCACTTTATTTATCTTCAGTTTCATTGATAATTCGTAGGAATGCTTATTTGCCACATTTGTGCATAAACATTAGAAGTTGATGTCCTTGTGGATCCCAGCTATAAACAGAAGGTGCTTTGCATTTTATGATGGCAATCAATTGACAAACTAAACATTACTGCATAAGTAAAATCACTAAGAACAACATTTATGTTGAGATCCTTAGGATTAACAACATTTATGTTGAGATCCTTAGGATTATAGTCACTCTGAAGAGCAATATGGAAAGCTGAAGGTAAAACTTTGACAATTTCTGGGAGTTGGCAATGGATTTCTTACACATAGCGAGGCAATAGATTCTTTTTATCATGTGTGCAAAAGATTTGAATTTCTAATTACTGTTTGCCACATTCCTACCTGTGGTGACAAGCGCTAGGTTCCTTATATTTTCAAGGGACATAGTGCTAATTTGGATTGTTTCCTGTGTGCCTAGTATCAACAATGAGCTCTTTTGTATTCATTCAAGCATTGATAATTTTAAGTTTTTTTTACACCACTCCTAACTGGATCAATAAATGTTTCGCATAAGTCATTTCCTGCGTATAAACTTCCCTTGAAAGATGCTAGTTGATGAGAACAACTAATACTAAGGCTAGTTTGCATGACATTAGATTTTATTTATCTTCTATAATTTGCTAGCTTCCATAACAAATCAATTGGTTGTTCTGCTTGTTTTTCTTTTGCTGGTTTTTTCTTTTTGGTGATTTTTGTACTTCTTCTGTTTCTTTCGTGTTTTGCAATGACATGAATTTTATATATTTCTTTTTTTTTTCATCTGACATGTTAATGCTTGGAGTGCAGGTCCTTCTTTAAATCCATTGACATCTGGGCCATATGGCCTCATATTTGCGTCTTACATACCATTCTTCTTTGACATTCCAATCACAACAAAGTTTCGCATATTTGGGTTGCGCTTAAGTGACAAGTCATTCATATATTTGGCAGGACTCCAGGTCAATTCTAACTTCCATGATAACTTCTATCCTCGTCTTATCTCTTCCCCAGTTCCTCTGTCTTGTAGCTTATGTATCTTCGATTTTCAGCTACTTTTCTCATCTGGATGGCGTTCAATTATACCTGGACTTTCTGGTATACTGGCTGGGCTTTTGTATCGTCTGAATATATTTGGCATCCGCAGGTTGAAGGTAAACTAACTTCTTTCTAGAACTGTATATAGTATTTCTAGTTTCTACACCATGTTGAAGTATCAATTAATAACCACACTCTCTGCATGCAATTACCGTTGCTAGTCTAGTCTATATCCAATGTGTGATCCAGATGGTACAATAGTTCTGTAGGCATGTGCAGTCTCTAAAATCATGTTTATATTCATCTTGAGGTGGCAGATGACCTTGTTTTGCTATTCTTGTTTTGTTGTTATGGCTTGTCATGCCATTATTTGTACTTATCTCATCTGTGGTAAGTTCCTATAATGGTATGTATAAACAAATATCTGTTGCCACATTGTAAAAGAAACTTCGAATCACTGCAGCTCCCAGATTCGATGACATCACTGCTCTCGCGGTTTTCATGCCCCTTCTTGAACAACTCTTATCAACGACTACCAGTTACAGAAAATGATGGAAACATTCCTTCTAACCAGACTCGTCAAACTGAGGCAAGTATTTATACTGTATTTGTTACAATAGCTCATGTTCAGCATTATTTGTGTTGATGTTAGAGGGACATTTGATGATAAATTCGTTTTTTTGGGTAAATGGGGGATAGTGCCAAAAGTTGTAAAAGGAACACTCAATCAAAGGCGTCATGTTCCATTTAGCATCTGTATGGCACAATAATATAAATGATTAATCTAGTAACTAGATTATGCCGGTAATCATGTTCTATATAATCTCCTTTAAAGATGAAAATCTTGAAACAAGCTTCAATGCTTACTTTTTAGCACCTTGCTGCTGCTGCTCTTGTATCTAAAGTTACCCTGTAACTGATCTTAGTATTGAATATTTCCAGTAGTTCATTTCTTTTACATAGAAAGAACAATTGTCTTAATGTTCATGCCAGTTCTCCAATCTTCAACGCATTCCTCGTTTAGGGATCAAAGTACTGGTTCTGGCCTCCAAGGAACGCATCACTGTGCTAATTAAAGCACATAAAGCTTATGGCTACAGACATTTGAGTTTTCCTTGGTGCAGTACGGTAGTAGTGATAATACGAGGCATCTTGGACAGCCAACAAATTTACTGCTCGTCTGTACTTTTTCCCCAGTTTATTACTACGGTCTCTTTAGCGAGGCTAGATGGTTCTCTTTATCCTGATTATTGAACATATAATGCATTCCCTGGTATACGTGATCTTTCTATTGAAACTTCTCTCTTATTATTGTTATCATATCCAGGGTGTGCACCCAACTACAGAAGATCCAATGGAGTCTTCAATCGCTACACTTGTTTCCATGGGTTTTGATCGTGGTTCTGCAATACGGGCTCTTGCACTGACAAATTATGATGTTAATTTGGCCTCAAACATTCTTCTTGAAGCACAATCCATGTAGAAAATTATCGTCCGGAGCAAAAGATTCTATGCCTCGTAAATTAAAGGATGTGAATCATTTCATTCTTACAAAAGCTCTAGGTTTTGAGGACATGTCACAAGATGTTATTGTGTAGCAAAGGAATTAGAAAGATGAAAAGAAAGAATCTACATATGTGCCAGTGTCCCCTCCATTCTGTCAAAAATTCTGCATGGTCATAATTTACAACCTGCATTTCCAGACAGAAAATCCGAAATGTCTTTGGCAAGCGTCCCAATTCAAAAAATGTCACTACAATATCTGGAAATACCAGCTTACAAGCGTCTTTGTTATAGAAATGCCATCGTCATTAGGTTTTCATTAGCAGCATACGTTAAGTGCTATAAAATGATCATTTTACCCCTATAAATTAACAGAAAAAGCAAAAGTTTTAATAAGCTTTTAACAATTCAATGGACTAAAATGATCTTTTTATAACACTTAACGGAAGGTTGCTAATAGAATTCTATTTCCTCCATCCCAAAATATAAGATATTTTAGGTGCATGTGACATATATTAGGACGATGAATATGAACATTTTCTATCCAGATTCATAGTTCTAAAATATGTTACATCCGCATAAAATCCCTTATATTTTAGGATATATAGAGTAATAGCTTAGGGTCCCTTTGAATCAAAGGATTTATGTAGGAATTTCGTAGGATTCAAATCCTATAGGAAATTTTCATATTTGGCTCTTTGATTCAAAGGATTGATGCTTTCTAAATCCTATGAAATTCCTATGGAATGGCACATTGTATGTAGATTTTAGAGGAAATTTAGTAAGAGCTCCAACCTCTTGGAAAATTTCCTTTGAGTCTATCTCTCTCATCCGATTCCTCCATTTTTCCTGCGCTCCAATCAAATGACCATTCCTGCGTTTTTCCTGTGTTTTGCAATCCTCTGTTTTACACTTCAATTCCTGTCAAAATCCTGTGTTTTTCCTATTCCTCCGTTTTTTCTACCCTGCGATTCAAAGGGGCCCTTAATAGAAGGGTGCTAATAGAATCATAATATTGATGATATTTTTAGGACAAAGGCGATTTACGATGAACATTTCTATCAAGTTGGGTTTATTGATGGTATTTTTTGAATTGGGACGCTTGTCGTTAGTATTTTGTATATTATGTGCTTCCCTGCGTGCGCATACATGTCAAATCAGCATGATAAATGGTACTAATTGGTAATCCCCCAGCACGTGATGAAGCGAATGCTATTTATAGCTACTCCCTCCATTCTCAAATATAATATAAATATTTTTAAGATTTGAATTTTGTATTCAATATAAACAATTCTAGGACATTGATTTCAATGCATAGAAATCTAAGCGTTTTTAGCCAATTAGATGTTTATTAGGAGGTGATCAAAGCAATAGAGAATTTAACCAATAAGGCAACTGAGAAGTTTCATCTTTTAACCTTAATTTTTCCTAAACAACTTAGAACAGGTACAATAGCAGGCTATAAGCTAGCTGCAAACATATTTTAAGAAGATAAATAAGGAGAGAGAAGCAGCGGATTACAAATTTGTAGCCAGCTGTAACACGAATTCCAAGACGAAGTGTGTGTATAATAGGTGGGACTAGGTATTAATAGTGTAGTATGTAACTATTGTATGGATAAGCTATTATATTGGTTATAGACGAATTGGAGCTAGTAGTTGATTATACTATTAAACTTACTCTTAGGAATGCTAATGCTTAATCCTATCTTACTATAAAGTTATCCCCCACTAACTTCTTAAGCTTAACATGCAAAGATAACACATCATCATCCACTAACAAAATGCCACATCATCATCCACTAATTAACAAGATGCCACATCATCATCCACTAACAATTATCACATTTAAACATCATGCAAACATGCTATATCTTTATAGTTTTTATAATTTAAGAGCTTTCAAATACAAACATGTTAAATTATCATCCAACATAATTCACATAATGTTTTAATGTATATCTTTATTATGTTTTATGATATCCTATATACTTATATAGTTCATCCTCACTTAGTTAGTGCTTAAATGATTAATCTATGGTTTAAATTATCTTTCTCCTTTTTTCCTCTAATTAAGTCATATCACATCAATTGTTTTTAGCCTTTAAATGATTAATTTACGGTCCAAACTATCTCCCTACTTTTCTTCTTCCATAAAATCATACCACCTTACTTATTTTTTATGTTTGAATCACCATTCTACATACTATTTAAATTTAAATTAGCATAAACCACATTAATTTACTTAATCTGATGTTATCTAGCTATCTTACACGTTATTTTTTTATTGTTATCATACTAAATTCCCGCAGCAATGCGGGGGGTTTCACCTAGTATTTAGGAATAGAGGTTGCACTACTGAACGGAGGACAAATTACTCAACCTAACCAATTGATGTTTCCTTTGGTTCCACATTACCCGAATCAGGATAGGAAAAGGGCATTAGAACTAGAATGTTTTTTTTTGCCAGGAAAGTTGTTTTTAGAACCAGTCGATTATCATCTATCTATCTATCTATTATATACTAAAAGTCCATTAACTTTCCTATAAACGCTCTCAATCCGCCACGTGTCAGTCCTACAAACACTCATAGACCGCCACATGGCACTGTATAATCTCACCATCGATTTTCACTTAAATTGGTGGATCCGATATTTTAGACCATTGAATTAGATTTATTATTTAAGAAAATAATCCCTTCCTCTGCTGTGGGCCAGAAAAAGAAAAAAAAACTACGTACGTACGTGTGACTTCGTATAACCGTGGGCCACAAAAAGAAAAAAACATAAGAACGTAGTACGCTCTCCCTGTCTCTTCCTATTCCTATTCTTTTATATCTCCATCTCTCTCCTCCTAATTCTTTTATGTTACCAAATTAAAAACGAGTTAAGTTGACCATAATTTAAATGTACATAGCTAATTTATATTCTATTAAAACGTTGCTCTATTTATAATTAAATTGACAATTTTACATCCAATGTTTTGCTATATATAAGCAATTTGTTATTGTGGTATAGACTCTGCATTTTGCAAGTTTGCATGCCATCTAAATAAATTAAATACTTATTAACAACATATATTATATATCTATCTATATATCTATCTATTATATACTAAAAGTCCATTAAACTTCCTACAAACACTCTTAATTTGCCACGTGAGACTCCTATAAACACTCCTAAGCCACCACGTGGTACTCTAATAAATTAGAAAAAAATATATAACTTGAACTGGTGAGCCAATTGGATTTATCTCATAAAAAAAATCCTTCCTCAACTACTACCGTACGTTCTCATCTCCTTCCCCTCAATCCCTTCTCCTCGTCTCTTTCCTTTTTTCTGTATGGTAGTTAAGATTTTTGTTTTATTACTTAATAATTAATTTCTTCACTTCTATCTCACCAGAATGGCTGTCGACTCTTGATTGCATGTCCCATGCCTAAATATGTAAATGATTAATGATTTGATGCATGCTTTTATAAATAACAAATCTATTTTTAACTAAAAATTTAGAAAAAAGATAATAGTTACATAGCAAAATAATCATAATTTTAAAAAGTTACTCCCTCTATTTCATATTATAAGCCATTTTAACTTTTTTCTTAATTAAATTTCTTTAGATTTGACCAAATGTATAAAAATTTTTTAACAACATCTATCACACAAAATTGTTTTGTTAGATATAACGTTCCATATATATCCATAATATGTTTTGAAAATTTTACTATATTTTCTATAAACTTGGTCAAACTTAAAAATTGACTAAAAAAAGTCAAAATGACTTATAATATGAAACGGGCCAGTATATCTGTTTTTATTTAGTTTGTTTGAACGGTTGTTTCATAATTAGACAGCTAAATAATTTAAAATCAGTATTACCAATATTTCACTATAAAAAATAAAATATGTTATTTGAACTGCCACCTATTCTTTACATGACAACCCAAATAACATCCTATTTTTAATTTATTTGAATTGTTGATTTATGTTACTCATATTTTACCATGTAAAATTTAAAATACGTAATTTGAACATAGACCAACAAGCAAACAACACTGAAACATTAAAAAATTGACAACATGTATTATGTCATCTTAATCATTCTACATAATAAAAATTAGAAAAATACAAAGTCACCATGTATGACCTTTTAGAGACATGTTAAATTACCAAGTGTCACATTTTAAAAATTAGTAAAATCTTATATATTAAAAGAAAAAATAAAACATCTAGCTAACGGTTTTCACCAAGATCGATGACCTATTAACATTATATCACTACACACCCAATCCTTCCCGTCTCTGGCTCAAGCTCTACACTTTTCATTCCTCTTACGTTCCTATTTAACTAAAATATAAATAATCTATAATTATAAGTTTCACGTCTGATTTCTAATCTAACTATTGCAATGTTTATAATCAAACCAACGATATAAGATCCATATGCCTATAGTTTACTATATAACAAATACAACATTTTAACACAATCAACCTATTACTTACGAGTATCTCAAATACAGCCTACGATACATGCCCGCGCGAATGCGCGGGCTACCTTCCTAGTTCCTTGTAATTTGCAAATATTGCACACGAGGACCAACGCGGAAAGGTAAAATTCATCCGAAATATCAACAATCGCAGACCAGCATCAAGTAATACAGTACCCAAAAAGGTTCCCATAGCACAGACGAAAATACAAAGCGAAGACATAGGAAGCGGGCGGTGGCGTACGAGGCGGTAATACGGTGATAATGTAAGACGGAAACACCAAGCACACAAAACCCTGCCCTAGAACCACCAAGCAAAAGCCACCTTACATGTCGTCAGCCTCCTGCTGCTCCTCGTCCTCGTACTCGCCCTCCTCATCGGCGGTGGCATCCTGGTACTGCTGGTACTCAGAGACAAGGTCGTTCATGTTGCTCTCTGCCTCGGTGAACTCCATCTCGTCCATGCCTTCGCCAGTGTACCAGTGCAAGAAAGCCTTCCTCCTGAACATAGCAGTGAACTGCTCGCTCACCCTCCGGAACATCTCCTGGATGGATGTTGAGTTGCCAATGAAGGTCGATGCCATGGAGAGGCCTCTCGGTGGAATGTCACAGACACTGGACTTCACATTGTTGGGGATCCACTCGACGAAGTAGGATGAGTTCTTGTTCTGGACATTGATCATCTGCTCATCAACCTCCTTGGTGCTCATCTTTCCACGGAACATGGCAGAGGCGGTGAGGTAACGGCCATGGCGAGGATCAGCAGCGCACATCATGTTCTTGGCATCCCACATCTGCTGTGTGAGCTCAGGAACAGTAAGGGCACGGTACTGCTGGGAGCCACGTGATGTCAGCGGGGCGAATCCGACCATGAAGAAGTGGAGACGGGGAAAGGGGATAAGGTTCACTGCCAGCTTACGGAGGTCAGAGTTCAGCTGACCAGGGAACCTTAGGCAGCATGTGACTCCACTCATGGTGGCAGAAATCAAATGGTTCAAATCCCCAACTGCATAAAATGGCAAACATGTGGAAAATGTTATATGGCGCAATGGTTAAAAATTATGTGGGTATATGTTGATAACAAAAATATAACATGTCCAAACAAACAACAATATGACAAAGCAAATCACTAACTGGAGTCAACGCCTTTATGTTTAGCATGAATCCTGCTCTAAAAGTGTAGTTTTCATAATTATATACAGTTATACACACCAAACAGCAAGACTATGAATAAGTGTATTGTTAATTCTAGATTATAGTGCAAAAATAATGACGGATTGTTTAGCATGTAGTAGAGAAGCTGCTAGAACAAGAATGTGTATATCTGCATAGCCAAGTATATGCAAATAATGATTACAAACACACAAATGTTGCACCAGTTTGTATTCAGTAAAACTGGAAAAGTTGAAGCAGCTTACAGCTAGGTGTGGTCAGCTTGAGAGTCCTGAAGCAAATGTCGTAGAGAGCCTCATTATCAAGAACCATACACTCATCAGCATTCTCAACCAACTGATGGACTGAGAGTGTAGCATTGTATGGCTCAACCACAGTATCAGATACTTTTGGTGAGGGGAAAACTGAGAATGTCAGCATCATGCGGTCAGGGTACTCCTCCCTGATCTTTGATATCAACAGTGTACCCATACCAGATCCAGTACCACCACCAAGAGAGTGGCATACTTGGAATCCTGATTATAGAGGTAGAGGGCTTTAGAAATGATTGCAACATAATATAATGAAGTATGGTTGCTCAGATGTAAAAAAATACAGTACATTCGTTGAGCAAAGTGCATTATAAGCACAAATTTCTTAAATAGGGTTAATCATATAATTGTTGCTGATCACTAGATTATCTAACATGGACATTTCACTGATAAAAGGCTTGTTGTGCAAAGTCTTTGGTTGACTAAATAATTTGAAGAACAGAATGCTGAATGTGCATACCCTATTGCATGGACTGTAAAATAGTGCTGAATATGTATTCATATGGCACACATGCTACCTTAGACAGAGGGACCTATCAGAATACACAACCATCTAAATATTGATATGATTTGCATCGGGGTACAAAATCAATGAATAACTGCATAGTAAAATGACAAGGAACCATGGATATAAATTCAATTGGGGCACTACACAATTTGCAAGGATAATCAATGTCCTTTGAACCAATAAAGAATGTCACAATAGCTCATCTGCAATATGTTTCATACTAACAAATAGATACACTACATTGGTACAACATTACTTATATGGTCTATGATGGCACTACCATGCATCATATTGCGAGATTCACAGCATGTTAAAGGATGAACCTCAAGTAAGCGTCTGCATCCTAATCAATTTAAAAAGAAATTATCTAGCAACTATCAGAAATTTAGTTACCAATTTACCTTGCAGGCAGTCACAGTTCTCAGCCTCCTTCCTCACAACATCTAAAACAGAATCAATTAGCTCGGCACCCTCAGTGTAGTGTCCCTTGGCCCAGTTGTTACCAGCACCAGATTGCCCGAAGACAAAGTTGTCAGGGCGGAAGATCTGGCCATAGGGTCCAGTGCGGACACTGTCCATAGTACCAGGCTCAAGGTCCATGAGAACAGCACGGGGCACAAAGCGACCGCAGGAGGCCTCATTGTAGTACACATTGACACGCTCCAACTGCAGATCTGAGTTGCCTGTGTACCGCCCGGTAGGGTCAATGCCATGCTCATCACACACCACCTCCCAGAATTTGGCACCGATCTGGTTGCCACATTGCCCGCCTTGGATGTGCAGGATCTCTCTCATCTTTGCCCTGCAAAGGGAAGTGGAACAGCACTGGTGAGTGAATCACAGATATTGAGCTTACAACAAGCAATGCTAATGGCAGCTCAAGTACTCAAAGCACAAAGGAGGTGGTCGCACAGTATAATTTACTTAGCCGACAGATCTAAACATCCCATAAAAGCAGGAAAAGTAATCATTCATGTTGTGCTACTACTAGATAAGAAATGTCACTGAATTTCTTCACAGATCAAGTTGAGCAGAGCCAGATCTGGAGTTTCGTATGCTAAAATGGCTAAAACCTAGTGTCTTCACAGTTCAATCACCGATGGTCCATCTAAATGCATCATCATACACACCAGACCACCTAAAAATGGATCGGTATTCTGGCATCGGATTTATAGGCTAAAAGCTAAATACACTCGAAATGCCTCATAGTGAAGCAGAACTGCAGGAATAGCTTATACATATCCCAGTTAAAATCCCCCAAAATCAAAAGTCCACAAGTATCTTATTTCAAAAAAAAAAAAAGGAAGTCCACAAGTATCTACATTATCCCAGCCCAGCCATCCACGAGATAGAGATGGCATAAAGCACTCGAAATTCTACAGATCCAGTGCGGCCTACCAACATTTTCACCAAACCAACCAAAACAAAACTACAAGGGGCTAAATTTCACGGGCTACGCAGTTCTACGGAACAATGAAATCGGCGAAAATCCCCGCGGATCCCAATACATTACCGGTTTCCTCGACCAAATATACCCTAAACATTCGAAAAACAAAATTTATGCCACCAAAATTCGCACCAAAACAACGGATCCGATCACAAACACATCTCGAAGACTCGAACCCAAACCTAACAGATCTACAATCCTCCGATACATCACGAGAGAGTCGAAGAGATTTTTCTTACGAGTTGTGATGATCCAACCACGCGATCCGATCGGCGGCGAGCGAGCGAGAGATCGAGGGGTGGGTGGAGAGGCCGGGGAGAGTGAGGCCGAACGGAGTGTGCATTAAATAGCCGTAGGCGGCGCAGCCAGCGGCCGGCATCCGACGGCCCACGTTTCCTCCCTCCAACCCATCCTGGGAACGGACGGCCCAGATCTCTCCCCCCTTGAGTAATTTTCAAAACTCCCCCCGTTGCGGCGAACTGCCCAAACTGCCCCCCGGATATTTCGCTTCGCTGGCCCCCGCCTGTCGGTGTGCAACTGGCTCCAGCGCTGGCCGACCAACCACACCCACAACCCACTGACAGGTGGGGCACAACGCGTCGTCGCCCCCACATGTCAGTGAGGTGGGGGACGTGCGGTGCGGGGCGAGGTGGGCCAGAGCTGCGTTGCTGGTCTGGCCCCACGTGGGTTTGGGTTCAGATGCGGTGCGGCGTCGGGGTCATCATGGGTGGGTCGGGCACAAGCATTATTGGTGGGGTGGGGACGTGGGGTGCCTGGTTTGGTGCGAGGGCCAGTCCAAGGCGTCCACCTCACGGCTCGAGCTGGGAAACAGAAAGTGGGCCCGGGGGGACAGGGACATGTGACCTCTCTCACCTCGCCCACCTCGCTCGGCTTTCTCGGGGACCGCACGTGTGGGGCACGTGCCCGCTGGCGTCACCCCTTCTATACTCTTCTTCTCTTCCTGCAACAACGGTACAAGCAGTGATGAGGAGGAAGGAGATCGGATCTAGTACTAGCTGCAGGAGTAGCAGCCTCACTTCTTGTTGCTTACAAGCTGTTTACTTACGCTCCACTTTGCCGCTGTAACTGCAGTGTACGAGCTGGTGTGTGTTTCTCTCCGTTTCGTTTCGGGCCTGTTCACTTCGATGCCATTTTCAACCTTACTAAATTTTATTAAAGTTGCTAAAAAAGTAGCTATATTTAATTTGCTGCCAAATTTTGGTAACTATATAAGAAATCTTGCTAAAATTTTAGCAAGTTGTCAAAATTTTGGTAATGTTAAAATTTGGTAAGGTTTTTCTTACGTCAAAGTGAATATGCCCTTCTTTTTTGGGAATGGACAGGATGTCGTTGTGGAGAATCTCTTTGCCAGCGGGGCGTAGGTTGAGATCAGATCGGTGGATCGATTGATAGGCAGATAAACGTTACTATTGGGAATGGCTACTTGTAGGAGGAGTAATATATTGTTGATTCTATTGCGCAACAAACCGTGGAGCACACAGCACAGGGTGGCGTTGATGATTGCAATTGGCCAAAACAAATCTACGAAAATGTCCTCGCAACTAAGCGAGCAATTTGCTTTGATTAAGGTTCTCTCAACAAGAGGAAGAGACGGTTCTGGTACTTTGTCCAATCATTTTGTGTCTTGTAGGTGATCATTCTTTCTTTCTTTTCCTTTTTTGTCTTCGTTGCTACTCATGTTAGAGTTTGGAAAAAGGCCGGCCCAAGATCTGTACTACAAGGCCCAATGTGACAAAGCCCGCCAATGACGTTTCCCGCCTGGCTGCAGGGGCCCACGCGTCATCCACCGCGGCGGCTTGCGCCGCACGTTCCACACGCATATCCGCACCCAACTCCACTCGCACGTGCCCGTCGTCCCCCTCCCCTCTCCACTCCACTCCAACTTGAGCTCTAGCTCTCGCACTCGCAAGCAAGGGAAAGCGAGGCGGAAGGAAGCTATCGCCTAGCAGCGGAGACCGGGAGATCGAGATGTCGGCGGGGCTCGTGACGGAGGAGGTGATGGTGGGGCGGCTGGTGCGGATCCGGCGGACGGTGATGCAGATGCTGCGGGACAGAGGGTACCTGGTGGTGGAGCACGAGCTCGCCATGGGCCGCCGCGACTTCCTCCGCAAGTACGGCGAGTCCTTCCACCGCGAGGACCTCCTCATCAACAAGTACAAGAAGAACGATCCCTCCGACCAGGTCAGCCATATGCATCCTCACCCCCACTTCGCCCGATCGATCCATCCATCCGCAAGCTAGCTACGCAAGATCGATCAAGCCCAGCAGCTAGCTCTCTCTGTTTTTCTTGTGGATCGATCGGGGAATTCGGGATCGGCCGGCATCCCTTCCCTCCTGCGTTGATCGACTTCTTAGATTCGGATTGGTAGCTGGCTCGATTAGTCGATTGTGTGTGTGTGTGTTTTTCTTTTTTTTTTTTTGCACGTGGTGGATCGGCTCGAGTTCGCATCTGCAGTCAATCGAGCGTTGACCATTGTGGCAGACGAATTACTTGTGTATCCGTACGCGGTTGCTGCTTGTAAGCTTCCCTGCTACTCTTTGTCAAGCTCGTCTCCCGGTAATAGCTAGTACATGCTTAGCAATCACTAGCCAGTGAAGAAGAAAAGTTTTGATTGTTCTTGGCAGCGTCTTGTGAAACTGCTTGAAGCGTGCCGCGTCAACGCAGCTAGCAATACCGATCGCTGCAATGCTGAATTGCTTGCTGTTTTCTAGTAGGATGAAAGAGTGACACTTCGTGTTGCCAAAGTTGAACTGTCACCTGTATATATAGCTCAGTGACAGAGTCTCTGTCTCTCTGAACTCAAACCATAGAAGACTGCAGAACTTCATGTGGCGATACTGCGGAGTGGTTGCTACTTCGCTATTCCTTTTCGACAGGTTATGACTTACCGCTTAAGTAGTTATTTTTTCTTTTCGGAATCAGATATACGTTTTCTTCCCTAACGATGACAAGGTGGGAATGAAACACATAAAGAAGTACGTCGAGATGATGAAAGCTGAGAACGTCTCCAGAGCGGTATTGGTTCTTCAACAGAACCTCACTCCATTTGCAAGGTCATTTCTTCAAGAATTAGAGCCAAAGATCCACTTGGAAATTTTCCAGGTTAGTCCTGAACAACAAGAAACTATTGCCTCTATTCAGTTCAACAATCCTATTCTTTTTTCCCCAATGAGCACTGGCATTTCACCTAAATGGCTACATGATATGCTGCCTATATTCTGTTTTTTTTTTTTTACTGATAACCGAGGCAAATGTTTAGGAAGCCGAATTGCTTATAAATATCAAGGAACATGTTCTCGTTCCTGAACATCAAGTGCTTAACAATGAGGAAAAGAAGACATTATTGGAGCGGTACACTCTAAAGGAAACTCAGGTATTGCCACTTGTGGACTTGCAACTTTATAATATGCTTTTGGTATCAGAGGAACCAACCATTTACGTGCTTTCCTAACATAGCAATTTCGGGGACAAAAAAAAGGAGTTTTTTGTAACCACTAAAGTTTTTATACATTTATTTGTAAAGAAAATGATAGATTTGACCTCAACCATTTCATGTAGACAATTGCTGACTTCTTTGTTAATTTTCGGCTCCATTAACTGCAATATGTTGCCCTATGGCCATTGCATTTCTAGTGGATGTTACTGCATTTTTTAGATAACGGAAGTGATGGATATTATTACCTGATCAGGTAGGCATATTTTTTCATTTCATTTTTTGGGACAAAACTGAATGTCTTTTGTACTTGTAAGATAATAAAGATTACAATTTAGATTAGCGCAATGCTTTTACTCTGTTTTATAGGAATTCGAATCAATAGCAATGTGTAGGGATAAATACATATAGGAAAAATCACATAACACTAAATAGGCATAAATACATATGAAGTCAGAAAAGGATCTTTCCATAACACATTTCTGTCCTCTTTCTTCATTTTTTCTCTAAAGAAAGCTGATCCATGCCCATTGGAAAGGTGCAAGAACAATAGTCCATTAACTTTGCCTAGTAACCGGTACATCCATTGGTCCATAGTATTTTCTTGGTTCTTTTAACTTGTATGCATGGTGCGCTCTGCATTTGTCAGTATGTTGCTAGCAATACGCAGTATTAATAGTATGTAACTAATTTCTTTTCTGAATGTGATGGGACAAATAGCTTCCAAGAATACAAATTACGGACCCTATTGCAAGGTACTATGGCCTCAGACGAGGACAGGTTGTGAAGATCATCAGGCCCAGCGAGACAGCCGGCAGATATGTTACATATCGTTATGTTGTATAATAGCAGAAAAATGAGATGGAGAGCACCATAAATCTGGTGATTTTTGCAGGTATACATACATGACCATATGCTTGGAGAAATCATATTTCTAAGGAGAAGCCATGTTAATGATCCCATGGCTGTTATGTAAGTGAATTCTCGTGAGTTAAGCATATGGACCATACATAATTCCTCATGTTGTACACTTTGTTTCAAGAAATGTATAAACAGTACAGAATAAAAACACCAGTTTTCAGAGGCTCAGAGCAATAAATGTTTCTGATTATGGGGTATTATCTGCGAGAATTATGCATAAAGAGCCTGTTAATGAGTAACATCAAGATTTCTTTCTCTTCCGAAGATCGCAAGGCATGCTCCTAGTGGTTGTAAATGATGTTTAAGGTTGCTGAGACACCATAGTCTAGAACAAAATTGTTTAACTGCTGCCATTGATGATTACTTTAGCTCTGGCCTTTTCATTATTTGGGATAAAATGAAACCGGCTCATTAGTTGAAAAGAACTTGCAGGAATAAGTGGGTTTAAGTGCTGGTTCCATTACAAGCGTCTTCACTTGTTTGTGGGTCACGCTTAGTATTAACATTTGAATTATTTGACTGAAAATGGATTTTATTAGCTTCATAGGCTGATAGGCATCGCGCGATGTCAATAACTATACCTTTTGCCGTTCGTAGAATGGAAGCGTTGCTTGTCTACATCTAATCTTCCTAATGAATGCGTGGTTTGTGGTTCAAGCAGACAACTCAATACGCTAGGACAGGGATAACCTCCTAGTATATCTCATCAATATCATCTTCATCATTCATATATGGTGCTTCATTTCATTTTCATGTCACAGTGTCGGAAATCTGAATTACCTATCTCATATTCAACTTGCCATAGCACCAAATATGTCTACCTATGGCAAGTACTGCATGGAGGCTGGACTTGTCCCTTAGCTTGATGCAGCCAATTCTGGAGCTGGACAGACAACTGAATTCCAGTAGAGACCACAGAGGGACCATTTATGCCTAACAGACAGTAGTAGCAGCTAAGAACAACTTTCAGAGTACACAAAGGCAACAACTTTCAGAGTACTAGTACTAAACACTACGCGTTTATCTGAAGATTGAGTATTACACAATAAGCTTGTACTGGCAATTGCAGCATTCTTAATGATCACTCGGTGGATCCAATAGTAGGCATCATTGGCCACCAACCCAAGCTAACATAATCAATGGAAAAGTGAAAAAGGAGAGGAAAAAAGAGCATAATTAAAGATGTCGAATAGATTTATTCCCATAGTGTCCTGCTTATTCTATACCGTCTTCTCAAGTGGAGACGATGGAGACTGAATTTTTGCATAAAATTAACAAGTCAGAATGCACACAGAAAAAAAAAAGCCGGAAAAAATGATTCTCCAAGGCATAAAATCAACAGAGAATTGACCACTCATGCTCTCCCGTCTTCGTCCTAATCCTCTCTTCAGCATCTGGATCAATAATTCGTTCGTTCCTGACCGAATCAATTAGTGTCCTCTACAACTGCAACCCAATCAACACCTTTTCTATTTCCCCCTTTCTGATGAGCACTTAACCCTGGCCAAAACTTGTGACGCTGACAAGCCAACACGCACACATGCTGGCCCGTTGTCCGTTAGTTAGAGAGAGAGAGAGAGAGAGACGAATCAGACGATGGTCATCAGCTATCCATCAGGCACACTTGGATACGCAGATTGATTGGCTCAAATTATGCTGTCTCTCGCATCCGTGTCCGTGACCGAATCAAACCATCCAGCAAGATGTTGACGAGGCCCAGAAAATCGGATCGGATAGGAGGCGTAGCAGTGCTAAAACAGAAAGGGGGCTAAACACACAAGTGAAAGACTGATCTGATCATCCGAGTCGGATACTGTGCCTCGTTCTCCCTAATCGGTCACTGTCCAGGCGGTTGAATGGATCGCCCTAGCCGGATCAACTGGCCAGTTTGGTGAGCCATTTATTACCGGTCTTTAAAGGTTCGTTTCTGAATAGCGATTTGGATCGTCCTTTTAGAGCAAGTTTAATAGGACAGCCAACTACTAGCTTCAATTCAACTATAGCCAATCTAATAGCTTATTCATATAATGTATACTACACTATTAATATCTGGTTCCATTTGTCATACACACACTGTGTCTTGGAGTCCATGTTACAGCTGGCTACAAATCTGTAGCCCGCTGCTCCTCTCTCTTTTTATTTATCTCCTTAAAATATGTTTGCAGCTGGCTTATAGCCTCCTATTATACCTGCTCTTAGAGAAGGTTAATAGTATAGCCAACTACTAGCTCCATTTTATTTATAGCCAATATAATAGTCAATTCATACAATAATTGCTTACTATAATATTAAGTATATGGTCCTACCTGTCATACACGCTTTGCGTCTTGAAGTCCGTGCTGCAGCTGGCTACAGATCTGTAACCCGTTGCTCTTCTCTCTTATCTTTTATCTCATTAAAATATTTTTGTAGCTGGCTATAGTTTGCTATTGTACCTGCTCTTAGGGTGTGTTTAGGTCACGCTAAAATTGGAAGTTTTGTTGAAATTGGAACGATGTGATGAAAAAGTTAAAATTTTATGTGTGTAGAAAAGTTTTGATGTGATGAAAAAGTTGGAAGTTTGGAAAAAACTAAACAAGGTCTTACCGTAAAAGCCAGGACCATTTTCATGCTATAATTGTTACTGTTAATTGAGGTGGGAAATACCAGGTGACAAAAAAGATAAAAGGACCGTTTCATACTGTTAGTAGTGGACAATTAGCTAGTAGTACTACCACAGCTAAAGCACGCTGCTTTTCTTTTTTTTTTCATTATTCTAACTTATCTCTTTTTCACGTACACCCTTTTTTAATCTGCTAAATGATACATATTTTTTAAAAAATTCTATATAAAAATTGTTTTAAAAAAATTATATTAATCTATTTTTTAAAAAAATTAGCTAATACCAAGTTAGTTACGTGCGGGAGAGGAGGGCTTCCTCCGGAACACAGCCTAACACACAGAAAAAAGGAAAGAAAAACTAAAGGACGGGTTCATACTTCATACTGTATCACTGTGCTATTAGCAGCGACTATCAAAAATGGAAAATAAAAATACACTAAACGCGTCCAAAACGTGTCGATGTCTCGATGCATTAGCCACAAGCGAACTCGCCGCCGTCGCCGCCCTGCACCGGCCAGACGCGAAGTCTCCAGCAAAATAAAAAAAAACAAAATAAAAAGAAAAAGAGAGGAAAAAAAAAGTCTCCAGCTACTTGCTTTGCTTTACTCTCTCATCAACTTTTTTTTTTCTTCTTCTTCTTCTTCATTCCAAAACCACCTCGCGTGGCCTCCTCCGTCCCCTCGCCGGCAGTAGCCTCCTCCTCCGTTCATCCACCACAGGCGACCGCCCGGCCGCCAGCCTGCCGCCTTGAAGCCTAGGAGGTTCTCTCGTGCGCGCCCCCCCTCCGCTCCGCCGGTTCGTTCTGGTGGAGTGGACTTGGCGTGGCGGTGGAGTGGGGGGATCCATCGGGGGCTTGCAGTGATTCCCTTCTTCCTTCGGCTTTCCTAGCGCCTCCGCCGGCCTAGCCGATCGCCTCGAGAGCCGCCGCACACCTCCGCTTCGCGCCGCCGGCCCCCGCAAGGAGCCCCCGCACCGCCGACCTCGGGAACCCGCCGCCTCGCGCACCTGGGTGGTAAGGAATCCCTAGGCTGTTTGAATTTTTGTTCTTTTCTTTTACCTGGTGGGTGGTGTGTTTCTTCGTTTCTGCGAGCAGTCCAGTTCGTTGTGGGTGGATCTGCACCCTGCTAATTAATCCAACTCATCCTTTTTTTTGTGTGTATGTGAATTTATTACACCCAACTGAACCACCACCATGTCCCTCGTTTATAGACTACCTCTGATACATGAGTGTGGTTTAGTTGTGGTTAGTTTGAATCGATGCTCTATACTACTGTTTTAGCAATTTGGCTTTGCTACTGTTTCACAAAATTTCATGGCTAAAGTTGTTGGGATGGGCTTGTGAAATCCGAGACGTACCAAATAAAAATCTGCGTGAATTTAAATGATTTTTGGATTTGAAAAGGTAGACCTTTGACGCATCTTGTTTTTTTATGGCCATGACTTGTATGAACTATAAGTTTGATTGCAGAGAAAATTTATTATCAACTCACATATGCAAACACCATTGTAGTTTTGTCGAACACTAAAAATAGATGTTCTTGGTCAAGTTAGGATCGGAGTACTTCAAATGACAAGGGTCATCCATGACTCTGGAGAAGGCATGCAGAAGGAGGCACTTGCTATGGTATCCTCTGATGTTAACTTCCCCAAGGGCCATTTTCCAGACTACAAGATTGGGCCAAACAACCAAATCATTGATCCAGAAGAGATACATGAGGCTGTACCTTTGAAGGAGATCGTTGCGAAGGAAACAGCACAGCTGCTAGAGCAGCGAAGGCGGCTTTCAGTGCGTGACCTGAAGGAGAAGTTTGAGAAGGGTCTATCAGGTGCCTCAAAACTGTCTGAAGAGGTATTTTACTCAGTTCTGTACTTCACTTTGCCTTTATTAATTCTTACCAATAATATGTAGTAGCAGTTTAATCCAACGTCCAAAATTCCTGCGATTGTCTTCAACAAGTTTTACTGTATACATCAAGTGCCAATTAATATATCCTCATAATGTTTTATACAGATTTACAACTAGATAGAGAAAACTATTGATTTTTATTGAGTCACAATAATGGACAGAATCAGTCTATGTTCAGCATTATCTGTTAGCTTTCTGAAATTCCTGCCACCTTTGCTCAGTTGCTTCCACCAGACCATTTCTTTTTTCAAAGCAGGCAGGTGCATTGCCAATCAGTTAAAGAGAAATAAACTACTAAGGCTTATCAATCCATTTCCCAAAACAGTAAATTGCTTAGAAGGTGTTGAATGACAGGGGAAGATATAAGAGGTGTTTCCATGGCGTGTGGCCCATAATTAACGTCTTTCCTTGCCTACTAGAAACTTTTTATTCTAACTAGGCACATTCTACTTCATGTAACTCCTTTTGCAATGAAATTTCATGTTGGGACTACTTGTTTCACATTTCAGGCTAAGCGCCGAGAAGCAGCTTCGTTGGACAGGCAGGTTCTTCTGAAGAAGCTTAGAGATGTTTTAGACACTCTGAAAGGCCGTGTGGCTGGTAGAAATAGAGACGATGCTGATGAAGCTATTTCACTGGTTAAACTCTCTAACTTGACTTCTGGGAGAACTTTCTTAAACCGTTGCGCTTGTTGTTAATTATTAGACCTAAAAGAGCCAAATTGATTTTTTTTCCTGAATGCCCTTGAAAAAACATATGAAAAAGTTTAGTAAAGCTTGGAAACATTTATTTGCAGTACCTGAAAATCTTGCCAAGTGCCAACATTACTAGTTCACTGCAGTTATCTGTGTTTACACTGTAAACATTACATTGAACTCCTGCAAATGACCTAAATTTGGAAGTAGCTTAATGTAATGTTCCAAAGGGAAGTGATCTTTTGAATATTGGTTTTTATATTTCTTATTATAGTGTATAATCCCATGGAAGTTACTCATTCTCTTCCTGTCTTCCAGTTGTGCGGAGCTTTAACAGTTTTGTCCTTTGTCAACACTACTTTAGTTTGGAAAACATGATGTGATTATGACGAATTGTGCACTATCAGGTGGAAGCATTAGCAGTCCAGCTGACCCAAAGAGAAGGGGAGTTAATATATGAAAAGGCTGAAGTAAAGAAGTTAGCTAGCTTCCTCAAGCAGGTATTCTTAATGATCTAATTAGCTATCTGTGACCTAGTTAGATTGTGTAATGTACCAAACCTGGAAGCCTGAAAGCCAATATGACATGTCCGGCCTCATAAAGATAAATACTATTCTTTTCCTTATAATATCGCCACATTAAATGGTCAAGGGTGGATATGATATTTGTCTTAACTGTTAATGTGTGTATCAAGTTAAAAGTATGGTTCCATTGTTTGGTTAGTAATAATGCTACTGTTTTCTTCTGTGTCTTAGGCTACTGAAGATGCCCGGAAGGTGGCAGAGGAGGAAAGAGCTCTTGCATTAGCGGAAATTGAGAAGGCCAGAACTGCAATTGCTATAGTCGAGAAAGGATTGCAGGAGCATGATGCAGCATCAAGTAGCAGGGAAAAGGAGGTGCTTTCTCAATATTAACGAACATGGATATTTCTGTATCCTTTTTGTGAACTTGTTTTGTAGTAAATTTCATGTACCGTGCTCCTGAGTGATTCACATTCTGACAAGTGACTATTGTATGATTGTTACCCTTGTGCTTTGAGTTGCTGCCACATTTATTGTGTACCTTTTTTTCCTGGCCAGGAGATAGAGGGACTCAGGAAAGAGGTCCGTGAGGCCAGAAGAATAAAAATGCTACACCAGCCAAGCAAGGTTTGTTTCACTATCAATTCTCATGTTTAATTTATGGAATAGCAGTTTCTTTTTTGTGTATTTCTCTAGATCTTTAATGTTAATTAACCCTTTTCTTCTCTTTCCTCCAGTGAGTTCAAATAGAGACCGTCTTCCTCAATGTCTTAAGTTCTATAAAAATTTCATGCCCTTTCTTATGCTATGTTATTTGATTTTTTTTAACACTTTTTTTTAAAAAAATAAATCTGCAGTGTCTATTCTTTCATAAAGCTAGTAATGAATAGAGCAGCTCATGGTGATTTGCTTATATTCACATACCCTGATTAATAATGGCCATGAAAAAAACATCACAGGTAATGGACATGGAATTTGAGCTTAAGGCACTGCGAACTCTCATTGCAGAGAAAAATCAGCTTTGCAATCAGCTAATGAAAGAGGTAATTCTTTTGACATGGTTTGTATTATTTGTGTTTTCTTGTTTTTAGTGTTGTTGAGTTATAGCCATCCTTTTTCTTTTCATGTCCAGCTTGCAATGATCAAGAGGCTAGAAGAAGATAGCTCTGACCTCTATGATCTTGAAGGTTCTGATATCCTTGGATCACAGTTTTGTATTATCCCTCGATTTGATGATGCTCCAGACATCAGCAGCTGTCCAACTCAATGGTACCGTGTAATTTCTGGAGGCAATAGAAATCTTATATTGGGTATGTTATCAGATCAACATTACATGGAGCTAGTGGGTTCTCCTAAATTCATTTTAATATCATTCATTTGCAAAGCAATCATTGCAGTAATATCTTTTTGCTTATTATGCAGTCATGTAAAAACTGTACATCATTGTTTTCTTCTCACTTATTACCATATACTAAAGATGTTGAGATCGCTTTCTGCAGGAGCAACAAAACCTACATATGCTCCAGAACCATTTGATGTTGGCCGACTGTTACAGGCAGAGATAGTTTTGAGTGCAGAGAAAGTTACGATACAAACAATGGGACCTATAAATCCTGGTTAGGCCTTCCCACTGCTCTCTTAAAATTTCTAATGGTGATCCTATTTATTTTATCAGGTAGATTGATATGCACAGTTGCGTTTCTTTCAGAAGTATTTAAACTGTCCATTTCTCTTGCAATATTTTCTGTAGCTTATTTCACATTTCTTTTTTGTCTACATGTTCTTGATATTTGTTTCGAACTTTGGAAGTTAAAAGTAGAACTAAGCTTAATGCCATAGTATGGAGTATCTATTTTCATATATTGTGGCATAATACTTTAATTGCTTAACTGTGTAAGTAATGCATGGTTTATCCTATCATATCATATGGATTAGCCCCATGATGCATTCTGCCATATGGCACATGCTTTCTCAGGGCAAAAGCCCCCGTTTTTTTTTTCTACAATAGAAGTGCAGCAGGACATTCGATTTTCCCTCCTTTTTCAAATACACATCTTTAGAGCACTCAAATTGTGTTCCCAAATACCTCATTCTACAGTTTTGAGATGACCTTTTATCATCTTTTTTCGTGGTATATCCATCCATCCCTTTACCTATTTCCAGTGTTGTTTATAATTATGGACTAGAGCACACACACCATCCGAAAAACAATGAGATATCAGATATATTAAGGAATTGAGGGAATACAAGCTCGTGGTTTCACCAAAGTTGCACTTAAATAGCTGACTTTGACATACTTTTTGAACAGCTGCCGGACTGGAACGTTATGTGGAGTCTCTAATGAAAAGAGCAGATGTGGAGTTTAATGTATGGATTCTTCTCCTGTGTCTTATACTAATTTAAGAAGCCACCTCTCTAATTTTGCTAAATCCACAATCACCATTTTTATTTGGATGTGGGGGATCTTGGCACAATGTCCAAACTCCAATCAGCCCCCCCTCCCCCCCACCCACCCAAAGTACTTAAGACTGAAGTGAAACTGCAGCCTGAGTTTGATTGTAGTTGACATGAATATTGTCAAGCTTTGAATTTGTTATTTGTGGAAAAATCAGTGTGGTTTGCTTCCGTGTTTCCTTGTAGGTGGTTGTCACCCAAATGAATGGGAATGATTACTCATCGAACTCTGTCCATGCATTTCATATCGGAAAAATGAGAATAAAGCTTCGAAAAGGATGGTCTACAAAAGCAAGAGAGTCATACTCGACCACAATGAAGGTACGCGTGTAGTTTAAATTCTGTTCATTTCTCAACTATGTTGTGTTCTTTGAACTGCTGTTTGATGTTATACAGTCCTCCTTAAAATATGTCTACACTTTTTCTTGTTTATTCTATAAGAATATTGAGAATATTGGTTTCCCCTCTAGAGCTTCCAATCGTATTTTTAGAACAAGCAAGGGTTCCAATATTCCATATCTCATGGTCCTGATTGGGCTAAGGACCCTAAGGCCTTATTGAGGTGTCCCTGGACCAGGTCATTTAATGGTGCCATAGTTGTTACCACAAGGGCGTCAAAATATAGACTAAGCCATTGAGGCGTATGCACTTCAGTTGAGTTTTCTACACATTTGGATATACCAGCTATCACTAAAGAAATTAGGAATATGAAACTTTCAGGAACAACAAAAATAGAAAAGAAGTTTGCAGAATTTATCCAATCTTGTTCTCAGGGCTCTGTTTTTTTATGGTGCATGCTATGAATCACATCTTTTTTCATGAAAAGATGTGCATAGCCGCATAGGATTTTGTTAGACTTGCTGAAGCTGATAGAGAACAAAAACATTCCAGTCCAAGCATTTCTGCAAGTCTGCATTCTAAGAGTATTTTTTTGTAACTTATGTTTTCCATGGTCAATCTTCAGTTGTGTGGGAGCCGTGGTGGGGGTAATGCTGCAGCTACGGCAGTTTTCTGGCAGGCAAGGAAAGGCCTGTCCTACACCTTAGCTTTTGAAACGGACAGGGATAGGAACGCAGCAATCATGCTTGCTCGTAAATTTGCCTCAAATTGCAATGTAAGTGCTTTTGCCTTAAAATTGCATTTTGTTTCTAATGATAATGTGGTCAAGAATCCGTTTCATTCACTTGATGTTAGGAAGCAAGTTATTTTATACCCTTTTGTTTGCTCAATGCAGATTACGCTCACTGGTCCAGGTGATGAAGTTCATGCTGGTAGCTGAATTTACAGTGTTCACGGTGTGACAGCAGGAGTATACATGTAGGCTGTGAATTGTGTACTGTGTCAGTTTGTGTTTTCGAGAGTAGAGGTTGTACACTAGGCTTTCCTCTTTCAGCATACATTCTCAAGGCAATTCTTTTTATTTGCCTGCCAGCAGCTGTTTGTGGTGTTCGTCAAACATGCTGTGCAAAATGATGATTATTCTTGAGCATTATATCTATTAACGTTCGAAAAGTGATAGTTTGCTTAGAAGGAGCTTCCCTTGAATAATCAAGAAATGTACATATAATCACTTCCATCTATGGTGCGTAACTGGTCGCACGAAGTCAGTGGTGATTGTGTTGTATTCAAAGGATCAACTATTGTGTTATCTGGCAAGTGATTTTAATAGGGCGTTTTGCCACAGTAATTCTTCTAATGGAGTCATTTGTTTGCCTCATGGAGAATTCACCCCTACTGAAAACCTTGTCCTGTTGAACTAATGCTGTATATGAGGCATTCTGATAAACCCCTGTAAAATCGTCCTAATTTCCAGTTTGACCGTTTTATTCTGTTCACCCACATTTTCAGTAGTACTACTGCATAGGAGTATGCACTGATGTACTCCGTATCCTCCCCGAGACGTCTGTCCACTGTCATAGTCACATGCAAGTCAATTCAAGTCTTGAGATACACTAATCTTCAATCCAAAGCTAGCTGTACTGGCCTTTTGTCAGTGCACAATTTGGACCACATATTCACATGCCTCTCTCATGCTCTCAGCAAAATTCTCAGCAGTGTACAGTATACTCTTGTATGCGGTGTACTTCCTCGTGGGTGTAAATAAGGCTTTTGCTTAATTCCATCAGAAATTGCTGCTCCACTCTTCTCGCTCAAAGTGTTCTCTCTTTTATTTTGGAGATGCTTTTCTTGCCCAAAGTTGAGCTCAAGCTCACTTTCATCTCCTGGGAAGTTTGCACAGTGCCCTGTATGACACATGCTCGCTCAAATCAACCTTTTTCTCTTATGATTTTTCATCGTCAGTAAATTCCAAGCAGGTCTGTATATGTTAATAAAAAGAAAACTCGAATGAAAATGAAACTTCCAGCCTACTACGTACGAGTACATAGTATTGTGTTGTTAATGGCAACTCCACTAAAATGGAAGGCTTTTCCAGCTCGATGGGCTCAATCCATACCCATACCTACACCTAACGGCTAGTTTCGCGTGGCAGCCGCGGCCAATCATAGCCGTCCGATGCTCCGCTTCCTGACCGTTGCGATTCGAAGCCCTCCCGACCGTTGGAGCGGCCGCTCCCCCTCCGCTCCACGTAAAAAAGGCAACGCCACCCGACACAGAGGACGCGCCCTGCCCTAGCTCGCTATATCTCGCCCCTCCTCCACGCGCCGCCTCCAAGAACTGTATACCACCACGCATCAATCACACGCCGCACGCCGACGCCGATTGGTTGATTTGATTGATTGATTGGGCAAGAGGAGGAGGAGGAAGGGGATTGTTTGCTGCTGGTGCTGCTCCAGAGCTCGCCGGAGCCGCGGTGGCTGCAGCGCTCGACGGCGGGGAAGAGGGGTCGCGGGCGGCGCGGCTGCACTCGTTCTTCGCCTCGGTGATCTCCGGGATCTTCGGCCAGGGCGAGGAGGAGGAGGAAGGGGAGATGGCGACACGCAGCCAGAACGTCGCTGCCGCTCCGCAGCCGCCGCAGAACAGAGGTGAGCGAAAACAGCGTGTCTCAGATCTTTGGGGCTTTGGCGGCTGCGCGGATTCGAGTTCTTGTCGTGTTCCTCGTTAGTTTCCTGTTCGGATCCTGTCCCAAGATTGGGGTTTTTTTTTTTACACGAGTTGCCTTATCTTTGGGTAGGCTTCTCTTCCCCCCAAACTTGGTACTCATCGGTTCGTTGTCCAGCTCCAGCAGTTGATCTTTGTTCTTGTTCTTATTATTTCATTTACCTGCTTTTTGATTGGATTTCTGAAGAAAAGATTCCAATTTGATCCCTATTTGGTGGTGTTGTTCAGTCCGACTTCTCAAAATCGCGAAATTCTCATAGCGTCTGTCTCCTGCTCAATTTCAGGCAATGTTGCCGCTCTGGGAAAGCAGAAGGCCGTCGTGGCCGGCAGGCCCGACGCGAAGAACCGGCGAGCCCTTGGCGAGATCGGCAACGTCATGAACGTCCGCCTACCGGAAGGGTACGTGATACGACCAATCGCTTAGCCTCACGCTGTCATAATTTCTTCTGCTCTTTCTCTGAAACCTTCACTTGTGTTCTTGTAAACAGCAAGCCTCTGCAGCAGGCGCCGGCCGGCCGCACCGCCAACTTTGGTGCCCAACTGCTGAAGAACGCGCAGGCAAATGCTGCGGCAAACAAGGTACATCGGCCAACCAAATCCTTCTTTCATTCTTTGTCTTGATTCTTGAAGCATCTGAATCTGAACCTTACTGAAACTATTGGGTCTGCAGCAGAGTGCAGTTGCACCTGCTGCCGTGGCGAGGCCTGCGCAGAGGCAGGCCAGGAAGGCGCCTGTCAAGCCCGCGCCTCCTCCGCCCGAGCATGTCATCGAGATCAGCTCTGATTCTGACCAGAGCATGAGGCAGCAGTCGGAGGGCAGCGCCAGCTCTGTCCGCAAGTGCTCGAGGAAGAAGGTCATCAACACCCTCACCTCCGTGCTCACTGCACGATCAAAGGTGGGTTATCCACTGAAAATTTCAAAAAGAAAAAAAAAATTCTGCATACCAATCACTGACAGGTTATCTTAAGTTCTTAACCTGTATTTACTCCATGCTAATGCCAGGTTGCCTGTGGAATCACTGACAAACCTCGAGAAGTGATTAAGGACATTGACAAGCTCGACTGTGACAATGAGCTGGCTGTGGTGGACTACATTGAGGATATCTACAAGTTCTACAAGGTCGCTGAGGTAACTGAGTCGCTCTCTCTGCTTGATCCTTCTTCGATGCCTACGCAAATGCTGTATGTGCTTGGTCACTGAAAGGTGCAATCTTTCCTGGCCTTGCTGCAGAACGAGTGCCGCCCGTGTGATTACATCGACACCCAGGTGGAGATCAATTCCAAGATGAGGGCCATCCTGGCAGACTGGATAATTGAAGTGCATCACAAGTTTGAGCTCATGCCAGAGACCCTATACCTCTCCATGTATGTCATCGACCGGTACCTCTCGATGCAGCAAGTGCAGCGGAGGGAGCTGCAGCTGGTAGGTGTCTCTGCCATGCTAATAGCTTGCAAGTACGAGGAGATTTGGGCCCCAGAGGTAGCAACATTTTTAGCCCCTTTGCTCTGCACTGCCCATTTCTAGCAGGGATTTGTTCTGATTGGATCTCTGTCTATGTATTTGCAGGTGAACGACTTCATCTTGATATCAGATAGTGCATACACTAGGGAACAGATTCTTGCAATGGAGAAGGGGATTCTGAATAAGCTTCAGTGGAATCTCACCGTTCCTACAGCATATGTCTTCATTATGCGCTATCTGAAGGCGGGGGCGTCTGCAGATAACAAAAGTGACAAGGAGGTAAAGAGCCATGGCTTCTGTTTGTTTCTGTTTACCATCGGATTATATTTCATTGCTAAGCAACAAGTTTGAGCGTGTAATCAAAATTTCTTTTGGTGAATGCAGATGGAGCACATGGCCTTCTTCTTCGCTGAATTGGCACTGATGCAGTACGGGCTGGTGGCATCCCTGCCTTCCAAGGTTGCTGCCTCTGCTGTCTATGCAGCCAGGCTCACCCTGAAGAAGAGCCCTCTATGGACTGACACTCTCAAGCACCACACTGGATTTACCGAGTCACAGCTATTGTAAGCACTACATGACTCGATGACTTGTTTAACTAGCATCACTGAAATTCTCCATTGAGCAGATATACTGAACTTTATTTTTCTGCGATGATTTCAGGGACTCTGCAAAGCTTCTTGTTACCTCACACTCTACTGCCCCTGAGAGCAAGCTGAGGGTTGTGTACAAGAAGTATTCCAGTGAGCAGCTTGGAGGAGTGGCACTTCGCTCACCAGCAGTGGAACTCTGCAAATAAATGGAGATTAGCTTTGTCTCGTATTTCGTTTGCTTATTTGGTTTAGAGTGCAATGGAAGGCGAGTCTGACATTCATTAGGCGTTTGCTTGTTTTGGAGTCAAGAAAGTTTGGAATCTTGACACGCTTGCTATGACTTCTAATGGCCAGGATTTGGCCTTTATGTGATAATACACCTTGGTGTATATAAACTGTCATCTGAATCTTATCAATAACGGTCCTTGATAAGTATGAATGATGATCGAATTACATGTTTGCATACAACAATCTCGTGTCTTGAATCGATCCCATACTCCTGGAAATGTTTTAATAGCTCTGGCAACCTAAAAAAACTGGTAATCACCATGGAGATATGGTTTGCATCTGTAGTCTCTTGAAGAAGGTTATAGCCACTGGTAATCAAGAAACTTGTGTCTGTGATGTTTGCCAATCGAAGGTTTACTATCATATTCTTGGTGCCTGACAGTAGCAGTTTTGAAACCTTAGATAATCCATGTAATTTTCAACTCACATATAAGATTTATAAAAATGAATTAAGTATAGAGCAAGATATGGTTATAATAGAGTAATTCGAATAAGGTTAAACAAATGATACATTAATTAGACTTTCATCGGCACATTCAAAATACTGGCGTTCATCTTGATGGGCATATCATCTCCATCAGTGAAGCCAGATTACAATGCGAAGATCCACCCTTGTCGACTGCTCTATGAGAAATCTCTTTCCACTCCAGAGCGTGCCTCCTTATTGCTTTCATCTCAGCTTCTTCAGATGCCATCAGCCTCTTAACAGCCCTTGCAATCTCCTCCCTTCTGATCAGGCGATCCTTGTCTGTCGAGTCCCTCAAGTTCACTCCAATCTTCCACTCTTCCACAATTAGCCGGCCATCAATTGGTTGATCAAAGAACAATGGTAAGGTGAGCATAGGTACCCCAGCGAAGACAGCTTCCAGCGTCGAGTTCATTCCACAATGGGTCAGGAAGCCCCCGACTGAAGGGTGGCACAGAACCTTCAGCTGATCACACCATGGAAGTATCATGCCCTTGTTGGTGTTACCGACAAGTTCTCGCACTCGAGTGGATTGTTCACGAAGAATCCACAAGAATCTGACCTCACTTGTGGCAAGGCCCAAGGCGATCTCATCAAGCTGAGAGGATGACACCGAGACAAAACTGCCAAGAGAAACATATAGCACTGAGTTCTCAGGTTGACAATCCAGCCACGCGAAGTAATCTATCCGTCCAGGAGCTTCTCCATTGGACTTGGTATGCTCGTTTTCAAGGGTCATATACGGAATGCAGGGCCCAATTGGGTACACTGGGCAGGTGACTAATGATTCAAGAGAGTCGATTACACTGGCCTCAAGCTCATATATGGTGGTGAATAGGAGGCACTGTGCTTTTCTGATGCTAGAGATACATGCTAGGATATACTCCACTGTTCTCTCACTGTGAATTAAAGGCTTGAGATCAGATAACATTATTGAACTTGAAGCCAAGCTTGAGATATAGTGCTCAAGTCTCTGATCAGGGTTATCTGCTGATCAAAAGTAGATAAGATCGTAAGAGTGAATAATTTTGTAAACTGTTAGCAGTAGATGATTCAGATGCACAGAAACTTACATCTCTCAAATGTTAGTACAAAACAACAAAACACTAAGACTACTCAAGTTTGGTACAGAAAGTGGATTCATCTTAATAGAGAAATTAAAAAGAAGCGATACCTCTCAAGATTGGGGTGAAGTGGCGATGTGTTCTGCGATTAAACCCCGACTAGGGGATTTGTTGATTGGAGAGCCAAAATGAGAAAGACAACCATTTTGACGACTTAAAAGATTTTGTTAGCTGAATCACGTGAGCTTTGTTCCAGACTCGCAATAATGGATTTATGTGAAAGAACACTAACAAATTGTTCTCCTATTTGACGGTGTTTCATTTACCACGCTATATTCACACCTACAACTGCCTATATTCAACCACCTTTTTGAACGAATTAAACCCAAAGCACTCAAACACTTCGGAATGTGCGTATAAGTAACAAACAAAGCTAAGTGTCTGCGCGAGTTCATTCCGCACCTTGTATAGTGTATAGATTTCGATGATCTCACATTTTTTCCACACCTTGTCAGCTCTGCTTCAGAAACCTTGAGACCGCCCAACACCTCTTCAAAGAATGTCCCTTTGTGCAGCAGATTTGGAATGAGGTTGGGCGTCAGATCAGGCCACGGCGCTTCCAAGACTCATCAGAGGACAGTACACTGCTTGACTGGTGGCATAGCCAAACAAGCAATGCAGAGAAAATTCAGAAAAAAGGACTACGCTCTGCTTTCCTGACGGTGCTCTGGGAAATTTGTACGGAAAGAAACAACCGCATCTTCCGAAGCACAGAGTCGACACCGCCGGCGATTGCAAGCAAGATTGTGGACGAGATGCAGCTTTGGGGAATGGCAGGCGCCAAGGGAGTGCAGAATGTAATATCGCGAGAGTAGTTCTTTTATCACCTTAATGTAGGCGGGAAGTGTTTTTCAAGTACTACACCGCACCCCCTGTACAGTGTTTTTCTAACCTCTCTACAATATAAAACCAGCTCCGCTGGGTTCTTTCAAAAAACATTTTTTCTTTCCCCCTAGGGGTTGTATTTTCTCGTGCTATATTCAATGAAAAGGCACGCTAATGCTATTTTTCCGTTCAGAAAAAAAAAACAAACAAACAAAGCAAGAAGTAAGTAACATTGTATTCACAGCACCGAGTAATAGCCAACATATGTCTCTCTTGGAGCCTTATCTAGTAAACAGGCAGAAATCAGATTCAGTAAATCTCCTAACTCATCAGTTCATGGATGTAACAATGTGGGTAAATCTCTAAATTGATTCGTATGTGGGTGATTCAGTAAAAAATGAGATTCAGGAGAGGGTAAGCTTGACAGTAACAGGCAATGGAAGCAATGAAGAGACCTCACCAGTTGTGGCACCGGCGACCGGCTGGTGCGGCGGTTTAGCGAGCCACGACGGGAGGCTGTCGAAGTGGTAGTAGGCGGAGAAGAACACGGCGGCCATGGGGAAGAGGGAGCAGACGGGCACGCCCCTCCGGTTGCCGACGTCCACGACCCACGGCACGTAGAAGTCGGCCACGAAGGCCGCGACGGGCACCGCTGTCTCCTCCTTCTCCTCGAGCCGGAGCCGGTCGAGCAGTCGCTCGAAGGGCGCCTCCATCCTGGCGCCGACGGCGTCGAGGAAGCCCGCGTGGTCGGCGGCGCGGCCGTTCTCGGAGGGGATGACGTTGGGGATGGCGCGCAGCCGCACGCCGGGCGGCGCGGAGGAGGAGGAGAGGAGGCCGAGCCACTCCTCGGTGACTACGAAGGTGACCGTGGCGGCGCCCCGCGCGGCGAGGAGCCGGCTCAGGTTCATCATGGCGTTCACGTGCCCGCGCCCCGGGAACGGCACCGCCACGACATGGCAGCGGCACGGCTCGTCCCCGGCGGCGGCGGCGGAGGTGGAGGCGGCCATCGCGCTCGCAATCTCTCCCCTGTTGTGGCTGCGTGCGTGCGTGCGTGTGGTTCTCGCTCTCCCCTCTCCCTTTGTGTGTGCCGGCGCCACGCTGCCCACACACGCATGCCCACATGTGCACGTGTCGATGGATATTGATACGATCATGTGTGATGGCATGATCATAATATAACATTTTGAGTAATTCTCATTTCGGATCATATTTCATTACTGATAGTTTACTTTAAAACATCTTTTAATCGACGTTCTTATTTTGGACAGGGTAGTCTTGTTTTTTCTTTTTCACTTTTGACTACCGACCCTCGTCTCAAACATATGAAACTCTTAAATCTCACAGCTATATGCAAGTTATTTCTTTTTGCATGTAACAAGTTAGATGTAGATAATTAAAATTAAGGATGGTCTAAAACACCATGAAAATAAAAATACCCAATCCAAAACAAAAAAATTGGTTAAGGAACTATTCAAAGCAAAACATTGATAATAAAATATTATTTCGTGACCTTGGGTAACAGATCAACAGAGGATAGGCGGAAAAGTATCGTTTTTCCCGCCTATTCTGAGAACGAGATGAGTTCGAGTCGTAAAGCCCAATATATTGTATGGTATTTTACTATGAGATTAGGACTGGTTTATATAGTCCCCAAACATAAATGTGGAGTTATAACCTTAACCCCGATGGTGCACAGGAAGTTACTACAATACCCCTATGATGCTAGAAACCCACATTGATGTGGTCCTCCAGAGTTCCTGCCGCTAGTTTGTAAGTGTGGTTGGAGCGGCCCAGTGATATCTTCTCGAGAAATATTCCTCACTAGCGACGTAACCTTCAAGCTTCATTTGCCATGATCGAATAGTACATTTCTCTTGCAGTGGGCTCAAATATTTTCTTTTCCGAACACCGGTTATTTAGTATTTAACTGTCACATTAAGTTAGCCGCAAGTAAAAATCAGGTTGGTCAGTAAAAAGGGTATCTGCCATAAGTAAAAGCCTCTTAGGCTGGTAATCTAAGAGAGTGTTTCGATAGAACAGGGATGATGTTTGCCTCGTACAACAGATTACCTAAAGTAAAATTTTCTCTTCCATTATTCTCCACGTGGATACTGATACACAACAAGCATTCACGCTAGTACATTTATTTACTTTTTTGGTTTAATTCACGCTGTTCTCTCACTGGAAATTAAGTCTCCCGTCGGCGAGATCTTTCACGAATCCGTTCAACGAGCGGCGCGACGAGCCACCGTCCTGCACGGCGCCACGGCAAGCCTCGCGCAGCAGCGCGGCCCTCCTCCTCATCTCTCGGCTCTCGCCGTCGTCCGGATCCATCAGCCTCGCCGCGGCGGCACGGATCGCGTCCCTGCCGACGACGACGCCGCCGCCGTCGTCCTCCTCCCTCCTCTGCTCCGACAGGTTGACGCCGATCCTCCACTCGTCGGCCACGACGCGGGCGTCCACCACCTGATCCCAGACGACGGGGAGCGCGAGCAGCGGCACGCCGGCGAACACGGCCTCGAGCAGCGAGTTCCACCCGCAGTGGCTGAGGAAGCCGCCGACGGAGCGGTGGCACAGCACGCCCAGCTGGTCGCACCACGGCACCACCAACCCGTTGCCGCCGGCGATCCGTCGCAGGTCACCGGCGCTGGCGCTGTCCCTGGCCACCCAGAAGAACCTGACCGCGCTGTCGCGCAGCGCCACGGCGACCTCCTCCAGCTGCGACGGCCACATGGAGACGACGCTGCCGAACGAGACGTACAGCACGGAGCGCTCCGGCTGCGCGTCCAGCCAGGCACGGTGCTCCTCGTCGTCGATCTTGCTGGCGCCGCCGTCCAGCGGCATGTCCGAGATTGAAGGTCCGACTGGGTACACCGGGAACGGAACCGCCTGCGTGATTCTGTCCATGGCGCAGGGTTCGAGCTCGTAAAAGGAAGTGAAGAGGACACACTGCGCTTTACGCACGTTGACGAACGCCTCCGTTGTCAGCTTCATTGACCGTTCCCAAGACCGGAAGATCTTGACGTCAGAGAGCCTGACTGATGAGCAGCCTGGGACATATTGCTCCAAGGACTTGCGGCTTAGGTCTGCAAAGAAAAGAAGTAGAGCATATAATAAGTTATGCAATGTTAGGCCCTGTTTAGTTGCAAAGTTTTTTTTTCCAAACTTCCAACTTTCCATCAGATCAAACCTTTCATACACACACAACTTTTCAGTCACATCGTTCCAATTTCAACCAAACTTCCAAACTTCAATGTGAACACCAAAATTGGAAGTGTGGTTGAAATTGGAACAATGTGACAGAAAAGTTGAAAGTTTGTATCAGAAGATGCAATTGCAAATATGCATGATGATAGGAATGCTTTAGCATAAGAATTTTAAAAATGCATTGTGACTATTAGTTCCATACTTGTATCTTTTTATGACTGAAAACTGAAATATGTTTCATCCAAAAAAGGGGGAAAAGAGGAAACTTCTCATGTACTAGAATCAAATACAAATATATTGTGGAATAAATCACTCATTTTCCATTATTTTATTGATAACAAGTACTTGTAGTCACTGAAAAAGCAAAGGACTTTACTTACTCAGGACACACCGACAAAGAAATATAAAGTTTATGAGAAAGGGTTGTGCACAATAAGCTAAGGAAGGGCTCTGTTTGTGACCTCATTTAATACAAGTAAAAATCTCTGTTTTGGCATCACGGCAGTAGACACGTTTCAGCAAACATTCCTAAAGTTCTTTCGACTGCATCTAACTTCAACACTTATGAACCTATGAAAAAGTTAATTGAGACAAAATGCATTTTGGTTTAGTTATATCCAACTTCAGAACTTATGAACCTGTGGAAAAGTTGACTGATAAAAAAAAAAGCATTTTGGTTTAGTTGTCCTAGTAATCAGATTATCTACTTCTTTGGTTTCTCCGCAATTCTACATTTTAATAGTGCTGTAGGGGCAACTAATTTATCATTTATGGACAATGTAGCAGAATAATGTTTTGACAATGGTGTACTTCCCAAAATTGAGGACCTCAAAGTCAAATCCCTGTAAGTTTCAGCCCCTATCTTCATTAAAAGAAGGTGCAGTTTTCATCTTAGGCCTTGTTAGATCCAAAAAATTTTGGCAAAAAACGTCACATCAAATGTTTGGACACGTACATGGGATATTAAATGGAAAAAAACCAATTGCACAGTTTGCATGTAAATTGTGAGACGAATTTTTTGAGCCTAATTACGCTATGATTTGACAATGTGATGCTACAGTAAACATTTGTTAATGACAGATTAATTAGGCTTAATAAATTCGTCTCGCAGTTTATAGGTGGAATCTGTAATTTGTTTTTGTTACTAGTCTCCGTTTAATACTTCGAATGTGTATATGTATACTTCAAAAAATTTACGCCCAAAGAACTAAACACACTCTTAGGAAAGAACAGTAGGACACTATTTCAATTAGAATTCACGAAGTAGCAGAATTCACTGACTGTGCATTTATAATTTGATTTCAGAAACATTAAAACATAAGATGATTCAGTTAGAAATTGTCTAGACCAAACTGAATATTGAAACAGTATGTTTGGATCATCCAAAGTTCTTGGAAGCATACGATATCTTAATTTGTTTCAACAAGAACATACCCCTATATTTGAAATCCCCAATATTTGTCATTTTCAAGAGTAGAAAAGGTGCTACACACTCGAAATTTGACGTAGATGTCTAGAAACTATTGTGGAAATCTCACATGAAGTCGGAGACATCGTGGAAACTACAGTAGTGTTGATTTAAAGAGAGAAAATTCAAAGCGAGAAAATCGGAGACAAGGACTGAAGCCAAATACCTTGCTCGCCCTCCCGGTCATCCACCGGCGGCCAGAGGTGGATGTTGTAGAGCGCCCAGAAGAACGTGGCCGCCATGGTCCACAGCGAGCACACCGGGATCCCGCGCGCCGCGCCGGCCGGCACGCCCCACGCCAGGTAGGTGTCGGCCACGATCGCGTCGGGCCTCCGCTCCAGCCGGTCGAGCAGCTGCTCGACGGCCACCCCCATCTTGGCGTCCACGGCCTCGAAGAAGCCGGCGGGGTCGGCGCCGCGGCCGTGCTCGGAGGGGATGACGTTGGGGATGGTGGCGAGGCGGACGCGGCCCGCCGGCGGCAGCGTGGCGGGCACACCGGCGGAGGCCAGCAGCCCGTGCCACTCCTCCGTGACGACGACGGTGACGGTGAGCTCGCCGTCCGCGGCCGCGAGGAGGCGGCACGCGGCCAGCATGGGGTTGATGTGGCCGCGGCCCGGGTACGGCACCGCGACCACGTGCCGGGACACGGCTGTCGACGCCATGCTAATCTCTATCGGACTATCTCTGCTGGAATTTGTGTCTTCTTGGTGGAACTAATATAAAGGCAGCACAGATTGGAGAGCTTTTGATACACTGTAGTACTTGATAAGTGATACATAGACCCAGCTGTGAATTGTGAGGTCAGAGCAAACAAAGGAGAACAAATTGGCTTGTCATTTCTTCTGCTCCCTCCGTCGTAGCAACCGACGATCCAATCCTATATGTCCAAATTCGCAGTGGTTGCTACATATTGAGATGAAGAGAGTACAAACTAGTTATATAAGGTTTACTTTGTGGAACCCAAATATCGATAGTTATGTGAGGTTCACTTTGTGGGACCCAAATATTAGTGGGGTGGTGCTTGTGACTAGCGAACATTTCTTGCTTCCATATCCCAAATTACATGCTATTCCGGAGTTGAACTCCATTGTTGCTCTTCTAGTGAACAATTAACAGCAAAATTATAGCCCTTAAGGGTTTATTCGGTTTGGAGGGGATCCGGTTTGGAGGGGATAGAAGAGTATTAGAGGGGATGTGGAATAAATCTCCTTCAATCTCTTTTTTATGGGGATTAACCGAACAAGGCCTAACGATGTTATATTTCCCTACAGTACTGCCATGGTGTCACCTTATTAAAACTGATTATATTTAATCTTAACATAGTATTTAATCTTATATTGAAAAAATAATCCCTGTGCGTTGGGTGCACTGTACACTTAGTTCTCACATAAACAGATAAGCTATAACAGTACTGCCATGGTGTCACCTTACCAATTACAGTACTAGCTCTCTACTATGGTTTCCATGCTTCACAAGCAACGCCGCTTCTCTTGTAAAAATGCCTCTAGTTTACTTCAGATAAGTTACCCAAGCTCAAGGCTGGGAAGTACTCATCAACAAAATCACCACAAACAGATCGTACTAGCAGACCTGCAGCGATCATCATACTTTAAATGAATCCACTATGGTCTTGAGAACTTTCTCCGACGACTGCCACTGCTTGTCGCTGGCACTTGCGACGAAGAGCACCACCGTGTTCCCCTTGGCAGTCGCCTTCGCCAGATTGTGAGAACCGGTCAGTGCCAATGGAGTCTCTAGCACATAGCTGTAGTACTGCACCTCAGAAGAATTGCCCGTGCATCAGAGTTCAGAAACATTTAGCACTCCAAAGACCGTTGATTCAAATAGCTGCACAAGTAGTGTGCAAGTTGTTAGGGAAGTGATCAAGTGAAGCTTACAGTTTGGCCATCGATCTTCTCCACGGAGGTATCGACGAGCTCGTCGGAGTCGAAGGTGTTCCCGGTGACAAAAGGCCCCAGAGAGGCGATTAGCCTCTCAGGGCTACCGATGTCCTCAATCGTGGCGTTCGGCCTGTTCGTCAGGCGGATCAACGGCGAGGCCACCACCTGCACCTTGCCCTGCTTGTCGTCCTCGAATTTCACCTCCACCCACGGCTCGGCGCACTTGGGCTGGCAGTAGTTGCCGGACAGAATGTTGGCCACTCGCGTTTGCTTCCAGGTGGGTGGCAGAATGAACTCGTAAGGTTGCACATTGCCTGGAATTGGTGAACAATCATATTGAGTGGATTCAACACATCTCAGTATGTCACACAACTAAATCAATTTCTCCAGGCAGAGACGACAGCTAACCAAATCAGAAGCCAGAAGCCAAGCAAGCACTTACCAGCTCGAAGTGCAGGAGTGTCCTTGGAAGTAGCCCGGAAGAACACGAACCCGGGGTTGGACGCCGCCGGCGGCAGGACCGCGCCGACCTCGACCTCACGCGCCTCGGCCGGCAAAGGCGCCTTCAGGAACGCCGCGCCCAATGCCGCCCCCAGCAACAGCTCCCTCCTGTGGCTGACAACCGCCGCGAGGGGCGCCGGCCGCGGGGCAGCGCCACCAGCGGCAACGACAGCGGCGGCGCTGTTGTCGTGGGTGGCAGAAGAGCGCCCCGAGCAGGAGGTGGACGGCCGGAGTGCACGGAGTAGCGGGGAGAAGACGGAAGAGGAGGCCATGAATGAGGACGCGTCCGCGCGGGCTCCGTGTCGTGTCTGGTCCGCGCGCGCGAGCGCCACCGGCTCTTTATCCAGACGCCGAGCGCGATATTTTTCTCTCTCGCAGGAAACGAGACCGCAACGACCCGTAGACGTACGTACGCGCGGCTCAGCCGTGTCCTCTTGTCAAACTGGTTGGGATAAGATAAAGGAGCGGAGCCCGGCAAAGCCGAGCGGCAGCAGAGAGCACAGCTCGGCAACACCATGGCGCCGGCAGCGCTAGCCGCTCCCATCGCGTCCATTTCCCCCAGCTCCGCCGGGAGGGTCACCGCCGCCGCCGCCGGCCTCCGCTCTGCCAGGATGGCCAGCTCACCTGTAGCCCAGCCCATTGGTATTGATTGCTCCTTCCTTTTCTTGCCCTCGCCTCTCGGCCTTCTTCACGGATGTCACCTGTCTAACCTTTGTTGCTGTTCTTGCAAAGGCGAGGCAGTTGTGTTACGGCCCAACCAGATGTTCAGATCAGTGCTGCGACAGCGGAGGCGTCTGGTGGTCCGAAGCAGCAGCTCAGATGAAACCAATTCCACCACCGAAGAGAAGGTATATCCACACGACCACACGCCTGATGAATTGAAAAAAAATTAAAGCCTGAACCCAACTGTGACGACCATGTTTTGTTCACAGACGCCATTCGGATACACGAGGAAGGACGTGCTGCTCATCGGCGTCGGCGTGACACTCTTAGGCTACGGCCTCAAATACGGGCTGGAGGTGACGTCTGTTCTTTCTCTCTTCTCCATCACTACTCCAGTTCGCTGCTTCTTGGCTTTGACTTCATCATCAAGTACACTTCACTGACGAACATGTATGCCTTCCCTTTCACATCCTTGCCACAACTGAACACAGCTGGTCGGAGTCGATCCCTTGCAAGCAGGAAACGCCGTCCAGCTGATCATCGTGCTCGGGATGACGGTGGGGTGGATCTCGACGTACATGTTCAGGGTGGCCAACAAGGACATGACCTACGCCCAGCAGCTCAGGGACTATGAGAAGCAAGTCATGGAGGTTTGACACTTGTTCATTCTAGTATGCAGTGTTTGCTACTACCAAGAGTATGAGTGACTGACCTGAAGTTTCTTGCTCTTTGTTCCAGAAACGATTGGAGAGCTTGACAGAGGCTGAACTGCAAGTTCTGCTCGAGCAAGTAGAGGAAGAGAAGCAGCGGCTGACTCCAGTGAGGGATCAGGGTGTTACCTTCACTAGGAAAACGGAGGATCAGGCGAATGCCAGCTAGAACACCTTGATTCTGTAATTAGCTAGCTCTCCTGCACTGTTAGATAGCTTGAATTAAGAACTAGCGGTGGATGTGGATCGTACGTCATACGAATGACCAGCTAATGTCTTCCATGTTTGTGCATCATTCTGAAATAAAAATAGTTGGTAATTCTGCTTATCCAGATTTCCAGACACGTTTATCTTTGGATAACCCAATATTTGAACAAAATAAACATCTGAATACATAAATTGCTTTCACAACAAACATTTCGGCGTGCTCCACCGCTCTTACACTCTAAACTTGCTAATAAAACAGTAATGAATAGATAAACTACTTGTGCAGTAGAACAATATCATTATTTAAATCTCATCAGAACTGCAGCGAAATTTTTTTGTTAGAAATAACGAGATAAATGCATTAACATATGAATTTCCATGTTATACTTCAATTGCTTTGGTATTGTGTCGGGCAAAGAGGAATGTGCAGAAAAATCCAGAGGGTTCTGAGCAACCGTAGGAAGTATAACATGGAAATTATTCATCACTTTATCTACTCCCAATACCAGGGAAAAAAAAGAACTAGATGTAATGGTATATGTATCTTACGAATTTGATTGAATGAATCTGAATCTTTAGCTGACGTTGATCCTCAGCAGGGACTGATCAAATCCCAGCATAGCATGATTCACTAATAAAAATGCCTCTTATGGTTAGTACAAGGTAAAAACAACTGTAGGATGCATGTAGTACTACATTAAGGTTAACGAAATTTCCTTGGAAACGATCTTGACTGAATAATTCTTTGTTTAAGGAAAAGAAATAGGGTACAATACTTGCACTGTTGCCTATTAAGCAGCACTGAGTATATGCACTTCACCTGAAGGTTAACAAAATTTCCTTGCAAGTGGTTTCTACTGAATCGCCATTTATGTTAAGGAAGAAAAATATCTATACAATACTTGTCTATAGAAACACTGAGCTCATGAAGATTAACAAAGGAAATGCGATCTTTACTGAATCACCCTTCTTTAAGGAAAAGATATATACATAATGCTATCAAGTAACACTGAGCTACATGTATTACAACTGAAGGTTAACAAAATTTCCTTGGAAGGGATTTTGACTGAATCGCCTTTGGTGAAGGAAAAGATTTACACATTACTAGTGCTCTTGAGCAGCAGTGGGTTGCATGTGCTACATTGAACATCAACAAAAAAAAAAAAATCTCCTAAGCAATGTTTGACTGAATCATCTAGTGATGTAGAGAGAAAATATCAGATAAGAGTAGAAGATTCCCTTGGATACATACCATGTTCTTCGACACCTTAATCTCAGAGAGTAGATCAGACGAGCACTTCGACCTTCTTCTTCCCCTTGAGGAAGACCTCCCTGTCAACAAGCTCACGCATGTATCCATCAAACTCCACAGGAACTCCACCATTGAGCCTCTTCATCTCCAGAAACCACTTGCTATCTCTCGCCCAGAGTTCCTCAAACGCATCTAGGTAATGCACACTGCTGTACTTTGCCTTCAGCGCATCCAACAAGACCACGTTGATGCCCTCTCCCGCAACATACACCTGCCTTCCTCCTCCATTGAGACTCTCCTCAATCCTTCTTCTGAGGTTCCCATCATTGCCACCAACATGAACAGAGTCAAAATCTACTTGCATCCTTGATATGATACCATCAACAATGTCCATCAAGCTTGGCGCCGTGCGTATTGCTCCCTGCGGTGGACGGAGGACATGCTCAGCTTCGCCCTCGCACACATTGTACCAATAATTTCCTGGCTCCACGTCCCCAAATTTCCTAACGATCAGGGGATCCCTCGACTTGGAGAACTTGGTGGGCGCAACCCTGCTGTCCTCGATGATGCGGACTCCAAGCTGACCCTGTGCTCCCCACTTGTCCCAATCCTCCCAGAACCGCTTGTGTTCAACGATCCCGACCACGGATTGCAGGTGCTCAATGTCAATATAGAAGGCGAGGCGCTTGCCCTCCTCGGGCATGCCCCCGGCGTAGGCGGCGGCGAGACAGACGCTGAGATCGAGGACGAGGGTGCGGTTGAGGTAGCGGGCCTCGGCGATGGAGCAGAGGAGACTACGAAGATAATGCGGCATGGGCTTGCACCGGTCGCCGCCGCCAAGGTAAGAGAGGTACTTGCCCGCGGCGAACTGGGAGCGCGAGAGCGCGGGTGGGGGCGGCGGGGCGGTGGCGTTGGTCCCGCCGCGGCGGGGCTTGCGGGCGAGGGGGCCGGAGTGGTATTCCCCGATGGAGGTAACGGAGTAGGCGCAGGTGACGGGGTCGCGGGCGACGGAGAAGCGGCGGTAATCCTTGTAGTTGGCGGAGGCGGTGGATCGGGCGCGCCAGGCCATGTCGCAGGAGGACGACGGCGGGTCGCCGGGGACGGGGCGGCCGAAGCGGTTGAAGTGGACGTCGGGGAAGGCGTCGATGGCGCGGCGCATCATGAGGTGGAAGAGCTGCGGGTCGGCGCAGTCGAGCGTGGAGGTGGTGTCGCAGCTGGCCTGATCCTGCTGCTCCAGGTGGGACGTGGTGGGCGTCAAGGCGGCGGTGGGAGGGGAGAGGGAGATGGGGAGGTTGCGGAGGGTGAGGAAGAGGAAGGCGACGAGCAAGAGGGCGGCGGCGGCGTGGGCGGAGGAGGTGATGAGGGCGCCCCGCCCCAGCAACGGCCGGCTCGGGTCCATCCGGCGACGGCGACGGCCGACGGCGATGAGATCTGGTGGCTGATTGTGTAATAAAGCCCCGTCTGCAGGCGGCGGACGGTGGTGAACTTGTTTCTAGGAAGACGACGAACTGTTCCTCTTAATGGGCCTAACATGAGTGGGCCTAAGACGAAGGCCCATGATTTGGCCCAAGAATCGCATCTCGTCGTGGATAAGACGATAAAGCAACATTGTGTGGGGATAGCCATAGCCCTGCACCGCACCTCGACTCCCCAAACATGGCGCTCGCCCTCGTCTCGCCAATGGCGGCTCTCTCACTCCACTCCGGGAGGATCTCAGCGGCGGCTATCGGCGGCGGCCTCCGCTCTCGCAGGGCATCCCCGATGGGCGCCGCCGCCACCCCGTTCCTCCGGAGCTCCTTCGTCTCCTCCTCCTCCACGTCATCCGCCTCCGCCTCCCCCGCCGCGCTCTCTGCCGCGGTCTCGGCGTCGCTGACCTTCACCTCTGCCTCCTCATTTGCTGGTGAGAATGTGTACTTTACTCGTTCCTGATTCGCTTCGTTCTGTTGCTACCATTTGGGTTGGGGAACTAGATGGAGGAGAGAGTTGCCTGCAAAGAGAAAGGGAGGAATGAACTTTTGTGCTGCTGGTTTCGGCTTTAAGTACTGTACAATGGAGTGTTTATACTGTCAGATAGGTAGCGTGTACAGTTAATCAGTGCTTAATGTCAGAAGATAACTAAACTAAACTAGCGATTTTAATGCAATTGATATATTTGAAAGTTCTGATGGTATTCTGGCAATTTCCTGAGAAATCTTAAATTCAAACTCTGCCGTACTTGTTAGCTGCTGTACGCAGCTTGTTATAATCTGCAATGTCTGATCCTAAAGCCCACGCATTCTTATAGTTAACCATGTGCTAGAGAATTTTGCTTAAGATGTGGATTCCGATTAAGATTAAAAAAATTCACTTGTTTACACATCCAGTTTTTTAGTGTAAGAACGTGTATATATTCATAATTCAGTGATTAGTTCTAGATGGTTCCATGTTAGGAAACCTACACGGCTGAAAGTTTCTTTTCTTCCTCCATGTACTGTGATACTGATATTGTGATTTCCAGTAGTGCCAGATGGACTGTAGATTGTAGTACATTCTTGCGACAGGATCATGAAAACATCACAAAAACTCAGGAAACTCCACTTTTTGGAGCGAGCGCATGAGCTTAATTTAGTAAACTCATTATGAAATATATCATCTAACATAATTATACTACGAACTAACGAAATCACTGAATCAAGAATGTTTAACTGGACAACTCAACTTTTTAAACAGTTCAGTTACAATTAATAGCCTTGCCACCTAAAGCAAAACCAAAATGCTTCTAAAACAAGCCAATAACGTTAGATTAAAGGAACTATTGCAATGATATTATCCTTTTGGAAAATGAACTGTACTTTACATACTAGAGTTTTTTTCCAAATGATCTTAGAGAACAAAAACACAAACTAAGGGCAATCAAATAGCCGGTTTCTGTGCTGTACTGTTGTATTTAGCAAATCCATGTTCTTATGTATCAAACCATATTTGTTCCAACCTACAAATGATTTCAGTATCCTAATATGTTACATATTTCAGGTTCATCTTTGGGAATTGAATTCAGCTACAACAGAGTTACAACAGGAAGATCCCGGATTCTGCAGATTAGGGCTGGAAAGGCTGCTCTGTGCATGACCAAGAGAAATAGATCTAGGAAGTCGCTTGCCCGTACACATGGTTTTCGCAGACGGATGAGGACTACTGCCGGAAGAAAGGTCCTGAAGCGCAGACGCGCCAAAGGAAGAAGGGTTCTCTGCACAAAGACGAACTCCCCCACTGGGAAGAAACGAATGTTCTGATTGAATCGCATTCTAAGTCGCTCTTTGTCACAATTGTAAGTGTATTTTTTTATCCCACGTTCTCGGTTATACTCAACCATAACAATTGGTGCGAATCCTTCACCCGGTGTCCGGTTAATGTGTGAAGTACATTATCAACACAAATTCAAGTTAGCCTTTTTGCTTGTGCAGTATTTAGTAGTTGTTTGCTGTGGGAATATGTTCTCCTTGATCTGCATTGCCATGGTTTTCCTCTGATCTATCTTGACTGCATTCTGAGCATAGATTTTGTCAAAGGGCCTAAATGCTAACTTGAGCAGTTGCTCAAATAAACTCATCAATTTTTCTATTCTGTAGTAGAACGTCCCTTTTATTTTCTGATACAGTCCAGTGAATTTTAATATTCAGATCATCTCATCATAGTCACTCCATGCTCCACTGTGTAACACAATTTATCCACCAACTCTGTGCCAATCTCTTTGGTACACACTTATTTGTAAAACAACCTGATTGCCCATCCAATCCTCTGTCACCTTATAATTTTGCTACTATCAGGCGAAAAAATGGATAATATCCAGAACTCAACCTGGAATAAATGAAAGGCAACAAGTAGCAAAGAGAACATTTACATTCTAACAAACTGAATCCCTCCTCTTCTTCACTCGCATCGGCAAGCCGCCTTCCATCCTCAAGGTCACCGAGAACACAAGCCCTGGCCGTCCCTCGCCGCCGACGAACCTGAAGCTGAACCTCTCGAACACGCACGCCGCGATGGACTTCATCTGTATGTATGCCATCTCCTTGCCGAGGCACATCCTCGGCCCGCCGTGGAACACCGGGTACTTGAACGGGCTCTCCGGCCGGAACACGCCGTCCTCGTCGAGCCACCGCTCCGGCCTGAACTCCTCGCAGTCCGCGCCCCATAACTCCTCCAAGCGCGCCATGGCGTACGCGCTGTAGGTGACCTGCCATCCTTTGCCGACGAACGTGCCGTCCGGCAAGACGTCGTCGTTCTGGCAGCAGTGCGAGTCCATGGCCACGGGCGGGTACAGCCGCATCGCCTCCGTGATGGCCGCGTGCAGGTAGTGCATCTCGCGCAGCTCGTCAAAGCTGAACGCCGCCGCGTCCGTGCTCCCGCTCGACGCGCGCACCGCGCGGATCTCGCGCGCGATCCTGTCCTCCACGTCCGGCTGGCCGGACACCAGCCAGAAGAACCAGGTCAGCGCCGACGACGTCGTGTCGCGCCCGGCGAGGACGAAGTTGGTGACCACGTCGCGGAGGCTCTCGTCGCTGTGCTCGCCGGTCGCGGCGAAGCGCGACAGGAAGTCGTCCTTGCGCGCCAGCCCCGCCGCGCCCCTCTCCCTCCGCTCGCGGACGATCCTGTCGGCGTAGCCATGGATCGTGGCGAGCGCCTCCCGCATCCGCCTCTCCGGCTCCAAGTCGAGCAGCCTCTTGGCGCGCCACGCCCACTCGACCGGCGACAAACCGCGCCATGAGGATGTTCTGCGCGTCGTTGAAGGCGCGCAGGAACTCGGTCCGCGCGTTCGTCCCCATCCCCTCCTCGGTGAGGCACGCCGGGTCCTCGTCGAAGGCGACGCAGCAGACGTTGTCGAACGCGAAGCGCTCGAGCACGTCCTGCACGTCCAGCGTCCGGCCGTCGCGCTCCGCCCGCGTGAGCAGCGGCAGCAGCCTATCGACGACCTCGGACCTGACGGTGTCGACCACGAAGTTCCTCAGCGAGCGCTTGTTGAACTCGTAGCTGGCGGCCTTCCGCTGCCACAGCCACTGGTCGCCGTCGGAGTTGAAGATGCCGTGGCCGAGGAAGTCCTCCATGACTGACACCACGTACTCCCCCTTGGAGTAGTTCTGGAAGTTGGTCTTGACGATGTGTTCGACGTTGGCCGGGTTGCCGGTGATGGCGCCGGCGATGAGGCCGAAGCCCTTGAAGTTGAAGGACATGGTGTGCGTGGGGCAGCGCGCCACGACGCCGGCCGACCACTCGAGGAGGCGGTGCTGGTTCCTGACGAAGTGTGGCAGTATGCCGACGATCGGGTAGGCCTTGAGGCCGTCGGCGCGAGGCTGCTTCCTGGTGCTGCCATGGCGCAGGCAGAGGAAACAGAGCAAAGGAAACAGCAAGAGGAGGAGCAGGGGAACGAATGAAGTCAACGAGAGCTCTGTGCCCATGTCGAATTGGTGATTTTGGATTGGACGATGGAGATGCCAGCCTCGTGAAGTCCGCAGAGGCGCAGATTATGGAGTGATGTTGCTTATTTGATTAAGTTAGTCGATTTGTTGAGTGTGAGAATTTTCAGAATATGCCATCGAATTCGCACTACTTTCAAAATATGCCATCCAATTCATGCTACTTTCAGAATACGCCATCGGAGCACGAATTTCCTTTGTTCCGTGCCACTCCGTCTCTTCCGTCCGTAGCACCGTCGTCTTCTCCGCCCGGCACCGCCGTCGTCAGTCCGCCACCGCCCGCGCCGACGCCCGTCCGTCGCCGGCATCGTCCATCCTCGTTGGCGTCCATCGTCGTCGTCCACGGCATGGCATGGGCGTGGAGGGAGGCGAGCGCGACGCGAGTGCTAGCAGCGGGGCGAGCGCGGCCGCGAGTGCTAGCAGCGGCTGCGGCGGCGGGCGAAGCTGACTGTCTGCGTCTGCGTCTACTACCGCCCGAGACTGGACCTCGTGTGCGCGCCTTGTGAATTTTGAGAGTAGAGGGCGGCCGGTAAAAACTCCCTGTATGTTGTTGCTGCTGCACGTACTTGGTCCAGATGATGAGTGTGAATTGGCAAGGACGGAAGGGAACGGAATGGGTAGGTAGTAGTTGGATACTTGGATTGTTCAGAGGAGGACGTCGGACTTGGCGGGGAGTCGCTTGTAGAAGTTGAAGGGGACGGATGGCGAACGCGGCCGCGAGTGCTAGCAGCGGCTGCGGCGGCGGGCGAAGCGGCGGCTGCGGCTGCGGGCGAAGCGGCTGCGGCTGCAGAATAGGGCGGCTGCGGCGGCGGGGAAGGGGTGGGGGAGAAGCCCCTTGTGGATGGTGGGGCGAGGCGGAATGCGGCGGCTGTGTACAATGGGGGGGCGGCGTCCGTGGTGGTGGGGAGGAAGATGAGGAGGACGAGGACAGGGCACCCTCGCCGGCATGCTCCAACCGGAGGACGCGATGCGCGGGCGGTGGAGGACGACGATGGCGGTGACGGCGAACGGACAACGCCGTGGCTGACACAGGCGCGCGCGGCGCGGGCGGTGGACAACGACGATGCCGACGACTGACGCCGGCGCGGGCGGTGGCAGACTCCTTCCCTCCGCGCCCACCGAGCCGTGGACGACGACGACGACGACGGACGCCGACGAGGATGGACGATGCCGGTGACGGACGGACGCCGGCGCGGCTGACACGGGCGCCGGCGCGGGCGGTGGCGAACGGCGCCGGGCGGAGAAGACGACGGAGCTATGGACGGAAGAGACGGAGTGGCACGGAACGAAGGAAATTCGTGCTCCGATGGCGTATTCTGAAAGTAGCACGAATTGGGTGGCATATCCTGAAAGTAGTGCGAATTCGATGGCATATTCTGAAAATTCTCAACTGTTGATGCTTAATCAACGGTCCAACATTGAACTGGGTTACTACTTTGGCCTCAGTAAGTTAGACGAAAAATGCTTCGTGTTCTTATCCAAATATCTCAGTCACCTCCTCCACCACACATTCCCTCTTCTCAAAGTCTCTCTCTTTTCAACGCCTCTACACAGGGGGTTGCAAGCCAAGGCGAGGCGTCGTCGCTGGTGTCGACACCGGAGCAAGGCGGCACGTGATAGGGAGGAGGTACTCGACCTTGCTGGCGGCCACATGACGACAGCGGGGCAAGGCTGCGCGTGGTAGAGAGGAGGCGATGGACCTCGTCGGCAACCACACGACAGCGGCGGGGCAAGGCGACGCGTGGGAGGGAGGAGGCGATGGACCTCGTCAGCGGCTACACGGCGGGGTAGACAACATAGGATTGAGGAGGAGGTGCTGGACCTCGCCAGCGATCACACGACGGCAGAGTGCAGATAACGCAGGATTGGGGAAGAGGCGCTGGACCTCGCTGACGGCCACACAACAACGATGGTGATGTGGCAGAGGTGCTAGATTTGGCTGTCGGTGAGGACTGGACAATGCGACTGGTCTTGGGCAAGGTCGCCCTCCTCGTGCCACTATTCTTCTCCCACAAGCATCAATTTCTTGGTTCTAGCAGCTAGCCGTAGAAGAAGAAGACAAAGATGGGTTCATTTTATTGGAGTTTTAGTGATGTTGCAGCATATTGTTTTATCTTGTTGCATTTTATTGTATTAAGGTGTTTAATTTTGTTTGGATTCGGTGTTGCATTTTACTGATTCTTAGTGTTGCAAGCAACCTATTTCAGATGTTGCATTTGATTGAAACAATTTTGTTCAAGCAATGAAACATTTTTCCTCGATTGATGAAACATCTGAAACATTTTCATTGAAACATTTTTCGTGGAGTGGTGCAACATGTGAAACACTTTGTGATAATATAGTGCAACACCGTCCGATCTTTTGCAATAGTTGAGAGTGCTTCTAGATATAAATTTCTACACACTTTTGTGGACTTCTATGTTTACAAACTGTTTTTCTTTCTTTTTTTTTTTGCAAACCGGGCTAGAGATGCCGGCCAATTTTATTAAGGATTAGGAGATAGTTTTGTATGGTAAAGCAACAAACATAGTTGTGCATATCATCTACTATCCTTTACAACACACCGAAGAAAAGAGGAGAAGATGAACAATGTTAAATGTGGCAAAGAATAACGGTCATGAAATTAGTTTGAGCTAATTCAAATCCCATGAGAAGCAACGGTCTACTTCTTATCTACTTCCTCCACCTCAGAATAGGTTAATCTATTACAGATGTGATATATTCGTCAGATTTACAGAACTAGAATATGTGACATCCCGTAATAGATTAACTTATTCTGGTACGGAAAAAGTATAGTTTCAAGGGAAATCCTCCCCCCCCCCAAAAAAAAAAGAAGACTCTTTGATCACGAAGGGCCAGACGATGAACATTGGATGCAATCAGAAACGAGTTTGTCCTCGTCCTTGGTTCCCGCGCCGCTCTACCACGTAAGAGCTTTGATTGGGATAATATTAGAATTTTCCCAACATGGGCACGCCGAAAGTCATGTGGACTTCGGGAGCTCATGTAGTCATATGTAATGATGATGAGAGAGGGCAAGAATATGCGACCTTCAGATGTTGGCCAAAGATTCGCATATCATTGGTCATCCTCTCCATCTCTGGTGAACTCCAATGAGCTAATTTTGTGATAACAAATGGTTGAGTTGGGTTACAGGGTGGGAGGAGAAATGAATTCTCTAGCATTTGATTCTTTACTAACAAAGAATTTATTGGTACACTTGCAAAGTACCCTAGAAAATCGAAGCAAGAGTTTGCTAATTGATTTAGATGGATCCTTTGTGGTTGAGTCCAAAAAGAGAAAGAATATTGCCACAAACGGACAAGGTTAGGAGGAGGAAGAGGGGGAGCTTTTGAGTCTAGAAGGATGCTCGGAACGACAACTACGAGACGGTTGGTGATGAGCACAGTGGAAAAAACGAGGACGTGGTGGTGCCATCGGTGTAAATGGTTAGAAGACGATATGTAAGATCAATGATAAGGGAACCAAGGGAAAAGTGGTCAGGAGGCCCGGCAACTTGATGTGGCTGGGGAGGAAGAGGTAGTGGTTATGAGGTGACGATTGTCCGCGATGATGGTGCCATTGGAGTGGCCAACAGAGATGAGGACAATGCAACAGATGAAGAGCCCAGTAGAGGTGACGATGACATGTTGTCTTCTCATTTGGATTTGTTTATTAGATGAAAAATAGGTAGAGAATGGTGTCCATGGTTTGATCTTGATTCAAGGATCATAGAGACAACTGTTTGGAGGAGGAAAAACATTTCAATGCCATTTGGATGATCCCTTTACATAGAGTCCTTATATATAATTGTTATCACTTTTTGACGGATCCGGCTCCTCTGCTAAAGGCAGAGGAGCCTTTAGGTGCTAAAGGCAGAGGAGCAAAGTAAAATGTGTCTTGTGCTACAGAGTAAAACAGTGATTTGCAGTTATTTATTGTAGCAACTGTGACAAACAATAGCGATCGATCTCGTTCGTTCGCTGTAAATCAGACGGCTGAGAATACCCTAAAGTCACAACACTGTATTTCTCTGACTTCACTGTGGGATCTTGTTTCCTTTTCGACGTATGAGAGTTGTAACTACATCTCGATGGTAGAAAGTATTTTTTTAACATCTAAGATCACTAGGTGTATGCATGTTTTTCTATAGTTGTATAATTTGTTTTATAAAATTTGACAGGATATATTTTAAAATTTTGGAAAGGGAGAGACCGGATAGTCAGATAGATTTTAAAATTTCGCTCGTGTTGCCAACCGCCAAACGCAGCTGCAGAACTAACTTAAGCCCGGCCCCCAACTGCCCAATATGTGTGGCCGTGTGGGCTATAACGCCCATTCGCCGCTCGGAGAAAAACAAGAACATCAATCAGGGCAAGTTTTATAAAAGAGGTGAATGTTGCATCTAATCTTGACCACATCATCAACTAATAAATGTAGAGGTAACATGTACAATATATCACATCTATACTAATTCTAATACACTAGCCCCAATATTTGTTTGCCTAATCTACTCTTCCTCTCTCTCCTTTTGTCTTGAATTTTGTGTAGTGGTTGCCTCTTGCATAAGAGGTGGCTCCTTTTCTCTCTCATCTCATCTCTCCACCTATAGATGGCCATGTGGGCCGCCCGGCACGGCACGGCCCAGCCCAGCCGTGCCTGGGCCGAGGATTGTCAGGCCGACACAGCCCGACCGACGCACCGGGCCGTGCCGTGCCAGCCCACGTGCCGCACTCGCGGCCCAGGCATGGCCCAACACGTCTCGGGCCGGCCCAAAGGCATGATGGGCCATCGTGCGTTTCCTCAGAATAAGTCTAATTTTCCTCCCTCCTATTGGGCTATGACATATATATATATATATATATATATATATATATATATATATATATATATATATATATATATATATATATATATATATATATATATATATATATATATATATATACATACTCATCTTCTTCTATGGCAATAACAAAGCCAACATCAAGCTCGATAACATTGATATCGAAGTCTGAGATTGAAGGTTCGTCGGAGTTGTCTTCATAGGTAGCATAGACAACATTTTGAGGTTTTGTCCTAGGCCTAGAATCTAGACTGACAGAAGGTCTAGACTGGAGAAAGGCTTTTTGTTTTGAAGCAAATGTTATCTCAACTTCTCCGTCTGGTGTTTCAATCAAGGATTCGACTTCTGATTGATCCATAGACTTAGGTTCAACAGCTTGAGATAAAACCCATTTCTCAGGCAGGGTGATCTCATCCCATTTCAGGGTTTTGGGGGTAGTACATCTGTTATTAGGATTGGTTTGAAGGAGAGTGGTTAGGTCTTTTGGTGTATAATGTTTGGCACAAGGTGCTTAAGTTGTCATGGCTTTGTAGTAAACCCTGTAGGTAACGGAGATGTTTTCACTCCCTGGTTCTAGTTCATAACCAGATGTTTGTAAGTTGAGAGTGAGAACTTTATGGATATTTGTGTCTAGGGCAGGGCAGTGACTAGGGGTCTAGTCACCAGATATGAGGATAGGAATGCAGTGTTTATATGCAATCTTGGATGTGAGATTAGTATGAGACAATTGGATGGCAATCCAGGTTGTTCATTTTTTTATTTTTTTTTATTTTTATATTATTATGCAAACATAAATGCAGTACAGGAAATAAAGACAAGCTGTAAATACGAATTATGTACAAGATATAAAATTAGATATTTAGAACATAGTAGGTTTATATAGAACGGTCCAGGTGTTCATTCATATACCTTGGTAGGTTGAAGGTAGATCCTTCTGAAGATTACACCAAGGACTTGGTACAACACGTTCGTAATTATATAGGTACAGGACTCTCACAAGGACTCTTACATAGACTCTCACACTTAGACTCTCATGAGTCTTTTATTTAGGTTATACTATAGTACTAACACTTAGATGGAGTGGAGTGGAGTGTGATGGCTGGTGGAGAGGTTAGAGGAATGGTTGAGTGAGATGTGTTGTGTGCGAAATGCGATGCCTGTGAAATGTGATGGTGAGCCCCTTATATAGCGCTCGGTAGAGAATCTTCATGATATCTCTTCTTGACCTCAAAGAGTTTATGATACCCCTTTAGACTTTATGGAGAGAATCTTTGGTGATGACGCTTTAGACCTTTAATAAAGATGTCATAATATCGCCTTTTGACTATGGACTTATCTTATCTGGAATAGTGTAGATTCCTTATCTTGAATAGTGATCTTTGTCGGGGATGACAAGATCTTTATTCATTATCTTCGTTGATTATCATGGGTGTTGATTGCACCGTGTCGATCTCTGACGGCTCTGTTTTCTGAAACCACTGAGCCAGGCTTCTGTAGTAACTTTTCTTGGAGCATTCATTTCCAAAATCCGGTTTAATTATGCGCCCTGCTCCCTTGAAGTATTCATAACTTTGGTTGTAATATTTGCTGATAAAAATCCTTGTGATCTTGTTTTGGAAAACCAGCTGATATTCATAATCTGTAGTGATAGCTTCTTCAATTTCTGCAGCTTCAGAAAATAATCTCCAATTTTCATGATTAGCAATTGTTGTATATATTTCTTCCTCTTCATCCGATAGTTTGCTAGGACAGTCTTCTTGAAAATTAAATTGTCCATTCATGATATACATATATATAATGAATTGCTAGACGAACAGGTGGTGTGAATTTTGGTGGTATGGAGGAGAAGATAATCCTGTATCTTCCATGTCCAAGTCTAAGAGGGATATTTGTGTCTGAGAGGGATACAGAAAAATCAGGAAAGGTGTTAAAATAAACAGGACCATTACTGAGGCTGGCTTCCACCATGCCAAGTAATGAATCTTTGAACCTTTTATTTCTGCAATCTCTTAGACAAGCCAGAACAGAGACGTTCAAACCCTTTCTAGTCAAGGATCTGATAGCAACTTGTATAAGACCAAAGTGAAGGTAGTGATATTGATGTTTAGCTCTTATAGAATTGATTTCTCTTTCTGAAAGAAGATGCAGGGTTTCATGCGAAGAACTAATTGGAATAGTTTTTTCAATTGTTTTAATATAGTAGTCACTAAGTAACGAAAAAGTACCTACATGATATATTTCCTTAATATTAACCTTAGGAATCTTCTAGTTGGAAATACTTTTCTCAATATCCTCATAAGATATAGATGAAGCATTTAGACTAAAGATAAGAGAACTTTGGCACAAAGAAATGAGAGAACAAAGGAAGAACATCTTTTTCTTTGATTGGTATGAAAGTAGCCAAGTCAGACACTTCGAAGAATTCTTCAAAGGAAAAAACATGATGAAAAAAGAGCAAAAATCCGAAGCAGAAGATTTAACTGTTATCAAGAAGGTTTCTACAGAATGGGAGACAACCAGTGGAAACAAGGTAGACTCTGTTCATCCTCCATTTGAATCCATTCAATTATCTCATAATGGAGGAAAAGCTTGTCCACTAAAAAGTATTTCTAAAAATACATATAGAGAAACAGCAAAAGGTTGAACACATAGGACATTTGGTAGAACAACAAAATTATGCAAATATATCTCTACGTTCTCTTGGTCAACAAACAGATCGAATAGAGACAATCCTTATGGAAGGCTACAAAACAGAAAGACCTGAGGTAAAGATAAATATTCCCTCTAATTCTCAGTCTTCTAGTTCTCAGTCTGTTAGTCCTATGTTTGTCCCAACAATTGATCCTAACATCAAACTTGGAAAACAAAAGGCTTTTGGACCCGCGATTTCTGAAGAACTAGTCAGTGAGCTAGCCTAAAAACTAAATAATTTAAAAGTAAATAAAAATATCAATGAGATTTCTGATAATGAAAAATATGATATGGTCAACAAGATTTTTAAACCTTCTACTCTTACTTCCACAACTAGGAATTATTACCCTCGACCAACTTATGCAGACCTACAGTTTGAGGAAATGCCTCAGATTCAAAATATGACTTACTACAATGGCAAAGAAATTGTAGAATGGAACTTAGATGGCTTTACTGAATATCAAATCTTTACTTTATGTCATCAAATGGTTATGTATGCTAATGCCTGCATAGCTAATGGAAACAAAGAAAGAGAAGCTGCCAATATGATTGTCATTGGGTTTTCTGGTCAATTAAAAGGATGGTGGAATAATTATTTAAATGAAACTCAAAGACAGGAGATTCTTTGCGCAGTTAAAAGGGATGATCAAGGAAGGCCATTGCCCGATAGAGATGGTAATGGGAATCCAACCGGTAACATTTCTGATGCCTTAGCCACTTTAATCTATAACATAATTTATCACTTTGCCGGAAACTATCATGATATCTATAAAAAAAATAGAGAGCAATTGATAAATTTAAAATGTAAAACAATGTCAGATTTTAGATGGTATAAAGATACTTTCTTGTCAAAACTATATACCCTACCAGAACCTAATCAAGACTTTTGGAAAGAAAAATATATTTCTGGTTTACCTCCTTTATTTGCTGAAAAGGTTAGAAATTCCCTAAGAAAAGAAGGGGGAGGGAGTATAAATTATCACTATCTAGATATTGGAAAAATCACACAAAAGATACAATTAGTAGGGGCTGAGCTTTGCAATGACCTAAAAATCAAAGATCAACTCAAAAAACAAAGGATTCTTGGTAAAAGAGAAATGGGAGATTTTTGTTATCAGTTTGGTTTTCAAGATCCTTATGTCTATAGAAAAAGAAAAACCCATTCCAAACCTATGACAAAACCAAATGATAAAAGCAAGATGAGCTTTCAAGCTACCAAAAGAAAACCAAAAAGAATTTACAATAAGAATATAAGAACACAAGACACTAAAAGCAAAGAAACCATTTGTTACAGATGTGGCTTGAAAGGACACATAGCTAACAGATGTTTCAAATCCAAAGTTAAAAAAGAGATCCAAGCCTTGTTAGATTTAGAATCAGAAGATGTTAAAGAAAAACTTGAAGCAATACTAAATAATATAGACAATGACTCAAGTTCAGATGAAGAAAAAAAATGCAGAGATTAATTGTTGCCAAGACAGTGGTTGCTCTTGCTATGAGCCAGATAATTAAGAAGAAGAGTCTGATGAAAATATACTCGTTTTAACCAGTTTAGAAGAATTTGTTCTCGATACTTTTGAAACCATTCAAGATCCAGAAGAAAAAAGAAGAGTTCTCGAAAAATTCCTTTCAAGAGTCAAGACTGATAAGGATAAACTAAAAAAGGATATTCAAAAGAGCAAATTCCTCTCTATTGATGAAGTGTTCAAAAGATTAGATGAACAGAAAAAGAAGAATGAGAAACCAGATTTGATCAGCCTATTCGAAGACCAAAAAATTATGAAACAAGATTTAGAAGAAATAAGAAAGCGTCTATACATGTTAGAATTAAAAGAAGGATTCCATATGGAAGAAAAGGACGAACCAATTCAAGAAGATGATCAGGTTGTTGGAACCATTCAAAAATATATGAAGCAAAAATGGTACACAGAAGTTATGTATCGTTTTATTGACGGATCCTACTTTCAGCATATCACTTTAATTGATTATGGTGCTGATGTCAATTGCATTCGAGAAGGTATTATCCCTCATAAATATTTCTGTAAAGCCGCCCACAGAATTCGTGGGGCAGATGGAGGACTTTTAATAGTAGAATATCAAATCCCTGAAATCTATATTTGCATATCTGAAGTTTGCATTAAAACATCTTTTCTACTCGTTAAAAATCTTAAGCAAGATGTTATTTTAGGAACACCGTTTTTATCAATCATTCGTCCCTTCCTTGTCACAAACGAAGATATTCAATTTGAGATAATGGGCAAACAGGTGAGCCTAAGATTTTCGTCTAACACAGATGAGATTCTTGACCAGCTTGTTCAGACCAAAAGAGAACAAGTTGTGAATACAATATATCTACATGACAATTCCTTCCCATCATATCTTCCAAAATCTATGGACTTGCCAGGTAAGACATCATGGGAAGATAGATATTTATTAAAAGCTACTAAAAATTTTGAATATATATGCAGGGAAATGGCATCACAGAAGTCTGAATGGTTCACGAATATGAGTTCATGGAGACTGCCCCAACTGCCCAGAGGCCATGGAGAACGACTTAATCACAATTTCAGAGTAACAGAGCTACAACAAGGGTTATTAAACCTCTTGTGGCAGGCAAAAAACAAAAAAGAAAAAACTCATGCCTTAAATGGCCTGGCATATTATTTCAAAAATTTCGTGCCCTCAGATCAAAAGATAACAGAAAAAAGGGCTAAACTACAAGATATCCCTCATCATGAGGAGACGTTACTAGATTATCGCGAGGAGAAATCCCGTGATGGCCAAGATAAACTTCCCATGGAAGTTGAACAATCTATGGCAATAGATAAGAATACCAAGGTATTCTCAGATAAGATTTTGATCTCAACAGATCCTGCTTCGAGCATGGTTGCTTTCCACATAAATATCAATAACCTATTGCAATCTTTTCACATAATAAACCATCATCATCCACAAAAAGGCATGATACCATTCCCCAAACACTATACATACTGCATAATCATCCCAATTCATTCCTTCCACAATATATACTCCGGACCCAGCCAAAAGCACCATGTAGATCTTGTGCCTACAAAGATTCTTGCCAAAAGAAACTTAAAAGCCAAAATCCCATGAGTACCACATACGAAAATCTCCAACCTAGATTAAGCTTCAAGACGGAGCAAACTTTATCTTGCTTTGGGCAAGACATCCTCGATCTTGTTTGGCAAAAGTTTAAGGAGAGACAAATGAAAATATTCCTTGGACTCCAAGATTATTTCTTTGATCTCTTAGAAGGAAGAGAAAGAAACTCAGCCATACGAGTAATCATATATATGCTCCCTCTCTTAAGGCTAGATGATCAAGCAATCTCTGACCCATCCTATAGATTCCTGGTTCTCAAAGCTGAGATAAATCTCCAAAGATTCCGGAACCTACCCACATACAACCATGAAGAAATATCTCTCCAAACTATTATAGATCATGGTCTTGTGAATTCCTTCTATGCAACCCTCGATCAGATCCTACAATCTGATTTAGGAAGCGTTGTGAAAGATGTCTGCAGGAGACTTGGACATGGAAGATACAGGATTATCTTCTCCTCCATACCACCAAAATTCACACCACCTGTTCGTCCAGCAATTCATTATATATATATATCATTAATGGACAATTTAATTTTCAAGAAGACGGTCCTAGCAAACTATCGGATGAAGAGGAAGAAATATATACAACAATTGCTAATCATGAAAATTGGAGATTATTTTCTGAAGCTGCAGAAATGGAAGAAGCTATCACCACAGATTATGAATATCAGCTGGTTTTCCAAAACAAGATCACAAGGATTTTTATCAGCAAATATTACAACCAAAGTTATGAATACTTCAAGGGAGTAGGGCGCATAATTAAACCGGATTTTGGAAATGAATGCTCCAAAAAAAGTTACTACAGAAGCCTGGCTCAGTGGTTTCAGAAAACAGAGCCGTCAGAGATCGACACGGTGCAATCAGCACCCATGATAATCAACGAAGATAATGAATAAAGATCTTGTCATCCCCGACAAAGATCACTATTCAAGATAAGGAATCTACACTATTCCAGATAAGATAAGTCCATAGTCAAAAGGTGATATTATGACATCTTTATTAAAGGTCTAAAGCGTCATCACCAAAGATTCTCTCCATGAAGTCTAAAGGGGTATCATAAACTCTTTGAGGTCAAGAAGAGATATCATGAAGATTCTCTACCGAGCGCTATATAAGGGGCTCACCATCACATTTCACAGGCATCGCATTTCGCACACAACACATCTCACTCAACCATTCCTCTAACCTCTCCACCAGCCATCACACTCCACTCCACTCCATCTAAGTGTTAGTACTATAGTATAACCTAAATAAAAGACTCATGAGAGTCTAAGTGTGAGAGTCTATGTAAGAGTCCTTGTGAGAGTCCTGTACCTGTATAATTATGATCGTGTTGTACCAAGTCCTTGGTGTAATCTTCAGAAGGATCTACCTTCAACCTATCAAGGTATATGAATGAACACCTGGACCGTTCTATATAAACCTACTATGTTCTAAATATCTAATTTTATATCTTGTACATAACTCGTATTTACAGCTTGTCTTTATTTCCTGTACTGTATTTATGTTTGCATAATAATATAAAAATAAAAAAATAAAAAAATGAACAACCTGGATTGCCATCCAATTGTCACATACTAATCTCACATCCAAGATTGCATATAGATACTGCATTCCTATCCTCATATATATATATATATCCTCATATATATATAGAGAGAGAGAGTTAAAACAAGTCTATTTTACCTCCCTCTTCTTTGGGCTGTGGTACATAAATAGCTAAAATAAGTCTATTTAAGGTCCCTATTCTTTGGACAGTACATTTATATGTCTATTTTTAGTGCCAATACTTTGTGTGCCGGGCCTGGCCTGCCGGCTGTCACGCCCTAAAGTTTTCTGGGCGTGACACCGGCCTATCGTGCCGGGCCGGCTCGACCGTACCGGGCCAGCCCAGCGTGCCGGTGGGGAGGCCCAGGCACGGCACGGCGGTCAGGTCGGGCCGGCACGGGCCCGGCCAAAAAGCCGTGCCATGGGCCGGGCCTTCGGGCCTCGGGCCTTATGGCCATCTATACCTCCACCTCACTATTTAAAGCTTCGATTTTGCTATAGATTTGTCGTGTGATTTTTTCTCTCAGATTTCTCGTTTTTTAGGCCGTTCCATGTGTGCGAAGATCCGTGCGTATATATTGGGCTGGGAACCGCATAGGATTCGGTTGGGCCGATTCAGTCAGACGGTTAGAGTCGCTATTTTGTTTTTTTTTCGCTCTGAACAATCGACATGCACGATTTTCTCTCTCCTTCTCTCATTTGAAACTAAAATAAAAAAAAATTAAAAATTTACAGTCCTATATAACTAAAATTATATTTGTAAATTTAGTTGATATGGTATGGAAGTGCAATGTAATTTTGATAACAATATTGTGTAAGTAAATATCTATTTGTTATTTTCTTTAAAATATAAAATTACAGTCCCATATAACTAAAATTACATTTGTAAATTCAGTGGATATGACATGTAAGTGCACTGTAATTTTGATAACAATGTTGTGTAAGTAAATATCTATTTGTATTTTCTTTAAAATATAAAATTACAGTCCTATATAACTAAAATTATATAATTAAAATTACATTAGTAAATTCAGTTAATATGATATGTAAATGCACTGTAATTTTGATAACAATGTTATGTAAGTAAATATCTATTTGTTATTTTCTTTAAAATATAAAATTACAGTCCTATAAAACTAAAATTACATTTGTAAATTCAGTTAATATGATATGTAAGTGCATTGTAATTTTGATAAAAATGTTGTGTAAGTAAATATGTTTTTTTATTTTCTTTTGTAGTCCGTTGAATATAAATATAAAGGTAGAAAAAATCTGGGTGATTTTTTTTTTTAGAAATCACCCGACAAATGGATAGGTAATCCCCATTGCTACTTAGTGGATTGTGTTTTGATACCTATAGTACTTGCCCTCAGCCCCTCACTACAGGATACACGACTACACCAGTTCTGTTTTTATTCTCGAATAAGGTGAGATGAACGACACAAAAGTATTCTCGAATAAATCCAGTACTACTGTAGCAACTAAGTCGACCGTGAGCACAGTGCGCCTAGCAACACGCTGCTTGTTTACTCCCTGCTGGTCACTTTCATCGGCAAGCCGGCCTCCATGCGCAGTGTCAGCGAGAGGACAAGTCCTGGGTGCCCCTCTTCGCGGGCGTACCGGAGGCCACGATAGACTTCATCTGTATGTAGGCCATCTCCTTACCGATGCACATCCTTGGCCCAGCGTGGAATATATATGGGGTACTTGAACGGGCTCTCCGGCCGGAACACGCCCGCTTCGTCCAGCCACCGCTCCGGCCTAAACTCCTCGCAGTCCGCGCCCCAGATGTCCTCCATCCGCCCCATGGCGTACGCGCAGTACGTGACATGCCACCCTTTCCCCACGAACGTGCCATCCGGCAAGGAGTCCTCCTCCTTGCAGGTGCGCGCGTTGATGGGCACCGGAGGGTATAGCCGCATGGACTCGGTGATAGCCGCGTGGAGGTAGTGCATGTCGCGCAGCTCGTCAAGGCTGAACGTCGTGCTGCCCATGCCGCCGCTGATCGACGCGCTCCGCACCGCGCGGATCTCGTGCACGATCTTGCCCTCCACGTCGGGCCGGTCGGATAGCAGCCAGAAGAACCAGGTCAGCGCCGACGACGTCGAGTCGCGCCCGGCCATAAGGAAGTTGGTCACCACGTCGCGGAGGCTCTCGTCGCTGTGCTCGCCGCCCGCAGCGAAGCGCGATAGGAAGTCGTCACGGCGCGCCAGCCCGGCCTCCTCTCTCTCCCTGCGCTCCCGGACGATCCGCTCGGTGTACGTGTGGACCGTGTTGATCGCCTCCCGCATCCGCCTCTCCGGCTCCATGTTGAACAGCCTCTTGGCGCGCCACAACGACTTCGCCGGCGATAAGAACCGGGACAAGATGGTGTTCTGCGCGTCGTTGAACGCGCGCATGAACTCCGCGCTCTGGGGCGTGGCCATGCTCTCCTCGGTGAGGCACGCCGGGTCCTCGTCGAAGGCCACGCGGCAGATGTTGTCGAACGCGAAGCGCTCCAGCACGTCCTGCACGTCCAGCGTTCTGCCGTCACGCCCCGCCGCCTGCTCCAGCAGCGGCAGAAGCCTCTCAACGACCTCGAACCTGACGCTGTCCACCACGAAGTTTCTCAGCGAGCGCTTGTTGAACTCATAACTGGCGGCCTTCCGCTGCCACAGCCACTGCTCACCGTCGGAGCTGAAGATGCCGCGGCCAAGAAAGTCCTCGGCCAGGGAGATGAGCCCTTCCCTGGGGTAGTTATCAAAGTTTGTCTTCAGCACACGTGCTCGACGTTGGCCGGGTTGGCTGTGATGGCGCCAGCGGTGAGGCCGAGCCCCTTGAACGAGATGGTGTGAGTGGGGCTACGCTTCATGATGCCGGTCGACCACTCGAGGAAGCGGTCCCGATTCTTGACGAAGTGCGGCAGCGTGCCAACCACGGGGTAGGACTTGAGTCCATGGGCGTGAGGCTGCTTCCTAGGGTCCAGGTGCATGCAGGTAGAGAAAGTATAGGAGAGGCAGGAAGGGGATGAGGATGAAGAAGAGAGAGGTTGAGGTCGAAGAGAGTTCCATGGCAACACAGAGCGAAGTGATTTTGGCTTCCTACTTGCGTGTGGCGCTCTGCCGCTCCGATCTCTGGATCCTTGTAAATTGTAACAGCACATATGAATTCCTCGGTTTTTATAGCTAACTGGAGATTGCGGCAGTTTCTGTTACGCGAGATACGCAAGCACCTTCGCACTAAATTGGATGATAGCAGCCGGCGATTCCACGTTGTTTTTAGCGATGATAGGTGAGAAAGAGCAAGCCGCCGCATGCTCACGTACTCTAGAGAACACTTGCCGGCATCCGCGGCCCATGCCGACACCATTAACGATATGGCGTGCTCGCCTGCTCCCGGCGCTCGATCGGCCCGCTCAGTGGCATCTTCGGCGTGCATGCTGTGGAGTTCGACGGCAGCACGCTTGGCTGCCGTATTCCCGATCGATTCCCGACTCGGCAGCGACGTGCTCAACCCGCACGCTCCCTGGATCAGCCGCGGTGATCTTGAGCTCTGCTAAGCTGCAGTGGATGCTTTGCTTGCGGCTCGGAGCTCAAGCTAGTTCATCGTGAAAACGGTAACCCAGGAAGAAAGAAGAAGGGTGAAGAATGTTGGACAGAAGAGGAAAGTGGAATGTGAAGAATAGAATAATGCATTCAAAATTGTTATGCATATTTTTATTTTTTTTTTCAAAAGAAATGATCATGTCTATGTACTAAATTAATTGTTCATCAGAATCTATACACGCATCTAGGAAGTGGATTTTTATTGCTCGAGGGACACGTCCCCTCGTTTTGTGCATGTTATTCAAAAAGTTATCAAAAATTTTAAAAATATTTGTTAAGATATATCAATATATGATATATCTTTTCGCAAACATGCAAGTTAAAATTCGACTTGTACAATTCGAAACAAAAATAACAAATTTGACCGTGAATTACTCGTTCTATTCATAGTCAAATTTGTTATAATTATTTCTACTTGTATAGGTTGAATTTAAATTTGCATGTTTGTTAAGCGACATATCACATGTTGATCTATCATACTAAATTTTTTTATAACTTTTTTAGTGACATTAAAAAATGAGTGAATATCCTCTTAAGGGATGAATTGAGTTTTCCCATCTAAATATATTGGTTGTATGCAAACATAGAGTTTTTTATTTAATTATTTTATTGAATTTGATGGCAAAAGAAACATATTCTAAACTACATTTTTGGATGGTGGGAGTACTATTCTTTGAGGTGGAAGTGACATGTGTGCCAAGAGTTTTTTATTTAATTATTTTATTGATTTTGATGGCAAAAGAAACATATTCTAAACTACATTTTTGGATGGTGGGAGTACTATTCTTTGAGGTGGAAGTGACATGTGTGCCACATCAATTAAGGCATGCTACCATCGTTTGGTGCTCCAAGCCTCCAAAGTCTCATTGTGAGTTTGAAGTTGAACTATAGCGGTTCCACGAGATCATATCCTCTCGTTTATTTAAAAATCATTGTATCTTTTTAAATAATAGTAAATAACAATACTTTTTTCATATAATAACATATATAAATCACTCTAAAAACTTAATGAAAAATATCAAATTCAGCATATGAATACTATTCATATTTGTATTTATCTTTTTTTTTTCAAGGTGTAGATCGAATTTAAGATTATTTTTTGGTGTATGCATCATAGATGTCAATATACTCTACATCATTACTTTTTAAAGATTTTTTTAAAAACCTATTAGCAGTGCATTTAGGAGAAAAGGTATACGAGGGGTCATCCCCTCAAGTAACTAGAATATATTCCCGCCAATTACAAAGGAGTGCACATGAGTGAATTTGTTTTTTCTTTTGGATGACTAGTAATATACCCATGCTAAACGCTACATGCAATTTTATTTTATTTAATAACTTTCAAATTTTTATATTAGCAATCTATGCATTTGAGCTTAATTCAATTCATGTTGTACATCAAATGTATTTCACGGAAAGTACAATTATAAGATATTGTGTGGACACAATAAATCTTAACCAAAAATCAATTACATATAATCACATGGCAATATATGTTTAAAAATATGTTTAAAAGGTATAGATGTATTTCATTAACTTGTGGGCATAAACAAGTATAAAAAAATCCTGCAGGTAAATAACTACTCTAACGTTCTTAGCTTTTCAATGTTTCCTTAGGTCAATTCCATTCATTTTCCGTTTGGCTTATGTACTTAAAAAAATATTGATTTTTCTATGCGTGACACAAAGCACACGCCGGTCACTTCCCATTGAGCATATATCACGAGGGCGTGAATATAAACCGAAATAACAGTTTGATATGAAGCATATGTCAAATTAATAGTTTCACCATGTATAACAAGATAACAATTGTTGATCATCTCATTAATGTCTTCTTTCAAGATCTACATGGCATGGCTAATAAACTTTTAAGTATATCTTCCTCCCTTGCGCTACTCCCTCTATCCCATAAAAAATAAACCTATGACTAGACTTATGACCATATTCGTTGTAATAGGATAAGTCACATCCAATTCTAGATTTATTTTTTTTATGGAAGGAGCATATAGGATTGCATGTGGCTACAAATTGTTTGCATGTTCCCATTATAAACTCCTTTTCCTTTTATTAGCATTTTCACAAAACTTTCGGCTCAGATAATATAAATTTCAACTCAAATCATACGAAACTTTCGACCATGGCCCCATAACTTTTATTTTGAATTACAAAAATTTCAACTCAAAATCAAACTTTCATTTAAAAACTCAAATACTTTATAGTCAAATCATACAACTGTGACATCAAACTTTTATTTTGAATTAAAAAATCAATTCAAAATCTCAAACTTTCATATGAAAAGAGAAGGTGCTACTAAAAGGGAAGAAAGGAGTGTGTACTTTGGAATGCGGCAGTGCTAAATAGATAGCAGTTTGCGGTGCATGCAAAGAGAAAATTGCGTATCTATCATCGCATAAGATGGGATTCGCTCAAATACCATTGCTTAAATGGGCTTCGCTGGAATGTCATCCTCAACCAAGATGTCTTTGCTCAAATACCATCCCAGACGAAAATGCCCCTTAGCTATTCTTCTTCCTCCCTCTCTCCCTCCAATGGCTGAATAGGTCGCCGGCGGTCCGTCGCTCATGTCGTCATTGGCTGGCAAGTCGGAGCAGGGTGGCGGCGTGCGATGGCAGCCGGCAGAGACGACACAAGCGAGGCGGCGCGTGACGGCGGCCGATGAGTCGGGGCGTCTCCTCCCCCCCCCCCCCCCCCCCGCTCTCTCTCTCTCTCTCTCGTCGCGGCGGCGGCAGCACCGATCGCGACCACGACCGGCGAGGACGACGAGTTGGGGTTGGGCAGCGGCGCATGACGGTGGCCAGCCGAGACCACGCGAGCACGTGATGGCGGCTGGTGAGTCTGGTCGGGGCTGCAGTGCGCGACGATGTCCAAGATGACACGAGCGACGGCGGTGAGGCAGTGGAGCCGATGGTGGTCGCCGGCGAACTATTCAGCTGATGGGAGGGAAGGAGAGAGGAAGAAGAACTAAGGGGCATTTTCATCTGGGATGGTATTTGAACAAAGATACCTTGGTTGAGGATGGTATTCCAGCGAAACCCATTTAAACAATGGTATTTGAGCGAATCCCATTTTATACGATGCTAGATATACAATTTTCTCGCATGGAAACTATATGTGTATTAGAATTTCGAACCACGTATGGGTCTCCCTGTGTTAATTTGGATGCATAAATAAGGATAATTTGGTGTATTTATTATTTGATGAAATTTCTATTTGGTCTTAGGCCCACGCTCTGACGGACATTGTCGGGTTGTTACCATTCTGTAAGGGCATCCACAATATAGTCTAAAAGTGTCCATAAGCAATACAATATTTGGTTCAGCCACCTAGTAACATTGTGGAACTAGTCCATAGCAAAGAAATAACAAAAGCTACCCATAAGCATATGGGCTGCCCATAGAGAATAAAATATATTATTTGTCTCTACCTCTTCTCTCCTCCTACTACTATTTGCTATTCATATACATTGTGAATGTTACAATAGTTAAAGTTTGTATAAGTGGATCTATCTATATGGACTACTTTTGCTATATACATTGTTGTTGCCCTAAGAGCTGTGATGTGGGAGGCATCTTATCGAGATTGCTAAGGGGCGATCGATCGCCCCTAGCGATCAGGGTTCGGTCCCTCCTCCCTCCATCTGGTTTCTTTTTTGGCACCGCATTACTTTCCTATTTTAGTAAATTTGTGCACCAAAAGTTTGTACACCTCAAGTTTACACATCTAAAGTTTAGAGACCCAAAGTTTATAAGTCAAAAGTTTATATATCCGATTCAAATTTGAATTTAAATTCAAATATTTTTATATATAGTATTTCTATACATCTAAAGTTTATAGACCCAAAGTTTATAAGTCAAAAGTTTACATATCTGTTTTAAATTTGAATTTGAATTATATCCGATTCAAATTTGAATTTGAATTCAAATATTTTCTATATATAGTATTTCTATACACCTAAAGTTTATAGACCCAAAGTTTATAAGTCAAAAGTTTACATACCCGATTCAAATTTGAATTTGAATTCAAATTATAGTTTATAGACCCAAAGTTTATAAGTCAAAAGTCTGCATACCTGTTTCAAATTTGAATTTAAATTCAAATTTTTTATATATAGTATTTCTATACATAAATTTTTCCAACTTTTATTTTTTTTAAAAAAAATTTATAGTGTACTGTAATAGGAAGAGAAGAAGGGAAGGAGGAAGGAGTGTATAGCCGTATAGGGGGGAGGAGCGGGCGCCGCCCATTAGCTTTACCTGCATCTTATCCCCTTAGAGCAGGTACAATAACCGGCGGTACTGCTTCCGCGTAAGATTTTGTGATGATCTGGAGGAGAGAGGGGAAGAGAGAGAGAGTGAGCCGATGACTAATTTGTCGCCGGACTGCACGCGCCGGTCGAGGAGTTCATGGGGCTCGCCTAGATGCTTGCGCTGCCTGCCTTCGTGGCCAACTCCTGCGGCCACTGGACCACTGCCCTCAGCCTGCCGGCGTCGACGCACGGCCGCCGCGGTCTCCCACATCCGTCGCACGGTCCCCGTCACCCTTCGCCTGCAGGGTTGACGCCATCTCCGACGCCCACCGCTCTCTTCCGCCTCCGCCGCGCGGCCCGGCCACCGTCGTCTCCGACGCCCACCGCACGGCCGCCGCCCTCTTCCGCCTCCGCCGCTCGGCCCAGCCGCCACCGTCTCCAACGCCCGCCGCACGGCCGCCGCCATCTCCTGTGTCCACCGCCGCTATTTTCCACCCCGCCGCCATCTCTGTTGCTCAAGAACCAAACAAAGAAGAGAAGACATGAACTGATGGGAGAAAGAGAGAGAAAGAGAATGGGAGGTAGCCGGTAGGAGAAGGTGGTGGGTCCCATGAAACAATAAAATATTCATGTTATAGTATTTTTATTATAGACATTAGCTATATTGTTTACTATATATGACATGGCTGTTTTTTAAAGCCAACAACGGGCTATATTATTGATCTTGCTCTTAGCACATTCTATCAAGGCCATAGCGACAAACAAAGACAAAAGGTAGTCCGTGTGATGGGGCAAACTTGACGCCACAGTGGAATCAAGAAAAAAAATCAAGTTCGCTCATCTTTGTGTGTTCGCGAAAAAGACAAGTCCGCTCACCCTTTTGCGCATTCGGAAAAAAAAGCAAGTCCGCTCACCGATTCGGCCAACCGAGTTGGACACGTTCCAGATTCTTGCCCACTCATCATTGATCAGCGGGGAAGGCGAGAGGATGAACCGATGAACACCGAGCACCAGGGGTTGTATCAGTTGCTCGGCCTTGTCTCCAGTTCCAACACCGCTCCGCCACGGCATACTTTTCGGCTGAGACGAAGTATTCAAATTTGCTCGATGTGGGCGCGCCATGGGCAGCCCATCAACTCGTGCAAATAGCTTCTCCTGCAAATCTGCAATCCTATATCCGACAACTCGTGCCCATCTCATTTCGCTCGGTGCGCCAAACACAGCCGCAGAACTCACGTGAATCCCGAAAAGCGTGGCTGTGTGTGGGCCATTCACCATTCGGGTAAAAAACCGGAGCACGACACCAGTTCTATTTTATTTCTCCAAACAAGCGAGAGCAATGATACACACATAAAGTATGGAGTCGACAAGTCCAGCTAGCCTAGCATCACGCTTGTTTGATTACTCCCTGATTGTCACTTTCATCGGCAAGCCACCCTCCATCCGCAGCGTAAGCGCGACCACGAGCCCAGGGTGCCCCTTGGCGTCGCCGGCGTACCGGAGGCTGAACTGCTCGAGCACGCACGCCACGATGGACTTCATCTGTATGTAGGCCATCTCCTTGCCTAGGCACATCCTCGGCCCCGCGTGGAACACCGGGTACTTGAACGTGCTCTCCGACCGGAACGCGCCCGCCTCGTCCAGCCACCGCTCCGGCCTGAACTCCTCGCAGTCCGCGCCCCAGATGTCCTCCACGCGCCCCATGGCGTACGCGCAGTACGTCACCAGCCACCCTTTCCCCGCGAACGTGCCGTCCGGCAGGAACTCCTCCTCCTTGCAGCTGTGCGTGTCGAAGGGTACCGGCGGATACAGACGCATGGACTCGGTGATGGCCGCGTGGAGGTACTGCATGTCCCTCAGCTCGTCCAAGCTGAACGTCGCGCCACGCGTTCCCTCGCTGCCGGCCGACGACTGTCTCACCGCGCGGATCTCGCGCACGATCTTGTCTTCCACGTCGGGCCGGCCGGAGAGTAGCCAGAAGAACCAGGTCAGCGCCGAAGACGTCGTGTCGCGGCCGGCGAGGATGAAGTTGGTGACCACGTCGCGGAGGCTCTCGTCGCTGTGCTCGCCGCTCGCGGCGAAGCGCGACAGGAAGTCGTCGCGGCGCTCCAGCCGGGCCTCCCTTCTCTCCCTGCGCTCCCGGACGATCCGCTCCGCGTAGCCGTGGATCGTGGCAAGTGAATCCCTCATCCGCCTCTCGGGCTCCATGTTGAAGAGCTTCTTGATGCGCCACAGCGACTTGGCCGGCGAGTTGAACCGGTCCAAGATGGCGTTCTGCGCGTCGTTGAACGCGCGCATGAACTCCGCGCTCTGGGGCGCGGCCATGCTCTCCTCGGTGAGGCACGCCGGGTCCTCATCGAAGGCCACGCGGCAGATGTTGTCGAACGCGAAGCGCTCGAGCACGTCTTGCACGTCCAGCGTCCGTCCGTGGCGCCCCGCATACTCGAGCAGCGGCAGCAGCCTCTCGACGACCTCGAACCGGACGGTGTCCACCACGAAGTTCCTCAGCGAGCGCTTGTTGAACTCGTAACTGGCGGCCTTCCGCTGCCATAGCCACTGTTCGCCGTCGGAATTGAAGATGCCGTGGCCAAGAAAATCCTCGAGCAAGGACACGGCAAGCTCGCCCTTGGGGTAGTTACCAAAGTTAGCCTTGAGAATGTGCTCGACGTTGGCCGGGTTGGCGGTGATGACGCCGCCGGTGAGTCCGAGCTCCTTGAACGACATGGTGTGCGTGGGGCTGCGCTTCATGACGCCGGTCGACCACTCAAGGAAACGGTCCTTGTTATTGATGAAATGCGGCAGCGTGCCGACCACGGGGTAGGACTTGAGTCCATGGGTGCGAGGCTTCTTCTTGGGATCCTGGTGCAGGTAGAGGAAGTAGACGAGGGTGAGCAGGAGGATGAGCAGGAGAGAAGCTGAGGTTGAGGAGAGTTCCATGGCGACTGTGATATGATTTTGGCTTGAGACTTGCGAGTGGCTCAAGTGGTTGCGAGAAGAGGTGTGGACCTTTACGGTTGTGTGGCTGGATACTACAAGCGAGTGAGCGACGAAGTGGTTTTCATTTATAAACAGTAAATCCAGTTCGTCAATTTTGCTAGTGGCGCAAGTGATTTGATCGCTGTAGACCTGTAGTTGGGATTAGAGGTCATAAGTCACTGTACTTGGGACAAGAATATATCGTGGATTTTTTTAGCTGGCAATCAGAGGTTGCAAGCCGTTTGCTTAATTAATTGATAGTCGATACGTCACCATGGGTTATATTTAGTCAAATTTATTTATTTTTCTTATGAGCAGACTGATTTCAGACTTGAAATTTTCTACGATATCCTAAATTCATTTTTCTTTCTTATGATACAGACTGATTTGAGGGGCGTCTAGTACGCGGACGTTCGCGGGCCCGCGAACGTTGCAACAACCTATGTATTGTACATCCGCATGTGGCAACCAGCGTGCATCGTTGCAAGCTAGAAAAACCAGCCCATGGGCTTCAACCTGTCTTTTTTTTTGGAATAAGTTCACCGGAGGTCCCTCAACTTAACAGCGAGATTTTTTTAGGCCCCTTAACCACAAAACCAGAAATCTCCACCCCTAAACTATACAAAACCGTTCACTCAAGGTCCCTAGGCAGTATATATGGGTGGTTTCGCTGACGTGGCATCCTAGTTAGCAAAAAAAATTTAAACAAAGCATGTGGGGTCCACATGTCAGCTGCATATCTTATTTTCTTCTCCTTTCTCTCTTCTCTCTTCTCTTCTCTTCTCTTCTCCCTACTGCTGCTGCTTCCGTCCTTGCCCCGGCCACGGTACACGAGATCCACCGCCGCCGCCGCAGTTCTCGTCGTCGCTGCCGGCTGGAGAGCGTGCTGTTGGGGGAGGTCGCGCTGGGCTCCTCTTCCTCCTCGCTACAGTTGCCCCCCTCGCTGTCGTCGTCTCCGTCGCTGGCGCCGGCCGGTTCACGTTGATCCCCCGCAGGAACGGCATCTCGACATCGTGGCACACCATCATCGCCGTCCTCCCCCGACCTTCGTAAGATCCATCCACGAAATTAATACGCCAAGAATGCAGCATGCATGCACGCACGACGCCGATGTAGTCTGTCCATCTATACTCACCGGAGGGGAAAGAGGAGGAGAAGGGGCCACGGCCGCTGTTCCAGCCGCACAGCTGCTGTGGCTGCGGGGCGGTACCACGACGTGGCGGAGCTCGTCGGCTACACCCAAAGGAAGGCTCGGGCGAACCCGAGACCGGGAAGTGTGCGCGGGTGAGAGGTCCCACGCCAGGTCGATGCGGCGGTCGCCGGCGGCGCGGAACCGCCTCGTCCCGCGCTGCCACCAGAGGAGTCAGGGACAGACGCGGAAGGCCAGTATCTCCTCGTCGGGTGCGGGTGCTGGTCCATGAGGGCGCGGTTCCTGGAGTCCGGCGCCGAGCACGACATTGTCGTCGCGCTAGACGGCGAGGTGGAGGCATCAATGTTGCTGCTACTTTTTGCTCAATCAGATGATTCGATCACATTCACTGCTACTCGAGATCAAGACTTGGTAGTTGGTACTACTCATCGATTAATTAACTTGTACTCAAGACACTGATACTGATCAATCAATCAATCAGTGGTTAGTGCTCGTCCGATATAGAAAGGCAAAAGGCGCAGGCAAAAACGAGGAGAGGACGGACAGGAGGTTGCATAGCCATCAGAAAAGGAAAAGAGACGGGAGAGAGAGAGAGAGAGAAATCGCGGTGATGACCGGAGATGCGGAGGATGATGACGGCAAGAGGATGTGGCTGTTCGTCGGCCAGGTGCCCAGAAGCACGGCGGAGGAGGAGATCCTCGCCGTGGACTGTACCGCTGCTCGTGCCAACGACGCCACCGTCATCCACGACTGCGCCGCAGTGTTCACGTTCCAAAGGTGCCTCCGGAAGTCCGGATGACAACTTGGACCGCCCCGCCACTGCCGCGGAGCCTCGAGGCGGCCATGGCGTCGTGCACCACGGCGATGGACAGCGCCGTCCCGCGGGAGGAAGGCGGTTGGGCCCCGCGGGGCCGGACACCGCCGCCGCCGACTGTGCGCAGCGGAAGCACGCTGCCATCGCCACTCCGCCCGCCACCGGCCTCCTCACTGAAGAAGAAGAGGGAAGAGAGAAAAGAGAAGAGAAGGAGAAGAAAAAAAAAACGTGCGGCTGACATGTAGGTCCTACTTACTTTTTTAAATTTTTTTTATCTGACTAGGATGCCACGTCAGTGAAACCACCCATATATACTGCCTAGGGACCTTGAGTGAACGGTTTTGTATAGTTTAGGGGTGGAGATTTCTGGTTTTGTGGTTAAGGGACTTCGAAAAATCTCGCTGTTAAGTTGAGGGACCTCGGGTGAACTTATTCCTTTTTTTCTACCAGGCTTTAGCCCAACAACGTCTTGATGAATTCTCTGTCAAAAAAAAACGTCTTGATCAACTCAAAATATATTTGTGGAGACTTTATATTAGGATCATTAAGGCCCATTGGCCACTCCAGATAAAAATAACAAATATCATATTTGCCCATAGGCCCATAGGCCCATTTTCAGCGTGGGAGCATGCAGGCCGCGGAGTGAACAGAAAAGGAAAAATGTGTTCGCCTCGCGCATTAGGTTTTCCGGACTGATTTCAGATATGAGTGAGATTTGATGAGTTCAGCGAATACACTTTAAGATATAAAATCCATTTCCTCGTTGATAATAAAACAAAAGTTATCTCATTCATCAGAAGATTCACTAAAAAAATATTACCTTAACATGTGTCTATATTTATCTCTAAAATTTAAGTCTTTTGGGGACAAAGGGAGTATGTCGGATCCAAATCCTCTGCATTACAGAAGCTAATGCAGAGAGTGGCATTAGCTCTAATCTTGGCCATCCATCTCCATCTAACGGTTGTAGATAATTTTCTATTACATAAGGCAAATATGACACAGGTCTTAGAGGAAGCACCATAGGTCCAGGTCGATTTTAGGCACCAAAACCCTACAGGACTCCTCCTTTTCCCTCCAATTTCTTCGGGCTTCTTCTATAAGTATTTTCATTCTCTCTCTCATGACATACCTCTTCCAATTCTCTTAGCATTGAAGTGATTCCATGAAGATAAATAAACAGGAGATGGAAGTATGATCAACCAAAATTTAGAGAGGTAAGTGAAGATCGTTGCTTGCATTTTTTTTATGGTTTTCTTGGCTTCTAGTAACACATTTCTATCTCTCATACCATACTTATCTCCCAATTTCTCTCATCACCAAATATGCTTCCACAAATATGAGTCAACGCAACGAAGGAAAGCAGGATCAACAAAAATGCAGAGAAGTGAAGGTTGTTGCTTGAATTTATCCTTATTATTTCATTGGTTTCCACTAGCAGTTTTTGGGGGCATATTCCAATCAAACATAAGTATGTCATAGATGGACATACTTGTATTCCAATAATATAGCCCAATATTTGTAAAGTGGATACTGGAATAAAGTTTAGCAGTATAGATGAGGCTTGGAAATTTTGGGTTAGCTATGGTGGTAAGATTGGTTTTGATGTTAGAAAGCAGCATAACAACAAAAGTGTTGTAGATGGGTTGTTTACTTCTAGTAGGTTTGTTTGCTCAAGTGCTGGTCATCGAGGAAAAGATAAAAGAGATTATCTAACCAAGAATCCCCGAGCACAGACAAGAACTGACTACAATGTTCATATGGGAATAAAATTAAACAAAGTTGAAGGAAATTATGAAGTATATGATTTGGTGACTGAACGCTACCACATCCTTTAGTTGCCAAAAACATGCCACCTAAATGCCATCACCACAGAAAATTTCACATGTGCAAGGTTTTCAAATTGACATGGCAGATGATTATGGAATCAGACCTAAAGCTGGATATGAGTTAGCTAGTAAGGAAGCTGGTGGCTCAAGTAACCTTGGATTTATGGTGAAACTGGAAGTATGCTAAAATACTTTCAATATAAATGTGTAGAGAATCCTTCGTTTCACTATGTAGTACACTTAGATTGATGAGGATTGCTAACATATTTTTTTGATGTCATTACTTTTGATACCACCTTTGGAACAAATAGAGATCATAGATCACTTAGTGTGTTTGTTGGATTTAACCATTACGGAGAAAGAGTAAATATTTCGAGGTGCTCTCTTGTATGATAAAACATTCGACTCCTTCAAATGACTTTTTGAAACATTTTTGGCAGTTCATAATCAAAAGCATCCAAAAGCCATCTAACAGATCAAGGTATGGCTATGAAAAAGGCTATAGTTATAGTATTTCATGGAACTTGGCATGGGCTTTGTACTTTTCACATCATGTAAAGTGCGGTCAAGCTAGCCTTTGACACTTACCAAGAGTGATAGACCAAATATACTTGGTGAATTTAGTGCCCGCGCGTTTGAATATGAGGATGAAAGAACATTCGGAGAAAAAGGAGGTCTGGAGACGAGGAGCAAAGCAGACACCAGGTTGGGTTGACAAGTTTCACAAGAAAATGAGCATGACACAAAAAAAGGTGCCTGCAGACAAAGTTTAGAAATATCAAACAATGCAATGTCTTATATAATTTCTCTAGATGCCTCAATGTTTTTTTTTAAAAAAAAGAATTGTTCACAGGAAGAAGATCTTACCCATGTGTCTCAATTTCAAGGACAAGAACAAAAAAGCTCCACAAAAAGTGAAGAAGTATTTGAAGACTTCGACGTCTTTACTTCGTACCCATAATTACTTATGGTAATCTGGAACTTATACTTAATTTTTATTTAGAAAACTATATTTTGTTCATGATTGATATATACTTATTGCTACATTGTGCAGAATGATTCCAATGCAGGTAGTCTATTTGGTGAAAAGTAATGACATTTCACTCATCTGAGAGGTGGACTTGATGCTACTCTGCATATTTTGGTTTATGGATTATAGTGTTATCTTCCTCCCTAAGATACCTTTTGTACTTAATCAGGGTTATAGTTTTATTTTCCTTTGTGAAATGCCTTTTGTACTTAGTCCCTCAATCAACCTTGTTATGAACTAATTGTTATTATGAAGCTTTAGTTTGGCTTTTGCCACAAGTCAGTACTACAAACGAGCAAAGAACCATGAACATTTAGACTTTGCAACAATTCTCTTCCCTATCAAAATTTATGAAGAGCTTGGTATTGATTCAGCGAATCAAACATGAAACAGGACATTCGTTCTAGCAACGGAGATAAGAAAGATGAAGACTAGCCACAACCATTGGATGGTGATGGATGGAAGGATTATAGCTAATGCCACCCTTTGCATTAGCTTCTCTAATGCAGTGAATCCGAATCCATGTATATACGTCATCTCCTTGCCGAGGCACATCCTTTGTCCAATGTAGAAGATGGGGTACTCGAAGTCTTGAATGAGCTTTTCGGCTAAAACACGCCGGCTTTGTTCATCCACTGCTCCAACCTGAACTCCTCGCAGTCTAAGCCCCTGATGTCCTCCACATACCTCATGGCATAGGCGTAGTAGATCACCAGCCACCCTTTACCCACGAACGTGGCATAGGAACTCGATGATGCCCATGAGGTGGTGTATGTCGCGCCGTTTGGGTCTTCGGCACTCGATGCGCTACACACCACTTGGATCTCACTACGATCTTGTCCTCCACGGCTACATGTCAGACCGGTCGGACAACAACTAGAGAACCAGGTCAACACCGACGACGTGTATAACGCTCGCGAGGAGGAAGTTGGTGACCACTTCGCGGAGGCTCTAGTTGTTGTGCTTGCTGAATGATCCACTCGGTGTAGCTGGATCGTGGCGCGCGAGCGCTTCCCACATCTGCCTCTCGGGCTCCATGTTGAACAACCACTTGAAACGTCACAACGACTTCACTTATGATAAGAACCGGGACACGATGGTGTTTTGTGCATCATTGAACACTCATGTGAACTACACGATATTCTATGTATAAAAAAAATCATCCTCTAAAATTCTAAGGAGTTACGAAGAGAAGAAGAAAAGACCAAAATATTCTCACTAATAATAGGCATATTTTGCTACAGGACATCATAACTTCATGTTTTAGCTGTGGGATACCGCACGAAATCACTTTTGAAGGAAGACACTATGTAATCTTGGTTATTTGCCAGTAGACACCACACCCATTTATTTAGTGTTTTGGTGCTGACTAGGCAAGAGTGGGCACTTTTTGACTCATCATGACAAATTGCCCCTGGCACGTCGTGACTTCAAATCATGGAGAGCTCAGTGCAGAGCACTGTCGTCGAGGTCGCCACCGGTGTGGGAGGGGAAACCGACGGCGGCAAGAAGGGAGAGGGAAAGCCGAAGAATTGATTAGGGAATCCGGCGCTAGCAGGAAGGGGATGGAAAGCCGACAAGGGCTTGCTCGCCGCCATCGAGTTCTCCGTGCGCCACCGGGTTCGCCAAGGGATGCGCGCGTTGCTACCTCCCTCTGTGCACCGCAGCAGTCCACGCACGGCTGGGTTCGCTGAGGGCCACGCGTCGCCGCTCCCTTGCTCCGTACGTAGGGCCAGTCCTGACTTTTCAGGGTCCCGGTGCGAAACTTGACATGGAGGCCCTTATTAAATTATAAACATTTAAATTGCATTCAAAAATAATATTTATATACAAAACATTGTACATGTTACCTAAAAAAATTCTTATATTTCTAGATGCGAAATCATTGATAATGGTATCATTTTTTATCCAATAATTTCTTCTCAATGCATAAAGTTGCCAAACCATTTAATTCATTTTATTGCTACCTGATGCATACTTTCTCGACTACATAGCCTAATAATCAAAAAATAACATTATTATAGCGGTTTATCCTATATAAATTACACTACAAAATAACAAATCTGAATTTAAAAGCCAGCAGATCAGATTACAGATGAAATCACAATGTTCCAGAACTTCAATTTTTCATCTGGCAATGAAAAATTAGCAATAGCAAAGTTGTATTGGTGTTGCACTCACCTGAATCAGTCATCGGTGACTGTCCCGTCCTCCTCGTCCAGTACTCGAGGGCAGCCAGCGGCAAGCAAATTGCAACAAGGAAGAAGCAGCGGCACCGCAGAATTGCGTCGGCGCCGGCGCGACACGCGACGATGCGGGCTACCCTGGTGGCCTGGTTTCGCGCGATTTCGCCGGGAGGAGAGGACGTTGGCAGCAGACGGCGGCACTCTCGCGATCTGTTCTTGTTCTATTCTCTTTACGCGCCCACGCATGTGATCTGTTCGTGTCGCTGGCCTTCCACCGCTTCGTTTGCGCTCACTGCTGGGCCGGGCCAGGAACAGGGGGGCGCTGGTACGCGATCAGCCGCGCGCCTCCGCGCGCGCGTGCGATCAGTCGCCCCCTAGTCTCTCTCGTATGTAAGTACTATATACATCGTATGTATATACGTATGTATACATACTATATAGTATATACATACGTATATATATAATTTTTATGAATATATTTTAATGCATAAAAAATATATACACATATACAAAGTTTGTATCGCATATAGAAACTTTGTATATGCATATAGAAAGTTTGTATACGCGTATACAAACACGTATATAAACTTTCTATACAAGTGTATACGCGTATATAAACTTTCTATACGTACGAATACAAACTTAGTATACATATGAATACAAACTTTGTATTTATATATCTTTAAAAAAACCGAAAAAAGAACCAAACAGAATATAAACTGAAAAAAAACCAGGCCGAACAAAAACGAAAAAACCGGAGAAAGAAAAAACAACCGAACAGAAACGGAAAAAAAAAAGGAAGACTCGCTCCTCCGGTCCTCCCTCGCAACGCGTCGGCCGCCCCCTCTCCGCGCGCGACACGTGTCCAGTCGCGCGGGGAGAGAAGCGCGCGACTGATTGCTAACTAGCATTCTCGCCTGCCACTGTAACCAAAACACATATGGGCATCTTGGTCATGCCGACTATAAAAGTAGGTCCCTCTCACAACGTCAGCACAAAATACACTGAAACAATTAGCGTGGTGTCTGCTAGTAAATTACCGCGTTTATAAAGTGTTCACCAAAACTCACTTCGTACGGTGTCCTACTGCTAAAACCACGAAGGCGCGATTTTCTATGGCAAAATTTGTCTTAATATAATACTACCTCCGTTTTTTAATAGATGACGCCGTTGACTTTTTCTCACATGTTTGACCATTCGTTTTATTCAAAAATTTTATGCAAATGTATGAGATATAAATCATACTTAAAGTACTATGAGTGATAAAACAACCCATAACAAAATAAATTATAATTACGTAAATTTTTTGAATAAGACGAATGGTCAAACATGTGAGAAAAAGTCAACGGCGTCATCTATTAAAAACCAGAGGGAGTATGTAAAAGTTGTATTGTTGGTGGTGCAGGTAAAGAATATAAATTGTTTTAGTTTATAAGCACTAGAATTAATTTATGATTTATTTTAGACAAAGTTTTGACTATCTTCTATCTATTATATACTAAAAGTCCATTAAACTTCATATAAACGCTCCTAAACCGCCACGTGGCACCCCTACAAACACTCCTAAGCCGTCACGTGGCGTTTTAATAGACGAGAAACATCTAACCCTCAATTTTCATTTAAACTGGTGGATCCATTATTTTACAGCATTAGATTAGATTAAAACCAGTAGTTTATCCCATCCTCTCCAGTCCCTGCACGTACATTACTCTTCCCTCCCTCCCTCAGTACACATACATATTCCACCCTCCCTCACACGTACTTATGTAGGCAGGTAGTACATACTCATCCCCTTTTTTTTTCTTCCCATTCACCCTACTGTTATTTTTTAACCTAGGATACCCCTAAATATTTTTATATTACTTTTTTCCGCTATTGACTTTTAAGCATGTGTTTGATTATTCATCTTACTAATAAAAATATGTAATTATCATTTATTTTATTATGATTTTACATGGATGTCTTATATTCGCTATATTTTAGCACAAAATACATTGCGGCAGATGACATCCACATGTATTAATTAACTCCACAACAATTTTTCAAAAATAATCACATCAAACTATATACTTTATGGTATCAAATATTACTTAACACCTCACACGTACTTACGTAGGCAGGTAGTACGTACTCATCCCTTTTTTTTTCTTCCCATTCACCCTACTGTTATTTTTTTAACCTAGGATACCCCTAAATATTTTTATATTACTTTTTTCCGCTATTGACTTTTGAGCATGTGTTTGATTATTCATCTTACTAATAAAAATACATAATTATTATTTATTTTATTGTGATTTTACATGGATGTCTTATATTCGCTATATTTTAGCACAAAATACATTGCGTAAGATGACATCCACATGTATTAATTAACTCCACAACAATTTTTCAAAAATAATCACATCAAACTATATACTTTATGGTATCAAATATTACTTAACAAATATACAACGGTAGTTTGAACTATGTAAAAATGCAAACCATGTAATTTAGTTGTGTTTTTTTAAGTAGATCCAATTTAAATTTTAATTTGTGTAAGATTAACATTCTCAAATCATTTTGGAATTTTCCAAAATTATTTGGTTGGTATTTTAATAGTAATAAATCCTAAATTATACATAGATGCAAAGAAAATTCACCAAAAATATTTTCAACAGGTAAGGTATATATCATTGGTTTTTTTCATATTTTTAATAATTATTTAAATGATATGAAAAAAAGTCAGAATATAACAAAAAATACAATATTTATTTTAGAAGTTCAAATATAGTTAATATGGGTCCTCAATAAAAATAGTTATTTATTTTAAAAAGATTATAATAAATTAGGGTTCCTGATTAATATATGATGAAAACATGAGAGACAATAATACATGGGGAGAAGGCATGAATGAGGGCAGAGGGGTGGATGTTGGGATGGTGCACGTATGTACATACATACAATGCCCCTCGGGCTATATTGGCACAATCGATGTTTACTTTATGTTTTCACTGCCAATACATATCCAGAATGACATATTTGGTTAAGGTCGGCTTTTGACTCTAGCTACCATAACAATTATAATTTTATATCTTTATTTGTGATTGATCGAAAAATACAGTTTTGCCAGTTAGAGGAAACAATCGAATTCATGAATTTTCTAAAATGTGCTCAAATAATCGAAGAGTGCCAAACGATCTTCTACATAAGTGCTCTAGAATATATTCTATGTAACATTTAAATTACTTTATTAGACGGTATTTAATAGCATTTTAGTATATGGTACATATATATATACTTGCCGGTGGCTATGTGCTTATATTCCATACCTTACGGGTATGAAAAAAAAGTATGTTTTCTCTGTGCACAAACCTTTAAAAAGATGTTATCGTCCATATATATGGACATTAACTTTCTATAAACATGTCACCATGCACATATTCACTTGAAGAATTAAGTTTGGAATCCATTTATGTGTTACGATACACCGAGACATGAAAAGAAAGATTAACTAAACACGATCGAAACTGTAAACACTACTACAATGAATCGTATGGTAACCTCCATGTCTCAGCATATATACAAGTTTTACAACCATGCAACATGATGACTTGGAGGTGCAAGAAAACCATTATCACCAAACAATTGTCATCTACTAGACAGAAAAAATTTACAATGTATTGTTTAGACTTTGGAACCCAAAAATTTTCTTGCGCGAACTAGAATGAGAGAGAAAGCAAAGCAGGTAGACACTGAGTAGACCAGTTTTAATGAGATAAGAATAGTGCATCAATAGAGGATAAGAGGAGTCCTATTGACTCCAGCTAGGCCTTACTTTTTGTCACCATAGGGCATATATTGAGTAGAAGGTGCAAGTGGATTGTATAGTGACCAAACAAATTCCATGCTACAAATGCAAAAAGCTTTCAAATAATTTATCTGATATTTGAAACACATATTTTCTAGGGTCTTTTAGAACTTCATAGAATATGTGATAATTATGACAAGTGGATAGACATTATAGGCTTTAGATAAACGATTATAAAATCTAATTGTAACTAATTCATGCCCAATGCAGGCTAGCTAAACAAAATATTTGTGGGTTGGTTACTTTCGATTACATAATTCCTAATATTTAACTAAAAATTTTATAAAAAAAATGAAATTATGGGAACAATCATAAAAAGCTCATTCCAGATAATGATATGTTTGTAGTTATATTTTTTTAGATAATGGAATTTAACATCCCAGCCTTTGCTCAAAAAGAGCTACAGCCAATTATTACATTGTAGCAATCCAGAAAAGAGCGTAGTTCAGCTAAATAGGACACACCAAACAAAAACAGAGGAAACCAAGCCAAAATAAGGAGAACACATTTATTGAAGTCTATTTGTGAACCTCCATCCATAATTGGCAAATAATTGCATAACCATCGACTCCAACTTGCAGCATGCAACCTTTAGGAACTCCCCATCATCTTCACACCTTTGTAGCTGTGCCCAAAACCGGAGCCAGTGCGTTGCCCTGAAAATTACCTGCATATATGAAATAGATGGTGATTTATTAAAAACCAAATCATTTCTACTCAACCATAGAGCCCAACAAATGGCAGAAGCTCCAACCAGTATCAGTTTACTCTTTTTCTTGTCAACCCCCAAAAGCCACCCATCAAATATATGAGATATACTAGTTGGAAGATTAAAACTAAAAGAAAACTGAACTGCTCTCCATATGAATTTTGCATAATGACAATCTATGAAGAGATGTTGAATAGTTTCATTTTTCATACAAAAGCAACACCTTAAGCTACCATTCTAATTCCGTCTCGCCAAATTATCCTTGGTCAACACAACCCCCTTAAACAAGTACCACATAAAGATCTTAATCTTAAGCGGCATCTTAAGTTTCCACATATATTTGTTCCTCTTAACATAACCGCATATATTTGTAGTTATATTTAGCCATCCAATAATTGTGTTCTCGCTAGCCTCGCACACTTATGGGTTGTCTCCTACACTGCACACTAGAATTGGACTCTACAAGTATATGTATTTAACATAGTTTTGAATCCCCTCAATCCATGAATAAATAAACAACAGGAACCTATTTTAGTATTAGATGTTTACACAAAAGTTGATTCATATTTGTAAAAATGTTGACATATAAAGGTATTACCCATTAGCATAAGCATTGCATCATTTTTTTAGTTCTTAGATGATTAGACTGTAATAAGTATACAACAAAAAGCTAACTAATTAGAGGGCACGAGCTTTATTTTGCAAATAGAACATGTTTATTAAACAATAATGGATTTGGAAAAAAACATTTCAGAAAAAAAAAGAACCCTTAAACAAACAATTATAAAAAGTTCATAATAAAAATTCAAGCAATACCAAACAAACTGCTTAATTAATTTTGAGACCGAGCGAATAACGTCATTAGCTGGTGATTCTGTTAACGCGAAATCTGTATGTGTGACTGGTCACTCGTAAACAATAACATTGACTATTGAGCGTGACGGGGCGATCCGGCGATGAATACAGCCATACAGGGGCATGAGATGTGACAGTTGAACACGTAATTGGAGAAATAGAGGGTGTGACCGTGTGAGTGCCTTTCCGGCCCACTCGGTGAACATCTCAATCTCGGAACTAATACCGACAATTAGTTCACCATATAGTTTAATTTGTTTTTATTATAACTTGTAAAATTTTAATTTTAGCTTATATGTTCGTAAAGTAATATATCATAGGTTAATCTATCTTGTTACTTTTTAATTTTTTTATAACTACTTAAGTGACATAGAAATAATAAGAAAATATTTCCTCAAGGTTTAAAATCCACTAGTATTAGTATGGCAGAGCCAAGCACAGCAGTATGCAACTCATGCTAGCTCCGAGAAATGTAAACAATTCGTAGTTCGGAGAAGATAAAAGGACTAACAGTAGAAGAACAGGCGAGAGCCGAGAGCGACGCAACAAAAGCAGGACTAATGAAGTCGTCGAGAACAGCTGGCCTAGCACGACACTGCTTGCCCCCTATTGGTTAGGAGTACTTGCATCGGCAAGCCACCCTCCATGCGCAGCGCCAGCGAGGTGACGAGCCCCGGATGCCCCTCGCCGCCGGTGTACCGGAGTGTGAACCTGTCGAACACGCACGACACGATGGACTTCATCTGTATGTAGGCTATCTCCTTGCCGAGGCACATCCTCGGCCCGCCGTGGAACACCGGGTACTTGAACGAGCTCTCCGGCCGGAACACGCCCGCCTCGTCCAGCCACCGCTCCGGCCTGAACTCCTCGCAGTCCGTGCCCCAGATGTCCTCCACCCTCGCCATGGCGTACGCGCAGTACGTCACCTGCCATCCTTTCCCGACGAACGTGCCGTCGGGAAGGAAGTTTTCCTCCTTGCAGACGTACGTGTCGAGGGACACCGGCGGGTAAAGCCGCATGGACTCGGTGATGGCCGCGTGCAGGTAGTGCATGTCGCGCAGCTCATGGGGGCTGAACGCCGCGCCGCTTGTGACCCCGTTGCTCGAGGACGCACGCCGCACCGCGCGGATCTCGCGCACTATATTGTCCTCAACATCGGGACGGCCGGATACCAACCAGAAAAACCAGGTTAGCGCCGACGCCGTTGTCTCGCGCCCGGCGAGGACGAGGTTGGTGATCACGTCGTGGAGGCTTTCGTCGCTGTGCTTGTCGCCCGCGGCAAAGCGCGACAGGAAGTCGTCACCGCGTGCCTCCCCTCTCTCCCTGCGCTCCCGGATGATCCGGTCGGTGTACGCATGGATCGTGGCGAGCGCCTCCCGCAACCGCCTTTCCGACTCTATGTTGAATAGCCTCTTGACTCGCCACAGTGACTTGATCGGCGAATTGAACCGGGCCAAGATGGCGTTCTGCGCGTCGTTGCACGCGCCCATGAACTCCGCGATGTGGGGCGAGGCCACGCTGTCCTTGGCCAGGCACGCCGGGTCCTCGTCGAACACCACACGGCAGATGTTGTCGAACGCGAAGCGCTCGAGCACGCTCTGCACGTCCAGCGTCCGGCCGTCGCGTCCCGCTCGCTCCAGCAGCGGCAGAAGCCTCTCGATGACCTCGAACTGAACGGTGTCCACCACGAAGTTCCTCAGCGTGCGCTTGCTGAACTCGTAGCTGGCGGCCTTCCGTTGCCACAGCCACTTCTCGCCGTCGGAGTTGAAGATGCCGCGGCCAAGGAAGTCCTCGAGCATGGTGATGATGGCCTCACCCTTGACATAGTTACCAAAGTTAGTCTTGAGCATGTGTTCGACGTTGGCCGGGTTGGCCGTAAAGACGCCGCCGGTGAGGCCAAGCGCCTTGAACGACATGGTGTGCGTGGGGCTGCGCTTTAGGACGCCGGCCGACCACTCGAGGATGTGATTCTTGTGCTTGACGAAGTGCGGCAGAGTGCCAACGACAGGGTAGGACTTGAGTCCATGGGCACGAGGCTGCTTCTTGGGGTCCTGGTGCATGTAGAGGAAGTAGAGAAGCGGTAGAAGAGGGAGGATGAGGAGAGAAGCTGAGATTGAGGAGAGTTCCATGGAAACAGTGAGGTGATTTTTGACTTGCGACTTGCGAGTGGCGCAAGTGCTTGCGAAAAGAGGTGGATTTTTTGGTTTCGGATCAGAGTTCGAGCGATGGAGTAATATTGCGGTTTTGCTAATTCGCGCGTACTAGCGACTTAGAGACGTGGCGGGCCCTTGTCACTCGGTGAGCTTTCTCTGTTTCTTTTTTCCGGGATTTTTTTTGGATACATGCTAACTAATACGGTTAGTTTTAGATAATGATAATAATTAAGATAAGATTTGTTTTTTTATAACAGATTGATAAGAAATCTATACGTGAAGTTAAATTTTGAAAACTTTCACCCTAAATTTGATAACTTTCAACTCAAAATTTGAATTTTTTAAGTTAAATTTTGAAAACTTTCAACTTACCATCTCAAATTTAAAAAACTTTCAACTCAGATTTAAAAACTTTCAACTCAAAATTTGAAAACTTTTAACTCAAATTTGAAAACTTTCAACTCACATTTCAAAAACTTTCAACTCAAAATTCAAAAACTTTCAAGTCAAAATTCGAAAGTTTCAACTCAATTTTTGAAAACATCCAATTCAAATTTCAGAAACATTCAACTCAATTAAAAATTTTCATCTTAAATTTTAAAACTTTCGTATTGAAATTCAAAACTTCCAACTCAAAATTAGAAAAATTTCATATCTAGTTGAAAACTTCCATATCAAAATTCAAAAGTTTTAACCCAAATTTTTAAAACTGATAACTCAAATTTTTAAATTATACATGTATTTTTTAATTATGGTATTTAACACTAACAATCGTAATTAGCTTGTGCTAATCGCACGCGGAGGGGGGGGGGGGGCGGCGGCTGAGCGAGTTAAGCAGCCAGCGCGCGGGCCCATTCCCGTAATATTGTGTCATTTAATAAAGAGTAAATGTAATTTGTCATTTTGCAAGTGGCGTAAGTAATTTGGACTGCGGCAGTGGGGTACATCCTCCGCTAAAAAGAACTTCTAGAATAATTCTGAACTGACAGTTATCTATATTCATTATCAGAAGTTGATTCTTTTTTAAACAAAAGAGAGTATGTCATAAATTATTGCTTAAGATAAGACGTCATAAATCATCATTTCCGATGAATTTTATTTTCTTTTGTCTTTTAACCGGAGATAAACCAACCTAAAAAACATAACACAACTTAGATATGTCGTATCTCAAAATAAATCAAACTATTTTTATTTTTTTGGTTTTCTCAACTCCGACTGGTGAGACAGGGACCGCATCGACGCTTTCCTCCATGTGGGGAGCGGCGAAGCTTGACAACAAAAATGTGCTAGCGGCGATGGTGGCGGCCTTGACGCCCGCATGGACTCCACCTCAGCCAATGCATAGCCCTGTGCCGAGCTCCAACTATTGTAGTACCTGTAGGCTGCCACCCTTGCCCGATAGGGCGGTGCTGGACGAGGAGCAAGAAACTGGCCCGTGAATTTTTTTTTGAACGAATCGGCGAGCCGCCAATTTCATTGAATATAGATAGAGAAAACTGTACAGTGAAAGGGGAAAGAAAAAACTCAGGACCTTTGGCCCTAGTCAACTAAGGAACAAGCCAATTTCTCAGATAATGCGCGCCTGCTAAGACCCATATCTTGGCCTCGTCCTTGATTTTTGTCAGAAGACCACTCGGTGGGAGCTCCTTATACTGGAATGTTCTGCGATTTCTTTCATTCCAGATCTCCCAGACGACTAGGAGCGTTAGGGAGCGTAGAGCCTTTTTGGGTGCCTCTTTTACACTTGTGGTTTGATTCCACCATTCTAACACCGACGAAGCCTGCCGCCAATGGTTGGGGTGAATATTGTTGCACGCCGTCCATTCCGCTAGGGTTGCCCATATTCTCTTTGTGTAGCGGTAGCCTGCGAGGAGGTGTAGAGCCGTCTCCTGGACCCAACGACATAAGGGACATATGGATCTATTTGACCATCCCCGGGTAAATAGTCTATCAGAGGTCCAGACTCTATTCTGAATGACCAGCCAGGCGAAGGTTTTGCATTTGCGAGGAGCCCAGGGCTTCCAAATTAGGTTGTTGAAGTTGTTGGCCGTTGTTCTAAGTAGTTGTGCATTATAGGCCGATGCCGCCGTATATTGACCGTGGCTAGTGAGCTTCCAAGATATTTGGTCGTCCTCATGTTCTGTCAACTCTATTGTCTGGATGGCGCTCCAAACCGTGACAAGTTGGTCAATCAGTTCTATTGTCCAGCCCACGTCCGTTGGTAATCCTAGATCGAGCAGCCATTGATCTGATTGCAAGGCATGTTGGAGGGGTACTATTCTTTTTCTTGGAGACCACGTAGATTAGCGGTGCCACATCTTTCATCCTTCTCCCTTGCCACCAGGCTGACTCCCAAAAACTCACCGTCGCCCCGTTTCCGATAGTTATGGATGTCGCTGCCGCGAAAAGGAGCTTATCGGTGTCATCGCACGGCGTACCAGAACCCACCCATGCTTTCTCCGGTGACTTCCATTCCTGCCAAAGCCATCGGAGGCGCAAAGCTCTTGCAAACTTCTCAAGGTTTAGGATTCCTAGACCTCCGGAACCAGTGGGTAGGCAGGTTCGGGTCCAGTTGATTTTGCATTTTCCACCCGTCAAGGCTTCTCCCCCCGCCCACAAAAACTTCCTTCTCTGCTTGTCAAGAGCCTCAAGAGACTCTTTTGACGCTTGACCTCGACATCAAGGCCCGTGAATGGGAGCTTGACCTCAACATCTACCGCATTATCGATGATCTTCAGTGGTAGCAGCTGCAGGAAGGCCGCAGCGGCGGTGACCGGCCGGTGAGGATGGGGCGGTAGGGAGAGAAACCGGAGGATGGGAAGATATACAAGGAGGAATATAATGTTTCACTTACATTTTCGTGGTTTTTATTTATTTATTTTAATTTTTTCTTTATCCAAAACCGTCCTCAACACTACTTTGGGACCCGATTTTGCAAAAATAGTGATGCGTTATATCTGATATTCTGGTTTAGAGACGATTCTGAAACTCGACAATGAGATGAGGGACCTGAAGTAAACTTTTTCCCAATAGTACCATGTGAGAGCTGTGATGTATGGGAGGCATCTCATCTTGGGCTACAATCCAAGATTAGCAGTGCCAGAATCTATCAACGCCAAAACAAGTTAGCAACAAACATAAGGGACTTAAAAGGATTCTTTCGTAAGCCCGCTCACCGATTCGGCCTACCGAGATGGACACACGTCCCAAATTCTTGCCGCATTGATCGAGTGTCCGGGAAGGCGAGGCCACCGAGGCGCGAGAGCACTCTTGTTGGTTACTTCCTGATGGTCACTTTCATCGGCAAGCCCCACTTCATACGCAGCGTCAGCGAGAGCACGGACCGAGGGCGCTCGTTGGCGTCGCTGGCGTACCGGAGACTGAACTTCTCGAGCACACAAGCGACGATTGACTTCATTTGTATGTAGGCCATCTCCTTGCCGATGCAGATCCGAGGCCCGGCGTTGAACACCGGGTACTTGAACGTGCTCACCGGCCGGAACGCGCCCGCCTCGTCCAGCCACCGTTCCGGCCTGTACTCCTCGCAGTCCGCGCCCCAGATGTCCTCCATACGCCCCATGGCATACGCGCTGTACATCACTAGCCACCCTTTCCCCACGAACATGCCGTCCGGCAGGAAGTCGTCCTCCTTGCAGCTGTGCGTGTCGATGGCCACGGGTGGGTATAGCCTCATGGACTCGGTGATGGCGGCATGGAGGTAGTGCATCTCGCGCAGCTCGTCGAAGCTGAACGTCGCGTCCGTGCTCCCGCTCGACGCGCGCACCGCGCGGATCTCGCGCACGACCCTGTCCTCGACGTCCGGCCGGCCGGAGACAATCCAGAAGAACCAGGTCAGCGCCGACGACGTCGTGTCGCGGCCGGCGAGGACGAAGTTGGTGACCACGTCGCGGAGACTCTCGTCGCTGTGCTCGCCGCTCGCGGCGAACCGCGACAGGAAGTCGTCACCGCGCGCCAGCCCGGCCTCCCCTCTCTCCCTGCGCTCCCGGACGATCCGCTCAGCGAAGCCGTGGATCGTGGCGAGCGCCTCTCGCATCCGCCTCTCGGGCTCCATGTTGAAGAGCTTCTTGACGCGCCACAGCGATTTGGCCGGCGAGTTGAACCGGGCCAAGATGGCGTTCTGCGCGTCGTTGAACGCGCGCATGAACTCCGCGCTCTGGGGCGCGGCCATCCTCTCCTTGGTGAGGCACGCCGGGTCCTCACCGAAGGCCACGCGGCAGATGTTGTCGAACGCGAATCGCTCGAGCACATCTTGCAAGTCCAGAGTCCGTCCATCGAGCCCCGCCTGCTCCAGCAACGGAAGCAGCCTCTTGACGATCTCGAACCGGACGGTGTCGACCACGAAGTTCCTCAGCGAGCGCTTGTTGAACTCGTAGCTGGCGGCCTTCCGCTGCCATAGCCACTGCTCGCCGTCGGAATTGAAGATGCCGTGGCCAAGAAAGTCCTCGAGCATGGACACGGTGAGCTTGCCCTTGGGGTAGTTGTCAAAGTTAGTCTTGAGAATATGCTCGACGTTGGCCGGGTTGGCGGTGATGACGCCACCGGTGAGGCCGAGCGCCTTGTACGACATGGTGTTCGTGGGGCTGCACTTCATGATGCTGGTCGACCACTTAAGGAACCGGTGCTTGTTCTTGATGATGTGCGGCAGCGTGCCGACCACAGGGTAGGACTTGAGTCCATGAATGCGAGGCTTCTTCTTGGGATCCTGGTGCATGTAGAGGAGGTAGAGGAGGGGTAGAAAAGCGAGCAGGATCAGGATGAGCAAGAGATAAGCTGAGATTGGGGAGAGTTCCATGGCAACAGTGAGATGATTTGGGGCTTTTGCCTTGCGACTTGTGAGCTGTGATTGGCGCAAGTGCTTGCGAGAAGAGGTCGATTTTTTTTTTTTGTTTTGTGGCTGGAGATTGCAAGTGATGCATGATGTGTCGTTATTTATAACGGAGGTGCTAACTACTAATACCTCCGTTTTTTTTAAAAAAAATAGATAATGTTGTTAACTTTTAGAATAACATTTGATCATTTATTTATAAAACAATAGTGTAAATATGCTAAAGTATAAATTAACGGGAATGCTAGGGGACGGGATACCGTCTCCCAACGGGATAGCTCCTCCTCCACAACGCGATTCTTATCCATACACGCACCAGGTCTGCTCACTCGCCGCCGTCGCCGTCCCCCGCCGCTGCCGCGCCCGTCCCCCGTCGCCTCCACCGCCGCCGCGCCCGTCCGCCGCCGCCGCCGTCGCGCCCATCCCCCGTCGACGCCGCCGCTGTCGGGCCCATCCCCCACCGCCGCCGCGCCTGTCCCCCATCGACGCCACCGCCGCCGCCCATCCCCCACCGCCGTCGTCGCTGTCCCCCGCCGCTGCCGCGCCCATCCCCCGCTACCGCCGCCGTCGCCGTCCTCGTCTACAAGGGACAGCTGCAGGGGGCCAACTGCGCATGTCGGGGTGCTCCTCCCCCAACGGAATGCCCAGCTATATCTAGTAGGAATCACCTGATACCTAGTAGGTATCATCCAATACCTCGCAAGTATCACGCGATACATGGTAGAAATCGTCTGATACCTGACAAGTATCACATGATACCTCGCGAGTATCACGCGACACGTGGTAGAAATTGTATGATACATGACAGGTATCACATGATACCTCGTGAGTATCACGCGATACATGGTTGAAATCGTCTGATACCTGACAGGTTTCACATGATACCTCGCGAGTATCACGCGATACGTGGTAGAAATCGCATGATACCTGATAAGTATCACATGATACTTGCAAGTATCACATAAAACGTGTGTAGAATTGTCTGATAGCTGATAGGTATCACACCTGATATCTACTCGGGATCATCCTGTTGGGTAGAATCGTCTGATGCCTGATAGGTATCACACCTGATACCTACTCGGGATCTGTCAAGGTTATGGATACCACATACCTAATAGTAGTTGATTGCATCTCGGCAGGACCCACCACATACCATGTCTTATACGGAAACTGACTTCAGATATGGAGTGAGTTCCAGATAAGGAAGGACAACCAGAGTTCTACATGGAATCAACAAGGACTGCTCGGATTGTATCCACATTGGTTTCCCTAGTTCTACTTAGATAAGGCGACACCTATGGGTATAAATACAAGGCCCCCCAGGACGATCAACACGATCAACACGGACACATGGACCACCACAATCAACACACCCACCACAATACACGGGACAACATACAAGCCTACATACGCCAAGACAAGCCGCCAGATATCGACATCAGAAATACGCCTGCATCGACCCTATCCGGTACCTTCAGAGGCCGGCCGTAGGGATCTAGCACTGTCTTTGATTTCGTCGGGCGCGAGCTCGAGGAGGAAGGCTACCCTGTTGTCGACTACGAGTCAGACCTTCAGACCGCCATGTCGACAACGGTTAGATAGGCTACCCCACATATTGTACTGGTGTGATTATGGTGAATAAAAGCAACTCCGGCTCCGGCCAACAGGATGTAGGGCCATTACCTGACCACTCAGGAGCCTGAACCTGTATAAAAAATCCCCATCTTCGTCTCTTTTACCTCAGTCTCGCGTATATCCTAGCACCGACGATCCCCATACTATGCAAATACCAGAATGACGACATCAAACGTCGACAGGATCATCCCGTTCGAAAATAGGATTCCGTTATATTGCAGCCCCCTAAATCAAACCTAGAGATTTTTTAAAGATAAATCATATAAAAATAATATTTATATAAATTTTAAATAAGAAAGATGAACAAATGACATGTAAAAATCAACGGAGTCATATATAAAAAAAATAAAATAGTACTATGTAATGCGGAGAACTACTATGGTATTACTCTATCACAAATATAGTTATTTCTAGCTTTCAATTTTTTTTACTTCCTCCATCCCAAAATACATCTACTTTTTAGTTCAAAGTAGAAAGTATAGCTATATTTTGCAATGGAGAAAGTAAAATGTAGCTATTTCTCTATCTATATCTCTTTTTTAACAAATCAGAATTGTCCATCATTTTATTTCTATACCAACTTTCTCTTCTCAACAAACATAATATTTCACCATTTAATTCCACTATTTCTCCTTCTCAACAAATCCTAATATGAACTTGTGAATTTTCAAAATCACACGAGTTGCACGCACAATTATATTTAAATTAATGCAAGTAGTAGTCTTTAGGAAGCTTACCACGATTAGATCTTGGGGAAACGCTTCCCACGATCATGCGCCCATTCCTCGGTCTCTCCGTCAAATGATTTGATCAATGACAAGTAATGCTTCTTATCGGTATTTAATAACAAGGAAAATATTCAAATAAAGATTTTCTTATCTTTTCAACTGTTTTTTTATCAAATATACGATATGGTTATAATGTTATATTCCTTTTATTAAGATCTCACAACAAAATCTTACATTTCTATATTCAAATGAAATCTCGTAATAATAATCTCATATAATTATATTCTTTGAAGTGTTTACATAATTACATGTGAATTGATTTTATTTTTTATAAAATTCCTCCGACTTATATTAGTGACAGTACAGATTTGAAGTACTTTAGTGCCCATACTGACCACAGAACATGAACACCACGTTAATTAAGCAGGGTTCGATATTTTGGTTTTAGAAACTTCGGTCCCGGGTATGAAATTATTTCATCCGAAAATTTTAATTTTATGAATTTAGTAAATTTTATACAAATTTTATCTAAATTTTAAATTAATTTGGGTAGAATATTTCAAAATCTCCACAATTTCAGATCAATCGCCTCTCTTCCTCGATTGTTTTTCCTTTCCGAAATATAAAACCATGCCATTATGGTTCCGTTGTGGGCTACGCCTCTCCATGTTGTGGGTCGGGTCGTCGAGCTGCGGGTCTTTTGGCCAACTATATTCCCCCGAATGGCGAGTGTTTGTACCTGTTGGAGCTCACATGAATTGTCGTGCCTGAGCCTCTTCCTCGCCACGACGTGCCGATCTGGCACGGCATGGCCCAATGATCCCCCACTCCCATAGGCCGTAGCTCGTCAATGGGCGGCCCAAAGAGATGAGAGATGCAAAATAGATGTATTCTAGATATATAAGACACGACCCAAAGAAATGAGGGAGGCAAAATAGACTTATTGCAAGGACGAGCACGTTTGACTGGTTGTGCCACATGTAGATATATAAGACACGACCCAAAGAAATGAGGGAGACAAAATAGACTTATTGCAAGGACGAGCACGTTGGACTGGTTGTGCCTTCAGACCAGCATGGCACGGCCTGTGTCATATTAGGTCGTAGGTGCAACCAGTGGGCGGGCACGGCCTGACTGACTGATCTTAGACCATGCTTTGGTTGTGCTAGGCCGGGCCGTGCCGAGCGACTCATTTGGCCATCTATAGGGAAAACAAGAAAACCATTCATGCTTTATTTCTGGGATCAAAGCAAGAGCAACTCTAGCAATGAAGTGGACGATGATTACTCCCTGGTGGTCACTTGCATCGGCAGGCCTCCTTCCATTCGCAGAGTCGACCAGAGCACGAACCCTGGGTGTCCGTCGCCACCGGCGTACCGGAGGCTGAACTGCTCGAGCACGCACGCCACGATGGACTTCATCTGTATGTATGCCATCTCCTTGCCGAGACACATCCTTGGTCCGGCGTGGAAGATGGGGTACTTGAACGGGCTGTCCGGCCGGAACGCGCCCGCCTCGTCCAGCCACCGCTCCGGCCTGAACTCCTCGCAGTCCGCGCCCCAGATGTCCTCCACACGTCCCATGGCGTACGCGCAATAGGTCACCAGCCACCCTTTCCCCACGAACGTGCCGTCCGGCAGGAAGTCGTCCTCCTTGCAGCTGTGCGTGTCCAGGTGCACGGGTGGGTACAGCCGCATGGACTCGGTGATGGCCGCGTGGAGGTAGTGCATGTCGCGCAGCTCGTCGAAGCTGAATGTCGCGCTGCTTGTGCCGCCGCTGCTCGACGCGCTCCGCACCGCGCGGATCTCGTGCACGATCTTGTCCTCCACGTCGGGCCGGCTGGACACCAGCCAGAAGAACCAGGTCAGCACCGACGACGTCGAGTCGCGCCCGGCGATGAGGAAGTTGGTCACCACGTCGCGGAGGCTCTCGTCGCTGTGCTCACCGCCCGCGGCGAAGCGCGACAGGAAGTCATCGCTGCGCGCCAGCCCGGCCTCCCCTCTCGCCCTGCGCTCCCGTACGATCCGGTCGGCGTAACCGTGAATCGTGGTGAGCGCATCTCGCATCCGCCTCTCCGGGTCCAAGTTGAACAGCCTCTTGACGCGCCATAGCGACTTCACCGGCGACATGAACCGGGCAATGATGGCGTTCTGGGCGTCGCTGCACGCGCGTATGAACTCCGCGCTCTGGGACGAGACCATGCTGTCCTCGGCGAGGCACGCCGGGTCCTCGTCGAACACCACATGGCAGATGTTGTCGAACGCGAAGCGCTCGAGCACATCCTGCACGTCCAGCGTCCGGCCGTCGCGCCGCGCCCACTCCAGCAGCGGCAGCAGCCTCTCGACGACCTCGAACCGGACGGTGTCCACCACGAAGCTCCTCAGCGAGCGCTGGTTGAACTCGTAGCTTGCGGCCTTCCGCTGCCACAGCCACTGCTCGCCGTCGGAATTGAAGATGCCGTGGCCAAGCAAGTCCTCGAGCAAGGACACGGAGAGCTCGCCTTTCGGGTAGTTACTAAAGTTAGTCTTTAGTATGTGCTCGACGTTGGCCACGTTGGCTGTGATGACGCCGCCTGTGAGGCCAAGCGCCTTGAACGTCATGGTGTGCGTGGGGCTGCGCTTCATTACGTCGGTCGACCACTCGAGAAACCTGTGCCTGTTCTTGGCGAAGTGCGGCAGCGTGCCGACTACAGGGTAGGACTTGAGTCCATTGGAACCTGCAGGCTGCTTCTTGGTATCCTGGTACAGGTAGAGAAAGTATAGGAGAGGCAGGAAAGGGAGGAGGATGATGAATAAAGGGGTTGAGGTCGAGGAGAATTTCATGGCGCGAGAGAGTGAGTGTGTGAGAGGAGCTTTTGGCATGAGGCTTGTGACTGGCAGACAAGTGATCTGTATCAGTATCAATGTTTCTGGGATAAGAAGACATGGATTGCTTGGCTGCTTTATAGCTGGAGATTGTAGTCGTCCGGCTCAGCAACATATCAATTGTGTTGGGTTCTTGGGTATTTTGGTATTTTACGGCTTTTGTTTGGTTGTCTTATTTTGCTAAGTCACACTTTAGTTATGTCATGGTTAGTTAGATATATGTTTATTTTGTTGCCGCCATTGTATCGCACTGCACTTATCACATGTCATGTATACTTCCAAATTTATAACTAACAATGCTAGGAAAGTGCTTGCTAGCATAGTGGAAGGGGTGAGTTCTAGCATGCCCAGACTTCTTTTATAATTTCTTAATTATTTGACACTAAGAGTCTCCTTGGTTGTGTAATATCTCGGGCTAATCTGTAAATTTGTTTCTGCGATAACCTCTGTTGCTAAAAAAAACTTAGCCATGCTATACTTTATGATAAACTATTTCTAATCATATTTTTATTGCATGGCACAACTTGCTTAAGGCCGTGTAGTTCTTTGGCTAAACATTTTTAAGTATACGGACACACATTTAAAGTATTAAACGTAGACTAATAACAATACAATTTATAGATTCCGTCTGTAAACTGCGAGACGAATTTATTAAGCCTAATTAATCTATTATTAGCAAATGTTTACTGTAGCATCACATCGTCAAATCATGGCGCAATTAGACTCAAAAGATTTTTCTAGCAATTTACATGCAAACTGTGCAATTAGTTTTTTCGTCCATATTTAATACTCCATACATGTGTCCAAACATTTAATGTCACATTTTGGACCAAAAATTTTTGGATCTAAACACACCCTAAGCTTAGTTGCAGCAGGGTTAGTTATCAACTACTCCTACATACTTTCGGTTAGTTCCCTCGTGGTGCTCAATTAATAGAGTTATTATAGATAGATAAATGTGCTTACGACTTCACATAGGTCAGAGAACAAAAGTCAAACATTCCCTTGATCAGAAGAACTGGAAGTTTCTTAGGCTTGTCTAATTTTAATGGTAGAGATTAAATTGGTGACATTATTGGTTCCAAGAGGGCAAGTGGAACTAAATGTTTCTAATTTACTTAAGATGAATCGGCTTGCAGCTCAAGATTCAGGAGTGGATCATCCTATCACAGCGCAAGCAGATCGTTACAATGACTTTGTTGTGCCGCAACTTCAATATTAAAGGTAGACAGTACACACTGACACCACACACAAGTTCGTGTTTCCTCTTTTATTTTAGAGTAAATTACACCCACGATATAACAACTTGGCAGGTGGGTGCAATTTGGCAGGTGGGTGCAATATAGTATAAGAACTTTAGAATTGAACGTCCGAGTGCAACAACTTGACAAGTGGGTGCGTTCTAGTAAAAAACTTAATAATTTAGTATTTTAGTGAATCAATTTAGCTAAGCATATGCTAGATGAGATTTTTCACGATGTCAGTATGCCAATACACACTGATCATACGGATATTACCTTATATATGAATTTAATCTTTAAGAATTATGTTGCACATACAATTTACATCCAATTATCTTTAAAATTTTTGTTTTCTTCACCTTCTCAATTATCAACCGAAATATAATAATTTCTTAATCCAGTTTAATTGATTTTTAGTTATTAGTTATTAGGATAAAATATAAATATGTTTATATAAATCCATGCTAGTATATTGTCAAAATAAGTACTTAAAAATTTGAATTTATATAAAAATGCTCTAAATAATTAAGTTGTCACGTAACTTCTTAATTTATTGTATCAAAATCCTACCTACCTTACAAGTTGTTGCATTTATACGATCACTTATAAAGTTCTTATACTAAATTGCACATTCCTACCAAGTTGTTGCACTAGAACATTCATTTTTCAAGTTATTGTACCAAATTACACCCACCTGCTAAGTTGTTGCACCGTAAGTGCAATTTACTCTTTATTTTAGCTACAATGGCACTCAATGTGGTTGTGCGTTGTTGGAAGGTCCATGTCTTTTGCCTCCTAAGGGTATCCACAATGTTGGTAAAAAGTTAGCCTTAAGCAATTAATGTTGTACAGGACAACATCTTAAGCATTGTGCAAACACACCATAAGAACCATAGAGCAAAAAGAAGCCTTAACCTTACGGTGCGGCAACAAGCTAATAAAATATGAAGTGAACAGAAGATGGGGACTTTTCATTGTGCCAAGTGTTTCACGGAAGGAGTGAGTAGTGATATTTTTTCCCCTCGATGGGACCCAGTGGGCCCCACCTTATTTTCTCTCTGCGACACAAGCATTGTAGGCATGGAAACAACTGCTGCTTACTGTGGTGGGTCCCACTCTTATGTTTCACGTAACCTTTAACATTGGCGTTGCCCTAACTAAACAGAAAGATCATGTAAGGACATTCATAGTGTGTCGATGTGTCCCATGCAAGCCCCTCAACCAACTAGGAAGACGCGCGAGCCTCGTTAGGGCTTGCAAAGTCGAACGAGCATGACACGAGAGACGATGGCTCGAAACCATGTTGGGAAAGTCGTGCCCCAGCGACACCCACACCCACACCCCGACATCTCTTTGAGCTTTGGCGAGCATACAATTTTAAAATAGTTAATTTAATTTTTGAAAGCAACTTTTCTATATTTTTTTTATAAAAGAACACGTCGAGTAATATTTTGTAGATCGAAAAACATACAAACGAACTCTTTCCAAACTACGAACTATTAACCAATCGGTTGCAAACGAACGCAATAACCGATTTTTTTAGTTGGCATCCATCTACATCATCTATATAGATAAAGATTCTTCGCAGTCGACTGTACCGCGTCTTTGTCACAGACATGCGGGCCTGAAGATCATCGGGCCCATATGTCCGTGAACGATGTAGTCGACCGGCGAGAGGATATCAATCCTGTCCACACACCAGTAGTAGTACTATTTGTACTGTAGCACACCACCTTTCTCGAGGATATCTGGATATGATGCAGATCATGTGCATTACTGCACAGAGGATCTCGATTATTTTCAAAAGCTCCACTGCGTGCCAAACACAAACACGCAACTAACGTAAGCTCGAAAGGTGCCGGCCGACCATTCGCCACTCGGAGAAAACAAGCACACCAATTTCTTTTATTTCTCGGGTTAAGCGGGAGCAATTCTCTAACAGCGTAGTCCACAAGTTGCTACGGCCATCAACCTCTAGTGGTCACTTGCATCGGTAAACCGCCCTTCATGCGCAACGTCAACCAGAGCACGAACCCCGGGTGTCCCTCGCCACCGGCATACCGGAGACTGAACCTCTCAAGCACAGATGCTACAATGGACTTCATCTGAATGTAGGCCATCTCCTTGCCGAGACACATCCTCGGCCCCGCGTGGAAAACCGGGTACTTGAACGGGCTCTCCGGCCGGAACGCGCCGGCCTCGTCTAGCCACCGCTCTGGCCTGAACTCCTCACAGTCCGCGCCCCAGATGTCCTCCACCCGTGCCATCGCGTACGCGCTGTAGGACACAAACCACCCTTTCCCCACGAACGTGCCGTCCGGCAGGAAGTCGTCCTCCTTGCAGCTGTGCGAGTCCATGGCCACGGGTGGGTACAGCCGCATGGACTCGGTGATGGCGGCATGGAGGTATTGCATGTCACGCAGCTCGTCCAAGTTGAACGTCGGGTCGCCTGTGCCACCGGAAGCGCGCCGCACTGCGTGGATCTCGCGTACGATCTTGTCCTCCACGTCGGGCCGGCCGGACAGTAGCCAGAAGAACCAGGTCAACGCCGTCGACGTCGTGTCGCGCCCGGCGATGAGGAAGTTGGTCACCACGTCACGGAGGCTCTCGTCGCTGTGATCGCCGCTCGCGGCGAAGCGCGACAGGAAGTCGTCACTGCGCGCCAGCCCGGCCTCCCCTCTCTCCCTGCGCTCCCGGACGATCCGCTCGGCGAAGCCGTGGATCGTGGCGAGCGCCTCCCGCATCTGCCTCTCGGGCTCCATGTTGAACAGCCTCTTGAAGCGCCACCGCGACTTGACCGGCGACATGAACCGGTCCATCACGGCATTCTGCGCGTCACTGAACGCGCGCATGAACTTCGCGCTCTGGGGCGAGGCCATGCTGTCCTCGGCGAGGCACGCCGGGTCCTCGTCGAAGGCGACATGGCAGATGTTGTCGAACGCGAAGCGCTCCAGCACGTCCTGCACGTCCAGCGTCCGGCCGTCGCGCTCCGCCCGCTCCAGCAGCGGCAGCAGCCTCTCGACGACCTCGGACCTGACGGTGTCCACCACGAAGTTCCTCAGCGAGCGCTTGTTGAACTCGTAGCTGGCGGCCTTCCGCTGCCACTGCCACTGCTCGCCGTCGGAGTTGAAGATGCCATGGCCGAGGAAGTCGACGAGCATGGACACGGCGAGCTCGCCCTTGGGGTAGTTACCAAAGTTAGTCTTCAGCGTATACTCGACATTGGCCGGGTTGGCGGTGATGACGCCGCCGGTGAGGCCGAGCGCCTTGAACGACAAGGTGTGCGTGGGGCTCCGCTTCATGATTTCGGTTATAAACTCAAGGAAGCGATCCTTGTTCTTGGCGAAGTGCGGCAGTGTGCCGACGACGGGGTAGGACTTGAGCCCATGGGCGTGAGGCTGCTTCTTGGGGTCGTGGCGCTGGCAAAGAAAGTAGAGGAGAGGCAGGATAGAGAGGAGGAGGAAGAGAGACGTTGAACTCGAGGAGAATTCCATGGTGAGCTCGAGCGAGTCAGTGAGATGGTTTTGGCTTGCGACTTGTGATGGCGCAAGTGATCTGTATCACTGTGCGGAGCACCTAGATTTGTCGGCTCTTTTATAGCTGATGAAGATGGCAGTCGTTCGGCTGGTGGATCGATTCTCTCGTGTTTTACGAACTTGGTATTCATGTTTCTGGATTTTTTTTAAAAAAAAGAGTTAATCCATTCACCTCGCCGGAAGAACTAGAAGATTCTGAAGCTCGTCTAATTTAATGGTAGTCTCTGGTTCGGAGAGATCAAAAGATATTGTTGGTCCCAAGATGGCAAGTGGAACTCATTGTTTTTCATTTCCTTGATTATACATCGGCTTGCAGCTCAAGCATACGTTTTGCTGATCAAGAATACATCATATGCCACCAAACAGATCGTTACATTGACTCGATCAATAGTAGTACTAATAGAGCGATCATTGACTCGATCAATAGTAGTACTAGTAAAGCTAGACAGTGGACGCCCGCTCAAATAATCAGGTTCTTAGGTTCAGCTTTGGTACAGCTCTCTCTAGTTCACAAATAATTGATCCAGGCGCACACACGAACTATAATAAAAGTTGATTAGGCTCAAAACAAATCTGCTAACATATACTCCCACTAGTGCAATAATGATTTTTCTGTGCGGTCGAGCGTGCGAATCTTCCACCCGTCTGGAACGAAGTGTCTGTGAAAATCGCGATTTTCACGTGCGCACGGGAAAATAAAAAATCGAAACAAAAAAAAACCGTCACCGCCATCGTTGCCGTCACCGCCATCGTCATCGCCGCCTTGCCTAAGGCCCGCCGCCGTCGTCCCCGCTGTCGCCGGCGACGGATCCCCTTGCGGTCACAGGCGATGGATCCATCCTCACCGCGGCGGCCGGCAACGAATCCACTCCGATGCTGCCGCCGTCACTGGGAGATGGGAGGAGTGGGAGGAGGGGGCGGATAGGGAGAGGGAGTGGGAGGAGGAGGCAGATAGGGAGATGGGAGGAGGAGGCGGAGAGGGAGATGGGAGGAGCAGGTGTGAGATGGGATCTAAGGAGATAGCGATGAGAGTGGGTGCATGTGGGGCAGCGACGGCGGATTAAAAGTTGAGAGGCTATTTTCGTGTGCGGTGACTTAACAGGTCCGTACGCGAAAACAAGCCTATTTTTGCATGCGGACCTATTAAGTGGCCCGCCTGCGATAATTGAATTTTTTCGTGCAGTCATCTTAAAGAGTCGCACGTGAAAATGGAGCACGATTTTCGCAGACGCAACTACTTACACGCCGTTTTGCAATCTAAAATGACCCCCGTCAAGGAAAATCATTCCTGTAGTAGTGTCCCTCCGTAAAAAAAAATCAAACTGTAGGGATGAATCTGGACCAGTTTGAATTTTTTTTTTTATAGAGGAGTAGGATAGAGCTACGGATCATATTCGGAAGCTCGTGCTTTCAAATAGAGAGTACTCCCTCCGATTTTAATATACGCCATTATTAATTTACATCTGATTATTGTTTCATAAAAAATAATATTATGATTATTTATTTTATTGTGATTTCTATTATCACTAAAAGTACTTTGTCATAACGGTACTATATATTTTCATATATTTGTAAAAAGTTTTAAATAATATGAATGATCAAACATATATTCTACAAGAGAACTACATTATAAATTACATACTAGCGAAGTAAATGTAGCTCAATTGGTTAGGTTTCTAGTGGTAGCTCAGTGCTTATTGGTCACCGTGTTTGAGAGGAGGTAAAAGGAAAAGATTGAGAAAATACGCAAAATAAGGTAAGACATTAGAGCATAATTAATTAAGTACTAATTATTTTAAACTTTAAAAATTAATTAATTTAATTTTTTAAAGCAACTTTCCTATATTTTTTTAAGTATGATATTTAATGATTCGTAATTTAGAAAGCGTGCGCATGGAGAAGACAGTGATTTTCTCTCTATCTGTTGCAAACAAACGCAGTAACCGGATTTTCCAAGAATGCGATGGCACACCAACTTTCTCAAGGATGCAAATCCTGTGCAATACTGCACATAGATCGATCTCGATTGTTTTCTCAAGCTCCACTTGGCGTGCCAAACACAAACACGCAACCGACATAAGCTCCGATTCGAAAGGTGTCGGCCGACCATTCGCCACTCGGAGAAGACAAGAACACCGATTTTTTTTTATTTCTCAGATTAAGCGGGAGCAATTTATTAACTTATTAAAGCAATAGAAAAAAGAGCCTCCACGTTCGCTCTCATGGTTTAAAAATTATTATATTAATCGGAAAAAAACAGAAAAATAAAAAATAGAGTCCAAATAGGAATACAATTTAAAATAACTGAAATTCGGAATTAGAAAAATAAGAAATATCGAAATAAAAGGCTAGATTCCATATACGTATACAATTTATAATAAATAACTAAAATTTGTAATAAAAAATAAAGACCGTTGAAGTAAGAGACAATCTAGAATACATGACGAGATTAATTAAAGTTTGAAATAACAAATAAAATAAATTCCAAAAATAGAAAAATAATTATAAGAGTTTAAGTTGGAATATAATTTATGAAAAAAATTATCGGGATGAAAAATTATGCAATTTTAAAAAAATCCATCTAGAACACAACAATCTCAAATTACCATAAAGAGGAGATAAGCAATAGGCCTATAAAGGAGTAGAGTGTTAGCGGTTAATGTGATATCAAAAAACTATAAACAAAACCCCAAATAGAATCCCAGTGAAGATAGGCATGCCGTTATGCAACATGGTCACGACGGTTGACGGGACTTATGCAGAGTAAAATAAACCCCAATGATAATCATGTTTGATTTTAAAATCTGAATAACAATAAAGAGGGGAGGCAATGGGCGGGGTGCGGAGCAGTATAGGGGGCGAAGCCCCTAACGATTTGACGAGACTTATAAAAAGTAAAAAAGAACACAAGCAATAATTATGTTCGATTTTTAAAATCCCAATGATAATAAAGAGAGGTGGCAGCGGATGAGCCGTAGAGCAGTAAATTGACGATGTTTGACAATACTCCTAAAAATTATGAAAACGAAATCCAACAAGACAATGAACTCTAAAAACTATAAGGCCTAATTTTTTAAAGTTTTAAAGAGGATGAATAGAAGTAGTGGTATATCGAGTAAGCAAATAAAAATGTGATAAAGGAGTAAGGGGTAGTGACTGATGTGGCTTTTAAAAACTATAAAATTATTAGAATCACGAGAATGATAATTTTAAATAAAATCATGTGTAAAAAATAGATAATTTTAAATTGTTGCTAGCATCGCAATTGCGTGGGCTGCCCAACTAGTTAACTTATTAAAGCAATAGAAAAAGGAGCCACCACATTCGCTCTCATGGTTAAAAAATTCTCATATTAATCGGAGAAAAACAGAAAAAGAAAAAATATAGTGCAAATAGGAATACAACTTAAAAATAACTGAAATTCGGAATTAGAAAATAAGGAATATTAAAAGAAAAGGCTAGAGTCCATATACGTATACAATTTATAAATAAAAATTCGGAATTAACAAAAAAATAAAAATAATAAAAGTACTCCATAGAGTCCATATAAAAATACAATTTATAAATACCAAAAATTAAAAATTAAAAAATAAAGAATATTGAAATAAAAGTATAAGAGTCCATATAGAATATTATCTATCTATTAATTTATTAAAGTAATAGAAAAAGGAGCCTCCACATTCACTCTCACGGTCGAGAAATTCTCATATTAATTGGAGAAAAAGAGGAAAAAAATAAAAAATAGATTCCAAATAGGAATACAATTTAAAAATAACAGTAATCCGGAATTTATAAATAACTTGAAATTAAAAAAAGGAATATTGAAATAAAAGTATAAGAGTCCATACAGAATATAATCTAGAAATGATTGAAATTTTGGATTAGAAAAAGGAATATTAAAAGTAGAGTTTAGAGTACATATAGAAATACAATTTAGAAATAACAAAAATTAAAAATTAAAAAATGATGAATATTAGAATAAGAGGCTAGAGTCCATAAAGAAATACAACTTAGAAATAACCGAAACTCAGAATTAAAAAAAAAGGAATATTGAGAGATGAGTTTAGAGTCTATATAGAAATACAATTATAAATAATAGAATTTTAGAAACAAAAATAAGGAATATTTGGAAGAAGTATGTAGAGTCCATATAGAAATTCAGTACTACCTGAAAATAGGAATTGAAAAAAAATAAAAGTAGAGTATATAGTAGTACATATAGAAATATAATTTAGAAATAACGGAAATTAGAAAATAGAAATGAAGGAATATCGGGAGAATTTAGAAATAACTGAAAGTGAAATTATTACATAACTTAGAATTATATACATTTAACATATTTTAACAATAAAATATAAAAATATATATGTTGTTATGCTAGCCGTGCAATCTCGCGTGCCACTAGTTCTGTAAAAACGAAGTCCACAAGTGTAGCAGCACGCTCCGGTCATCAACCTCTCGTGGCCACTTGCATCGGCAAACCGCCCTTCATGCGCAAACGTCACCGAGAGCACGAGCCCCGGGTGTCCCTCGCCGCCGGCATACTGGAGACTGAACCTCTCGAGCACAGATGCTACAATGGACTTCATCTGTATGTCGGCCATCTCCTTGCCGAGGCACATCCTCGGCCCCGCGTGGAACACCGGGTACTTGAACGGGCTCTCCGGCCGGAACGCGCCGACCTCGTCTAGCCACCGCTCTGGCCTGAACTCCTCACAATCCGCGCCCCAGATGTCCTCCACCCGTGCCATCGCGTACGCTCAGTACGTCACTAGCCACCCTTTCCCCACGAACGTGCCATCCGGCAGGAAGTCGTCCACCTTGCAGCTGTGCGTGTCCATGGCCACTGGTGGGTACAGCCGCATAGACTCCGTGATGGCGGCATGGAGGTATTGCATGTCACGCAGCTCATCAAAGCTGAACGTCGCGTCGCTTGTGCTACCGGACGCGCGCCGCACCGCGTGGATCTCGCGTACGATCTTGTCCTCCACGTCGGGCCGACCGGACAGTACCCAGAAGAACCAGGTCAACGCCGACGACGTCGTGTCGCGCCCGGCGAGGAGGAAGTTTGTGACCACGTCGCGGAGGCTCTCGTCGCTGTGCTCGCCGCTCGCGGCGAAGCGCGAGAGGAAGTCGTCACTGCGCGCCAGTCCGGCCTTCCCTCTCTCCCTGCGCTCCCGGACGATCCGCTCGGCGAAGCCGTGGATCGTGGCGAGCGCCTCCCGCATTCGCCTCTCGGGCTCCATGTTGAACAGCCTCTTGAAGCCCCACAGCGACTTGACCGGCGACATGAACCGGTCCCTCACGGCAATCTGCGCATCGTTGAACGCGCGCATGAACTCCACGCTCTGGGGCGAGGCCATGCTGTCCTCGGCGAGGCAAGCCGGGTCCTCGTCGAAGGCGACTTGGCAGATGTTGTCGAACGCGAAGCGCTCCAGCACGTCCTGCACATCCAGCGTCCGGCCGTCGCGCTCCGCCCGCTCCAGAAGCGGCAGCAGCCTCTCGACGACCTCGGACCTGACGGTGTCCACCACGAAGTTCCTCAGCGAGCGCTTGTTGAACTCGTAGCTGGCGGCCTTCCGCTGCCACTGCCACTGCTCGCCGTCGGAGTTGAAGATGCCATGGCCGAGGAAGTCCACGACCATGGACACGGCGAGCTCGCCCTTGGGGTAGTTACCGAAGTTAGTCTTCAGCGTATACTCGACATTGGCCGGGTTGGCGGTGATGACGCCGCCGCCGGTGAGACCTAGCGCCTTGAACGACATGGTTTGCGTGGGGCTCCGCTTCATGATTTCGGTTGTAAACTCAAGGAAGCGGTCCTTGTTCTTGGTGAAGTGCGGCACTATGCCGACGACGGGGTAGGACTTGAGCCCATGGGCGTGAGGCTGCTTCTTGGGGTCGTTGCGCTGGCGAAGAAAGTAGCGGAGAGGCAGGATAGAGAGGAGGAGGAAGAGAGAGGTTGAACTCGAGGAGAATTCCATGGTGAGCTCGAGCGAGATGGTTTTGGCTTGCGACTTGTGATGGCGCATGTGATCTGGACCACTGTGCTGAGCACCTGGATTTCTCGGCTTTTTTATAGCTGGTGAAGATGGAAGTCGTTCGGCTGGACGAATCGATTCTCTCGTGTGTTACGAACATTGTAATCATGTTTCTGGAATTTGAGATTGTTGAGAGAATCAAAGTCAATCCACTTCCTTTAAGGTCAATCCATTCCCCTCGCCGAAAGAACTAGAAGATTCTGAAGCTCGTCTAATTTAATGGTGGTCTCTGGTTCAGAGAGATTAAAAGATATTTGTTGGTCCCAAGATGGTAAGTGGAACTCATTGTATTCATTTCTTTGATATGCATCGGCTTGCAGCTCAAGAATACGTCTTTGCTGATCAAGAATACATCATATGCTACCAAACATATTGTTACATTGACTTGATCAATAGTAGTACTACTAAAGCTAGACAGTGGATGCCTCATGCCTGGTCGCCTGCTCAAATAATCTGGTTACTAGGTTACCTTTGGTACAACTCTCTTCTCTTCAGTACACAAATAAATTGATCCACATGAACTATAATTCTACTGCAAGTTTTCTTACCTCATACTCAAACTTATGATTAAAAGTTCGCGCTCTAATACCCACATCTAACCGCGGGTGCAAAATTCTCCCCAAACCATACCCATACAGGTAATGGATATCCATACCACTACACTAATTTAGAGCACTTAAATTTTTTACAATAATCCGATGATGACGATGGCAAGCACCAACATCATATTAGGCAACCTTAGTTTTAACATTAACATTCAAAAGCAAGTAAAAAATCATGTAAGAATTATGTCATATACGATTGGTTACGGATAAAGCATACCTCATATCCTATGACTTACGGAATATACGAGTATGGTATACCATCGGTCATACGACCGTAGGTGATAAGGAAATCTATAAGATATTATAGAAAATATCCTCATAGGCCGGTGATTAACAGAGTCCTACTCGAAGAGAATTGGGTCTATTCTATATTGTGTAGGGTTCATTGTCTCCAAGATCTACTTGGAGACTAAGGCAACTCACGTTATAAAAGACACACCCCCTGAGGGGTTCAGATCATCGAATCATAGCGCCAACATACCCACCATAGTTTACGAAGCCAGATTCGTCGGGAGATCTCGTCTAACCATCTCGACAAGGATCTCGTAAGTAACGCTGGATTCATCTGTTGTCTTTATACTATATGGTTTTCTATATCAATCTCATATAAACTGGATTAGAGCTATTACCTTAGGCACACCTTTTTTTACCCATGGGTAAGTGGGGTACTGGTGGCTAAAGAACCGAATCATACCTATCAACCCAACAGGTAAGGAATTTTGCTCATTAATAAATCTATGGATATCAGAATTAAAAATGTGACTCGTAATAATAATATAAAAACCTATGGGATCTCGGGTTATGGGACATGTTGCCAATTGCCATATCTAATCAGGCCTCTGTTTCGCTGTTTGTTAGTGATTGGAAATCTAAAGTAGTGAAAATACTAAAGTTTTTCACCACCACAAAGCGTCCATCGGAATAATATTAGCCGTTGGATGCAACAAACATTGAACCCATGCCGTTAGATTTTGAATAGGCCTCAGTATAGCTTTAGTCAAAAGGTGAAGACGAGATTTCAGGAGTCTTCGATCAGAGTCGAGAGAGGTAGGCGAATAGGCAGCATCCACGCGTTAAAAAAAAAAAGAAAAAAAAGAAAAGCTGCCGCCGCGGCTTCATCCTCCTCCGCCGCATCTTCCATTCTTCCCATCCCCACAAGCTCCTACCCTGGCCTCAGTCTCTCCTAATCCCCTGCCTCCTCCTCCCTTCTGTCCATCCCCCACTCATTTGCGTCTCGCCGGATCAGGCCCTGTCGCGTCGGATCGTTCACTCTAGGTCCTCCTATGAGAGCGTCATCGCCGGATCGAGCGTGCACTGCTGCGAACTGCCGCTGGTGTCCAGTGGGCTTCGTCTGGCCGCTCCTGCTCGACGAATGGCCACCAGCAAGAGCGAGGGCTGCCTGGTTACCAGCAGGAACCCAAGGATGAGGATGCAAGGCCATTACGGTGTCCAGCGGCACCACCAGCATCGTACTCTAGCCTCTAGGATGCATGACATCGTGCTGCTGACCTCAAGGCTTCTTGGAGGACGAGGCCAACTTTGACACACTGCCCTTGCATGGTCTTCATTGGGTATAGGACAGATTCTACTGCAATGCCTTCTTGCCCTTTCAGTTCATGCTCCACGCACATAGCAAAATCATACAGCCATACTATGTTACAGATTTTACAAATTTTTACGCAGGATAGTGTGTTGATATTAGTTATTGTCGGATAGAGATATTTGTGCAGATTGAACAGATTTACTAGGCTGTAGGTGTAGCGGCTGTTCCACAATGAAAATATTTAGGCTGTTCACAATGGTGATTCTGTCCTATGAAAGCTGAGGTAATAACTTTTTCATACTTGGCAGTCTCCAGTCTTTACATTTCATAGGTTCTGGTCAGTAGATCGATGAAAAGTTTCAAGGAAAGGTAATACATATGACTTTTTTTTTTTGTTCCTATCCATTTGCTCAATAAAAAATAATGATTATGTGGATAAAATACTGAATCTGATCGTGCAGTTCAACAGCACTTAACTGTTCAGGATGCTGAAACATTTCTCAACATTAACCTTTTCTTTTGGGAAATACTATATAAATAATCACAGCTTGCTGACTAAAGCTTGAAATTTACTTCCGAAATGCTGTCAACTTCAAAACATGCATAACAATAGAAATTGGAAATTTCGTATCATTACCCTGATCATATGGAGCAGACATATTTATGTAATTCAAACAATAGCATATCAGAATTTGGTAGAATACAAAAGGAACCACCAATTATAATGACCCAAGAAAGATTGAGTTGATCAGTTAACAACATACGTAGTATATTGCTATCATATACTGCTGTTTAGTACTCTCTTACAGTTCACCCCCTAACTGTTGTGCAACCCAAAAGGCCTAGAACAAATATTAAATAGAATGATGAACAATACATAAAAATAATTTGATGTTAAAATATTTTGTTCCAACAACACATTAATATTTCGGCTATATGAAGCAAGCTACTGCTATCCATCTATTATATATATTTGGTCTATAAAAAAATAATTATGCAGCATGCTGGAGCTGCTCAGATTCCTGAAGATATTTGGTCTGCTCAAATGCCTTCTTTCTGCTCAGATTCCTGGAGATATTGCTGATCAAATTAGTCCATTACTTAAAGAAGGCGAAGGGTATAGGATATATTGGATATGATAGCAAGCCTTGAGCAGCCAAGCTGATTAATAGCTAGGGAAAATTGTGGTTCTCAATAACTCTTTGGAGTCTAGGTTGTGCTTCAACTTTATTCTGATCTTTTCGCTGTTTTAAACAAATATATGATAATATGTTAAATAGATTGTGTTGCCATATTTGGAAAAGTTTTATTTGATTAGGTTTTATAGTGGTGTGTGTAAACCAGATTATGCCCTCTTTGCGCAGTCTGTGGTGGTCTAATTCTGTCCGGCTAACAAGGCATTAAGGCATGGTACATGTTCAGTATCCTTAAATTCCTGACATGAGTTGTTTAGTTGATTCAGTTGAGTTCTTGACGTGGTAGTTGTTCTCTTTCACTTGATGAAGCAGAGCTTAAATTCTCCGTCTATTCGTAGAACTGCTAAGCACAAGCCCTCATTTTAAATCTTGCAACAGCAGCTCACAGTTTCATTCCCCGGTTGTATGCTCAAGTCTTATCAAGTCCTTTCGCAAAATTTGAAACTAAAAGTATAATTGCTTATTATAACCCAAATATATAACTTTTTATACAGGTATCTAAAGTCGTGCAACGCATGACTAAGTGGCTAGTAGAACTGACTTGTAAAAACTGCACGGGCCGCACTGCCTCGTAAATCAAGGAGAGTGAGATGGGCTCTAATTGGTCTTTGATGGGCTGGATTGTTGGATCTGTTTCTGACGCTGGCGCCGCTCCCGTCCAGGCGCATCGTCGCCGGCGGAGTAGTTCTGCTGCTCGCTGTTCATCACCATCACTGGCTTCTCCTCCGAGCTCGGCCGCCAAGGTAAATTGAGTTCGTTATTTTTCACCACGATCGCCAAGTTGTTTATCACCCTCTTACTAACCAGTAATTAAGCAGTGGATTTGGATGTGCTTTTCTAAGTGTCGTGGATGATACGAACCGATCCAAGATTCCAGAATCACGAAATCAATCTTCTATTAGAGCAGGTACAATAACAGGCCATAAGCCAGCTACAAACATATTTTAAGAAGATAAATGAAGAGAGAGAAAAGCAGCGAGATTTATAGCCAGCTGTAGCACGAACTTCAAGACACAGTGTGTATATGATAGGTGGGATCAAGTATTAATAGTGTAGTATGTAACTATTATATGAATAAGCTATTAGATTGGCTATAGATGAATTGGAGCTAGTAGTTGGCTAAACTTGCTCTTAGTCATCAGATAAACATAATCGGCATCTGTACCCCCAAATGCATGAGTGCGTCAGTGCGTGGCGCATCACGCGTAGCTTAGACATCCTTAGCCTCTTGTCTCCCTCTGCTTCTCTTACTTACGCCAGAGCACATGATTAGACCCCCGGAGCATTTGCCAGATCGACCCTGCCTTGATGCATGGCAGCAGTACATGAATGTCACTGATGATTGGACAGCCAACTGATTAAAGCGACCGATTGACATGATAGCATCGTCATTAGCTCCCGATCGAGTCGATTATCTCACTGATCGAATGCTGCTCGATGTGTACGATCACTCGTAAAGAGGAGCTATCAGAAGCATCGCCGATAAAGCCAAGTTGCCATTCGATCTTTCTACTCGCCTGAAATTAACTAATTATAATCTGAATCGGAGCGCAGGTCATCCGCCACTTCCGTTGTGCGCGCCTATCCATACCCCTCCATCGATTATACTCTACTACTTAGCTGTGACGACTAACGAGAGAGAGTGAGAAAGAGAGAGAGAGAGAGAGAGCTTTTTGATCAGTCGGCAATGGTGACGCACTCTGATGCCTGGCTCTGTTTGTTTGTTTGTGCAACATGATGATCGGTTTGAAGTTTTTAATTCTCTGTTTGGGATTTGCACGGCCTGTCTGGTCCTCACCATATCTGACCGATGTTGCAATTCTCGGATTCGTGTAATATATCCCTGGCCTGTCATCGATCTGATTCGCCTCAAGGTATGTCTTGGTTTGCATTTTAATTAGGACTCAATCCAGGATTTGCTAGTCACTCAGTTGAGTTCCAAAATACCCAAAGTGCAGATCTTTTGGATTTGGGACAGGATACCAATCCTTAGGTGAGAGTGGCAAATCACTTAATTAGGATCATACAAGAGAGCATATATCTTATAAGAAGAGAAAGCATGTAGTTACATATGTTTGACAACATTGTGAAAGCTCAAATGTTATTGGAGTTGTTCAGTTGTACGCGTGATAGTCTAGTCGAACCCAGCTTTTTTCTCCTCGTGCGTCCCAAGTACAGGCAAAAAAAAAAAGGAAGATAAAAAAGGGGGTGACACAACCATCGAAAGGCAAAAGCTAATGGTAGCTAGATGGGTCTATCAGTACAATGCATCTGAACATATGCATGCATTTACCCCTGTACATGTCTTCGTGCTTGATTTTAACGTCTCCTTGCCTCCTTGGTACTCATGCTACAGCTGAAAGGAGTCATCAGTTGACAGGAGCATGCATGGTAGATGGCACTGACGATTGGTAAGTTTGGCAGAGTGACTTCCCGTGTAAAAGCACCTGAAAAGAACTTGAGAAAAATGTCTGTCTCTGAGATGGTTTATTCTTTTATGCTTATGCACAGTCACATTTCTGAACCATTTGATAAATTTAGAACCATATATGCTTTTCATGTGTCTAATTTACTCAAAAAATATATCTGCAACTCTGCATACAGCTTTCAAAAGCCCAATATATGTGTGGTGGTATACTTAGTGCACATTGACAGACGTGGCTATAAAATAAATATTGGTGGAGATGTTCGATAAAGATAACCAAACGCAACACATACCATTACTAAGTTTATATTGTGCTACTGAAGAGAATCGGGCAGGCAAGCACCACTTCACATACCACAGGACATATTGGCAAAGATGTGGCCACGTGAACGGCACCGTGTCGGCACACACAGAATGGCGGTGACAACTGGTATACTTACTAGCACGATGAAGGTTACCAATCAATGAAGCAACAAGCAATGAAGATTACCAATCACGGGTTTGGAGTTGGGGACATGTAGTTACCAAATTGGAAGAACAACGATTAATTGGCTCATGCCTAGTCTGGAGTACATCAGTGATTGGATCGACTGCTTATGCACTGGTGGATGATGGCCAATGTGGGCGGTCCAGTACTAGGAGAAGGTTCTAATAAGCCATGAAGTGACATGGATTGTAGCTGATCAATTTGACCCACCCTGTCTCATGGGTAGTTTAGCTCAACTAGTACATGTAATTAGTAATCCCTCCGTATAATTAGTATTTTTGTTGTTATGAGATGATAAAATATGAATAGTACTTTACTTATGACTTATGTTTTTAATTTTTTTAAAAAAAAATTTCAAATAAGATGGACGGTTAAAGTTGGACGTGAAAAATCATAGCTGCATTTAAAATGGGACAGAGGGAGTATAGATGTACAACTGTAAATCTTTCATGTAACCTAACCAAAAGCAAATAAGTAGCCCCTATCATTCATAGAGACATCCAGTTCTTCTAAGCAACAAGTAACAAACTTCTTTCTAAATTGCCTTTTATCTCGTTCTTCTTACTAAATTTTTTTTGAAAGAGCAAAAGACAAAGGGAGAACGGTAAGCAACTAGAATACTACTCCCTCCGTTTCACAATGTAAGACTTTCTAGCATTGCTCACACACGTATAGATGTTAATGAATCTAAACACATACACATGTCTAGATTCATTAACATCTAAATGAATGTGGGCAATGCTAGAAAGTCTTACATTGTGGAACGGAGGAAATATGTGTAAGACTTTCTAGCATTGTCCATATTCTAGCATTATATATATAGATTCATTAGCATCCATATGAATATGGACAATGCTAGAAAGACTTACATTGTGAAACGGATGGAGTAGTAGCTAGCTACTATATGAGAACTTATACGAGTTGATTTGAGGCATGCAGGGATAACACCTAACCAGACAGCCATCAAAATCAGATGCTAAAATACGGGCCATCATAGATCGCACTCGGGTCTCCTCGTGGGGTTTGCGTTTGGAGACGTAGCTTTCCGCAGCCGCTTGCACTGCATCTGCATGCACCGTGTGTGTATATTTATATTCTTTTCTTTTCTTTTCTTTTCTTGTGGCGACGGTTGCGTTTGTAGATTATAATGCAAGGAGATAGTGTTGTACACGAATTCAGCATAAGAACTGGCCTCCTGAAAAAAAAATTATATATGTAATGCTCTACTTTAGTAGCCTGAGAGTGACATGTCCTTGAGAATGGCACAGCGATTTTTTTCTTCAGAACCCATTCCCCCCTTTTGTTGGATGGAATTTGCATCCTTGAAAAAAAAATATAGATATCTTATCCCTCAATACTTCCTCTATGGATAGGCAATGAACATATCTGCAATTAAATTTAGATGCAATGGAAATCTGACAGCAAGCAAAACAATACATGTCAGAAAAGCTGACTCAACACTAGTACAACTGACCTGAACTATGGTAGCATTTCAGCAAAATAGAGCAATTTTATCACTTTGACTACTGAAACAAAAGTAATTTCCATAGCCTATCAAGGTTTCAGTGGGTCTTACGAGTTCACATCTTCAAAGTTTCCTGAACAATATCATCCTCTCAAACTTCTCATCCATAGCCAAAGTGCCAAGGAAGTTCAAGCGTGCTTGTCGGCTAGCCACAAGATCCCATGAATATCTCTGACCGTCGCAAGATTTAGGCTGCATGATACTGCATGCAGTGGTTAATTTATAACATCAGGAGACATCTGATGATTTCTCTGCCTCCCAATGCATATGCATACATGCCAGATATGACCAAAATTTGACGGTTCGCCGCTTCGTCTCTGACGCTTGAGGCAGCATGCTGCAGAACTATCCCCAACCGAAGCAGCATATTTCAGGTCTCTCTGTTCTTCAGGTGGAGATGGTCTCTCTCTTCACTCGTGTTGCTTCAGGAGAGCCCATCAGGTTCACTTCACCAGATGAAGCTGATGGCGTCCTCTAGCTGACAGGTGGGCCCATACAGCCACCAAAGAAGGGTGTGGGTCCCACCTACCTACGTCTGCACAATTGTTGCACACGCAGATCCAGCACGGATGGGGGCCACAGCACAGTACGCAGAGCCTAGCACCGGGAAATAACCGATATGCCATTGCCGCGTGCATCCTATAAATACGGCGGTGAAGCCTGCACATCTCCTTCAACTCAAGGCCAGTGTCTTTGCTCCTTGAGTTCTGCACTAGCTAGCTAGTGTGTAACACACCTACTAGCTAGGAAGCTACCCGTCTCTGCTAACCACCAAGCTCGAGCAAATTAAGCAAGTGACACAGTTCAGAACACCAGCATTCGCCATGGCCTCCTCCCCCTGCGGCGGCTTCCTCGAGAAGGCCAAGCCCTACTTCGCCATGATCTGCCTGCAGTTCGGCTACGCCGGCATGAACGTGATCACCAAGGTCTCCCTCAACCACGGCATGAGCCACTACGTGCTCGTCGTCTACCGCCACGCCTTCGCCACCATCTCCATCGCACCCTTCGCCCTCCTCCTCGAGAGGTAATAATTTCATGCACAAATTAACGGAGCAATATTGCAGTAACTGATGTTGCATTGTAACTGACGATGGTGTTGGTGTTTGATCAATGGAAATGGCAGGAAGGTGAGGCCCAAGATGACGTGGTCGGTGTTCCTCCAGATCTTCGTCCTGGCACTGCTCGGGTTAGTGCACTGATCGATTGATGATCATCTCTCCCGTCTTTTCGGTGTACCCAACTTAATAATTTCTTTAAGAAGAGAACACACTTAAGTGGACATTCCAATATACCAAGATGCTATTCTTTTCTCAAGAAAAGGAGCATAAAGCTTTATGTAGCCTGTACTATTACGACAAAAAAAAAACTGCCGGCTTTTTCAGAAATGGTACTGGTACTACCGTACTAGCTAGCATGCATGCAAGAACTGTCAGTTTAACCTCATGCATGCATGTCCGTCATTACAGGCCTGTGATCGATCAGAACTTCTACTACGCCGGCCTCAAGTTCACCGGGCCAACCTTCGCATGCGCCATGAGCAACATCCTCCCCGCCATGACCTTCGTGATGGCCGTAATCTTCAGGTAGATTACATATATCTTCTGAAAAATGAAACTGAGATGAACATTAAGCAGACTAGCAGATCAAGTCAGTTTGGAGCAAGCATTTGACATTGCTGTGTATAATTCGACAGGATGGAGAAGGTTGACCTGAAGAAGGTGAGGTGCCAGGCAAAGGTGGCCGGGACGCTGGTGACGGTGGCCGGCGCGATGATGATGACGCTGTACAAGGGCCCGCTGATGCAGATGGCGTGGACGAGCCACGTGCAGGCGCCGCACGGCCACGGCGCGGAGGCGCCCGCCGCCGCCGCCGCCGTCGACCCGTCGGGCAGGGAGTGGTTCCTCGGTTCGCTGTTCGTCATCATCGCCACCCTCGCCTGGGCCTCGCTCTTCATCCTGCAGGCGCACACCCTCAAGAAGTACTCGGCGCCGCTCTCTCTCACCACGCTCATCTGCTTCGTCGGCACCCTCCAGGCCATCGTCGTCACCTTCGCCATGGAGCACCGCCCCTCCGTCTGGGCCATCGGCTTCGACATGAACCTCCTCGCCGCCGCTTACGCCGTGCGTATCCATCACCATATGTGCACACTGTACTCGTCGTCGTGTCAAATGCTGAATGATCGAGCTAGCTAACGTCTCTCTGCTGTGATTTTGTTTTCAGGGCATCGTGACGTCGAGCATCGCGTACTACGTGCAGGGGCTGGTGATCCAGAAGACAGGGCCGGTGTTCGCATCGGCGTTCAGTCCGCTGATGATGATCATCGTGGCCGGCATGGGCTCCTTCATCCTCGCCGAGAAGATATACCTCGGCGGCGTCCTCGGCGCCGTCCTGATCGTGGTCGGGCTCTACTCCGTGCTCTGGGGCAAGCACAAGGAGACCCAGGAGCAGGACGCGGCCATGATGGAGCTTCCAGTGGCCTCTAAGGGAAACGACGCCGAGTTCACCGCCGCCACCGTTGTTGGAGACGACGACGACGACGACGACGACGACGACGACGACGACGACGCGGCGGACTGCAAGAAAGCAAATGGAGTGAAAAAGTCGTCATCCTCCAACGAGCAAGGAGCTAGTGCAGTTTGACGCAGCTGGCTGCAGCATGCAGGCACAATGCACAATGATTCCAAGTGTTTTGCTGCATCAGTCGATCGTGGTGGAGAGGTTTTGTCCAAATGCTAATTAACTGTCTTCTCATGTGAGGGCGTACGTGTGACGGAAACGTTTGTGTTACTGACGTTGCATGCATTATTACTTATTAGGGCCCGGTGATTATTGAGAACGGGTGGAGTGGAATAATTTTGTTCTATGTGCTTTTCGTTTTGTCCCTTCCTGTAACCTGGATTCCTTACTCCAGCTACCCCTGTATCATCAGTTCTCCTTCTGTTTTTGATCGGAAGTAATTAAGAGCGTGTTGTGTTTTGGCCTTCCATATATTTTCCTCCTGCTCGATCTGTGTGTGTTCGAGGATGATATGAGAATTTAATCTCGAGTGTTTTCTCACACCCCCCCCCCCCCCCTACTCTGAACTTTGGGACAGAAAATGTGTCTCTGTCGACCTCTCTGACATGATGAAATGGAATTCTCCGTATCATAATTCTGGAAAACAGCAGTAAAGTGGATCGATCGATCAATATGTATGGTTGAATCAAAAGTCATGTGCATATATTTTTATTACTGTTCAACGTCGAGTGATATGCTTATATAAGTACACGAAGGCGTTCCACTCATCTAATAATTTCTCTGTCGACATCTCTAAGGTCATTCTTGGTGTACTTATGAAATGCATTATGCAAAAGCTAGAATTGCGTCATCGAAAGTTGTGGTTCATGGATTTGGATTCAGACTCCACTTGCAAGGCACTATGTACATGTAGTGCACCCTGCTTACTTACAAGTCCTAGCAAATTAAAACTGCTTTGTGGCGAGAAAAATGAACCAGAACTTTGTGATATTTCAGCTCCACGTATAGTTGACTGACAGGACATCTCGTGCATTAACTTGCGACGACTGATTGATGCGATGAAACTAGAATCTCTCACTTTTTTTTTAGGAAAAAAAAAAGAAGATGATGAAACTAGAATCCACAAGCATCTGTTGGGGCACTTGTCGCAATAGCACTTACTGCCGGACGTGCATGCAGAATCGGTAAGCCGTTAATTTGTCACCATAAGAGAGGAAAACAATTACAGGATCTGAATGTTCATATAGTTTCAACACTTTGAGCTTTTGGTCCGAGGCAAATTATGTGCACATGTAGCCGCTGATATATTAGATGCATGGTAACCAAAAGTGTAAGATACTCATGGTACTATCAGATTCACAACCTTAATGTGAAAATATTTAACAAAACAAAATACTAGAGGACATTCAAAAATATGGTCTTTCTTGGTAGACAACGGCACCAAAACGTGGCTTGGACAGAGGTCACTCTAAAAGCATATTTTATTATTTCAAAGGATATTTTGAAAGATAATCATTTTAAAAGACTATGGGTCTGTTCACTTTTATGCTATTTTCAACCATACTATTTTTTAATAAAATTGTTAAAAAAATATCTACGTTTAGTTTGTTGCCAAATTTAGTCAATACATAATAAATCATGCTAAAATTTTAGCAATATTACTATCTTGCCAAAATTTTAGCATTACCATAACTTGGTAAGGTTTATTTTGACTACAATCTGAACCGGCCTTATAATACCACTGCCTATACCCGTGTGAATTGGTTAGGTGTAGTTTGAACCTGACCTATATTCCCATTGGCTCTATCTACCTCTCTGTTCCCTCACTCTTAAACGGTAGCAAGCCGATGGCGATGGCAGAAAGTGGTGGCTAGCAACGACGGCAATGAGAGGCTTTCTCCCCCGAACCCAGAAAACAATTATCGGTGATCCTATATATATCATAGCACATACAGTATAATACTTTAATTTTAAGCTAATAATATACTCTCTCCGTTTTAGATTATAAGACGTTTTGACTTTGATCAAAGTCAAACTATTTTAAGTTTGACTAGATTTATAGACAAATATATATAAACTTAGTCAAACTTAAAAGCAATTTGACTTTGACCAAAGTCAAAACGTCTTATAACTTGAAATGGAGGTAGTAGTTGATAAAGGCTAAAACAACAAAAATTTAAAAAAAACTTGAAATTTATGGACGGACAACGTCCTGCTAGGATCAACTGGTAAACACAAAAATTTGGAAATTTAGGTTTGAAATTGTGCTACGGGGTAATAACTGTTTTGTATAAGTAGTGGTCCTTGAAATTGTTTGCTAGTAACTGTAGTGTTTGCTTAGTTATTTGCTCATACGATAGTACCAGTTGACAAGTTCAAATTAACCAAGATATGTATACGATGGTGGTGATATATAAATCAGATCCACGAAGAATTTATACTCTAGGCAAAATATTGTCTTTTGTAGGTGATCTTTCTCAGTTCTCACATCAAGTTGGTGCACATTATATCCTCTGACGGGAGTCCAAAAAATACTCTGATATGAGCAAGGGTGACCAGTTGTAGAAGCCCATATCGGAGATCTATTTCATATCACTCATTAAATTGTTCATTGTTGTGCCACTTGGATGTAGTGCTTAATTTGAAACGGCACAAGAATATATTGCGTTATGCGTTTTACTTTCAGAGGCGATGCCTTTAACCGCATACAAACAAAGTTTTGGTGCAACTCCCATCAATTAATTCCTTAATGCGGAAAACCGCATGTCAACTTTTTCTTTGCAACCACTAATCAAGTTGAGTAATCACCTCCATATCTCTCAGTGGAAGCATCATTAGCAGAGAGAGTGTGTGTGTGACCAAGTTACCTTCACGGAAACAACTTTGCAAGCTGCACATTTGCAGAGTTAGGATAAACTAAACGGTTTCGTGCGCCATCGTTTCTCCACATATCGCTTTGGCCATTACAGATAGAGCAAATAAAATTGCATCCTTTTTTGTTGGCCACCGGGAGCTTTCTTTTCACCAAACCTGAAACTCTCTGGTGTAATGCTGCTGTAACACTTTCTCCTTACCCAACTTGAAGTGAGCGTAACCTGACCAATATAGGAGCCAGTCGATTCCTACAAGAGCCAAGCAATTGCAGGCGTCGCTCTCTCTCATGGAAATTGCGAAAGGCCACATTGGCTATACGAGAGATGGATCGACTCAACCAGAAAAGAAAAGAGAGAATACGTAACGTGTTTGGTGCCTTTTTGGTATGTTTGTTTATCATAGATGCAACACAACAGGGGCACAGTTGCTGCTAGCTGCTGCCGTTGTTGCCGAAGCCTCCACACACCCACATTGGCAAGTGGTTTGCATAACGTTTCCCTACTCGGATAGCACTGACCGATCAGTGAGCTTCTTTTTGCGTTAGAATAAATTGTGGAGTTTGTGGGAATGAGCTACGTATGCAGAAAGGAAAAGGATCTGGAGAAGGCTAGACCTTTTCCGGATTCATTGACTCTGCTTGATTTGCTCTGCTTGCTAATTAAGTAGTTAAGTTGGGTTTGCAGATGAAAGTTTAGGAGTTTGTTATTAAATAATAAAAAGAAAGATATAGGTGTATGTAATAATATATGCGCTAGCTAGTCGGCAAAGTTATAAAGTATGGTTCACCATGTACTAATGAGCATATATGCAGAACCAAAAAAATATGTGCGGAGCCAATGTGTACTGAACAAAATGGAAACTAGCCATTGCCTGGAGCCAACGTTTGGCGATCAATAATGTAATGTTTAAGATCCTCTAATCATTATTCCTTCTGTCCCATAATAAAAATATCTAGTACCAAATATAACAAATACTAATATAACAAAATAACGAATCCGGACAGTCTGCAGAGTAGACATTGTGATGTAAATCTTCGCTTCCGAAACAGTATAGGCTGTTTGTTGAACGGAAGAGTCCAACCTGTAGTATACTGCTACAAGCTCAGCAGCACAAGCCGCGAGTCCGCAAAAATGGTAAAGGTCCGAGAAGGAAACAAGGTTAAAGTAGTAACGATAACGGGTTTACATTTCCAATGGACGGCTCGATCCCAACCCTTGTTTTTTTGCCAAATTTTCAAAAATTCTTATCAAATTCATTCAATTTTACTGTTTCAATTTTGAATTTCTCAAAAATATTTTGAAAATCGCCTCGAAAGCTCATTTTGTTTTTACCAAATTTTCATAAATTATTATCAATTTTCAGTCAAATCTACTGTTTCAACTTGAATTTCTCCAAAATCACCCCGAAATCTGATTTTGTCCTGCATGAAAACCTCCAATTTTGCTGTTTTCAACTAGTTTTTGTCGGAAACGTGAACCCTGGTCAAGTCCGACATATTGTAGCCGTGAGTTGTGATGTGATGTTGCGCAGCCCAAATGTATAATCACAATGACTCGATTGACCAAGTAGCCGAGAGGTAATAAATGGGCTGAATCCCAACTCGAAAAGTCTCTCTCAAAGGTTAATTGGATCGATGGATCATAAATATGTCATTTTCGATAAATGTCACTACTATTAACGATATCGGCTACACGCCACTATAATTTAAGAAGCTCCATTACGTTTTTCATTAAATGTACAAAATTTATAGAGTAAAAAATATACAAAATTTATATGAAAGACGCTGAACTCGCCATAATCCCAAATCACAATGGAAAACACGTCCATCTCTGCCTATCGCGCACGTACGACCGGCTCCCGCCTGCTTGGCTCGCCCAACTCTGCTCTGCTCAGTGGTTGCACTACCTCCGGTGGGTCGTGTCGCGATGTCACCACCGGAGACAGACAGGCGGCCGGGTTTCCTGACTCGCGTCAGCGTCGGGTGGCACTGTGGCCGCGGCAGGGACGTGGGTGCGCCGCGGCCGCGGGCAGCTTGCTTTCCGGGGAAATTATTGCCCCGCACGGTCGGCTCCTGCCGGGGCAGCGCGCCAGTGGCTGCCAATGACGACGACGACGACGATGATGCGCCGGGCCGGGGCGCCTGCACAGTGGAGCGCACCACCGTTGGTGAACGCGTGAATAGTGGCAGAACAGCGAGCTATCGCGGTAGGATGCTATGCTACTCGCATCAGATCAGCATCAGATGTTGTTCTAGTAGTTCTCTGGTAGGTGTGTGATGTGACGATGTGTTGTTGGCCAAGCTGGGCAATAGCTTTGGCCCGAGACAGTGCCCTGCACTGGTGCAGTGCTAACTCCAAAGCTCTTCCAACTTCCCGGGTGACGCATGAGCACTACTACGAGCATCTCCATCTTCATGTGCTCATGTGATAGCCCCCACCCTATACATATGGTTAGGACGTTAGGTTTCATGTACCAATGGTATCGGAACTGTCACAAATTCGTTGCTGATTGATTACGATGGCTATGCGGCATATCACCGCAGATTTGCCTTCTATATAGCACAGTACAACACCAAGATCGGTTTTGGAGCTCGAATATATATGTGGGCTCCGGCATATCACCGCGTATTTGCCTTATAACACAGTATCGGAACTCATGTGAATTCATGTACCAATGGTATTGGAACTGCCGCACACTCGTTGCTGATTGATTACGATGGCATGTGCGGTATATCACCGCATATTTGCCTTCTAGTAGCACAGTAGGACACCAAGATCGATCTTGCAGCTCGAATATATGTGGACTCCGGCCTAGGGGCGTCCTCTCCTCTCAGTATCTTTCGAGTAAAAACTACATGCTACTAGTTGAGTTGATGCCAGTGCATGTGTTTGTGTTTTTTTAAGAAACAGTTCATGTGTTTGTTAGCATGTGATGTTCTAAACCAACGTGTATATTAGCGGATCACTGAATTCGTTCTCTGTCTCTCTCACAATAGTAGAGGCGTGAGATAATAGAACACCCTCATACTTCCCTTTGCACTCAAGAATATTACAGAACACACACACATATTATAGAATTCTCTCTTCACTATGGATATGATTTCGAGTATAAACCAGCCATAAATGTCTCACCTTGCCCTTCTATATATAGGGTTCCTAAGAAAAGATATATCTTATCTCTACTCTGGTTTAGGTTAGTCCACAAGAAAGAAATTTATCTCTCAAAGATAATATTCTCTCATAACACTCCGCCTTGGACCTATTCGCGACCAAACTCATGTCTTGTCAGAACTCCTACCATTCCCAACGGGAAAAAGCGTCAGGAGAAAAAATACATAGTTGTCGCTCATGCATAGCACTATGTTACCTCGTTAAGAAAGGCTAGACGAACTCAACGACGACAACCGAGGCCCCAACAACAGCAACCAAATTACATCCGACCATGTCATCTCGGCGGTGATCAATCCAGTAGCAAGCGGCTGATGACCCATCATCCTCCCACCATAGCTCGACTGCTGCATCGATTAGAGGTAAACGGTGGCGGCGGCGGCTCGCTTCAGTATCAACTCCAGTGGCAATGACCACATGGGTCTGGGGGCTTTCTCCGGGACGGCGGTTTCCCGACGCAAGGCCGACGGCATGCCCAACAACGATGCTGAACGACGGCCGACATGTCTCCAAGTCCGACTACGCAGACTGAGAATATGTTGCCGCGTTCCCGGCGTGGCGTCATAAGAGAGAAACATATAGATGTGAGGGAGGATGGGTGAGACATCGGTTCAGCCCATCCGAATTAAGCACATCTCCAGGCCAGGGTATCCCATCAATTTTAGTGATTTGTCTTACACAATTTTTTTTAGTCTTCATCAAATAAAACAAATGCATGTAGATCAAAACCAGGAAATTAATTTACCGCTAGATCAAGAGCATGATCAAATATACTGCTAGCAAAGCATCCATAACATGATAAAGAACGGAAAAAAAACACATAATCAATCTGCTCAACAAACAAAATCGCGTACCTTAATAGACACATGCACGATGCATCTATGAATTAGTAAATTAGTTTAAAAACTAATCTTACCAATTACCAAATGCACACGCTTAATGAAGCCCAATCACCAGGGATGTGTTTGTACGGTTGTTGGGTGATGCATGCTCTGGATTGGATTAAGAAACCAATCTGTACATCCTGGTGAATTTACATGCTCCTTGGTTGCATGGCCGCGTGCACAGGAACGTGCATGGCTCGGCCAGTGCCTGCATGTGTCAGCCGGTTATCCAGCCAGGACGCCGCGAGTGCTGGCTGCCCCGTGGTGCACGACCACGACGCGCGAGATCGAAGAGCCACCAGGCGATGCGTGGTGCGACCGTGCGGCTCAGGACCGGGACAACGATGATCGGAGATCAGCCGCGGTACGCGCAAACGGGATCAAAAACAGGCAAACTACAATTAATCTGATTATGCATCAAGAAATTAATTATGTTTATGCATGGTGCATGTTGATGCATGCATATTTAATCGATTTCCCGATCGATCTCATGCGGTTGCATGCAAAGTACAGTACGTAGATCGATCCATCTTGCGGTGCCTCATGCATCCCATGTCGGCCGATCGGCGACGCCCGCTCCGATCATTGACGTGCATCGATCGACGGCACATGAGCGACGGCGTGATGCGTGTCTCCATGGCTTCATAAGCTGATCAGTTGGGGCCGAAGCCTGGAAAAGGACGGGGCTTGATGTGCGGCCCATTTTTTGTTGGGCTGACGGGACTGTGGCCCTTTTTTGTTGGGCCCGAACATGACGACGACAAACTTGCCGTCATCAAGCGTCATGTTCGGGCCCAACAAAAAAGGGGCGCAAGTTTGTCGTCGTCATGTTCGGGCCCAAGTATTACGAAGAATGCAACCTACTTTGGAACGCCCGTGTTTTGATGGGCGGACTGGTAGCCAAGCGTTATAAGCTGGTCATAGATAGCTCAGCACAAGTATTACGAAGAATGCAACCTACTTTGGAAAGATTTTGGTAGAATTTCTATTGAACATTGTAATAAGGAAGCAAATAAAGTTGCTCATGAATTGGCCAGCATAGCTTCTAGTAGGAAAGATTATTGTGTTTTGGTCGATGAACCTTCTGACTTTATTCTAAGCACTTTGGTTAATAATGTAACTATTTTTTTCCAATCAATAAAACTAGCTGAATAGCATTCCCTCCCCCCCCCCCCCCCCCAAAAAAAAAAAGAAAAGTTTCAGCACAGGTAATCATTTTGGAAAATTTTAGAATCAAATCTGTTTATACGAATTTTAATTCAGGCCCTACACAAGCAAATCCAATAGGCATGTAACTATTTGACCCAACACACATCAGTTGGACCGGCGAAGCATGTAACTATTTGGTCCAAAAATAAAACTGATCGATGTGTTGGGCCCAATGTTTAGTAAAACATGTTTTTCAAAGCAAACATTTTGTTATATCCGTCATATGTGATGTACAGTAATATTGTTTTGTCAAGGAATAGCAGGCACAACAGAGCATGTTTATGCCACAGTCAACAAGAAACATCGTGGCATCCTTTTGCCCTCAGTCCCATCACAATCCAAAGAGTAAAGATGATTTAAAAAATGGGCGAAGACAAAATCTTCGTAAATCCGAATGTATAATAGTTTCCCAATCATGAACAGACAGATTTTCAGCAGACTGAATATTTGAAATCCTGCAATTCATGGAAACCAAACTACAAATTTCAGAGTTCACCGGCTTAGAAGGATAAACAAGTAACTCAAGTCTGGTTTTCGTAACAGACCATCTATCAAGCAAAGTTGAATACTCCATTGAATATTGCAAAATCTCTTATCCTTTAAAGTACAATTTCTGAAACTTCCAAAGGGTAAGGTTGCAGCACGTTTAGGTAAAATAATAATAGCCAATTTAAAACGAGGTAGCATGAACAAATGATAACGTTCTGTTATCAAATTTCAAAACTATCCAGTTCAAAACAAGGCAACGGGACTTTTATTGCAATATTTGTAGTTAATACACCTTGCAATCATTCTTAGTACTAATACACATTGAAATATGCCATAGGTAAAATCTTTAATAGCTATATATCCAAGCCATATTATCGTGTGAGATCCTTATATCCAAGCCATATTATCATGTGGATAATTAACATGTCCAATAGCTATATCCACACCATATTATTCCCCATCTTCTTGATAACTTGATACACATAGGATACGAGATGGGCCTGAAATTAGTAGATTTGACATGTCAATTCAATATGCAATAAATGATTCAGTGATATAATATCTAGAGAAAAGAAAAAAGTTATTTAGAAGTTGAATATCTTAATTATTTGATCGAAAAACTTAAAAGGTGTATTCTTACTAAGAGAATAACAAACATATTCATCAATGGCCTTAACCAAGTAGGATGGGGCACAAGCTCTGGTTTTCTAATGAGAAAAGGGACATATATAAATATATATATTATATATGGTAATGCATGGAACAGGTGAAAATTTTGTTTGGCGGGTATCTAAACCAAACATGTCTAGACCTTAGGCATTTGCACTGGCATCGACAGGCTTGAACTCCTGGAGCTCCTTGAAGTCCATCCATGGTTTCTCCCAGACCTTAGCTTCATAGAGCTTCTTGGCATCCCCTTCCTTCACCTCAATTGTGAAATAGTACAAAGTGCCAGCGACAACTTGCTGCTTCACACTCACAAGCTTCTCGAACTCCAGCAGAGAATTCTGCGCATGGTAGTATCAAGATTAAATGCTAATCAGTCCAGAACCTCCTGTTCCATATTGTCATAAAAGAGAACACAGCACAATCTTTGAACACAAAAAATTGCCTAACTGCACTTTTAACAAACATACGCAACACCGCATCTTTTTTTTTCTCACCGACTCGAGCAGGTTTACATGACTAGGAATCAAAATTACTTCCTTGGCGAGAACAAATGAAATTGAATTGGATCAATTTAAAAATTAAATAGAGCCGTGTGTCATGCGTTGCATAATTAGTCCATAGAACACAGATCTAGTTGGACGACCGGCCTTGCGAAGAGGAGAAGTAGGGAGGAGGGTAGAGCGGGGCGCTTACGGCCTTCTTGTTGTGCTCGGTGACGGCGAAGCGGGCGAGGTCGACGAGGTGGAGGTCGTTCTCGTTCCCCACCGGCTCGACGCCGCCAAGCACCGGCCCTCCGTCGCTCGACATCTTCTCCTCCCCTTCTCCCCCCGCGCGATGCGCCTCGGCCTGAGCGGACGGCGTGGCTAGCGAGTGCAGCACGAGCAGGGCGGCTACCAATCCGGCGACTCGATATTTCCGCATGTCGATCGCGGCCTTGGATTTTATAGCGCGGGGGGTCGCGGACTCGCGGGGGGGAAGACGACGAGATGAGATGGATGGAGACGGTGTAGAATGGGCGACACGTTTGGAAATTGGAACCGAGCCGAGCGGGCGGTTGGAACCAGTGTTTCCCGGTTTCTTTAATTATCTCGCCAGTTGCCAGGCGGCGTTATCTCCATGTATCACGTCACGGTCACTGGTGGAGTGGTGGAACGCAGGAGTCTGGTACCGTGACGATGGCAACGTCGGTGGTGTTTGTTTGATATAACTCCGGTTCGCGTGCCACCGGCCGCTGAGATGACTAGTAGAGATATCATTGGTTATTGCTACAGATATTTGACAAGTTTTCGATTTTTTTTTTCGCCTGGCTGTATGTGGCTGAGCTTTGAGCCTTTGAGCTCCAAGATGGTCCATGACTAGAGAGCCGGTGTGTGCGGCCATGTCGTCACGTCACCTACTCTGATCATGTATATCGTTGCAAAGAATAACCTTGACACCTTGTCCATGTATAGTTATCGGCATCTTGGACCATTAACCCGACGCGGGAGTACGCGTTATCCGGATAACGAGAACGATGTAGCATATTATGTTTGAATTTCTGGGGAGTCAAACCTATGCAACATTGAACTTGCACGGCACCAATTTGGACATTTCAGTTTGGTATCGGAAACAAGTTTTTTCTCTTTTTTTTTGTTTTTCAAATAATCTTCTAGGCGTTGAAACAAGATTGTTCCTTCCCATTACTACCTACATGCCACATTGCTACGCAATTTAATTTGTAGGCATCTGGAAGCTTAACCGTTGGTTCACTGTCATGCACATGATCGTTGAACTTGGAACGCTGATTGAACCGCAAGGACAACGAAACCACATGACAACCTCGACCTTCGGCACACGGTTTGGAGTTTCGGACTTCATCCCGGGACGTCGTGTACAAGAGCAACACGCACTAATCGATTTTTATGCTCCATCGATGATGGGGACTATGGCCCGTTTGAGTACACATTAGATGAAGATTAGGTATCACATAAAACAAAAGAATCATTAACACATAATTAATTAATATTCAAAATTTTGAACTTAAAAATTAAATTGATTTAATATTTGAAAGCAACTTAATGTTTTTACACTATGTTATTCGAAAATCGTGTTAACGAACATTGAGGTAAATTTTATATCAATAAAAAAAAGATAACTATGTTGTCTCGTGCATGTTACTTCTTATTACTATATCTCTTTATCTCATAAAAGAATAAATATAATACGAAATGTAACACATGTTAGTACTGCGAATCTGTAGGACCATCTAAATTTATAGTATTAAAATATCACATCCTCAATGACGGAGCCAGGGCTATGGGCAGGCGCCCGAGCTCCATGCATCCATAGGCGCAGCAACACATTGCTTCACAGGCATAAGCAGCTACTCCCTCTATCTCCTAATATAAGGGATTTTGATTTTTTACTTGCACTGTTTGACCATTCGTCTTATTTAAAAAATTTTGAAATTATTATTTATTTTATTTGTGACTTATTTTATTATCCAAAGTACTTTAAGCACAACTTTTCATTTTTTATATTTGCACAAATTTTTTGAATAAGACGAGTGATCAAACAGTACAAGCAAACTATCAAAATCCCTTATATTAGGGGACGGAGGGAGTATTACTCATTAAATGTTTACTTAATTACCTTGCTTATTGGTTCTAATGGAGATTAATTCGATGATATGCTAACAAACAAGCAAAGCAAGGCCCAATAAAAGAGTAAATGGTCTATGAAGTTATTGGTTTTATGGTTTTGTGTACATATATTTTTAAAATAAAATGCGCAGGCAGTCTTTAAACTTGTAAGGATGTGTCATCTATGTCTCTAAACTCTCAAAATACAGATCCAAATTGTAGAACTTATCAAAGTGTGTCATTTAGGTACCAAATCACCACAGCCCTTCTAGAATCCCATGTATGCTGATGTGGCATACCTCACGGATGTATGTGGCATCATCTTAACTGAAAAATATGACACTTAAAAATTTTCCTTTTTTTCTTCTTTTCTTCTTCTCCTTTTTTTTCTTTTCTCCTTTCTCTGTGACTGTAGCACCCCGTGCGGTGGTGGCCTATAGTTGCACTGAGAGGAAGGAGAAGAAGGGGGGAGAGAAGGAGAAGAAAAAAAATTAAGCGAGTCAAATTTGTCAGTCAAGATTATGTCACGTCTGTGTGAAATGCCACATCAGCGTCATGTAAGCTCCTAGAGGGTTGTGGTGATTTTGAGACTTTGAGAAACTAGATGACGCACCCTTTAGGTTTAATGACCACCCGTGTATTTTACTCTAGATTTTATCTCTTATTAAGTTTGCCCAAACTTAAGAAAAATTGTAAATCCGCCATTGCACATTCCATAGTAGGTTGCAATGTTTTGACACGAAAAGAGTATTATATATATCAAAACATTTAATCTATGCTTACCACGTGATTCACGATCACGACTTTCTTGTACGGTCAACTAGATCATGATTGCTTGCATAGTTACATACTGACATGACTGATGACTCACGCACTCCTATGGTCCTAGTAGTACGCGCGAACAGCAGAGATACACATCGGAGGATTCGGAGCAGCCAGCCGGACTGGCAGCCATTGTTGTGAAACAAATCTTTTGGAGATAAGTTTCTTGTGGGCCAATTCGTACCGGAGTAAAGATAAGGTCTATTTCTTCCTAAGACCCCTATATATACAGGGGCAGGGTGTGATATCTAATGGCTAATGGTTGGCTTATACTCCAGATGAGATCTATAATAAAGAGAGAGCTCCACCCTATATCTGTGTTCATTGTCTACTTCGGCTTGTACTCCAGATGAGATCTATAATGAAGAGAGAGCTCCACCCTATATCTGTGTTCATTGTCTACTTCTGCAATGTTCTTGAGGGCAAAGGAATGGGCGCGGGTGTTCTACATCATCTCACGCCTCTACTGTTGTGGTAGGGACAGGGAACGGATCCGGTGATCCGCTAATAGGCGCGTTGGTTTACAACACGTTATCAGCAGCTCTGCCATCACCAGTTTGCTATCACCGGTTTGTCGTTCCAATCTGTTTTTACTATTAGATTAATTTCTAATCACAGATTCATCTGTTCCGGTATTGCTTTTGTTTGCATATACCGCTGGTGATCGAGATGCCGGTGTGTCAGCCGCACGACGAGATGTATTGATCGCTACAACCATGCATGGATCGGCATGCATGCATGTCGTTGGACAAGCGGATGGATGGATTTAATATGCATCATTGTGTCGATATACATATTTAACTCCTTGATGCTAATCTAATTGGATTTGTTTGTTTTGCATGTACGCCGGCCGGACATGTGGCCGCGGCAACATGCATGCGCACAAGATCGGATCAAGTGGCCGAGCGTCGACCCGAGCTTGGACTTGGCCATCGTCCGGTGGGACGACACTACGCCAGCAAGCATGGCGTCCATACACAAGCGCCGGGAAGTCGAGCGACCGCAGAGACGCGGCGTACCCGTGTGCGCTTGAAGCGCTTCGATGCCCGCTGGCCCCTGCTGTCGCGCATATGTGCGGCGCGCCCGGCGGGAGCACAGCCGCTCCGGATAGGTCGGGCCATGCCGAGCGCCTGTTTCGGTCCTGCGCGATTTGGCCGATCGGCAATGGCTACCGCACGGCGCCACGACGCAGCGATGCCGTTCGCTTCTGTCTGGTGGCCAAACCACGTGCATCTACCCGCATGTGCGCGGGTCATCGGCTGTGCCGGCGTGCCGCCGGGATCACACGCCTTGGATTGATGGAACGAATAGTGAAAACATGCACACATATGTTGCATGCACCTGACCGGATGGCCACGTGCACAGATCCCTGGAGATTAAAGTGTGCAACCATCCTCATCAAGCACACTAATCACGGTAATTAGTATGGTTAGTTCCTAAACTAATTTACTAATTCATAGATACATCCGGGCATGTATCTATTCAGGTATGAAATCTATATGTTTTTATAGATTGATTATGTTTTCTCATTTTTATCATATTATAGATGCTTTATTTGCAGTAGACTTGATCCTGCTCTTGATCTAGCGGTAGATTAATTTCCTACTTTTGATCTATATATATGCATCTATTTTATTTGATGAAAACTGAAGAAAACCGTGTGAGAGAAATCATTAAAATTGATGGGAAATCCTGGATTGGAGACGTGCCTAATTCGGCTGGGCCGAATTGGCCGACTCGCCTGCCTCCCTCACATATCTCTGTTTCTCTCTTTCTCTGATGACGCCACGCCGGAAACGCGGTGACATATTCTCAGTCTGTGTAGTCGGACTTAGAGACATATTGGCCATCGTTCACCGTCGCTGTTGGGTACGCCGTCGGCCTTGCGTCGATGCCGTCGCGGGAAACCGCCGTCTTGGAGAAAGCCCTAAACCCATATCGCCGTTGCCGCCGGAGTTAATGCCGAAGCGAGGCGCCACCGCCGTTGACCTCCCATCGACGCTGCCGTCGAGCCGTGGTGGGAGGATGATGGGTCGTCGGCTGTCCGCTACCGGATTAACCTCCGCCGAGACGATATGGCCAGATGCAATTTGGTTGCCATTGTTAGGGTCTCAGTTGCCGTCGTTGAGTTCGCCTCGCCACCGTCATGAGGATGCGCGGGTCGACGCGGAGCTCCGTCGTGTGCCACCGAGCTGCCACCGCACCAAATTGCCACACGGGAGTGATGTCGTCGCCACCGTCCTGCCAATCGGGGTAGTGGATGGGTCGTCGATGACCTCCTCGCCGTGCACCGCCCTAAATCCCTTCAAAGTCGACAGTCGACAGCCTCCAACGTTGCCGCCGTGCCCGAGGGGCCGGTGCGCCAGGCGGTGGACGCCGTTGCGGACAATGAATGGGAAAGGAGAAACTCTAATTCCCCCTTACCTTTCTCGGTCACTTAGGCGAACCGGCTGGGCCGGTCTGCCTCCCCCCGACCGAATAAAGCCCAACAGTAAAGAGACAGCCCAAACAAATTAATAAAAATAATAAACCTGGAAATCCTCATGGGCCTAGAGTTTCGGAAATTCGGCCCATTAGGCATTTTAGGCTACACTGTGCTTGCTAGCCCAAATAAGATCGTGGCCTGAACGGTAATTCGGCCCAATTAATTTCGGTTTATTGACAACTTGCGTTTAAGCCCCCGGAGTGTTGGGTTTTTATGCTATAGTTCAATGTTTAATGCAATTTTACAGTTTGATCCTTGTAATTAACAAGAGATTATATTAATTTTGTTTGTGTGGCTATGTCTTGTTGCTTAGGCCTGTATAGTTTGGTTTTGCATGTGGGTCTCCGGACTCGTAAATAACCATGTAATGGTGTTTTTTAGGCATTGCTTTGCTTTTAAAATTGATGCAATTCCAACTAAATAATCTAGAGATGGTTTTCTAGGTTATGATGCTTCCATAAATTGTGTTCATACAGTGTAGAATCCCCCCTTGGAAGCATTATGATGGATTTATTTTCATGCATTTATGTGTGAAGGTTTTCTGTGTGGCATAAATATTGGGAATATAATGCCAAATAAGACCAAGTAAATAATAGAAAATCACCTAATGCATGGAAATTCTGGGAAATTAAATATCCATGGCTATGGATAAGACCACTCTTTACTGATACACTCCTCCATACATAAATGATGATATCGATGTGTCTACAAGATGGAGCCACGTATACTTATTGTACAAGATCCATGCTCTTGCCGAATTCACTCTGCATATCGTCCGTTTGCGTGTTGCGTTCTCTGAGAACCGCATGAAACGATTCGGATGATAGTGTGGGTGATTTCACGTAAAAGTCTTCAATGACTATTGTATGGCTTTGGGCATTAATGTAGATCACTCTATCCCTATGATCACACTCAAGAATGGGATTCTGAGTCGTTGAAATGTGTGGGATTAAACAATGTGTTTGGGATTCATTGTGTCTTTCCCCTAGTGGCTTAACATCTCAATCAGAGTATGGTCGGACTACGGTCGACATTTTTTTTTTGCTTTCCCAATGGTTGAGAGCACGCTTTTTTGATTTGGAGATAAATGATTATACCTCAATTTTCTGGCAACGTGGAGTTGCGAGGTTCAATAATTTGAGATATTTTTCACCTGGCCCGGTGAAAGATGTAAAGTGTTTTCCATGTGGTGGAATGACACTGTTCGTATGGTTGCCGTTGGTGTGCACAAATTTTCTCAATATTATTTGGAACCTGATGTCTTGCGAGGACACCGGAAAAGAGGAGGCAAATCTAGAGGAATAAGCCCAAGGGTAGATGCTGTGAATAGGCATGATTCCCACTTCACTATAGCGCCAATAGCTTGACTTGGGTGTTGACCCAGTCTCGGTCGTCGTGTGGATCTAGCGCTAAATGGCCACCTCTGGTTGTTGACCAATTGTTGGTAGTGTTTGTCTAATAAAGTCGTTTTGACAACGGGAGTTGTATGGTTAGTTTAGAGCATGTCCTAGGAGGACATTGGTCGACTATACTGTTGCCAAGCAGTTTATCTTTTGCTTAGTTTGGAACTTTGCATTAGATCGATATTTCTCAGATAAATAACGTTCTTGGTCTTTCCTGTTCTATTCTAAAGCTTATCTTCATGCTGAAATTGATAAAATGCTTTAGTTTAGAAGAACAATTAGTGTATAATCCGAGGAGTTACAACCACTCACACAGTTCGGCGTAACTGTATTTCAGACAAATGTTGGCTATGCACTATTGCGTTTTATCGCACTCTCGTAGTCGATGACTACTCCCTGGTTGTGTTGGTTGATCATCCATGGGTTGATGACCATGCTTGTCGCACACTGGCGTTTTTCGCGTGTGGACATGTGCAAGCCATGCAAAGGTTCGTCGTGTTGCATGCGTTGAGCTCTTATGCCAACGACAGTTGCACCGACACATTCCACTATTTTTGTGGATATGTCTGAATATAATGGTTTTATTATGAATATTATTACCATTGTCGGAGGTATGGATTATCTCTCGATGGCTATGTCCAGGGGACATTAGCAAATGTGGTTTGATAATTCGCTCGTGGATCGTACCTAATACATGCTGCTTAACTATGACCCAATTCTAGAGTTTGGTATGAGTAATTGGGGTCAAACTTGGGCATTAAATGAGATGGACTTTAAAACAACTCTGCACCACAAAAATCTGCTTGGCAGCACAGGCTAGTGGCCGCGCATTTTGCTATCATACTCCTTGTTGAGCGCACCGGAATGCGTTTTGCCACCATAGGTTGCCTTCTTAAGCATATGACATGCAATGTCTAATGCACGTCGATCCGGAATCGATTGTGAGTTTGAATGGCACTAGGTGAGCATTAATCCATGGAGAGTGCATTTGGCTAAAGTATTTGCATGTTGGTTGCATATACATTTGATAGCAATGGTGGTTTTTGCAAACCTGTATATCCTAACTAGGAGGTTGAGGATAGCCCTTTGGAAGAAGGAAGAATATAGTATTCATGCCACTGTATTGGTATATGTCCAGGCTCACTGCATATAATGGAAAAATCTCTCCTATTAAAGTGCGTAATATTTCCCAAATATATCACCACCGTAGCATACATTCGTGGGAGAACATTTGTGATCGAGGTGAAATTCCTTAATCCTATGCCACGATATGGGGATTTATATTATGCTATTGTAATACATCTCAGCATTAGGGGGAGAGAAAAGCCCATTTTGAAATGCCTGGAGATTTCTTTGAGTGAACGCACTAAATGAGCTGAACTTGTATGTTTAGTTCTTACTCCTGGTTGCTTGGTGCACGGAGTTTTTGCCAACAAAATCATATGAGAAACAACTGGATAGTTGTTAAAAAGAGTAATGCTCCCAATTGTGGTAAATGTAGATAGACCCGGGAATAATATCGTATCCACATAAGACTTATGGCATTTGATCATGTTGTGCGGGGACGCCTGCTAACACGATCTGTAGGCCTTAGTCAGAGCATAAGAGTTCTCACTGGATGTGAGCATACTCCTCTGATTCTCCTGGTGGAGAATTCACCTCTGGAAGGTGATATACCTCATAATGATGTTCGTCGTGGAGACGACATTCCTAGCAATGCGCGCATATTATGGTGCTAGGAATACGGAACAACCATAGATCGATCGCTTTGGGAAATGACGAAGATCTGGTTAAATGTGTAAGTGGGAATAAATGTGTCGACACTATGTCGCCTCTTGCTAATGATTCTCTTAGAGAGAACCCGGATCTGGAACAAGTCCATGGCATGAGCATGCGGTGCTCAAATTGGGTCAAATGGAAATGCAATTGAGGCTGAACTGAATCGCCAATTGAAAATCGCGAACGTTGTTCGGATTCTTATGGGTCATTATTGAGATAATGAGGTGGTGATGTGCGATGGTTCAATTAGGTCCTAGATAAGACCTCTCCCACATGAGTTGAACGTTCCGCTAAACAAAGGTATTGGCAAAATGGCATGAAATTAAATATGCAGTTAAAGGATTTGGGAAATCCATGAAGAGGACTTGAATAGACTCCATAGTGAAATTGCGGCATGCAAATCTCGTACCAATAGGTATTCAGGTAAGAGTACCATCTCCCGTTGGGAGAAAATCTCATGGACGGAATTTTCTCTGAGGGGGAGACCTCATTGATGAATTTTCCTCTGAGATACAAAATAATTAGTAAGTCTGAACACACCATATTGTATAATCCCTTGGAGGGATGATGACCCATTTATGACCCGGTAAGATTGAAATGAGGAACCTGATGAGATCACAGACGAGGTCTGTAGGCATATGTGCATCTCGCGATTATCACTGGAGTGTGTACACTCGTGAAATCCGTTCCACCTGATGGTTGGAATGGTGGTGTCCTCTAATACCTGCTAAGGTATTACTTGGTGTTGTTGGCTGTGTGTTATCCCCCACAGTGCTTAAATTTTCAGACTAGCTAGTTACTCTGATCATTACAACATGTCTTTGGAAGGCTTGTGGTTGATCTTGTGGATCCCTAATTGTTGTTGACACAGTTAGAGAAAGTTGCAATGATCAGGCCAAGTGCTTGATGGGGTCACGACCAGGAGGTGCGTGCCGTTGCGACTTATTTATCCCCATAATCCTTCTGAAGGATGAAACAGATTGCGTTGCACAGCAGTATGGTATTATGGTATATGATAGTGATGGAATGCATTACTCTCTGTGTTCCCTATTCTCGTTTTAGCGGTGAAATGAGACAAGTCTTTTAAGACTAATGGTTTGAGGATCTGAAGGATTCTTGCCTACGCATACATCTGAGAGATGTTTAATGCTATGAGAACATGGTCTGTGACAAAGGTTGTCATCAGGGGGAGTATGTGCTATGTGTTGATTGTCATTTGCGAGACATTGAAATGTCTTAGAGTATGACCAGGGCATTGACTCGATGACGATCACTTAGACCTGTTCCTAAGGTCCTATCATAATAAGATATGTCTTTATTGACCGACGCCAAATACAAGTGGGCTACCTCACAGACTCCTGAGGCGAGGTGAGGTGAGTAGCAATTCAAGTTGAGTGATAATCTAGAGGATTGATCACTTAGTCTCTCCCAGCTTTTAGTTCTCGGAAGCTTTTCCGGAGAATCGGGATGAGAAGACTTTGATGTTTGCTGGGTTCAGGGGGAGAGCACCCTAGAACATGACCCACAAGATGGACCGTGTAGTCCTTAGTGTTATACTCTTTTTCCCTTGAGTGAGTGAAGCTGGTGTTCCTCACATAAGGTTTTTAACGAGGCAACAACGTGCAATGCATGAGTGATAACTACGTACTCTTTCTCCTAGCCTTTTTCCCACTGGGTTTTGGTAGGAGTTTTGACGAGGCATGAGTTGGTCGTGGATTAGCCCAAGGGGAAGTGTTGTGAAACAAATCTCTTGGAGATAAGTTTCTTGTGGGCCAATCCGAACCGGAGTAGAGATAAGGTCTATCTTCTCCTAAGACCCCTATATATACAGGGGCAGGGTGTGACATCTAATGGCTAATGGTTGGCTTGTACTCCAGATGAGATCTATAATGAAGAGAGAGCTCCACCCTATATCTGTGTTCATTGTCTACTTCTGCAATGTTCTTGAGGGCAAAGGGATGGGCGCGGGTGTTCTATATCATCTCACGCTTCTACTGCTGTGGCAGGGAAAGGAACGGATCCGGTGATCCGCTAATAGGCGCGTTGGTTTACAACAGCGATAAGGCCGCGCGTCGCGGCCGCCAAAGAGCCGACTCGATGGTCCACGCAGTCATCTCTTGCTGTGCGGGAACACACCCCCACTACTGCCAATTCAGCCCATCACTCTATAAACTTCCTTCTCCCAAGGCCCAACACGTCCTCATGGTTTGGAATAAGTTCACTTTTTATATTCCTTAATTTGTCGTCCATTCTGTTTTTCGTTCTTCAACCAAAAACCATATACAACTCATACCCCAACTTACAAAATAGTGCAAATGAGATCCCTCAACAACAATGTCCCCGATTTTAACTGGCATAGCACCTACGTGGCTCCTTTTATTAGGTCTTCGTCCCACGTGACATTGACGTGACGCTTACATGGCAGTTTAATCTGAAAAATTAAAAAGATACATGGGGCCTATATATTATATATCAGTCAAACAAGAAGAAAAAATAGTGAAACTCACATGTTAGTGGGTCCCCCTTTTACCACCTCACCCTCTTCCCCTCTCTTCCAATCCCCTCCTCCACCACTCACGACGCGGGCTCCGTGCCCCCCGACGAGGATAGACAGAACCATGGAATTCATCACCGCCACCACCGGCCCATAACCCCCTCCTCATTCCGGCGATGCCGCTTATTCGCTCGCCGCCTTAGAGTCAACGCAACGGATGCATCATCTCCACCCAACCGACGACCACCAACCAACATCCGGACCACCTCCCCAAACTCCACCTCCTCTTAGTCCCTATACTCATACATCACACAAAAACGCCCCGCCTCGACGTCATACGACTCCACCACCCCATCGATCACCCCGAACCCCGAAACTTCTTCCTCACTGGCCTCCTCACCAACCCCTCCATGGTGGCAAATGATGACGGCGGTGACCCGCACCATAGCCACCGACACCACAAACAAAATTCCTAGGGTTTGTGGGCCGGGAAAGACGTGGCGGTGGCAGAACGGGTGGCAAGTGGTGGATCAGGGGCTGAATCGGGTGTCTCCGGCGCAGGGGGAGGGGTTTGGCCATTTGGGGGTTGAGAATTTGGTATGCGACGAGGGAGAGGCACGCCGATGAGGTAGCCTGTGCCTATTACGTCGAGGCACACTGCCTCCGCGGCAGCGAGGCCAAGGTCAACTTCCTCACCGCGGTGGCAGCAACCCGAGAGCCACCGCGATAACAAAACAATGGCTACCACCGCTAGCGACAGGACCCGCCGCTCCATCGTGCGGGAATCATGTGGAGGAAGTGGGACCCTGTCATCTTCGCCCCTCCACCGCCATCGCCACCCAGCCCACGCTTTTGTGCAGAGGAGGACTGATCATCCCTGTTGACACCGTCGTCCCCCCGATCCTGTCTCCATCCTCGCCACGCGAAGGAAATGTGGCCGCTGCCGCCCTGGAGGGGAAAAGGGTGAGGTTGAGGAAGTGGGATCCACTGACATGTGGGTCCCACTACTTTTTATCTTCTTGTTTGACTGATATATGGGACCCTCATATTTTGTTCTAACTTTTTAGTTTTCAATTTTGCTCCTTTTATTTTTTTTCCGGGTCAAACTGCCACGTATGCACACGTCGATGCCACATGGAATAATGATCTAGTCAAATGAGTCATGTAGACGCCACGTCAGTTAAAATCAAAGACAATACTACTGAGAGATCTCGTTTGCACTGGTTTTATAAATTGGGGGATGAGTTGTATTTGGTTTTTAGGTTCAATGACGAAATTCGAACTGGGCGACATTGAGGGGCTTAATGTGAACTTACACCCTGTCGTTTCCTCCCACAAGGCCTGGGCGCCCGGCTTGACACTGTAGTTAGCCCATCCACCGGGCGGGACGTGAGCAAACTCGTCCTTGGCCCGTGCAGGTTGCAACGCCGGGCGCCCGACGGCCCGAGATGCCGGGACCCCAGGTAGCGACGGCGTGTATGTCGTAGTCTAGTAGCACTCCATCGAACAAGATATCGTGGCCTTTACATGCTTTCCTGGCCTGCTGTTCTGCTAATGCCCATGCTAGAATCGGATGGCCAACCATTTTTTAGCTGATCTACTTCACTACACGCCATACCTTAGCACTTAAGAGCGGCCCATCTTGTGCTAGTAGTCTGATGTCCCCATCAGAATTGTGGACTCGAAGGCGAGGCATTATTTCATACACCAGACAGATCTGTACTTTTCTCAACGGAAGATATCAAAATACTAGTCCCAACACTCCAAAATAGTATAAGCATCTTAAGGATATATTTAAACTTTGCACTAATTCCAATGCACATAAATCCATATATTTTCAGCTAATTAGGTGCTTGGAAAAGGAATATAAGCATCTAAAATCTAAATTTTGATCAATAAAGTGACTGAAAACAGAATATACTGATTCAACATGAGTACTATATTCTGGAAAGAAATATATGGTACTCTGATGTGATCATGTGTGCCTGACAAAAAGAGAATGCAACCAACTGTACTCCTATATGGTATGGATGCAACAGGTTCTACCGCGTAAGATGAAGCCGCGATACTCGGTTGACAATTGAAATCCTAGCATAAGTAGGTTCATGCATAGAAATGTTACAAACCAGAAAGTCGCTTGCGGTACCGTAACACGTACTGACGTACAACTCAAACAGTTAGGTTACTCGAAAATCGAACGGGAAATACAGTGATCGTAAGGAAAAGTCTGTAGTGCAGCTTCAGGCAGGCCTTCAGCTAGCATTTCCTTGTCCTGAGAAAAGTACTCCGTCCAGGTCTCCAGGAAGCCAGAGCTCCATTTTTCAATTAGCCTGCCTAACAAGGGCCACCATCTTGGTAATCAGCTTCTATCAAGGATATCGTTTTTCCTCGGCGGCACGTTACATGCACAAGACAACGATGCCTCTACAAATTCTGTTCCTTTTTCACTACACCGGAGTATACTTAACTGCCAACCTATATACGAGTATAAAGACTAAACACCCTGCTGCGTGCAGAGGAGCTAATTAAAGATGAGCCCAAGTTGCTAACCTCACAGACTTGCCAACCGTCTCCACCATTTCAGACTTCTTCAATTCGTCATATCCTCTGGGGCTCAGGCAGGGCTGTAGCCTGGAGCCCTGTACCACACCCACAATGCAGTACGAGACGCCATCCATCGATTCGAGGTCGCTCTCGCGCGCTTTGGCTCGGCCCCTTCTCTCGCCGAACTCCACCAAACCGGTCGCTATTTTCTTCCTTTTCCACACGGACCGAGCACCTCCCCAAACGCGCCCTCCTCGCTTTGTTCCCATCTCCTTCCCTCCTCCTCGCCGGTGCATCGTCCACTTCGGTCGGTATCGGCGCGGTGAGATTACAATGAGATGAGGTGCATCGCACGGCTCGGGTTTCTCGCGTTCGCAAACGCTGGCCCCGCTGGGTCCTGGGGCGCACTCTATTGTATCGCAAAGAAGCGTTCCTGTGATCCTGTCTGAATTAGGTGTCACCGCACAAATGTTAGATATCAGGTGACCGTCAGATAGATAGGAAGCGTGTGTAATAACAAGAACGTGACCCCATCATGCAAACGCGACTCTCTCACTCCGGCCACTCCCTTCAGCGAAATCCGTAGTCAGCAAGTTGGGCGGCCAGATCTGCACGTTACACAAGGAGAAAGAAAAACGATTCACAATGCGGCCTGCCACGCCAAGACTACTCGTGCTGTCGTACAGCGCAGAATAACTGGCCCTTAACAACAGAATCGACAGCGCCGGAGCCCGAGACGGGAGAAAGAAAAGGCCGTAAAAACAAAATCAAATCCGGGCTATAAAAGGGGGCGCCCCAAGATGCAGGCAGAGGCTATTCTCCACGTGGCCATCTCCCCCCATCCATCCCCCACTCCTCCGCTACTCGCACCGCACCGCACCGCCGATTGATTTGGAGAGGAAACCCCCTCCTCTTCCTCCTCCACCTACCTCTCCTCCTTCCCAGCCAGATCCGCCTCCTCCTCCCCTGCTCCCTCCCAGATCTCACACTCCATCTCGCGAGCGCGCCGACGCGGGACAGCTCGCCACCCCGCCCAGATCCACCGTCTCGCCGGAGCCGGAGAGACCGAGCGGCGGGCGGCGGGGAGGAGGATGGCCGTGGGGAAGGAGGGCGGCGGCGGCGCTGGCGGCGAGGGGGGCATGTCGGATTCGGTGATCCGGAAGGTGCTGGTGTCGTACATGTACGTGGCGGTGTGGATCTTCCTCTCCTTCACGGTCATCGTCTACAACAAGTACATCCTCGACCCCAAGATGTACAACTGGCCCTTCCCCATCTCGCTCACCATGGTGCACATGGCCTTCTGCTCGTCCCTCGCCGTCGCGCTCGTCCGCCTCCTCCGCGTCGTCGAGCTCCCGTCGTCCCCCGCCATGACGCCGCAGCTCTACACCTCCTCGGTGCTTCCCATCGGCGCGCTCTACTCGCTCTCCCTCTGGTTCTCCAACTCCGCGTACATCTACCTCTCCGTCTCCTTCATCCAGATGCTCAAGGCGCTCATGCCCGTCGCCGTGTACTCCATCGGCGTGCTCTTCAAGAAGGAGAACTTCAAGTCCTCCGCCATGCTCAACATGCTCTCCATCTCCTTCGGCGTCGCCATCGCCGCCTACGGCGAGGCCCGCTTCGACGCCCGCGGCGTCGCGCTCCAGCTCGCCGCCGTAGCCTTCGAGGCCACTCGCCTCGTCCTCATCCAGATCCTCCTCACCTCCAAGGGGATCTCGCTCAACCCCATCACCTCGCTCTACTACGTCGCGCCGTGCTGCCTCGCCTTCCTCGTCATTCCCTGGGCCTTCGTCGAGCTGCCCAGGCTGCGCGCCGTCGGCACGTTCCAGCCAGACTTCTTCATCTTCGGCACCAACTCCCTGTGCGCCTTTGCGCTCAACCTGGCAGTCTTCTTGCTCGTCGGCAAGACGTCCGCGCTTACCATGAACGTCGCCGGCGTCGTCAAGGATTGGCTGCTCATCGCCTTCTCCTGGTCTGTGATCCGGGACACGGTCACGCCGATCAACCTGTTCGGCTACGGGATCGCATTCCTCGGTGTAGGCTACTACAACCACGTCAAGCTTCAGGCGCTCAAGGCGAAGGAGGCGCAGAAGAAGGCCGCACAGGCCGACGAGGAGGCCGGCTCGCTGCTGCAGGAGCGTGACTCGCACGGCGAACGCAAGAGCGACAACCAGGCCTAAAGCGTGGGATCTGGTCCAACAGCACACGCAATTTGGTTGGTTCTAATGAATTCATCAATGTGATCCTCTACTAGTTTGATGCAAAATCTGTTCATTTCTTGTCTTAATTTGTGGTAGGAAGGCAAATAAATACAGGAAAAGTACGATCTTTGTGTCGGGCATATGAAAATATGAGTCAATTTTTGCCACTTGTAGTTACTTTGACAGTATATGAAAATTGTCTACATTGTGGAGTACTGTTAGCTGAGTATGTATCATGGAATACTTTACATTTTATCTAGTACGGAACATGGAGTTAATCAGTTTTATAAGATTGGCCAATGGATCAATTGCATTTCAGTTGCTATGACCTTAATCTATTGTGGCTCTTAATTGTCTTGGGATATTGGACGGGATATCCGTTGCACTTGTGCCAAGCACTCACTACTGAAGTACATCTCCGTCCATTGGATTACATCTATAAGTTGGTATAAGGTTGCTTTCCGTGGAGCTGGACCCCGGTTTGGTGCTCCCACACCTTGTCCCATTCATTGGATTCACACACAAGTCAACAAGAATCAGGTTGTATAAGAAGCATCTGCACCTAAATATAGGCTGTGTTTAGTTGCTTGTCCAATTTTTTTTTCTGAAGGGTGTGTTTAGTTCACGAAAAGATTGAAAGTTTGGGTGTGTTAGTTCACGCCAAAATTGAAAGTTTGATTGAAATTGGAATGATGTGACGGAAAAATTAGAAGTTTGTGTGTGTAGGAAAGTTTTGATGTGATGGAAAAGTTGGAAGTTTGAAGAAAAGGTTGGGAACTCAAATTGAAACGATGTGATGGAAAAGCCGGTAGTTTGTGTGTACTCCCTTCGTTTCACAATGGAAGTTATTCTAGCATTTTCCACATTTATATTGATGTTAATGAATCTAGATAGATAGATATATATGTCTACATTTATTAACATCAATATGAATGTGGGAAATACTAGAATGACTTGTATCGTGGAACGGATGAAGTAGGAAAGTTTTGATGTGATGGAAAAGTTGGAAGTTTGAAAAAAAAAATTTGGAACTAAGCTCGGCCTAAGTATACGGACACACATTTGAAGTATTAAACGTAGACTAATAACAAAACAAATTACAGATTCCGCCTGTAAACCGCGAGACGAATTTATTAGGAAAAAGTATGAATTACACCCCTGAACTATCACGGTCGTCTGAATTACCCCCATGAACCACGAAACCGGACATTCTTCATCCCCAACTATGCAAACCAGACGAATTATCCCCCTTGACCCAATCCACGGTGGTTTTGATCTACGTGGTGTACACGTGGCAGTCCAGTCAGCGTTTTTTTAATTAAAAAATTGTGGGACCCGCATGTCATACACTTCTTACTCTCTCTCTCTCTCCTCTCTCGCGCAGCGTGCACGGCGAGAGCGCGGGGACGGGCGGTCGGCGACAGCGGCTCGCGGCGGCGGTGGCGCGGAGGTGAGGCGAGCCCGGCGGCAGCCGAGCAGGTCGACGAGCCCCACCACGCCGAGTAGGACGATATGAGCAGCGACGGCGAGGAGCTCCAGGGCGAGCGCGGCGGCGGAGGAGGCGAGGCGGCGGCGGCGTGCTCTTCCTCCCGCCCTTGGGCCCGGTCGGCGTGGGCGGTCGGCGAGGTGAGTTGAGCGCGGCGGCGCGGATGGCGCAGACATCGGCGCGGAGGCGGAGGTGCGGAGCCGGAGGCGGCGGAGGAGCGTGGCGGCGGAGGAGCGGAGGAGCGTGGTGGCGGAGTCAGTTGTGGGTGGCGGGCTCCTCCTCGTCGCCACGCAGCCCCGCCGCCATGCTCCTCCGCCTCCACGCCGACGTCTGCGCCGTCCACTCCTCTGCCGCCACGCGCCTCCGCTGCCTCTGTTGCCTCCGCCTCCGCGCCGACGTCCATGCCGTCCGCTCCTCCGCCGCCACCGCCTCCGCGCCGACGTTCGTGCCGTCCGCTCCTCCGCCATCACGCTCCTCCGCCGCCTCCGCCTCCGTCTGACGTCCGCGCCATCCGCTCCTCCGCCGCCATGCACCTCCGTCGCCACGCTCCTCCGCTGCCTCTGCCACCTCCGTCTCCGCCTCCGCACCGACGTCCGCGCCGTCTGCTCCTCCGCCGCCTCCGCCTCCGCGCCGCCGCGCTCGCCTCACCTCACGGACCGCCACGTCGACCGGGCCCAAGGGCGAGAGGAAGAGCGCGCCGCTGCGTTTGCCCTGGAGCTCGTCGCCGTCGCTGCTCATGTCATCCTACGCGGCATGGTGGTGGTCCTCCTGCTCGGCGTGGTGGTACTCCTCGACCTGCTCGGCCGCCGTCGCGCTCGCCTCATCTCCACGCCGCCGCCGCCGCGAGCCGCTGTCGCCGACCGCCCGTCCCCGCGCTCTCGCCGTGCGCGCTGTGCGAGAGAGAAGAGAGAGAGTGAGTAGAGAGAGAGGGTAAGAAGTGTATGACATGCGGGTCCCACAATTTTTTAATTAAAAAAGCGCTGACTGGACTGCCACGTGTAATTGGGCCGAGGGGGGTAATTCGTCCGGTTTGCATAGTTGGGGGTGAAAAATGTCCGGTTTTGTGGTTCAGGGGGGTAATTCAGACGACCGCGATAGTTCGTGGGTGTAATTTGTACTTTTTCCAATTTATTAAGCCTAATTAGTCTGTAATTAGCAAATGTTTACTGTAGCACCACATTGTCAAATCATGGCGTAATTAGGCTCAAAAGATTCGCCTCGCAATTTTAATGTAAATTGTGTAATTGGTTTTTTTCATCCACAGTTAATGTTTATGCATGCATCCAAATATTTGATGTGATGGAATTTTTGGAAGTTTGAAGGAACTAAACACTGCCACATCAGTACTGAAGGAACCACTTCTCACACTGCTACTATCATTACTAAAGCAGTAGTAATTGTTTTTCTATTTTTTTTCTCATTCCTTGAGGGAACCTGAAATTTTTAGTTTTTTCAGAGTGGTTCAATGTAAGGATCTTTACCAGAGCACAACAAAGGCATATCAATACAGTACCTTTCTATGATGTGCTCCGCATGTTACTAGAACATGAAGCTGAATCTGATTCTTTTGCCTATCATGTGCTCCGAAAGTCCGGATCAAGACCTCTATAAACTGGGCAGCAGATCAAGACTACGTCGAACGTGCGACACGTTCACTCATCAAATCACTCGGCACCATGGTTACTGTACTGTGCGTTATGTTTGTCCCTGTTTCCGTTGATCTACCTGACAGTTGCAGCCTCCAGCAGTTGAACGGATTGGTTCGTGTTGGCACCGACACTGCAAGAGGATGTTTCACATCTCCGTGCAGCCAGGAACTGTGAGAAGCTTTTTTTTTTTTTGAGGGAAAGAGAAACGTTTTCTCCATTGCTCATTTGCTCTGTCCGATTGAGATCTGGTCTTATCCTCCAGGTTGGGTTCTAACCATGTACCGTAGTAGTACGTGCCAGTTTGGCGAGCTCACGGCGAATTCCTCTGCCCCGTTCGGCCGCAATAACCGAAAGCTGGTGCTGCTTGCATTGCTTTCGTGGACTTGGCCGCTGTGCTCGCCGGTAAACGGTACCGGGCGGCGAAATTAAGAGGAGCTGACAGTTGGGCGAAAGACGGAGAGACTTTCAGTGCTTTTGCGTGTGTGACCCTTGCGTGTGCATCTGGGAAGGCCCTTTTCCAGGCTGCCGTCTCGAGCAGGTTTGCAATCTTGGTCCATAGGAAGAGAAGTGAAGCCGAGCTACAACAGTGACACTTCTCTCCAATGTGATCAGGCACAGGAAGTACTGTAATTGACTAAAGGTTGAATCAGTGACATACTGACATTTCTAAAGGTTGAATCAACTTTTCAGTAGCCTGCTAGCTTGGAAATTTTATTATTTTTTAACCTTTTTATTTTTAAAAATGATTATTTCAAAACTTATTTTTAAAATCTGAACTTTTTGGTTGTTCGTCCGTCTAACATGGCAAAACAACACTGTCACATCACACGCTATTCAAGATGGTGTGGCAAGGCAGAACAATTACCATAGCTATTTTGACGTGGCCAAATACGTCATCGGCGTGATAGTGTTGTTTTATCACACCAACCGGCTGGCGTAGTCAAAAGTTTCAGAATTATAAATAAGTTTTGAAAATGTTTATTTTTAAAGAAAAAAATAAAATGTTTAAAAAGTTTTAAAAATCCCTAGCTTGTTCGTTTCCTTGGAGCCTCAAAACTGAAAAGGCCCATAGAAATGTACTAGTTCAAGTCTAATTATCTGTTGGACTTGGCCTGCTAGAGAAAACCTTCCTGCCCTTGTTGGGCCTGATTTCTAATTGCCGTCTGGGCATTCTTTTGGCAATGAGAAACTGGACACAAGCAAGTTCAGGATTTTCATGGTTTCATATATATTCAATGGGTTAATTAGTTCAACAAGACCACACACGTGCGAGGCGACTCTTTAAATTGTCGACTAGATGCTATTCCAAGTCTAACACGTACGACCGGAGGTTCCAAATCTAGGTATGGATCCAGCAGATGACTACAACTCGAGGTGAATTCGTTCAGTGGGCAAGATACCCTTTTGGGGGCATAATTCTCATCTGAAATAAACCAGAGCGTGCCTAAATATCATTGAACCCAAAAAATTGTGAATTGCAGTCAATTTTTTTCCTGCGTCGTCAAATCAAAATATTGGTCAGGTCTTTCCCCTCAACCTTACACGGCAAAGTCAAAATACGTCCTATGTTGACCAGCAAGCTATAGCAGAGAGGTGTTGTATAGTCTCTCATATTTTTTTCATTGCATATATGCTAGTCTCTCTCATTTAGCAGTCAAACAGTGCTGTTTGTAGGCTATTGTACGTGTCGGTGTTTTCAACATTGTTGGCAAGAACAATGAAACAACCAACCAGAAAATTTGTTTGCTCATGTTGTTTGGGACCGAATTATGTACCGCATACACAAAGAAGGAAACTTAAGATCATTCACGGTGTGAACCATGTGATCTTATGTAGACTTCATGTTCCTCCAAACAGAGTAATTAAGCAAGTCTAGCTTCAAATTAAAATAAAAATGGCAGACATTAACATTGCTGGACAATCCAGGTCATCTCGGCGTCCACTGGTCGTACAGGACCTGATGCATTTGCTACCTCAGCAGTTGCACTAGCATCATCTATCACAACGAGAAATCAGGGGCTCGATCCACTAAGCACCTTAGCATATATTTTACTGTGGCAAATCAATGTATAAGGTGCCTTGTGACAGTGAATCTAGGCCATTGGATCCAAGTATGGATGGCCAAGATCATAGTTTTCAGCTAATGCATGCAGCGATTGATTAATGTGCGAGTAGAGGCTAGTGGCGACGCCGAACTACACGCATCATTCAGCTCGCTAGCAGCCATATATAGTGGCGCACGAGTGGCCGACACAGCTTCTTTTATTCTAGCAAAACGGCGGCAGGCGGCTGGTAACAATGCCGTACGAAACAACTTGCAAAAAATGGAAATACGGGGAAATCTTGTGTGGGGAACACGTCGATTCCAACACATAATTAGGTTTCCTCGTAAGTTTAACAATGTGTGTACATCCAATGCATCTAGCATTGCACGATCAGTAGGTATGAAACGATTCGTCAGTTAATAACCGAGTGCTCCAAGATTAGTTTATTCGAGGAGCTCTCTTTAACGGAGAAGTTTCGGAATAAACTTTTTCGTGGAGATTAAAGCAGCACGCACTTGCTAGATAGGCAGAATCAATAAATCATATGCTGCAATGAGTAGTGGCAACTGCGAAATTCGCACAACCTCTAGATGGTCAGAACACACAAAAAAAATGGAGTATTCAAGTCTTTGCGCTGCTAGCTTGGTGTGCTTTTTTGAAGTGCAGACCTAGCGACTAGCAGCAAGTGACGCCCCAACGCATTTTCACCACTAGCAGCAAGCGACGCAGCAGCCAGGAAGCAGTAGAATACTCCTGTAGTGACTTTTTACAGTCTCGTTGGACAAAAAAGGGAGAGAAAACAGAATTGACCCAATTGAGCGAAACGACATACTAGCTTCTTCCAGCTCTTACTGGGATTAATTCTGGTCGTGACAGAAAAACTTTAGTTCAGAATTAATTTTTGGTCTAACATGGCACAGCGAGTTGCATGCACGCGTGCATTGCGACCTTTTGAGGTCGCACATTTGGTGCGGTTATAGTAAAGGACTCCTCCTCGTCAAACTTGGCCGCTAGCTACGGAAGCGTACACGTTCACGTACGTTCATCGTCGTAACACTGTACTACTACATTCATATAGCTAAATCGTCCTGCAAAATTACAACCAAAACTGGGCAAAGCCCATGGGAAAATCGCTGGCTAGTTTTTAGATGTGTTCCCATGCATTTCCATTCCATGTGATTTTCGCGAAGACCATGCGATTCACCACTCAACGACGGACGACAACACGCGCGTGCATGTGGCTACGGATCAAACGTATGATTCATCGGACCATGAGCTGAAAATACGAAAGCAAATACTCTTACGTAAAAGCCTAAGGACGAACAGATTGTCCTCCTATGACTTTTTTTCCACCACCTGGCATTTGCTACTGATGATCGATCGATGCACGGTGCACGCATTTGTGCCTAACCTTCCGGACAAGGATTTAGGTGACCTTCCCGGACAAGGATTTTTTACACCTAAGTACTGTGGTATCCATCAATTATATGTGACTCAAATAGTTATAGAAAAATTTAAAAAAATCTAGTAGCATCGATTGTGATGATATAAGTCTATACATAAACGTGCATGACTAAATTTGATCTACAACTAGAGAAACAAAAATAATAAAATCAGACAGAGAATAGTACCCATACAGTGCAGATAAAATTTGTTATTTTTGTTTCTTCATATGTTGTTGATCGAATTTAGACTTGCATGTTTGTATAGTGTCTTATATTATCATAATCTATCTTATCAAATTTTATAAAATTTTTATATAACTTTTTAAATTGCATGCATACACCTAGGTGATGCCATGGCACTTAGGTGTAGAAAATACTTTCCCATGACGTGCCATAATAACATGCACGCGCGCGGAGCAAAATGCATCGCATTGATTATCTGTATGCAAAAAAAGGGAATCCAGCCAGTGAAAAAATTAATCTGTAGAGCTGTACGACGTATAGCTCATCATGTGTACATACAGCAGTACAGCTAGCTAGCACAGCGAGAGCTAGCCGCGCCTGCGCTAGTGTCTCCAGCACCAAGACAACTCGCGCTTTTGTTGCGCTTGCAGATCCCAAGTGGCGTCAGTGCGTCACCACCATTAACGTACGAGAAAAACTACGATTCCATCTCTGCGTAATGCGTTACATACATAGAAAGGGCCGGCCAGCTTATGCCTTTCCAGTTTCTCTCCTCCCTGGGACGAAAAACCTGTCTTTTTCCATGATCCAAAACCATGGACAAGAAAAACCACCGGATCGACCTGGCTTACGAACGAACGCTGTGCCAATGTCCGCGTCAACTCGTAATCTAGTACTACTAGCTTGTCCAAGACTCGAGCCACTATATAAACACGTCCAGTTCCAAGCCAAAAACCCAAACTCTCACACTACAACAACCACAACACACTACTACTAGTGAGACTAGTAAGCGTCATCACGAGATCCAGGTTTAATAGATCGTTTAATCTACCACCGTTGATTTAGAAAGGGGTTGAGGGGAGGGTAGTAGTAGCTAAGTTAGGGCAAAGATGATTACGGGTTCGGAGGTGTACCAGGTGGTGGAGGCGATGGCGCCGCTGTACACGGCGGCGGCGCTGGGGTACGGGTCGGTGCGGTGGCTGAAGGCGTTCTCCAACGAGCAGTGCGCCGGGATCAACCACTTCGTGGCGCTCTACGCCGTGCCGGTGCTCATCTTCGACATGGTGTCCACCAACAACGTGTACAAGATGAACGGCCGCCTCATCGCCGCCGACACGCTGCAGAAGGCCGTGCTGCTGCTGGGCCTCATGGCGTGGGCGCTCTGGGAGCGGTCGCGCGCGCGCCGCGCCGGGGCCAAGGCCAAGGCGGCGGTGTCGTCGCCGCTGCAGTGGGTCATCACCTGCTTCTCCGTCGCGTCGCTGCCCAACACCATCATCATGGGCGTCCCGCTCCTCAACGGCATGTACGGGCCCGTGTCCAAGGACCTCATGAAGCAGATCGTCGTCATGCAGTTCTGCATCTGGTACAACGTCATCATCTTCCTCTACGAGTACATGGCGGCGCGTAGATCGGCCTCGGCGCCGCCGCCGGCGTCGTCGGAGGGCAGCGCCAAGATCAGCCCTTCGTCGCCGGTGAAAGCTGCGGCGGCGGCGGCGGACACAAACGGCAATGCTGTCGCGGCCGACCGGCCGCAAGAAGTGGCGGTGAACATCGAAATCACGGAGATGGCGGCGTCCACGGCACGAGACGGCGTGTCCGGCGAGACGACGGCGGCCGCCAAGGAGGTGAGCTCTGGTGAAGTTGCTCCGGTGGAAGAGGAGGAGGCGTCTGCGCCAGCGCCGTCGATGAAGCACGTCATCTGGATGGCGGTGAAGAAGCTGCTACAGATTCCGAATACCTATGCAAGCTTCCTTGGCCTCATCTGGTCTCTAATCGCATTCAAGTACGTCTTTTTCATCCATGTCTCGTACTACTACCAACTACACTTAGCAACATCTCTCACGTGTACGTACTGTACCGTACTATCTCTGTCCGGAATTGTTCTATTTTAGTTCTCCCCTGCAGTCACAAAAAAAAAATTGAAATCCCTCTTTTTAATGGACATGCACTTGTGTGTTTTGCAGGTGTGGATTCTCGATGCCAAAAATCGTCGAGGACTCTCTGTTCACCATTCGTACCACCGCTGTAGGCCTAAGCATGTTTTCTTCAGGTTAGTACGACGACATGACGTATTGACATCTCCGTTTACATTTGGAACTGTTGGACTTCAACCGTGGGCCTGCTTCCTCCAAAGAGGAGATTATTACCTCGTCATCTGCTAATGTAATTAAGCGTGATTTTTTTTTGCGTTTCTGCAGGGACGTTCATAGCGCGGCAGTCGCGGTTCGTGCCGTGCGGATACAAGATAGCGTCGTTCTCCATGGTCATCAAGTTTCTGATAGGCCCGGTTGTGATGCTGTTCGCCTCGCTCGTCATCGGCATGCACGGCACACTTCTGCACATCGCTGTTGTGCAGGTGAGATCACACGAGCAGTTTACACATCACCGACTTATCAAAAAAGTTTACACATCACCTTGTGCACATTTCTGCCCATTAAAATTAAGTGGACAGAAATTATACACATGAATTCCAAATTCGACATGAAAAAAAAAACATAACGCAAATATGCTTCAAAGTGAGGACGCCTACGCGAAAAAGGGTTATTTTTTCTTGACGGATTGTCCTAGCCGCCATTTCAGTTGCAGATAACGGAAAATGGCATAGTGAAAGATGATTGTTCACGCTTGTAGAAGTGAGGAGACGTACGTCCAAGAAGGAAAAGTTAGTCGCAAAGCTGTACTTCCTCCGTCCCAAAATATAACACACGGAGGGAGTAGTATTCATGTAGAGTAGTACTTTCTAGTTTGATGTGATCAATTAATATGAGTAGTAACACAATTTCAGAAATCTAGCCAACTTATTTTGGTTGGAGTACAGGAGTATTTCGGCACCCTCGTTTGATGTGATCAATTAATACGAGTAGTAACACAATTTAAGAAATCTAGCCAACTTATTTTGGTTGGAGTACAGGAGTATTTCTCTGACCACAATTTTTCACATGCATGCAGGCGGCTCTCCCCCTGGCAGTGACATCATTTGTGTACGCTGAAGAGTACAAGGTCCACGCAGACATCATGAGCACAGGGTTTGTTTCTTAACCAAATACTGTTAAGGTTCAGAAGTATTTCAATTCTCTTCTGATTAATGCAAGTGCCCATCTGACTGATCATTTTGGATTTCTTTTTGTGCCTTGCAGGGTTATTCTTGGGATATTTATATCACTTCCTGTGACAATTGTTTACTATATTCTGTTGGGGCTGTGAGCCTGTGATTGAGACATCTAAATTTAGTCGAAGGCTAATTAAAGTTGCATGTGTGCTGATGTGCATATATGTAGGAAGACAGAATACAAACAGTAAAAATACTGAAGGATGACAACAAGGTGAATTGATTTCCCTCCGGAGCCTGAAGATTGGGGTTCTGGCGAGAGATACAGTGAGATGTGACTATAATGTTTGGTAATAATAAGATGTCACAAAAACGCGGCATATATGCTGAAACTTTTGCAATGTACAGCAAGTATACAATGAACAGGGCTTATTACAGCCCACCAGTTGATTCTTCGAAATTTAAAACGTAAGCAAACTGAGTACAAATCAGAATGGCTGGTGTTCTTTTTTTTTTTTTTGGGCATACAACTCTAAACACACATGCATTAACTTAACTCTATGAACGCGTGCACACCCACACAAAGCACCTCGGAGAGACTAGTCTGTGTACCTTAGATTGACGAATTTACTGTATACGCTTCATTCTTGTCATCAATCGTTGAAAATAAATAGTTGTAAATACGAACACCCATGCTACAAGTCAGAGAGACTCAAAGCCGGTCAAAAGGTTTTAGGAACTTAATCAGTAGTTGAGCTAGGCTCAATTCACATTTTGGTGCAATTTAAAAATCAAAAATAACGAAAGAGAGCAACATATGGTTGATAGCATAGTACTATAGCAAAAAAAAAAAAGGAAAAAAGCTCACTGCTTACATGCCTACTAGTATTAAGTATCCCAGCATTATCATACGTAAGAACCAAGTGGAACTTCTGTTGATCTATTTTCTAAAAAAAAAAAAAGTGGAACTTCTGTTGATGGTGAAATATTTTGGTCTTGAACGTCAGCAGTATTAGGATTAGACTATTCGAGCAATCATGTACGCTGGATTATAACTTTTGAGCCAACGTTTCATATTTGTAAATAGAAAGTAATTTGTGAATAAAATTTTTATATACGTGTTCTTAATAATCTAAAAACAAAGACTGAAAAATATACTTTGATAAAAAAAACTCAAAATCAGCTCCAAATTTAGAGTTGAAAATTTAAATTTTAGCTGATAAGCATAAGCATAAGAGAAAAGATGAGACCTTAGCTAGGAGCTAAACCATTCTCTATATAAAGCAATCTATTGGTTTCTTCCTCTTCTTATGATGACGGCCCTTCTCTTGTTAATAAATTTGGCCAGCATTTCTTTGCTAGCTCGGTGAAAATCTACTGGTTCCTTGCTCTTCATGACTTCTTTTTTACCGGTTTCCTATTCATAACTTAACAACGTAACACATTTGTTTTAAAAAAACTTAATACATATGAACATATTGATAAAAGGAGAAATTAAATATTATAACTTCCATCGTCTATTTTGTTCAATGGAGATTATACCCAATTGACTACCTTATATCAACTGAAAAAATTAAACAATATTTAGAAACTACAACCTACGGACAAACTGTCTGGTAAGAACTTAATTAGACATTGAAATTTCAAGAAATAGCTAAAATAGAAAAAGATTGAACATCCTTTGAGTCCTGGTGAAGTTAGAAGTACCTTACTATACTAGAATATTATTTTTTCTTCTTCATTTTGTTCTATCCTGGCACAATTCAAAGGCTGTCTTCACAAATAAAACCACGCCATTCAAGGCCTTCAACCACGCTAGGTCATACGGAGCAGCCGCCTGGGAATATTTTCATTGGGAATTAGGCCTCCTGCTTCCAATCTGTTGGGCTGGAATAGTGGAATGGCTGAATGGTGCACTGCTGGCTAAGGCTTTAAAGTTGGAGAAGTTTAATATGTTTTGTGAGAACTAATGCATGGCTCTTACTGCCTTACTCCCTTAATGCCATTCATATTGTAAGACAATTTTATTTATTTCATAAGTCAAAACTTTCCTAACTTTAACTAAGTATAGAAAATATATCGACATCTACAATATCAAATTAATTTTGTCGAGACACCGAGTCACGGACAAATCAGAGATATTAAGCAGGGAAATACTCTTTTCCCCACCTATCTTGAGGATGAGGTGAACTTGAAAAATATTCACCAACAAATGGTGTGGTATATTGATATGAATTATGTTATGTACCTTGCTATATAATTGGACTGGCTTATATAGCCCCCGAAGGTACACATGAAGTTACAATTTTACCCCCAAGGGTGCACCGAAATATACAATAATATCCTCCTAAAGTTATGAACCCTAAAGGTTCAATTGTACATTTGAGTGATCCCCATGAACTACTAGGGCCAACTTGCCGGAGTGGTTGGAGCGGTCCCGCAGCATCTTCTTGAGGGAATATTCCAAGCTTGATGGTGTGACCATCAAACTCCTTACTCCCTTGTCAAATAGTATTTTCCTCTTGTGATGAGTTTGAATACCACTTTCCAAGCTAGCCTTCGGGCAGTGTTCCGTGGTTATCTTTTGTTTCCTGTCACCTCGGTTAGTATTGGAAGAGTGTTTGGGTCAAATAGAAGGATGGTGTTTGCCTCCAGCTACAACAAGTTTCATTAAAATCTACCATGAAATATTTCTTGATAGTAATATCTATTTGGTATTATATATGTTAAATATTAATTCTATAAATTTAATAGAACTTTTTTGAGGGAAAATTTAATAGAACTTTGACTTAGAACAAAACTTAGGGTCATTTTGGTTTAAAGTCAAGTATTTGGCAACTTTAGTAAATATCTAGGGACCCCTAATATCTACTGGATCTTTCATTGAAGCCAATATTTTGATCTCAAAACAATACAATGAATACAAATCTACCATAATAAAAATTTATACTAATAAAACTTGCGTAAAGTTTGACACTACCAATAAAATTGGTAGAGCAGAGAATCAAAACAAACAACCCTAAGGGCATTTACAATCTACCTTGTCTTGAAAAAAGGGAACTACTGTATAAACTATAGGTCCAATGGCTAAGGACATTTACAATGGTGCGAAGACTGGGAACAACCGTGGTATTAATAAAATTCGATGCTATTTTTTGAGAATATTATTTACAATTGTATAACGTGTTGCCTACTTTAGTTTTCTATAATAGATTCATATAAAATTGAAGTGTTAACTATATACAAATATATAGCTCACACAATAATGTTGACGGTTTTATAATCTATCTATTAGCTATAAGAAGATATCCCTTGTCTCTTCCACCGCCATCTCCTTCACGTCAACATATCTTATATGGAGAAGTAAACGTACAATGATGTCATACTATTGTATATTCCGTAAGAAGAGAGGATGTGAAAAATGCAAAGATCTTGTAGCTTTTCGAAGAAGAGTAAAATATACCGGTGGTCCTAAAAACTTGTAAATTTGTAAGTAGGTATCAGTTAGGACCATAATCTTATAAAATACAGATATAGGTTTCTAAACATAAATCTTGTAGGTCTGAATCTGCCACGTGTACATCTCTCTAGGAGATTGCTTGACACTGATGTGGCTAGCATCTCACGCATCTCTCCCTCCTCGTAGGGGAGTGATGGAAAAGGGAACCTCGCCATTTTTATTATTTTTTTCTTATTTATGTGCCACATCACATGCATGGTCCTGTGCTACATCACGATCCACATCAGTGCTACAAGGTTATAAGACGATTATGGAACTAAACGACATATTTTAGCAAATTTAGGGACCTGGAATCCTGAATTTGTATTTTGCAAGTTTGACGACCTAGTTGACATCTCCTACAAGCTTAAGAACTACAAACATATCTTACACTTTTTTTAAAAAAAAAAAGCATAAGACCTACTATTACTTCAATAAAACCAGGGCAATAGAGAGTTAAAGTTATGTTGTTATAAGTGTTGGAACATATTTTAGTGAGCCAAAAAAATGCTACAATGAGGAGCGTGGCGGAGAAACCAAAGAGCTACCAAAATTCACAAATTGGCCGGTAGTATGTGCTAATTTCTTTATGAAAAAGAAGAAGCAAATTTCCACTTAAAATTATACAGTAGCATGTCTAAAATCCAAATATCGTGAGCTTCCGTGTAATGAAAATAAATTAATATTGTGTTCGAACTTGTAAGCCTGGTTTAAGAATTGTAGAATTTTACTGCTTGGAATTTGTAGGCATGGGAGGGGTCGATGCTTCTGCACGTTGAATAAAAATAAGAGAAAAAGGTGAAGGGTGGGGGGATAGGAGGGGGAAATGAATAAAATGTGGGAGAATAGGGGGAAAAAAAGGAAATTTTGAATAAAAAACATAGGGAAAATGGAGGGAAAACGGGGTGAAATGCAGCAAAATATGGAGAAAATATTGAGAAATATCGTGCCAAGTCATGACATTCTATTTTACTATTTTTCTTATTTTAAAAGTTGTTTCCACCCTTCAATAAAGTCCTAATAGATTTTTTTTAGAGCAAAGCCCAACATACACGGTGATTAGAATTACAATGGTATAGATAGCTATAGTTCCATTGGCTAAGGGCATATACAAACAATTGCAGTATGTAAAAACATGGAAAGAATTTTATAGACAACTCTATAACAAGTTTCCTACTTCTTTTTTATATAAAAGTTTATATCGCAATATATTTCGCGAACGCTACGTCTAAATATACAATACACACAAAAGTACTATTGATGATTAATTTTATAATCTATCTATAGCTATGAGATCATATCCTCTTTTCCATCTACATCTCCTTTTACGTCACCGTCTAATATAATAAAATAATCAGACGGGCAATATTATACTATTGCACTACCTTCATATTTAAATACATAACACTGCTGTTTTTATTTCATCAATCTCTAATATGTAACTTTGAGAGTTTAAGATGTGTTGTTACAGTGTTGGAAATATCGTGGCGAAGCCCCAAGGGAACGATGATGTATAAAGCCAAGGGTCCATGTAAATCATGTATGGAGTAGTGTGTCTGAAATCTCAATATTGTGTCCATTCCATGGATCGAAAAACTGGCAATTATACCGGCTAGTAACCAGTTTGGATCCAGGACCAGCCATGAATGTCTATTTAGAATTTCAAATTCAAATTTGAAGATATTATTCTGGCCACACGGTCCAAAATACAGGTCGGTCACCAGGATAAGAATGCTTGGCCAATAATTTCACCTAGCGAGGTCCTTTTGAACAGATGACGAAAGAACTCTAGGATGTCGCACTCGGTTTGAAAAGGGCGTTTGAAAAGGACATTACCGGCCGGTCATCGACGACTTTAATTCGTTCGTGCAGCACCCAATTCCTGAACACAAGCCCTTCAAGAAAATGCACTAGTCAACCTCCCCTGTCTCATTGCGAAGGCAACCGGGGCCGTAGCTGCCCATCAGACTATCAGAGACACGGAGACAAGAGGGAGGCATCACCCGCTGCTGCAGCTTCCACAGACCACAGCAGGGGACACTGCGACAGCCCTATCGTATTAGATGTATATAGTACTCGTATCGAATACGGCCAATGCGTGAGACGTTGCTGTACCACTAAATTACTATTACCCCGGGCGTCTCGGTCACAGCGGGATCACCGGGCCGTGCGGTCCATCGTCGTCCTGTCAGGAGGAGTGAGGACGGCGCGTGGATCGCCCGCGATCGCACGTTTCCGCCGCGCGGCGGACAAGTCGGCGCACGGCGATACGTGGTCGACAGCGAGGAGGTCTCGTTGAAATGAGCACGCGACGGCGGATTCGAGATGGAACAGAGGATGCCTGCCCGCCGACAAAACATTTTGCCCCTCAATGAATCAAACGAAGTCAAACCACATCAAAACTCACAATTCACAACGACATTGAGCAACCTGAACCGAGCCACCTGAACACCACGTGCCGCAGAATGGCCGGAAGGAATGGTGGCTCTAGCCTCTACTGCCTCAAGCAGAGCAAGTGATCAACTATCGGACCCATCCTCTCTCGTCTACTCTATTACACAACGCTGAGTGAGTCACTGACTCATTGAGAACAAGATAATCCATGGCGCACATGGCGGTGGACGGTGGTGAGGTGGCCCATGCGCTGACCGGAGTCACAGCGCTACATGGCCATCGTCGTCGCTGCCGCCGCCTTGCGTCGACGCGTCGGAGTCGGAGCCGGAGCCGGCGTCGTGCTCGCCTTCGCTGGAGGTGAGGCGGGCGAGCCAGCAGTTGCCGTGGAGGTGGCCGCTGACGCAGACGTAGTACTCGAGGCGGCCCTCGAGGCAGCCCAGCCTCCGCCACGCGGTGCGCGGCACCATCCCCGCGGCGACCATGCTCCAGACGCGCGCGCCGCAGTAGGGGCAGCGCACGCGCGGGTCCAGCGCGGCCTGGCGCCCCACCAGGCAGGCCCGCGTCCGGGACCGCATGAACCCGCGGAAGACGCCCCGGTAGGCGCCCAGGTCGTCGCCCGCGCCGGCCACCGCGTGCTCGCACGGGTCGGACACGTACAGCAGGTCGCTCCTGCACCGCCGCGACAGGAAGCTCCGCCCGGACGTCTTGGAGAAGCGGGACATCCGGGTGAAGTGCCCCGGCACGCCCGGCCCCGCCGCGCCGCAGCAGAAGAAGAGCATCTTCGCCAGCGCGGGCCAGCCGCCGACAATGCGCCCCGGCGGGGGCGCCGCGCCGCCGGCGCCGGCGCCCGCGAGCGACGCCACCATCCGCGGCGCCCTGGAGATGCAGAGCTCCCGCCACAGCACCCGCTCCGCGACGGCGCGCATCCGCCGGCTCACGCACGCCGCCGTGCACACCGCCTGCGGGTCCCAGTTGATCGACCGGAACACCAGGGACAGCACGTGCTCGTCCAGGATCCCCGTGTTCACGCCGCTGCCCCGCGCAGCCGCAACGCGACCGCCACCACCATCCCGGACGCCCCTCCCTTCGTCAATGCTAGTTCTGCCGCCGCCGCCGCTGCTCGACGATTCGAAGAACTGGCGCGTGTTCCGCGTGCCTCCGCTCATCGCTTCACACCCTCGCGAGCGTCACGCCACAGCGCCGCGCGCACAGGTATCTTGGGGTTGGGTACTTGGGTCGGTTCGCACGCACGTAGGCCAAGCAAGCAGCGGAATGTGCAGCTCGCAACGCGGCGGAGGCGGAGACGCCAGGAGGGGCGGTATATATACAGCCGTGGCGGGGGCTTCTCGTGCTCCCCGAAAGGCGTGGTGTCGCGGCAGGGCGGACCGCCCAGGCAGCCGTGTCACGGTCGCGCGCTTGACAAATGGACCACTCGAGCTTCAAGATCCCTATATCCATCCTCGGGCTAGATGGATCGTAGATACGACCAAAGCTAAAGTCATAACCCATCGAGCAGCAACTTTTTCTGCGTCCAAATATCCCCCCTCTCTAATCTCCTTGCTTCAACAAAATCAAGTATTAGCTCTTTCATTAAACGTAAGGATGTATCTCATCAGCACTAGTAAGGCAGTGTGGCATCTCAATCATACCACCTAATCCATACCCAATCTGGGTACTGTTCGTCACGACCTGACAAAATCCGGGTCACACGACCCGGCAGTTGCCATTTCTACACGCATTTGCTTCTCTATTTCTGGGTGTCCATGTCGTCCCACGCATCAATCAAGCATCGCACGCATTGTTTACACGAGCCTCCGCTGTCAGACGTCACATTACTTAACTCCATCGCCACCTTTCCTATCGACAGCAGCTGGGCGTGCTGTGCTGCCGGCTTGGCTCGTGAGGCGCCCCAAGAGCGGGGAGACGGTAGACGAGCCGGGAAACAGGCCGTTTTCATGGGCGGGGAGACCGACTCGGCGGAGGTACACACGTGTCAGTGCCGAATCCCGGAGAGGGAAAAAAACGCCCGCGCCCGCGCGCCCCCACCCGCCTCGGGACGGCGCCCGCGCAGCCGGCCGCGTGTCGCTCGCCGCGCGCGAGTCGGGCGGTTCGGGGGCGACGCGTCTCGCGCATCCGTCTCCTCCCCCGTCGTGCCGGCGCGGCGCGGATCGCCCCGCCCGCGCGTGCTGCTGCGGCGACAAATTTTTTTATCCGCGGTTTTGTGCCGGATTCTGGGCTCTTCACGGTGCGCCAGGTGCCGGGCGAGGAGACCGACACGTGCAGCCGAGGCGGGGGCGGAAATATCCGCTCGGGAAGCGTGGCAGCGACGGGTTGGGCGGGGGGAGCACGTGTCGGGGCGGGAGAGGGTTTCCGGGCTGGGGTTTGGTGGGGGGACTGGATTGGGGGAATCTGGGCCGTACGCGTATACGTGGCGAGCTTGCCGGGGAGACGCTTGGTTCTCAGCCTAGGCCGACCGACATTATTTGGCCATGGCAAGTGCTTTAGGTTCGTTCAGCTCGTTTCACCCGTCGTCTTTTTCAGCTAAAACGCGGGTATTGGGTGGCATTAAGCTGTAATCAATTGTTGTTATTGGCGGTCTGTCATGAAAATGCTCTAGAAGTCTAGAGTCTAGATGTAAAGGCAAGGAATGTTCATGTGGTGAATAGCGATGCATCTGAGGAGAAATATCTAGTGTTCTACTATCATGGTGATCTCACGCTCGTGGGCTTCGTTGGCAGACAACGTGGAGAGCATATATAAAAGGCACGCAGGATAATGCTGAAGGATACAGTGGGACAATCTTGAGTTGCTACTACGTGATTGAAACTTGCCCGAAGCTTTTTCAGTAGCGCGAACATGTTCGACTGGATTTTCCTTATGGAAGAGATGTTGAACTAACTGTTGGTAACTTTTTTTTGATAAATTGACAAGCACGATTATAGCACCTACTCATTTGCGGTGATCTTAGAGTCGCTAATTACCTCAATCTAGCAAAAGCTAAACCAAGATGGGTTTTGATAACTAAACCGGCTAGTGTGAGCCGATTCTAGAAACCGGCTAGCGGAGCCGATTCTAGATACTACCCGTCTCATGGGCAAAACGGAAGGTTTTCAGGACAAACCTACAAAGAGATGTCGCATTCTCGCAGCGGGGCGGACGATTTACAGCGCAAATCGACAAAGATGGACAAACTAAGAGAAAACTAAAAGCAATATGAAAAACGATTCGATTGATTGATAGTTGGTTGATCAGTAACAATTGAACCGGCCATGCCCCTTATATAGGGGTTGGTCTTGCCTTCTACATGCCCTTCTCCACGTCCAATTCGCTATAGAATCCAAAGGAAACCCGAAACATGCCTTACCGAGCAAGGAAACTTCGAGATCCGACGAAATAGTCCTGGATTCGGACTCTGCCGGTCAGACCGGCCACATACTACCGGTCTGACCGGCCTTCTGTCGGCGGTTTGACCGGCCTATACACGGCGGTCAGACCGGCCTAATTAGAGGAAAACCGACAGACTTCCAAACTTTGTCAATTTTCTCTATTTTATTTCTAGGTGTTAAATTTGGATGTAAACACTAACCTCACTTTAGTTTCAAGATGACATGAATCGAGCAGTCAGGTGTAAGCAGGCAAACCCGCAAACATATTTATAATACAAATAAGCGGGTAGTATAAGTATGTTTGTTGGTCTGCCTACTTGCACCATTGAGCCATGTCACAGGCTCACAGCATAAGCTATTATGAATCTACGAAACATGAGTAGATTTCTGACCGGCCTTCTGTCGGCGGTCTGACCGGCCTATACACGGCGGTCAGACCGGCCTAATTAGAGAAAAACCGGCAGACTTTCAAACTTTGGCAATTTTCTCTATTTTATTTCTAGGTGTTAAATTTAGGTGTAAACACTAACCTCACTTTAGTTTCAAGATGACATGGATCGAGCAGTAAAGTGTAAGCAGACAAACCCGCAAACATATTTATAATACAAATAAGCGGGTAGTATAAGTATGTTTGTTGGTCTGCCTACTTGCACCATTGAGCCATGTCACAGGCTCACAGCATAAGCTATTATGAATCTATGAAACATGAGTAGATTTCTGAATACTTTTGCAGATACTAAACAAAATATATGTAAGACGGCGACTTCAGGCAAATTAATGGCACTAGGTGGATCCGGCCAGTTATATGGGCCCGTCGTCGGGAGTACATATACTCTTTATCATTTTGGAACTTGGGAGGATAAGTGGATAACTGTTGCCTGTCAGGAAGATAACGGGTCAATGAACTACGGATTTGCTGAAAAAGTGTCGCCACATTATGTGACTGAGTACAGTCAAATTTTAACGGCTGGGATACGCTGCGCTGGACATCGTATGCACGATGCACATCCGTTTCTCCACCTGTTTATCCCTTTGCAATTTTTTTATTTTATTTGTTGATCCGGAATTGCTATGGGTTTGTAGCAGTCAATTTTGTTGTTGTAATTATGTATTTATACAAATTTACATACTAGTTACATCTTACTTACACATCACTTACATATGTAATTAATATGTAATTTTAGGATTTACATATGTAATTTTAAGACTTACATATGTAATTTTAAGACTTACATTGTAAATACACTAAAATTACATATGTAATTTCGATACTTACAATGTAAATACATACCGACTATTTTTCAGTGAAAAATATGGCGTCATAAATATAGCTAATAAATATAGCTAGCACCATGAACTATGCATAGCAGAAGAAGTAGCACATTCTGTTACCTTGAATGTTCCGACACAGGCACAGAGCCAACGCCAACGCGCCGTCGGCTACCTTAACCCTTCACCAGCCAATTGTACGGACGAGGAAATCGCATGGGCCTTGAAAAGAAAGTACCCGCAAGAAGAAGTGCAAACCTCGTGACCTCGTGTTGGGCCTGACTTCAGGATAAGAAATGTGGCGGTTCAAATTAGCCGGCTTCCAACAACATTCAGTTTTGAAATTACTACTAATTTTTATTCTTGTTAAGGCATTCACAATGGGTCTCCGTGGCATTCAGCCTCATCACCACCCAAAAACGAGTATTCCTTGCCACATCATCAATCTACGCAGCTTCCTTAGGACCGCGTAGCCAACTTTGGCTACGGGTTCCTCGTCGCTTGTGGGACCACACTCTCACTCCGTGCCGTCAAGGATGGGAGAGAAGAGAGAAAGGGGATAGGGGGAGGCGCCATCGTCTGCTGCTCTGCTCGGCGTCGCCATCGTTCGCGTCTTTCACCCGCCGCCCCAGCGTGGAGCCCTGCCCGACGCCGCTGTCGTGGTTGCCGCCCCGCCACCGCGGTCGCTACCTCGCTGCCCTCACCGCCGCTTCGGGGGAGGAGAAGGGGGGGGGAGTGGATCTCGCCGTCGCTGCCCCGTTGCCCTCGCCTCCGCTTTGGGGGAGGAGAGGGGCAGTGGATCTCGCCGCCTTCGCCACCGCTTTGGGAGAAGAGAGGGGTGGTGTATCTCGCCGCCCTCACCGCCGTCGCTGCCGATTCCTCCGCCGCCGACCTGTCCACCTCTTCTGCGCGCAGGCACTCGCTGTTGTTTCGCAGGGGGGAGGGGGAGGGAGATGAGGGTGGTGTGCCGGCGAGCACCAGGTCCGTCGCCCCTCCGGTCGGCGCCGTTGCGCTTGGCTGCTCCGCCCGATGCGCTCGGCACTCTCTGCGCGGTGGGGAAAATTGGACATGAGAGAGAGCAGAGAGAAAAAAATAGTAAAGCTGGTACCGGTGGAACCCACAAAAAACACACAAGAAGCAACTTGCACTGTGGCACGTATAGCCAAAAGATTGTTCCTGGTCTTACAGGGCTCCATGCCTCCAAGGCTCCAACTCGCAAACTGTGGCACTGGGCTCCATGCCACAAGCGCCGTCGTTCAAAATCAGCCATTGCCAGATAAAACGTACTCCGTATCCTGAACTTACTAGTATTAGTTTCCAGTTTTCCAGATGGAGTGTTGTGTGCAGACACCAGTTTGAGAACTGACACCCCAAGAAACTGCCCTGACTTGGATCTGTAGTTCTGTATACCTGTTTGATGGCTGCTAATTGCCCAGCAAACATCAACCAACTACTCCTGTAAGACACATAGTTAGCGCTGGCGGTTGAAATACAGTTTCATACATACGACTAGCAGCAGGCGCTAGGTACGAGAAGATACTACTGTAGTAGATCCTAGTAAGATCCGACCGGAGTGACCGACCACATCTGCGTCTGCACGGGCACTTCTGCAACAAAGCTGCAGCCCGCGTCGTCGGAGGCCAAAGTTGCGGCACGGCAGAAACGACACGCGGGAAGTGGACAGCGTGTTGCCTGCGTGGGCGGTGTTGTCCCGTCCCACAAGGCTGACATGTCGCCATCTCCCGATCCACCACCACGGGCGCACGCGCGGGGGCCGCGAAGCGATGCGCCGGATGCGTAGGTGAGCTGACTCGGCCAGTGCACCCTCCCCCGCCTCCTAGTTTCCCCAAACCATCCCCCGACCGGCGAACAGCTCGCCGTCCGCCCCCCGTGCCTCCCGCCGCGCGAATTCACTTCCCCCTACGCCGGGGGCTGTTCCTGTTGCTATTATAGCCCCCAATGGCGGCGGAGGCTCGGGCCGAGAGCCCCGCCGCGCCCGTCGTCGTACCCGCCGCGGCCTCCCCCGAGAAGCGCGTGCTCTCGGGTGACGCCGGGAGGGAGGAGGAGCGGCCCGAGCCGAAGCGGCGCAGAGCGTGCGTCGCGGCGCTCGACAGCGTCCCCTGCGCCGCGCCGCCGCTGGTTGACGGGGACGGCTCGTCCTTCTCCTTCCAGCACGCGCGCGGCGGCTTCGTGGTGCTCGAGACGACCCCCAAGTTCGGGTCCTTCAACCCGCCCGCCGCGGCTGCCGTCGGCCCGAAGCCTGCGCCGCCTGCCGGTGCCGGGCAGGGCTCGCCGGAGGAGGAAGGGGGACCGGCTCGCGAGGAGGCTGAGGCCAAAGACGGGAATTCGCAGTTAGTGGGGCCGGGCGTTCAGGGGCAGAAGACATGAGTGCTGACTTTGTTTTGACTTTTGACCAGCCATGCAAAGTTTGCTTGGAGCGGTAGCCAACTCGTAGTTTACGTCTACTTTTTTTTTTTTGTGTAAATTGGTCCCATTTTTCTCTTGGTGTCGATGCAGTTGTGCATCACCATTGTTGCTCATTTCTGTTGTAGTCATGGGTTGTTACATTTGTTATGGAATGGAAATTTTCTTCAAAAATGCTGATGTAACATGTGTACCAAATGAGCTTCTCCCGTCGGCTGCGGCCATCACTCCTAACAAACACTTCTTTTCTAAAATCCAAACCTGGTGCTTTCTACTCACAGGAAGTGCAAACAGTTTTTGCAGGGAGGATGTATTCTGTCATATCAAGTGTGTCACTTGGTATGCCCGTAACAAGTTTCTACGACGCATGCTGCAAATACACACAGTAAACGATCTTACCTACACTTCAAAATCAATGATTGATACTCCTAGTCCCGTTAACAAATTTCAAGGTGGAATGGTTCTTTTCCTAGTGGAAGTACCATTTTAAAGTTAATCACAGTGAGTGCACACCTGTATGTTGTATCCTGTATAACCGCAAAATGAGATCTAATAATATAGAATCCACTCCCTCAGTCAGAAACTGATGCTACCTCCGGAGGTAAATCTTCCTCGCTAGTGATTTTCGATGAGATTGGTTCTCTGTACCACTCGTTCTCATTACGAGTGAGGAAGCAGGCCTCTGCACCAAAAAAAACATGGAACGTTAAAGATGACAGCCATGATAGCTACTCTCTCTCTCTCTCTCTCTTGTGTCTATTTATATTTTAGAACTCTGGGAGTGTTTGGCTAATGGGATAGGGAAATGATTTCCCACCCACCAAAATGCATCTTTAAATCCTAACCATTCATTCTCCCCGTTCCATTTAATCCAAACATTTCATTCATTTCCCAATCCCAATCCCACTCCTCATTTCCCATTATCTAAACACACCCTCTAGTTTTGCCATATATTCAGCAATTGTAAAACCTTGTCACAGTACTGAAATGAAAACATGAATATAGTGATGGGGAACTTAACAAACCTGACACAAAAGTATCCTTGTAGTCATCATCATCATACACAAATGCAGGCGGATCTGGTGAACCAATCCCAACAATTGTGCTTCCACTGCGTGGTACATATACAATATTATATCACGTAATTTATGATTGAACAATGTTCCATAAAACATAGATATCCTTGATATATGCAATATATAACCTCCACCTTAAATATGCTTACGATGCTAAATTGGTAGAATGATTAATTAAACATCATTTTTTGACTTTTGGCATTTTCGATATAACTGGTGATTACACAACCAAAATTTCATAACTAAAGCTCTAAAATAATATAATGACTAATTAAACATCATTTTTTGACTTTTAACATTTTAGATATCAATGAAAATTACACAACCAAAATTTCATAACTGAAGCTCTCCAGAGACACTTTGAAAATGGCTACACTATGAATGCTATGTTTGGGAATATGATTGCTTTCAAAAACGAAAAGGAAAAAGAATAAATAAATTCATGAACTAGCTTAAGCGATTGAAAAATGTGGCCCCTTACCTTCCTGACATAAAAACAGCATCATAATCTCCCCGGTTAGCAGCAATTATACGTTTCTTCAACCTCTTTAGTGATGGCAACACCTCAAATGCTGGAGGTTCTGGAAAAGATGGCAAGCACACGTACCATATTTCACTGAATGTTATTTTTCAGGGGATGCTTACTGGATGTAATTTTAAAAACATTATTGAATATAACATAAGTTCTGGTACGGGACTAGCATACGACGATTGCTGATACCAAATTGCATACCTAGATCATTAACACAGGCATCCTGTGATATCCCATTTTCAGTAATTTCCTTGAGCAATACCAAGGGATCAGTTTGACTTGTGTGCTCTAACCTGAGCCGCTGCAGTGCAAGTATTTTAGTAAATGATTCATTTCAAAATTCATGCTATGAAAATATGTTACCTTGTAAACTTCAGCTGTTGAGCATGCTTCAGGTGGCTTTACTAGTACCATCGGCAAATTCGCTGGCAATGGATTCCGAATATCTTCAACAATCTTCATACATTTAAGTCCAGAGTTGGAGATTATGATCAGACATTTTTGGAGCAAGGCAATATTGATCAAAGATATACATCTCCATACCAATGTTGTCAAAAATAACAAATTAATAACTAATAGGTACTTTTTCAAGCAGCAATTTAGTACAATTCCTCTCTAAGAGAGCATATAGCCATATACTTGGAACAGATAGAGCAAGGGGAATTTTATAAATAAGCAATCGCTAGCATATATTGAGCCAATTGCAATAGCATGACCAGCTAAATCAACTAAGCGGGCAACCATTAATAAGTTGATACCAACAAATCAATAAACACTGCAGTTTCTAGTCAAGAATGAGATGGCTTTAATTGCAAACCATTTCAACATATTGCTCATAATCTGGTAAAAAAAGTTTCATTAAGTTGACAGGCAAAAACATGGAACAAGCTTAAAAGTAAGAATACATTCATATAGACTGTAACTCTAGAGGTACTGTACTTTCGGAAAACTGAACTGTACTACCAAGGTTGCTAGACAGAGATGAAAGGTCAATATAAGAACATGACATCAGCCAACACAGCAACTTGAGCAAATTAGGGAACACTGTACATGCTGAAATGAACTACAAACTATTCACGGCAATTAGAAGCAGTTTGTGAAATACCTCTCCTCTACCAGTACAATACGCTGCTCCTTGTGAAAAGAAGAAGGGAATATCCGATCCTATCTCTCCAGACCACTCCTGAAGCTCCTTTTCTGAAGCAATGCAGCCACTAAACTGGTTGGCGGCCCACAGCGCAGTTGCAGCATTACTGCTTCCACCACCAAGACCAGCACCAGTAGGGACCTTCTTATCAAGATGAATCTGTTTTTCAATTAAGAGAAAAGTAAAGATAAGCCCCAGCATACCAAAGAAAAAAAATAAACAGAACAGAATTCAGTCTCTTTGATAGAGAAAACTTTATACTAGTAGCAAAAATTGATGTATAATCCCTTGGTAGAAATGTGCAATTGGCATTACCCAAAAAAAGTTGTCAGTTCCAGTTTTCTTGCGGTAAAGATTGAGTGCCTTGATGATCTGCAGATTCATGAAATAGAATAGTAAAGTTAGTCAGCTAGAAATACATATAGAGCATTTATTAGTAAGATGAAGAATGGCAGAAGTATCTGTAGCCACATACCAAATTGCTTTCATCAACTGGGACACCTGCTACATTGGTTGACAAGCGATCTTTGCTCTTACTTGGTGACAATGAGAATTTGATAGTATCACCCAAACTTATCACCTAAGATTTCCTTAACAGAATTATTAAAAGTGAAATCAAAACAAATTTATGCAGCACAATAAGTATATGACCACACTAATAGGAAGGAACCACTGTAACATAATGATATGTTAGATTGCATCCTATAATTGCAGACAATACGACATAGGCCCCTGTAAGTTAGTTTTATTTAAAATTGCACGAACCAAAATGGGTGCATATCAGCATGTGATCGGAAGTTCATAAAGTCCCTTTCCTAACTCCTAATGTATAATTTTTTTTCCTGTTGCCCAAAGCAGGTGCAATTGCTCAAGAGTCAAGAGTTCACCTTGGTTTAAATATAAATGTCGCTAACAACTCTAGTTTATCGTTCAGAATCAGCATATTTATATTTATGTTGTACACCATGGAAGGTTGCAAAGAGGAATGGTCGGAGTTTCATATGTCTGTTGATGTCAGGAAATAGAAGATGAAATTGTTTTTGCATATTTTTTCCTATAGTGATTGCTTTATGTAGTAAACCAGTAATACTTTTCTGTTTTCTATTTTGTCCTTTGGCATGTTAAATCACATAAATTCCTGATCGCTGCATATAGTCTCTTGCTTGGACAAATAATAACAATGTCTATTATCCCAGCAAACTATTTTTGAACATTGAAAAAAATGGATATATTATGAACTGTAAAACACCTTTGTACGTTCATGCATGACATATCAAAGCAGGTACAGGTAAAATGCTCACATGAAACAGAGAAGCCAGGTCATGGAACCCATCTGGTCTCTTACCCGTTATCCTCAAGAACACATTAATCTACACAAAAAAAAGGTATATAAAATGAGTCAGAAGCACAATAGAAACGATCAAGCTTTAAACTATTCTTAAAACAAAATCGCTGGGTACATACTTTGCAAGGTGAGAATAGGTTCAGCCGTGTAATCCCAGCATTCTGGTCAATTTGGTCCGCTAGCTTGTTGAACTTTGCTTGTAGATCATACTCAACCTAAAGTACACACCATTATAAACTATATACTTATTGTGTCAGGAAAAGAAAAGGACTTCAGAAGAATTTTTAGAAGCTCCCAAGAAAACAGAATTTATAAAGAAAGGATAAGCATTAAGAAAGGAAGCTATTTGAGCATAATGGGTAAGATTCAAACTGAACAACAGAAGTTATAGTATGATGATCTAACCAAGGGGTGTCATCATTAAGAAATTGGATCCATTTGGAACCCGGGAAATGGAAAGGAAATGCGAGTGCAGACCTGGTTTGGAAACACAAATACTCAATGAAATAGCAGGAACAGGGAGAAAACGTAATTAACAGATGACGATTCCAAGAGCAGGCAGTCAGCCTTCTTATCCATATCCATGTGCTCTTCGGCATTGCGCCCTGGTTCCAATCAAATAGGGGAAGTTTTGCACTTTTGCTCTCTTATCATCGAGTGCACGCGGGGAGAGATTGCGGCAGCACGGAAGAAGCCAAACGTGGTCGCGGCTGGTGGTGGAAATGACGCCGACGGCGAACGTCCGACCGCCAACCCCGAGCAAGACGGAATTCAGCGATGGACGACTCCGGCGTCGAGCGAGAGGATCGGCAGGGAACGTCCCCCGCGACGGGACCTTCGTGCCACCGACGGCTCAGCGACAGCTGAACGCGGCACCTCTAGCTCGCCCTCGCTCGTAGGAAGTTTTCAAAATCAAGCTGGTGATTCGCCTCTGAGTTTAGCGTGATTGCTTTGCATCAGCTCAAAATCTTCCTCCGTGCATTCCTCTAGTTTAGTACGAAACCAAAACGGACGAACATCAAAGCTAATTCTACGCGCTTCTCCGCTGCAATCCAAATTATGAAATTAATCCCTCCCAATCCAAGCAGGTAATATGGGGGCGAACGCGACGGCAGCTTACCTCCACTTGCCTCCTCCCTTGCTCCGCCGACGCGGCGACTCTCAGGCCCAGCGCCCGGCGGCGACTGGTGCCGGAGCCGAGCCTCACACTGGGAGAAGCCTGGAACCGGAGGTGCCCGCGCGCGGCTGCCGGGTTAGAGCGGTTGAGCGGGTAGAGGCTCTGGGACAGGAGGTGGGTGGAGCAAGCCATGGCTGCTCCTGCGGATGCTGCTGCTGCTGCTTACCAGAGGCGAAGAGGAGCGCAATGGGTGAAGGCTCTTGGAGATGACGGGGATTGAGCGCCGCTTCGGTCAAGAGGTCGTCGACATGTGTTTGGAATTTGGAGCTACTAGGGATGGGTTTAGATAGTCCAATACTCTGATGTGAGAAAATTATGACTAAATTAGTATTGGCAGTTTGCTTTTCTCCTAAAATAAAATTACTACTAGTAGTCTGCTCGCTGCGCTGAAGGACAGAATGGGATTATGCTCAAAAGGCGCGACTTCCACCTCGTGCCAAGACTCGTGTTAGGCGTGGTCGGAGCTCGGCAATTCAAAAAATTCGCAATCAGCATCCTGACGTCTCTGGGTAGTGGGTACTGTACTGACTATTGAGCTAGCATGCTTTTCTTATGCTAAGGAATGGAAAATCGAGCATGCGTTTTCTGATTGGATTCTGCTCATCAGGACGTTTTCATAGTCCATAATCCATACGAATGATCAGACATATCACATATTCACTTGTAGTTTACCATAGCATCCCTGGCAGTACAGCATATAGCTCATTGCTCAATAGTTGATGTACAGTTATACACAGCCCCAGCATATGGGATAGAACGGCACATGCAACACAAGGTTTGTTCTAGGCGAAAGCCTCACACACCCAACACGACACCCATAAATTATCCACCTCCTCTTTAAGAGGTTGAAGCCAAGAGGAGTGGACACTGATATGTTGGGGGGTCTTGCTGCAGGAAGTTCAGTAGTCGTAATGCCACTCAGAATAGGTCATCTGGCCAGCATCGTCATGAACTGTAGGCTCACCAACACCTCCTTCGTGCGTGTAGGAACTGGAATCAGGAGTAGGTGAATCAAATGGCCAGAGAAACGAGAAAGAACCGTGCATTTCATGGTTTCTGCTGTCGTCGCTTCTTGCAACAGGAACAGGATCAGCATCAGATCTGGCAACCCCATGGCTAACAGCTTCGTTAGAGTGGGTTGACGATGAACAGGTGCTGCCTGAACGGTGGGAAGATGACGGCAGTGGATGGCGGCAAACTGGACAAGAATTGTGCTGAACCAGCCAGGGAATGATGCATTCAGCATGGTACAGATGCTTGCATGGCATCTCCCGTGCCTCTGTTCCAACCTCAAATTTGTCTGTGCAAACTGGACAGTGAGGATCATCTCTAAGGTGCCTGAGGTTTATCTTTACCACAGGCATGGAGTCAATTGCAGACTGTGGAGCTGGTGGTGGTCCTTGACGGTTATTATGCAGGAGCAGCTGTTCGAATAGAGCTTCAAGACTGGGACCGACTAGGAAACGACTGAAATTTGGACGGTCCGCGCCAATTCTGCGGCCTTGCCTGAGGAGTATATCTGCTTCTTCACTACTGCTGCTTACACGATCAGGTGCATTGCTGCCAAATATGAGCATTGGTCTAACAGTTGGCCGCCTTCCTTGATGGGAACTTGCCCCTCTCGTACCATGGAAATCCAACACACGATTTCTGCCCATTTCTGCCATCCGTTGTCGCATAAGGTCAGACATAGCCTCCACCATTCCAAAACTTCTATCTCGACGCTCATCAAAGCTCGGGTCAAAGATACCATAAGTGTTCAATGAACCACCTATCTCACTGATTTCTTGTATAAAACCATCATTGCAGTTGGGGCATGTAATATCTTGTCCACTAACACGAATTGGACGTCGGCAGGCATAACACCAATGCGTGGCTCTATTTGGCATCTTGTCTGTGTGAAAAATTAAGCGATCAGCATTAGAAAATATTTTCTACAAAGAAAGTACCAAGCAAAAACAATATTGAAACATGTACTCCAAGGCTACAATACAATTTGCTACAGATCACACTTACTTGGAGGATGAGGGAACAGTTACACCCAATTGATGTTTATAAGACAGATTTGATCACTACGACTGGCTAATTTTGGGAATGAAACCCCAGGCAGGGCTCTGTAGGGAGAACCCATTACTAGGATTTACATAGTACTACGAGTAGTATACTCTACGGAACTATGTAATCAAACGTATGTGAGAGTTGGAGTGAGGTATTGATCACTGAATAGTGAATTCTTACCCCACTATCTAAAACATACTGTCACTAACAACATGGCTCACTGGCGGATCTAACATGGGACATGGGGGTTCAGTTGAACCCCAAACACTTGTTAGGAATCATCATCCTGTTACTATTATTAAGGTTAAGGCTAATTTCTAGAACAGAAGATAGGGCTAACGCAAATTCGAGAAAAAAAGTGCGTGGGTAGAGAGAGAGAGATGGGAAAGAGGATGTACCGATGCGGCGGAAGCAGCAGGATGAGCGACGGCGACCCTCGCTCGCTCGCGCGATGGATGGGGATCGGAGCAGGCGGCGGTGGCGGAGGATGTGCTCACCAGGATGCGGCGGAAGCGGCAGGACGAGCGACGAAGCCGTACTCGCTCGCGCGATGAATGGGGATCGGAGCAGGCAGCGGTGGCGGAGGATGTGCTCACCAGGATGCGGCGGAAGCGGCAGGACGAGCGACGAAGCCGCAATCGCTCGCGGGATGGATGGGGATCGGCGGTGGTGGCCGGTGGGCAAGGGCAAACTCACGCACGACAGACTGACAGAGAGGCGTCAAAATGGCGAGGATAGTTTAGTAATTTGGACTAGCACTTGCTTTGCACATCCCATCCCCCCGGCCCATACGGAGCTTCTGAAGATGATGATCTTTGAGACATTGGATTTTTTTTATTTTACTTTTTCTATAGGGTTAAGATGATAAATAATGGAGACACAACTGACAACTAGAGTGTGCACTGGAATATCATAACCTTCTACCTCACTCTCCAAAATCCAAAAAAAAAAAAGTGCGCGTACCTCTCACTCTTTCAATTTCATAGTTACCTTTATCCCAGACCCACCTACCTCCTAACATCTAAATTTTAAATAAAATTTTCTCTTAAATTACATATTCGGTTTATAATCCAATTATATTATTGTGTTCGTTATAACTAAATCTTTACAATGAAAACTTACATGATTATATCTGATAAAAATATCTATGTTTTAAATTACGTTTATTATATATATAAGTTACTTTTTATCATATACTCCCTCCGTTTTTTAATAGATGACGCCGTTGACTTTTTCTCACATGTTTGACCATTCGTCTTATTCAAAAATTTTATGAAAATGTATAAGATATAAATCACACTTAAACTACTATGAGTAATAAAACAACTCATAACAAAATAAATTATAATTATGTAAATTTTTTGAATAAGACGAATGGTTAAACATGTGAAAAAAAGTTAATGGCGTCATCTATTAAAAAACGGAGGTAGTATATATATATATATATATATGTATATATATATGTATATATATATGTATGTATATATGTATATATGTATATATGTATATAGGTATATATGTATATATGTATATACGTATATATATATATGTATATACGTATATATATGTATATATGTATATATATGTATATATATATTTATATATATATAACTTTTAGATTTGATTAAATTACTTCTTATACATTCATAATGTTTTGATTTGTTTACTTTTATTACCGTGTTTAGTCAGTTCCATAATTTGTGCTGATTTAATTTAGTTTCTAGATGGACTCATGTTTTCACCCCTAAAACGGATTTACTTATAATGTCGTGACAACTTACTTATATTTTGTGCTAAGTTACTTTAATTATTTATATAATTTACTTTTAGGTATTATCGAATTTTCTTTCATAAATGTCTAAAAAGTATTTTAGTCAAATAGAAAAGTAGTTTACATATACAATAAAAGTAATTTAAAACACATATATATTTTATCAGGATGTAATCATGTGAGATCTTGTTATCAAGATTTTATTGCAATGAATACAGCAGCGTAATCGAATCGTAAATCATATAAGTATTTTAAGAGAAATTTCTATAATAAGTAAAAAAAAAAGACATGCATGACCTAATAGCAAACTTTAGACGTGGAGTAGTAGTTCTCTCACATGGTCAGCGTCGCTCGTTGATCCAATGTTGCGCGATAGGACAAAAGAAGAGTGCTTTCAATTTAGATTTTGCCATGTTGGCCCCATGTGTGGTGTCTGAAGCCTATACACAACCTAGTGAGATGTCGGGTCATGTCATGTTGGCATGGCAAGATCTTGCCATGTTGGCCCCACGTGTTGAGTCTGAAATCCAGACACAACCTAGTGAGACGTCAGGTCATGTTATGTTGGCATGGCAAGGTTACGTGGGAGGTGTGAAGGCTGGTTAGCCCAAATTTGATATATGCCAAGAAAAAAATGCGAATAGAATCTGTTGCATCCTACTGCACAAACTTCGGCACACCACCGTGGCTCTTCACTTCCAACTTCGTTTGCCCCAAACCGGTAAGCCCACAATGATCGACATGCTTAGCGGTTGTGCTCATGAATAGAGTTGGCCACACCACGATGCTACCATGCAGGCCTACGTTGAAGAGCATCCTCCATCGCTTCCTTCGTCCTGAGCCCCTGGGTTCCTCGATTTTTTCCGTTCTACTTTCCTCCTGGCTCCTGCTCGGATGACAGTTGCTCGACTAGCGGTTGTTCGCTTGTCGTTGGTCGCCATCGTATCGCACGGGCCAAGCTGTGTGCTATTCCTGGGCCATATCATGCTGGCTCGCTACATGCACTTATTGTGTTGGCACGTCAGGCTGGGTAGCAGCCCAAGCATGACATGGCTAGATGGGTCGTGCCTGCATGACCCTCAGCCAAACATACTGTTTTGTTCCTGGGCTGCGAGCCTGCGAGCTGCACATGTGGGACATGTGGGCCTAGGAAGACACAGAAGGACCCAACCCATTTGACAATCTATAGGAGAATTTGGCAAACTCATAGCCATTCGTATGTTTCTACGGATGAGATCAATTAAGACACCTCAGTCGCACCAAATTAATTTGATTATTATCGATTTAAAAGGAAACTATTTTTTAAAGATGTTTCCTTCCATAATAGCGATTACCCTCCAGCCAACACTAAAAAAATAACACTCTTTTCCCAAAATAACATGCAAGCACAATATAATCTAGAAAACTATCCATTTTCTTCTTATTTTTATTAGATCAATTTTAAGTAGCGTTGTTTGAGACAAAATTTATTTCAACATGCCCGTCGCGTGCGGGAGGACGCTAGGTGGCGTGGCGCGCCCCGTCACCGCACAGTCAACAATACCATGAGAGTCGTTATTAGGGCAAGTTTTATATAGAGGTGGTAGTCATCTCCAATTTTATCCACATCATCCATCCATAAAATTAAAACTAACCTATATAAATGCATTGCATTTAATACACTAGTCCCAATACACTTGTCACCAATAAACCCCTCTCATTTTCTCTTGTTCTTGAAATTTGTGTGGAGGTTGCTCCTTGCATGAGGGGTGAGTCCTCCTCCTCCTCCTCCTCCTCCTCCTCCTCTCTCTCTCTCTCCTCCAAATCATCATTTAAGCATACATGACACTTTAGAGTTTGTGCTTAGAACTTTATAGTACTTGCGTTTAGGGACGTCACACTGGCTTGGCCTCCTGCCGCCGTCGGACTTTTCACTGGGCCGTACTTCAGTCGAGATTTCGAATGTAGCTGTATTTGTTGTATATCGGTTGTGTTCTTTTGGAGGGGTTGGGAACCCCTCCCCTCCGCAAGCAAAACGAAGCGATAGATTAACACATGATTAATTAAGTATTAGCTATAAAAAACTTTTTAAAAAGATTAATATGATTTTTTAAAGCAACTTTTATATATAAACTTTTCGTAAAATGTGTGCACGAGAAAAACGAGAGAGATGAGTTATGAACTATGGGAAACAACATATCCCGTAGAAGAGAACCTTTGCCCTCCTCGACGTGGACTAGTCTGCTTGCTCTAAAGCTAAAGCTTTTTGGGAGCGTAGTTACAAGTAGTCTATATAGTACTACAGCTCTCTCTTCCAAAAAGTTTCATTAGGATTTTATTCCTATAATATCCTATCGATTGAAAGAATGGAACTTTTAAAATCCTATGAATTTAGTGTCGTATGTCCCATATTTATATATAAAAGTTATCTTGTTCTGGAATGTTATGTATAGATTTATATACAAAAGATATCTTCTTCTGAGATGGATGAAGTAGGGAACTTTTACCCTAGATAGCACGGTTGGTTTTATACATCCTGATACATAAATCCGCTGTAGAAACTGGTTCCGAGGTTAGTGAAGGCTAGACACTCAGAGATGTTTAGCAGGCAAGAATATGAAGTTGAATGGAATGCATGTATACAAACGCGCAAGCACAGCGAGCCATTTCACAGCAATAGTGCTTCAGAGCATACTTTCGTCAGCGATAGTTTTCACTGAACAGATGGTGATCCTTCTCTTGTACACGAGGAAATCAAAGTCTGTGTAGTCTCGAGTTTTGACTCTTGAATAGCCAGATAAGCAACATATGGTAATAACAAACATCACCTAGATAGAATTATGTCCAGCGAGCAAAAAAAAATGGCATGTACATACATCTCTGTCTCATTATAACAGCTACCTGAAAAGATATATTAGTATTAGTATCTGGCGAAAATAGTTCTAGCAAGAGAAACCAACACCAGGAATAAAGTTCAGCTCGTCTTGACGCTTGCAGTATTCTGCAGAACGTAAACCACATTTTGGCATACTGACTATTGGCCTCTTCTAATACTATCATACAGTACAGCACATATCACACTTCATAATAAATCATAAGTACCCAACACTTACAGTCAGTAACATCTGCATTGGTAGACTAATTTTAGACTTTTACTCGTATCATAGCCACCATTTTATTCGAGCAGGCTATAACAACGGAAAGCTATTACCCACAAGGTCGCAACATCAAGCAACCGGAGCTAGCATGGAGAACTTATGAGGAACTTGATAGTTTCATTCAGTCAATGAGGCAGAATTCACAAAGCTTGGAATGACATCCACTGAATTCACCATTTTGGGAATATCAAGCTCGTGCGAAATAATGCCAGTTCCATCAATCCCGCAATCCACAATTGTTGGTCTAGAGCTCTCTTCCCGGACTGCTACCTCAGTGCTAGTGTTAAAGCACGGAGAATGGTCTGTACAAGTAACAGAACCAAAACTGCACTGCTTCTGAAAGGGGAAAGTACCAATCTCTGCATCAATCTTGCCTCGGATATCAAACAAAAGGGCTCTTAACCTCACCACCTCAGCCTCGAGTGATATATGCCCCTGCAATCTCCTCAAGAGCTGCTGATTTGTGGTGCGAAGTTTCTTGACTTCCTCCTCCAAGAAAGCTGCATGCGCTTTCTTCTTCTCTCGGTACTTGCGCACTGCTTCTCTATTTCCCAGAGGCTTACGGGTCTTTCTCAGCTCCTCTTCAACATTGTTTTCACCAGAAGCCATGACTTGAATGTGTGTGTGGAGGCATGTGTGAGTATGCATAGCAACTGATGGACCCGGTGGATTGCAAGTGTGTGAGTGAGTACACGTAGTTGTGTTCTTTAGGAGTTCATCAAAGCCATGGGAGATCTCGGGATGTGAAAACAGAAGGTGGCTTGGAATTGGTAGGTGAACTTCATCATCCATAGTCACAAAATGTGCCAAGAAAACTCTCCTCCTATGGTTTAACTGTGCAAGTTGGAGAAAAGTGCCAAAAGCACTTCAACAACTCAAGAACTAGGTGACCTTGTTCCATAAAAGCTTACCGATTTAGCAAAATCTTATGTGAGCAAGAACAAAACTAAAGCAAATTCATGTAACCCCTAGATTATTGATTAGTGATTTAATAGTCAAAAGATCATGTAAGTACCAAATTCCCATGATGGCCAGAAGCATGAACATATGGACAACTATCACCACTAAATAGCAAAACCTCACAAGATCGCAATTAGGACAAAACTTCCTGCATAAGTGTTTGGTGTCCAAATGGGAGAAATAACATCAGTATATGAGAGCAGGTTATTCAAGAAAGTGAACACAAGAGAGTTGAAAAGTACCCAAACTCCTGAACTACGAAGCGCATCAAGAACTCATATTGACGAGGGGAAGGCTAGAATTGATGGATTGTCCTCGCAAGAGAAGAAGCCTTCTTTGCCTTTTCCCTACACTTTTCAGTCCATCTCCTCTCCACCAATCTTTTCTTAATGTTTGCTTGCCTTCTCTATTATTTTATTTTGGATATCTCAGAGGTAAGGCAACTATAAAAATAGAGGGAGGAAAGCATTGGAAAGTGATGTTATTGGAGGAGTGGAGAGGATAGAAAGGGAGAGAATCCTAGTTCTTTGTGACTATTCATGGCATTTCTTTCTACACAGTGATTTAATGTTGAGATTCTTTTGCTATTCATTTCAACCAGCAGCATTTGGCAAGGTGGGATTCAGCTAGTATTCTAGCAACTTGACAGAATTATTATCTTAGAATATGATCCCTTTTGAAGCACGCGACTATTAATGGGAATATTTCATTGGACAAGAATACAGCAGGTCCAATAACAATTTGGAAGCCATGTGCATTTTCTTTTCCTCCTCTAATTCCTTGCTATCAACTGCTAACAAGGACTTAAAGAATTTGCCAATCAATTCGTTGTTAATTGAAGATTTTACACTGAAGGTCTCACTAACATCTGAGAAGGGATACATGCAAGTGAGGCATGGGCTAGAATTCTAAAATGGCAACAAATGAAGTGGCAAATTCTCAAATTGACTATTGATTGGTTATGTGAACTATGTTAGCTAATTTTAGTTCACATTTATACACTAGACTTTTATGAATCTCGTGGTCCTAATGGCTCTCCTGTGTTACTTACAGAGTTATAGCCCGCATGGTTCCATGTAATAATATAACAAAATACAGCTAAAATGAAAGTGACATGTGACAATAACAGCCAGTGGGAGTGCGGCATGCTGGCACAGTAATGCCCACGGCCCAAGAACCCAAACATAGATTATATGCAGTTTGGATTAGGATAGAGCAATAATTGACCACTTTATTGTATGTCGTCAACAGAAGAAGTGCTGTTGAATTATCGACATTTCACATCATGCGGCATTAGCATTAGCTAAAGCGCTAGGAACACATGAGATTACTTGTAGGTTCTGATATTATTCCTCAACAACATGCAAGCAATCACAATTCACAATAGATGTAACAATATCGAATATATAAAAAGAATACCCATTTTTTTCCCAACTATATCCAAGAAAAGTTACCAACTTCTGAATGGGACAATTGGTATGCTTCTGCCAAGTGCTTTTTTGTAAAGGCGATTTCACTCGAATTTCTTACTGTGCTATAGGCTCGATTTCGTCGTGTGTTCTTCTCCGTCTCCGATGACTTCTTCCTCCACCGCGAGGCTTGTCGATCCAGGCGAGCGGTGCACCACCGGCGCATCGCGCGTCCTCATCCAGCGAAGCCGGCTTGCCAGCGCAGCCAACGAACACCACACAACCGAAGCTTGCCCCCTCCTCCGGAACGCCCCCACTTGCTCCACCATAGCCTTTTAGCCTCTCTTCTTTTTCGCCTTTGTTAGCCTTTGTTTCGCGCCTGTCGCCATTGATCTTCGCTGCCGCCAACGGAGGCGCCTTAGGCAGCGAGCGAGGGTGGTGGACTGGTGGTGGGGGTGAACAGGAAGCGCGGGGGAAATCGACGCAACGGAGAGCTGAGGAACACAGCCCTCGTCGCCGGCGTGGGAGCTCAGCGGCGATGGTGCTGGTGACGGCGAGGCGGCGCTAGGGCTCGAGTGCTCGACCCTCCCCGTGAAAAGGCACATGCGTTGGATCTCTATCCAACGGGTGAGAAATTGACTGATTTTTTTTCGGTTGGCCGAATAAAAATGTAAATGGGCCTTCTAGCTTGTTCGGCCCAAGGCCCGCTAGTGTCGGCTTCCTACCTCCATTGATTTGAGACCACGCAAGCGCAGCAGCCCAGTCAGAAGCACACGGAGCCAAGCAAAATGCTCGCCCTCCGCAAAACCCTCCTCCACGGCCGCCTCCCCGCCGCGCCGCCGGCCGCCGCCGCCGCCGCCATCGCGTCTAGGATCCCCGCCCTCCTCCGTCGCCTCTCCTCTTCTCCCGGAGACGGGCAGGGCGGGGACGAATGGGGCTCGTCCTGGTCCACCGGCATCACCAAGGAACACTTCGACGGCTCCGACGCCGCGGTCGGCCGCCCGGTCACCTCCCCGTCCAAGCCGGTCTCCCCTGAGCTTGCGGCCGTCCGGGCCATGGACGAGGAGGACGAGATCTTCCGCGCCATGGAGCGCGACAACAGGGAGGCCAAGGCGTACGTGGACTCGTGGGGCGACCGGATGCGGGAAACGTGCGAGCTGCTGAAGCAGGTGCGCGAGCCGGGCTCCCGGGGATCCTACCTCAAGGACTCGGAGAAGCAGGAGATGTACCGGCTGCACAAGGAGGACCCCGAGACGTACACCGTGGAGCGCCTCGCTAAGGACTTCCGCGTCATGCGGCAGCGGGTGCACGCCATCCTGTGGCTCAAGGAGATGGAGGAAGAGGAGGAGAGGAAGCTGGGCAAGCCGCTCGACGACTCCGTCGAGGTCCTCCTCGACAGTTGCCCAGAGTACGTGAGGAGTTTGTTTACTTCCTAACTTTGTGTTGGTAATACTAATTAGATCAGGTTCTGATTGGATGGATTCTTTTGAAGGTGAGGGACAACTGGAATAGTTAAAATCATAGGTTTAACCTGCAAAAGAACATTTTGATAGTAAACCGATGGCAATTAGAAACAGAAAGAGGACCATTTCATCTATAATAACTTGAAAAGTCTGCTGAATTATTAAATTATTCCTGAATAGTATTGCACATTTCACTGGATCATATCTTCTGTTGTTAATACTTTAGCTAAGATTAAGTTAGGGCGGTGTGATTTAGGATGAAGCGACTGGTTTCTAATGCAAGTGACAGTTGGAAGCTCTACGACATGTGTTTTGTGCTTACATATGTACACAAAGGAATGTGATGATGTCTGAAATCTTAGAGGGGATGAGGATGCCAAGAGGTCCAGAACCCAGTATGAAGTGATGATTTTGTTTGTCTTAATGTTATTTGTTAGAAATAGAATTACTATTGGCATCAAATCCTTCTGTTAATCTTAGTTGCCTTCAGGGGTGAATCCAGAACAAAAATGACCCGCTGTCCCATGCATAGCACTAAATCTCTACAATACTCAAAATAAAAGAGCACCTTGTATTTAACGACAATCAATATTACAACCCTATGGTTTCGCTTATGCTTATGCATATCCGGACAGCTTTTTATTAATCAAAAAAATATTTTTTGGGTAAAACTTTTATATACGGTTCAAAAGCAAATGTTGTAAAATAAATTAGGATAAAAAACCACAAAATTAACTCCAAAATTAAGTTCTAAAATTTAAAATTTAGTTTATAAGCATAAGCATAAGCAAAATGATGAGTCTGAATGCTTACCAAAATCAAAACGTATGATGGTATTAAGCAAAATATGAGTATCCAACTACAATAGCACGCAAAAGGACATACAAAGCTGTTATTTTGTTGCTTGCAGGCTAAGAGGTGTCCAATCAGGCTAGGGATTGTCGCAATGCATGTGCATAGGCTGTTACAGTGAAAACAAGAAATTCAACCTGTGTCCTGTGCATCATGTTGTACTAACATGAATTCGCCCCAGGTTGCCTTATTCTTGAATAATCGGTATATAAGAACTGATAAGCTGTGTGTGTCAGTTTGCATGTGATTAAAAAAAATCTCTTATGACGTTAATACTCCGATATAGTGAGCTTACTGGTTTACAAACTATTTATGGTTCTTGAATCTGCAGCCTGGAAATTCATATTGGTTTCTCTGCTTTAATCATGTAGAATTATCTTCTTGTGTTGATCTTGTCGCATGCAGTTTATGTGCGTGTTTATTCTTATTTCTGCCCCTTCAATAATATTCTTGCTGAGATATGCGGCATCTTACTTATTTTCCTCTCCTATGCAGGTTTTTCAATTCCCATGATAGGGAATTTCATGTTGCATCACTTCCTTATAAACCTGACTTCAAAGTTATGCCTGAGGGCTGGGATGGCACAACCAGAGATCCTGATGAGGTTCTGTATGAGATTTCAATGAAGGAAGATCAGATGCTGTATGAGGAATTTGTTCAACGGTTACAGTTCAACAAGAAGAAGGTGAGGATCTTACATTTCTATTTCTCCCTTTCATCATCTTTAATTAAATAATTTGGTAGTGTTGTCTTTGTTTTTGTTAAGTCTCAGTTAAAGCTCCTGCTGTTTATATGTAGTGATTAGTGAATTTGATGTTCTCTTTTGATATGGAAAGGCAAACATGGGAGACCCATGATAATAATTTGTTGGAATTTGTTTCCTTTTGTATTGGAAGATAAAACACTCGAAGCTATGGAGTATCTTCTGTGTAAGATAACTTCATGCCAAGCTATATGCATATGAGCCAGAAAATACATGATGTTTAAAGACTTAAGGTCCATTGGTTACTGACCATCTTAATGGATCTTCTGTGTTTTCCCTTAAGTGATGAGTGATAGGATTCTGACCTTCCTTCCTTCTTTTTTTTTTTTTTGAATTGCAGGTGGCAGGCGAGGTGAAGTGTCATAAGTACAGCCGACGACGGCCCGACGATGGATGGACCTACATGGTTGAGAAACTTGGAGCGCAGTCAAAGCGGGGCTCTGGAGGTGGCTGGAAGTTCGCCAGTTTACCTGATGGATCAAGCCGCCCACTAAACGATATGGAGAAGATGTATGTGAAGAGGGAGACTCCAAAACGGCGGCGGAGGATAATGGCACCCTTCAAGTAACAAGAATACACTCTACTTACCGTTTTGCAGGTTTTCTTAACACTCTTTTGGCATTATTCAGGAAAGCAGAAATACTGAAACCGTCTCAAGTTTTAACCACCAGTGTTGGTCCTGTCCTTTTGCAGCATAGGGAGGTGGTTATTGTATTCATGTCATTTGTAGCAAGTTCCGTTGCCCCCTTTTATATTTGAACTGTTGGCGTATCACCATCACCTCATTGCCAGGCAGCACACTCGATAACCTTGGGTTGCCAGGCAACTTGTAGTCAACATTTCATAAAATCACCTTTTGCAATGTGATGCACAGTTATGTTTAATGCAAGTAAGGAAGTAGTCCATAATTAAGGTTGCTTGTAGCTGTGGATGGAAGGCCTAAAATACATTGGTGATCTTCCTAAGATACATTTGTGATCCGGGGAGATATGCTTTTCTGATTGTCTTAATAAAATCGTAGTGCGTTTTTTCCGCTTAAATCTCATCACGACTCACAAGTGTGAATTATATATCAATTAGTAGCTGCTACCGTGGTAAGTGAGATGAGACATTCAAGTTCTTTTATATGATTTTTGTGTTGAACAAATCCCCAGCTTCTTACCTGTGCGTGGAACATGTTTGGCACGCAAGGGGAAGGTAGGCATGTACGCGTCACTAAATTTTGTTGCTCCCTGTCGTCACTATCAGTAACGTGACGGAAAGGAGTTCTTTTTTCCCCGTGGCATGGTGACGCCAATGCTTCTTGGTACAGCGTATCCCAGTTTGTGCTGGTTAGCACTACTCTAAGGCCATGAACAGTACTCGTACGTGGCGATTGTCTCCCGGTTGTCTTTCTACTAAAGTGTCCTCCAATTTTCATGGCCTAATGCTTCTTGGTACACAGTACACATCCGAATTGTGCTACAGTTGCTACTAGCACTATTATTTCGGGTGGACGCGCTCGTGAATGCGCCATCGGCCATCGAAGCAGCGCCCACCTGAACCTGACGCGGCCCCCCGGTGCCACGCGACCACCCGCGAGATCCTGGTCCCAATCCGCCATGCCACCGTCACCGTCACCTCAGCAAATACGGGGGTTACGTTTTGCGATTGAACCAGTCGTCAGTCCACAGCCCCGTCCGATCCTTTCCACCAACCCACCCTGCCACCTCGGCTCCCACCGCGCCCTGTTCCTTCCGCCGTACCGCACAGGACGAGGACCACCACCACCTCGCTTTCCATTCCACCCGACCCTGTTCGCTTTCGCTTCGCCTCGTTCGCGGGTCGCGACGCGAGCAGCGGAGGCGCAACAGGCGGCAAACGTCCCGGGGCGGTGCCGGCAGCCAAGCCAAGCCAAGCCGCCTCGGTCTCTCCGGCCGACAGTGATTCGGCGGCCAAACCTACCAGCAGCCACCAAAAATTGGCGGACGACTCCTCAGATCGCGTCACATGCTGGGGTGGGCAGGCTGGTCTTAGTAGATAGAGAAGGGAAAAAAAAATAGTGCGTCGTTTTTACTATACTTTTCTGTGGGATTTGGTTCGTTCGCTCGCCGATCCCCGTAATTAAGTAGTCGGTTATGTAGCGTGTGCCGTTGGGCTCTCCGGTGCCTGCTCGATTTTGCTTGCAGCGACGACAAGGGAAGGCGGAGAGGTGGAGGAGGGAGCAATGGGCGGGGCGGAGGACGCGCCGCGCGCGGCGGCGGCGAACGGGCACGGGAATGGGGCCACCGTGGAGGAGAAGCTGGACGAGCTGCGGCGCCTGCTGGGCAAGGCCGACGGCGACCCACTCCGGATCGTCGGCGTCGGCGCCGGGGCCTGGGGGAGCGTCTTCTGCGCGCTGATGCAGGACGCGTACGGACACCTCCGCGACAAGGTGCAGGTCCGCATCTGGCGCCGCCCGGGCCGCGCCGTCGACCGCGCCACCGCCGAGCACCTCTTCGAGGTCATCAACGCCCGGGAGGACGTCCTCCGCCGCCTGATCCGCCGCTGCGCCTACCTCAAGTACGTCGAGGGCCGCCTCGGCGACCGCACCCTCTACGCCGACGAGATACTCAGGGACGGCTTCTGCCTCAACATGATCGACACGCCGCTCTGCCCGCTCAAGGTCGTCACCAACCTCCAGGAGGCCGTCTGGGACGCCGACATTGTCATCAACGGGCTGCCGTCCACGGACACCAGGGAAGTCTTCGGGGAGATTGGGAGGTACTGGAAGGAGAGGATTACTGCCCCCATCATCCTCTCTCTGGCCAAAGGGATAGAGGCCTCCCTGGATCCCCTGCCACGGATCATAACTCCCACACAGATGATTAGCAATGCAAGTGAGATTCCTTTCCTTTTCTTTACACAATCTTACCATCATGTGCACTCTTTGCTTGAATTAACTTGTTCTTTGTTCTTTGTTTGTGCTTATCCGTAACTAGGATATTCTTTAATCTGGTATTGACAAATGCAGTTTATCTTTGCTTTAGACTACATTAGAAATTTGTAACTTTGTATGATTTGAGGATGAATAGTTTGTTTACTTCAGCTCTATGCCCTAACATAATTTACACAAAAGTAAGTCTATGTTGAACATACAAAGGCACAAGTCTGAAAATGACAACGCTGGCAAAAAAAGAACTGGATGGGACAAACATTGCCTTTATTCATGTCCTCTGTTGTTCAATAGTCCTTTAGCTGTTTAGCTGCTAGATATGTTACATGAATTGGTATAACTCCAGTTTCTGTCTTTCCACATAAATAAAATGAATTATTTAGATTCTCCCTTTTATTTTAAACTCAATTCAGGTTAATATGTTTAAACCTGATCATTTGTGGTGTGTGTTACTGTTAACGGCCGGGTGTTCATGCTTGGTTTTACTTCTTAACTGTTTTGAATTATATCCTTCCAATTTATTTCTGCAATTTATATTTGTTTTGTTTTCTGCAGCGGGGGTTCCATTGGAAAACATTCTTTATCTTGGAGGCCCTAACATTGCTTCAGAAATTTACAATAAAGAATATGCAAATGCTCGTATATGTGGAGCTGACAAATGGAGAAAACCTCTTGCTAAATTTTTGAGGCAGCCTCATTTTATTGTATGGGATAATAGTGATCTCATTACACATGAAGTCATGGGAGGTTTGAAAAATGTGTATGCCATTGGTGCCGGTAATTTCTATTTCCTCTCTTGATTGTTTTTGCTATCTTCTGTAATCACGGTAGAGCATATACTGTTGTGATATTTAGCATGGGGTATGTTGGAATGCACTGGTCAGCTTTAGTTGATGTTTTGCGTACTCTGCCTTGTTTTATATTTTTCAGAATGCACTGTTACCATCAAGATATATACAATGTTTTCTCCAGGAAGAAATATACCATAAAAACAACTATAGAAATATGTGCGGTATATTGTGGCTTCATCTATGTTGCTATGCTTTACGTCGCGTTTTAATCTTGTCGTGGTCATCTGCCTTTTTTTTTCTTGGTTTATGCTTCTGTTAATTTTCTGAAATTTGTTATCCTGCAGGTATGGTGGCAGCTCTAACAAATGAGAGTGCAACCAGCAAATCCGTTTACTTTGCTCTTTGCACATCTGAAATGATTTACATAACCCACCTTTTGGAAGAAGAGCCTGAAAAACTTGCTGGGCCATTATTGGCTGACACTTATGTCACATTGCTGAAGGGTCGTAATGCATGGTATGGGCAGAAACTAGCTAAAGGTGAACTGACACTAGAGATGGGTGACAGCATAAAAGGCAAAGGAACCATTCAGGTTTGCCCTTCCGTCTTGGTTTCTGAAATATCAATAACTGAGGAAATGATGCACCTTATGATGGTCTGATGGCCATATACTTAATTTTGTTATCATTTTATTCCAGGGTGTCTCTGCAGTCGATGCATTTTATGAACTCCTGAGTCAGGATAGCTTAAGCGTAATGCATCCTGAAGCCAACAGATCTGTTGCACCGGTTGAGATGTGCCCAATCCTGAAGGCACTGTACAAAATTTTGATCAAGAGGTTAGTATGTTCTTTTTGGATGTTATATCAATATCCCATACTTTTTTCAACATATTTAAACCCACGTGGCCGAGCAAAGTTCCCTTTAGTCCTTATTGGATTCGTACTCTAGTAATTATAATCACAGCAGACATTTGAAAGTCTAGTTCTCTTGGTCAGTTCCAGCTGTTATCGTCATTTTCTCAAGGCACTAAATCAGTGGCAGCTAAAATGTAGGATTGTGCAAGGGTGTAGCTATATTTATGGCGCCATATTTTTCATAAAAAAATAGTCGACATGTATTTACATTGTAAGTTCCTAAAGTACATATGTAATTTTAGTATATTTACAATGTAAGTCTCAAAATTACATATGTAAGTACTAAAATTACATATGTAAATTTGAAAATTACATACTAATTACATATGTAAGTGGGGTGTAAATGAGGTGTAACTACTGTGTAAGTGGCTGAAAAAAATCGACTGTAGCATATGGCGCCATATTTCTAGCAACTCCGTTGTGCAAATAGAGGAGGCCAGCAGTGCCAATATTTTGAGATTTGCTCAAATTTGAATAAATTCCATATTTTTTTTCAAGCTTTTGGGGGGCTCCTTTTCTCCACCCTCATACTACTAGCTGACAGTGCAGTCGTAGCGTATTTGTGCCACAGCCTACTCAATTTGTTCATTTGTATTTACAGGGAACTTCCTCCTGATTCGATCCTTCAGGCCATAAGAGATGAAACAATGTATGATCCACGTGAAAGAATTGAGATGGCGCAGGGCCATTCACTTTACCGGCCATCTCTTCTTGGTCAACCTAAAGGAGATGCCAAAGCTTAGGCAGTTCTTCCTTTTTTTTTTTGGTGCTAGATATCCTGTAAGCTCTGTGTGCTATTATGCTTGCTGCTGCTGCTGTTGTTGTAACACTAGTGAGTTCCAGCAAGGGACCAAGATCTCAGTTGATTGCTTCAAGACTTGTTGAGCTTGTTATGTAGTTTGATTTGTTAAACGCCTGAAATGTGTACATAGACGTTGTTTTGTGTGATCCAATAATAAAATATGCAAAAGGTAATGTTCAAAATATATTTGTCCACGATGCCTGTACAATGCATCATTAATGTCCACCTTATTACGTACAGTACCGATTTATGCAAAGAAATCTTCAGTACTTAAATTGATTTATCCTCCGAACTTCCAACCTACTCGAACAGACAGAACACCCATTTCACTATTTCAGGCATCCATTTCGACACTTGTAACACATGTTACTTTCTCATCTACGAACCGACTCGTTTGAAATCCAATCCACGGAAACTGGGACATCGTGCCACTGAATTCTCAACAGCGACATCGCCAAGGTCGAGTAGATTGCGGTCAAAGCAGCGATATATAGCGTCAGTTTCAGAGGCGGTTCATTCGTGGAAGAAGTCCACTAGTAGTACTGTACCACCACCTGCCGTTACTGAACGTGCAAACACCATGTCCATCGATCTCCCCATCAACCGTATCAAGGGTTTGACGTAACCACGTAAAAACGCATCCCCAGGGGGGGTCGTGGGGCCCTCGGTAGTTGCTGCACGCTGCAAAGCCTCCCCCTGTATATATAGACCGCCGCCGCACGGGAGGAGGAAGGAGAGGAGTCGGAAAGGAGATACAGTTCTCAGATAGTTTCTGCTACCTCTGCTGCCGCGCGCTGCAGAAGATCGGCGAGATGGATGCTGTGTTGGTTACCGCCGCCATCTTCGGGTTGCTGCTCTGCGGCTGCTCGGTTTCAGGTGAGTGAACACATCGGTTGATCTACTTCTCTGGTGATCAGTTAGTAGTAGCTAGATTGGTTGTTAGTAGTAGCTACTAGATTGGTGTTCTCTCTTGTGTTTATCAGTACTCCCCTTGCTGCGCCGTTAATCAGTTTCGAGTATATTTGCGATGCGTGAAAACTTCTCTGAAACGCGGTTGATTTCGATCGATCTTAGTGGGAATGCTTCTTGGAAATTGTTCTTGTCATTATCCGGTTCCTCTCTGTTTTGTTCATTGTGTTATTGGTTAGGATCTGCCATAATCTTCTCTAAAAGCGGTATCCTTGGAATATCTTTGCATGCATTCACGGGTGCACCGTTGGATCAAGCAGAGATATTTAGATGTGGTGTTCCTTTACCGGATGTTTTGTTATACCTATCATAAGTAAATTGGTTCCCGGCTCGGAATAAATTCTAGTCTCTCATTACTCTATCATAAATTTGTTACTATACTCCTCATTCCCGGTCCGGATTGAATCCGGGGGTAACCGAACAAGGTCTTACTGGGATACAATGGAAATATCTTGGCATCTTTGTTTCTCTGTCAATTCAAACCACCGTCTTCAATTCGTTTCAAATCTTTTGAAGTGTGGTCGATCTCTCATGGTCAAGTAGAACCGACGGGACCTAATGTTTGGTTGTAGTACAATGCACTCCTTAATTATGGATGGTAACTTTTGATCCACAAGAACTGTTTCTAGCTTGCCCTTTCCAATTTCAAAATGAGTGTTCCTTTCATGAAAAGGGTAATGTAATCATATGCGCATATATGCACCTATGCAGCGATAGTTAGTAAGAAATCTTTCATCAAAATGCCGTTAATTAACTAGTGAATCTGTGGAAAGATGAAATGGTAATGTAGTAGTACAAGCTAGGTTGAGTAGTTTCTTTGCTTGCTTACCAGTACGTGTATGGCGTGTGTATTGATCGTGCAGGAGTGGAAGGTATCGGTGTGAACTATGGCATGATCGGCAACAACCTCCCGTCGCCGGACAAGGTCATCGCCCTGTACAGAGCCAACAACATCACCGACATCCGCCTCTTCCACCCGGACACCACCGTGCTCGCCGCGCTCCGCGGCTCGGGCCTCGGCGTCGTGCTCGGCACGCTCAACGAGGACCTGGCACGCCTCGCCACCGACGCCTCGTTCGCGGCGTCGTGGGTCCAGTCGTACGTGCAGCCCTTCGCCGGCGCCGTCCGCTTCCGCTACATCAACGCCGGCAACGAGGTCATCCCTGGGGACGAGGCGGCGAGCGTCCTCCCGGCCATGAGGAACCTCCAGTCGGCGCTGCGCGCCGCGGGGCTCGGCGTGCCGGTCACGACGGTCGTCGCGACGTCGGTGCTGGGCTCCTCGTACCCGCCGTCGCAGGGCGCGTTCTCCGAGGCCGCGCTGCCGACGGTGGCGCCGATCGTCTCCTTCCTGGCGTCGAGCGGGACGCCCCTGCTGGTGAACGTGTACCCGTACTTCGCCTACTCCGCCGACCCGTCGTCGGTGCGGCTCGACTACGCGCTGCTGTCGCCGTCGACGTCGGCGGCCGTGACGGACGGCGGTGTCACGTACACCAACATGTTCGACGCCATCCTGGACGCGGTGTACGCGGCGCTGGAGAAGGCGGGCGGGCAGGGCCTGGAGGTGGTGGTGTCGGAGACCGGGTGGCCGTCGGGCGGCGGCGGGGCCGGCGCCAGCGTGGAGAACGCGGCGGCGTACAGCAACAACCTGGTGCGCCACGTCGGGCGCGGCACGCCGCGGCGGCCCGGGAAGGCCGTGGAGACGTACATCTTCGCCATGTTCAACGAGAACCAGAAGCCCGAGGGCGTGGAGCAGAACTTCGGCCTGTTCCACCCGGACATGAGCGCGGTCTACCACGTCGACTTCTCGGCGTGATCATCTTAATCAGGCAGCGACGGCGGGGGCGACGCTCCATGGATTTGGACTCATCGTGTGCATGAGTTACTTAAGTACCAATTTTAGGAGTTAGTAGTATGATTACAATATTGGACAAAGATATTTGACATCGATATGTATATGATTCCGCTGCATTTCTGATTAATTACCAGCATTCACCTGTTTCTCTGATTCAGATTCTTGTTTGGAAGTAACTATTACTCCCTTCTTTCCTAAAGTTTGACGCCGTTGACTTTTTTAAACATGTTTGACCGTTCATCTTATTCAAAAACTTTTGTGAAATGTGTAAAACTATATGTATACGTAAAAGTATATTTAACAATAAATCAAATGATAAGAAAAGAATTAATAATTACTTAAATTTTTTGAATAAGACGAACTGTCAAATATTTTTTAAAAAGTCAACCGCGTTAAATATTTTGGAATGGAGGGAGTACATAGAACGTTGCCTCCAACTTCTAAGTTCCTCCTTGCGAACCGAGACGACGCGAGATCTTCTTGTTTTACGAGCATCTCCTAGAACTTAAAGCGTGTTTCATTTTTAGGCCATTGTTCTTTAATTCATGCATGCACTTGCTGCGCATCTGGCAGCTGGAAGGGTCGCCGGCGAGGAGGACCTTTCTGGGGCGAACACGGTGACAGGCGGCCACTATCGTCACTGCGACCGAGAGCGATCCGTCGGCTCAGCTACGAATCCGTGCGCAATCCCTTCCAGCCCAACTATGATAGCACATGTTCCGGCCCAAGTAATATGGGCCGTACCTAGTCACAGCCTTTTCCAGCCCTTAGCCGCGGTAGAAGATGAGGTTGGGTTGGCTGTGTCGCCGCAGCATGGGAGGAGGGATGGAGAATTGGTGTGATTCGCTGGTGGACGGAATCGACGCAAGTAAAACAAGGCGACCAATAGTGCGCCGCCGCTTATGGCAGGTTAGCAGCCGCTGAGAATTGAAGCTTCCCCCGCCACCGGTGGCTTCAATTCTATATACTCGCGATTTCTCAGCAACAAGACGGCATCCTACTTCGTACACCGCTACTACAGGATTACTGTAGGGCTCATTTCTTTTCGTCAATTTTTCGTGGCACGCTGCCCAACGATACAGTTCTGCAGACCGCGAGGCAGAGCCAGCGACTCTCTAGTCTCTACTGGTCGTCGTTTCATCACACTGCCGAGGACCTGTCATCACCGCATTGGCTCACATCGCATGCCTTCGCTGGTGGGCTCGTTTCACGTGCGGCCTCATCACCAGATCGAGCCGCACTCGTGCACTCTACTGCCTGCTGGTTCTTGTTCATCATACATGACGGAAGCATTACTGCTTTACCACTGTTGTATCTGCCGCGGACATCTGAAGGAGAAAAGCCATTTTCGACATATGGCGGCGAACGGGGGCCGGACAGCCAATCGAAAAATTCAGCCGGAACCGGAAGCACAACCTTGCAAGCAAAGCCAGGTTGCCTCCCAAAGTCCCAGTGACCCAATCCCTAGCCTATATCGGAAGTTGAGTAGGAGTACTCCTCCTCAGCGCTGTCCTCCAGGAGGCAGGACTGATTTGACACGCTCAACTTTATAGGAAGGCGTGCACGCAACGCAAGCATCCGGTAAGCATTTCTCGTTTCCTACTCCCGTCTCATCGACGGCCTGATCTGGCTTGGCTGCTTCTTTCCCTCAGGATTTGTGGGTTTTTGGCTGAGTTTAGTTTCAAACTTCTATTTTTTTTCATCGTATCAAAATTTTTCTACACACATAAACTTCTAACTTTTCCATCACATTATTTTAATTTTAACTAACTTCTAATTTTACCGTGAACTAAACACAGTCTTTGTAGAGTGAAGCTGGCTCGGCGGCTAGCCACCAGAAACAATTTTCATCATTGTTATGGTAATACTGACAATTCGATGTAATACTCGTACGGTACCGGTTGATCGACAGTCTTCTGCTACCTCCGTTTCAAAATAAGTGCAGCCATGAAATCCGTGTCCAACGTTTGACTGTCCGTTTTATTTAAAAAATTTATGAAAATTTTTAAAAAAATTAGTCACACATAAAATAATATTCATGTTTTATCATGTAATAACAATAAAAATAGTAATCATAAAAAATTTTCAAATAAGACGAACGATCAAATTTTGGAGATGAATAGTGTAAAACTGCACTTTTTTTGGGACGGAGGTAGTATGAATACGTCATTTTCAAGATTTGCCGTGTCAACATCACAGAAAAGCACGCGGAGGAGAGCAGGCGCGTGCTAAAACTCCGTGAAAGGCACACTGGTTCACTGCTGTAACTGAGGGTGTGTTTAGTTCACATCAAAATTAGAAGTTTGGTCAAAATTGAAACGATGTAACAGAAAAGTTAGAAATTTAGGTGTGTAGGAAAATTTTGATCCGATGAAAAAATTAAAAGTTTAAAGAAAAAGTTTGAAACTAAACTCGGCCTAAGGCATACTGTGAATTGACTAGAGCGTCAAGTTTCAGAACTGTTGGACGAGTACACGTTTGCAACTGGCCGGCGGTATCTTCGACTTTGTTAATTTGTACACTCATGCAGGGAGGTTTCCCCAAAAATTCCGTAATTTTGACAAATTGACCCTTTTAAAAAACTTGTTTTAAAAATAAATCGTGTCAAAAACTAATTTTAAGAATAGGCCGTGGCCTCAGCATCTCAGGCGATCCCCAGGCGATTTCGTTCTCGACCAGATCTCCACCCGCAGTGATGTCGTCTTCCACCAGCCCTTCTACTGCGCCATCGGCCGACTACGCCGAGGTAAGTCCTTACCAACTAGATCCCTTTTCCTCGCATGAAATCGATTTCTCCTTTTCACCTCACGTTTTCTACTTCCCAATTCCTTTGGATTTGCAGCACCTTTCCAACCTAGTTGCTATTCCCAGCCTTTCACACAAAAACCACTATTTTCTTGGCCCAATCGGCAATCTCGACCCCACTGATTTCATCATCGGTGAAACTAACCGGATCCCCTTTAGACTAGCCAACCCTAACCTAGGTCACTGGAAGAATACCTTCAAGTCTTGGCCATCTCTAGAAAAACCTACTACTGATAAGAGCTGGACCATCTGGTACCAACGCGTATCGGCTAGTAAGAAAGTTCACTGGGATGAAATTGGAATCGGCCAAGCACTCGCTCTCACCATAGCCAATTCATCTAAGGATGAACCCCTGATGGCTGCCGCCACCTACTTCTGGTCCAACACCATCAATGCTTTCTTATTCAACCAAGGGCCGATGACTCTAACTTTAATCGACATCACCATGATTACTGGATTAGATGTAACTTCATCGGCTAACCCTATGAGCATGAACACCAAGAACCAATTCGACTTCAAGACCAAAAGCATAGGTGGCTGGTCTGGCTATGTGGCGGCATATATGGGCCAAGGGTCTGTTACCCCTCGAGAGCATGTAGCTTTCTTGCTCATGTGGCTGCAAAAGTTCCTCTTCTGTGGATCCAGTTGTGGCCCTACAACCAACTGGCAATTCGTAGCCGAAGCCTTAGAATCAAAGAAAGAATTTCCTTTGGGCAAAATCCTTCTCGGCTATCTGTACCAGATGTTGAATAATGCATTGGCTAAAATAGCCGTCGGCTCAATAGTTGGAGCAGGTGGACCATGGTGGCTGCTGCAAACTTGGTTAAACCTGATAGTCATGAAGGTTGTCCATCGGCCCTATGTGGCAGAAGCTGAATTCCCATTGCCAGAGCCGATTGTGGAAGACGACGGAGAAGAGCGCACCCATTGCAGATGCATGTCATATGGAGAATATGCATCCACACCAACCGATGCTGGAGCGAAGCTATCGGCTGAGCTACTCAAGGACTGGTTCTGCAGCTTCTACGAAGGTTTTAAGAAAGATGCACGAATCTGGTTTCCGTACGCAGACTCAGCAGACCTTGAACTTCCGTCAGACTTTAGATTCGAAGACATTAATCATGAAAAATTTCAAAAATCCAGATAAATTCTTATAGCTGCAATCAACCCATGCATCCTCCCTGTCGGCATTCACCAAGGGAGAAACATCCAAGTCTCCTACGAGTTTTATCACCCAATGAACTCGGCTAGACAACTTGGATTGGGCCAACTCCCAATCGGCTTATTCTTTGCCGACAAGATTCAGTGCCGAGGACAAATCACTTCCACTCTAATGATGGATCGGCTACTTAACCTACCAGGACCCCCTCTGGGCAACATTGATAATATTGAGTTGGCAGGATTTAGAAGCAAAAACTTTGACAGATGGTGGGGTGAATGGAAGCTGCATCTATTTCATCAATCGGCTTCAATGTATATAACAGATCTATTCCCTGACGTCATGCCCCAGGTAAACTTTGTCATTACTAAATTGCATAACCAGTTAACCGATTCATTACTTGACTAACCTCTTGCTCCTGTTTTGCAGACAACAGAGTCCTCCCCTCCCCATCAAAGTAACAGTGGCAAGAACATTGAATTTGCTTCTGGTCTAATTCCGAATGGAGGTGGACTATCTCCCCCTTTCATCGGCTACCATGCCCCAAGACTTCAACTCTCCTTCACGGCCTAACTAGAGAACCAGCCGATGCAGGCAAGAAAAGGAAAACCAGATCATCAGCCCTGAGTACCTTAGCCTTGGCTCCAAAGAAAAAGACCAAATTCAAGAAAACTCAACCACAACCAACTGATACGTCGACTGATGATCTGCCCGCCTTGGATCCATGTATTGAACAAGCTTTAGATGAAGAGGAAATTGGTGAAGATGTTGACTAAGCTGTAGCCGAAATGAGTGACACAGAAATAACACCATCGGCTTCACCCAAGCAAACGCCTCCAACTCCTTCTGTCCCCGTTCATTTTACAAGAGTAAGTACCTCTCTCTAACTTCTTGTGAAATCACCTCACTCTTCGGCTAATTACCCATAGACTTTGTGGTTGCAGAAGAAGAAAACTGCTGTGAAGAAAAAAACAGCAGCAACAATTGTTAAATCGGCTCCACCAGTAAGATGTCCTTAATTCTTTTACTTAATCAATCTCAACTGATTCTATATAACACTTGTCTATTTCATAGCCTCCCCCTCCTCCTCCTGTACAGCAATCGTCAAGTGATCAGACTCCATCCGCTGTGGGGAGTCATCATATCGAAGAGGAAGAACAACCAACTGCTCCTGCTATCTCAGTAAGTTTCCCTTTGTCTCAACAATTAGATCAGCTATAATTTACCCAGCTCTTATTCTTTCCGAAATTGTCTCTGCAAGCTCTAGCCGATCTCTTCTCTTTTGACATCAGAGATTACCTTGATGAGGCAGAAGAAGACACTTCAAGCAAAGCCCTAGCTCCCCTATTCGATGATGTGAGAAAAACACTTGAAGACATCTCTCATCGGCTAGAAGCCTCTTCTTTTGACAATTTGGTAGTTGACTGTGGGTCAATTAGGACACGACTGCATGAAGTTCAAGCTATGATTCCCGAAGATCTGGCCGATGTCCTAACTCCAGCCGCTTATCTCGAGCAATATCAGTTCAAGCTGGAAAAAGCCAAGCTAAGACTAGCCGAACGCCGTGATCGCAAAGAGATTGAGGCCACAATCCAAGCTAATCGGCAGCTTGTCAATGAAGAAAAAACCAAACTTGATCAGCTATCTGAAGGTCCGATCAAATCCAATATTGATCGGCTCAAAGCTCGCAAAATTGAGCTCTTGGTGCAACTTGAAGAATGCAATACCGAGCTAGATATAGAACACAAAAAGCTAGCCGATCTCTCAAAATCAATTAAAGAACAAAAAGCAAGGCTCAAATCGGCTATCAAGAATGTTGCTGACCTAACCAAGTCTCTGAAAGTCATCTCTGGAACTGATGCTCAAGACGCCCAAGCTATTAAAGAAGTAGAACAAATCAGGCAAAGGACTATTTTGGCTATCCAGCGATACTTGTCTCAATAACTTTTGTTTAATAGGACTCAAAAATTTTTTGTAATCAGCTAAGATGCTCTAGTACTTTACTGTCTTGACAATCCATTGTGCCGATTAATATGACTTTGAAATTCGCTCAAAAAATTTTGCCTCAAAAAATTTGCATTGCATTTTGATATATATGTGCCCCCCTAATTTTACAATGACAAAAGCATTGATAAAATTATAAAACAACTAAGGGTGATATAACAATATCGGCCATTGTACATCGGCAAATCACAACCGATTACACCATGAAAAACAACTAAGGGCGATATAACAATATTGGCCATCTCAAGACGATGCAAACACATTGGTTGTCATGCATCGGCAATACTAGCCGATCATGCGTTAACCCAAACACTTGGGTAATATTTCTTCAAAATACTTGCCATTGAGCGCTCGCCCATAGACTTCACCATCAAGCCCTTGCAACATATATGCTCCCTTAGACACAACCTTATAAATTTGGAACGGTCTTTCCCAATTCGGCGACCACTTGCCGAATTTACTATCACGAGTACCAACCGGCAAAATCAATTTCCATACAAGTTCTCCTTCCGAAAAATCCTTAGGTACCACCTTCTTATTATAATGCCGAGCAATACGTTCCTTATCCTTGGTAACCTTTGCAAGGGCTCGCAATCGTGACTGAACCAGATCCTCCCTCTCATCGGCCATAAGGTTGTAATACTCATCAGCTGTTAAATCGTTTTGTAATTTTGTTCTTCGAGAGCCGATTCTAGCCTCCCACGGCAAAACAGCCTCATGCCCATAAACAAGTTTGTTAGGAGGGACTTGGATCGATCCATGACAAGCCATCCTATAAGACCACAATGCTTCGGCCAACCAAGTATGCCATTGCCGAGGATAATCAGAAATTTTCCGCTTAATCAATTTGATCAAACTTTTATTAGACGCCTCGGCTTGCCCATTAGCTTGTGCATAATAAGGTGAAGAATTCAATAATTTGATACCCATGCTATCGGCAAACTGAACAAACTCGTCAGACACGAAGATTGACCCCTAATCAGCCGTAATAGTTTGAGGAATACCAAATCGATAGATTATATGTTCTTGAACGAATTGAATTGCATCCCGAGAATCAAATTTCTTCAAAGGAATCGCCTCCACCCACTTGGTGAAATAATCAGTCGCCACCAATATAAACTTATGTCCTTTACTCGATGGTGGGTTTATCATACCGATCATATCAATTCCCCAACCTCGGAATGGCCATGGCTTAATAATAGGATTCATAGCCGATGTCGGAGCTCGCTGAATTGCCCCAAACTTCTGACAATCTTGACACCCCCTATAATATCTGAAACAATCCTCCAGCATTGTCGGCCAAAAATACCCTGCACGCCGAAGTAGCCACTTCATCTTATGAGTCGATTGATGAGTACCATAAATTCCTTCATGAACCTCGCCGATTGCAACTTTAGCCTGATCGGCGCTCAAACACTTAAGTAACACTCCATCAATCGTCCGATAATAAAGCTCATCATCCAACAGAGTATACTTTAATGCCTTATATCTCAATTTCCTAGAAGCTGATTGAGACGGAGTATGCAAATACTGATGCACATCATACCTCCAATCATCGGCTGTCATTGCTGCAATTTCAACCTTAACATCTTTGATCATCGGCTTATACCCCGATGCCCCTTGGGCCAAATCATTAGCTTCAATATTTTGTTCTCGAGAGACATGCTTTAAAGTAACCAGCCGAAACTCCTTTATTAGTTCTTGGCACTTCTCATTATAAACCATCAATGTATCATTCTTGCATTCATACTCTCCTGCCAATTGACTGATTACTAGCAAAGAATCCCCCATGATTTCAATGGTATCGGCTTCAACTTCCTTGAGTAATTGCAACCCTTTGAGCACTGCCTCATACTCAGCTTGATTATTAATCGCATACGGTTTAATAGTATAAGCAAACTCGAAACATGCCCCCCTAGGGGAAATTATAACTAGGCCGATACCACAACCATGAGTACACACCGATCCATCAAAGAATAAAGTCCATGGCACTATTTCAACCGAGCCGATTGAATCATCACGATGTTCCACAATAAAATCAGCTATAGCTTGTCCCTTAATCGCCCTCGGCGACTCATACCGAAGATCAAACTCGGTTAAGGAAAATATCTACTTTCCAACCCTTCCTTTCAATATTGGAGCCGATAGCATGTACTTGACAACATCGGCCTTGCATATAACAGTACACTCGTTGGACAGTAGATAATGCCTCAACCTTGTACACGAAAAATACAGACACAAGCATAACTTCTCCATAGGGGAATATCTAGTTTCAGCATCCAAGAGCCGACGACTGAGATATAATACAACTCGTTCCTTTCCTTCCAACTCCTGAATCAAGACCGAGCCGATTGACTTCTCACCGGCTAATAAATATAACCTAAACGGTATTCCTTTTTGTGGAGGAATCAAAACAGGAGGAGAGCTAAGATATTCCTTAATATTGTCCAAAGCCTTTTGCTGCTCTGCCCCCCAAGTAAACTGCTGATCGGCTTTCAATCTCAACAATGGTGTAAAAGGTTCTAACCTTTCAGAAAAATTAGAAATAAACCTTCTAACAAAATTTATCTTGCCGATCATCTCTTGTAATTCTGTCTTATTCTCCGGAGGCTGAATCTTCTTAATCGCATTAACACTTCTTTGAGTTACCTCGATCGCCCTCTCATGAACAAAAAATCCCAAAAACTGGACAGCCGATACACCAAAAGCACATTTTGTCGGATTCATCTTCAGGCCATATTTTCTGGTTCTCTCGAAAACCTTCCTCAAATCAGCTATATGGTCCTTTATTTCTTTAGACTTAACAACCACATCATCAATGTAGACTTCAACCAACCAGCCGATTAGATCATGATATATGTAATTCATAGCTCCAGCACTTTTCAAGCCGAAAGTCATGACAACCCATTCAAATAAGCCGATTGCACCAGGACACCTAAAAGCTGTCTTATGAATTTCTTCTTCAGCCATAAAAATTTGATTGTATCCTGCGTTTCTGTCCATAAAACTCAAAATCTTATGTCCCGAAGCGGCATCAACTAGTTGATCGGCTACTGGCATTGGGTATTCATCTTTCGGGGTGGCCTTATTCAAATTTCGGAAATCAATGCATACCCTGACCTTGCCGTTTTTCTTGATAAGAGGAACTATACTAGAAACCCACTCAGCATATCGGCAAGGACGAATAAAACCAGCATCATATAATCTTTTAATCTCAGCCTTGACTGGTTCAAGCATGTCAGCCTAGCATCTCCTCAGAGGTTGTTGATGTGGCCTAACCCCTGGTTTGATAGGTAGCCGATGTTCAACAATCGATTGGCTGAGTCCAGGCATCTCGTAATACTCCCAACCGAAGCAATCTCTAAACTCTTTTAAGAGCTCTATCAGCTTGGTTCTAAACTCTGGAGATAAGTTCCTACTAATAAATGTCGGCCTTGGCCGATCACCTGGACCTATGTCCACTTCTTCCAAATCATCGGCCGACATGAAACCTTGACCTTGCTTGTCATCGAGATCATCTACCGTGTCCGTAGTGTAGACATTTGAACCCTCCTCGACGCCCTCAAAATAATAGCTTGGGTTGTCCATCTTCAATTGGCTGTATATCAGAATCGGACACTTTTAGAAAATCTCCATCCCAGACTTTTCCAGATAAACAATCAAGGCCATCCATCTCCCAAAGAGCTAAATCGGCATTGGCAATATTAACTGACCTGTCGGCTGGCACGATCTCTATTTTGTCGCCTTGCCACTGAATCAAACATTGATGCATAGTTGAAGGAATGCAACAATTGGCGTGAATCCAATCCCTTCCAAGCAACAAGCTGTAAGAACCTTTCCCTTCGATGACAAAAAAACGTGGTAGGAATAGTCTTACTGCCGACTGTCAGCTCCACATTTAGAACACCTTTGGTTTCTGATGGATTGCCACCAAAATCTTTGAGCACCATGTTTGTCTTGATGAGATTCTTGGCATTTCTACCCAACTTCCTGAATGTAGCATAGGGCATCAAATTTACCGCGGCCCTACCATCAACCATCATTTTAGACATCAGCTTCCCATTGACGTAGCCGTTTATATATAATGGTTTAAGATGCCGATTCTCTGTTGTCACGCCCGGAATTTCTATCCAAAATTCCAAACACTTACATGTGCGCGAACCCTCGTCCAGGAATCAGCCGAGGCACACAATAACAAATTGATAATAGAGTACAATTATTACTCTAATTAATAAGCGAATAAAATGTCATTACAGAGGTAGTTAGTTCCTCTCAATCAATAAAGATCTAAGCAGCGGAAAATAAGATAAACGGCGCAGACGATTCCACTCCACAGGCAGCTTGACCAGGGCTACACCTAATCCTCCACACCATCAGCATCACTGTAGAACTCCTCCTCTGATGAATGATTGCAAGGTGAGTATATGACATACTCAGCAAGCCACGCAGCAAATATGCAAGTGCACAGGATAACAAAGGATGGCATAATAGGGTTTCATTTGCATAAACAGCATTTAATAAATATTTCAGAATTTAGTAAAACAGTTGAGTAATAATTAAACAATATTATTCCAACGCTATACAACATACCCTGTTGCATAGGCCCAACCATTCTGAACAACCAATCCCGGCTGCACAGTTCTATCTCCAAACCAGGAATATACCATTCCAAACCAGGAGCTAATCAAATTATTACCAGTCATAGTATCTTTTATTATGATGAGAGGTATGAGACTAATCACGAAAGACATTGTTAAACCTGCCCATAACCGCGGGCACGGCTATTCGAGTAGTTTTACTCTGACCAGAGGTGTACCACTGTACCCACAAGACACAGCCCCACGACATGTCACCATGCGCCTTGATACCAGCACGGTACCTCAGAAAGGAGCTGTGACAGTACCCCTCGCACAACACAATCCACCACAGCGCACCGTTCCTGGATCATAATCACCCCCTTATAAACAAGGCATGGACTCCCCAGCGACCCCCGTGGGCTTATCTCCGCCACTTCTCAGTCTGGTGCCCCGCAATGAACTATGCTATACAAAAGGTAAAGCCGTTGCCCACGCTGGCTTGTGGTTGGCACGGTTAATGTTTCACAACCGAAACTCGTGAACCGGTCCTTAATTGTCATGAGCACGACCATCAAAACCATGTGCTCACAACCCACCATTAACAGGTTTTAGTAGGCAAATTAATTAATTAACCAATCATGATTAACCATCATGAGTTATCATTAAGCCATCATTGAATAATAGGGAGTCATAAGTTATCCCAATAGTGTGCTAATGTTTCTAAGCATGGCTAAGCAATCACATCTAATATCTAGCTGAACCAATACATAAAGCTCAACTAGTCAATTTATAAGAACCCAAGGTATCAAGGAATAAAGTAATCAAGAACAAAAGGGCTATAACAAACAATAGGTTAATTCCACCCAATGACATTCGAAAATAAATGCAATAGTTGAATAGAAACAATAGCTTTAAACGGGATCAACATGCTCAAAGGGGTTGTTTGGGATCTGTGTGACTTGCCTTGCTGGCCTTGGAACTCTTCAAATTCTTCTCCTGCGAAAACGGACTCTCCGGAAACGTCGGAATCTAAACAGAAAAGAGCAAAACACCAAAACAGCACATAAACAAGCATGAACAGTACATGTGGATATTTTCAACATGTAGATCTCAATTTTAGAAAAATTTAGAGACTTGAACCAACTAAATCCGAGCTAAGATGAATTAGTTATGAATTTTTAAAGATTAAATCGGATTAAAACACTTATATGGATTTTAATTGAATTATGACGCAATAATGAATTATTTTTGAAAAGGAAAAGAGGATTTATTGCGTTAGCGGCTAGGGTTAGCGGTGGACCGGGTGCACGGCGACGGTTCACGGGAACGGACGGCCGAGATCGATCCATCCAAAACGAACGGCCGAGATCGACCGGTCCACGGCCGGACCACGGCGGACGGCATCGATGACGTCGGCGATGACGTCATCTCCGGCGGCGACCGAACCGCGCGAGCTCGCCGGCGAACGACGGCGTGGCGGCGTGAACGGAGAGCACCTACGGGTAGCGGACGGCACGGCGAACTCACCGACGACCAAAGCGACGGCGGACGATGACCGGACGACGTCGGCGACGAGGAAGAAGCAGCGGCAACCTTCGGCTTGACGACGGCGACGGAGTTCCGGCGGTCGACAGCGACGACGGAGGGGCGGACGAGGACGGCGACGCGACGGCGACCACGACGGCGGCCTTCCCGAGCGACGGCGACGACTGGAGCGATGGCGGCGCACGGCTGGAGCGGCGGCGACGACGGCGGCGCGAGGACTCACGGCGCTAGGGCTCTACGGACGACGAGAGGCGAAGGCGAGGGTGGCGACGGGTAGCGGAGACACCGGGGATCCTTTTATAGGGGCAAGAACACGGCGGCGAAGGCCCACGGCGGCCGGCGACGAGAAGGAAAGTCTAGGGTTCGGAGGAGAGAGACCGATCCGATTTGAGATCGAATCCTCCGCTTTCCAAACGATTTTAACCGAAGTTCCAAAAGGGAAAAGGTAGAGGAGATCGAGAAGATCATTTCCCCTCTATTGATTTCACCGGAAACGGAAAGGATCGGCCGGATTTGGAAAGAGACGGCGGCGGCGCGGCGCTAGGGAGACGACGAGTCTGACAGGCGGGCCCCACCTGTCAGCGGGCGGACGCGCGCGCGAGCGACGGCTGCGGCTGCGGACTGGGCCGACTTGGGCCGAGGAGGAGAGAGAGAAGGTTTTGGGCCGACTTTTGGCCCAAAGCCAAAAGAGACTTTTAAAAACCTTTTTCCATTTAAATTATTCATGAAATGCAATTCCATTTATTAAAAATACTTCCTTAGCTCAAATAAATCCCAGAAAAATCTAGGAATTATAGAATTAAGCAAAGTATTTAATAAAATTTTATCTAGCCCCATTTTATATTGGAATTTATTATTTAAAATTAGATCTTCTCTTCTAGGCTTTTAAAATCAATTCTAATAATTCCAATTAAACAACAATTTATATATTTGAAATTTTTAGGGTGTGACATCTGTCCCCTCGGGTTTCTCGAACACTGCATGTTTTGGTGACAGAACCAACTTAGCCGATTCCTCTTCCACCTCGTCGACATCGGCTTGCTCGATCCTGAATTCGGCTGGCAGGGTAAAGACCATGTTAACCGGTGCCGTCACAACACTCTTCCCTTTTGCCAACCTCTTTGCCTCATCGGCTGCAACATCATCGGCTACAGGAACCTGATTCTTAACACACCGCTCCTGCCTTGGCTTTGCATTCTTCAGCCGATGATTAATTTCTTGTTCAACCTCCTGAAGGCGCTCCCTGTTCCTCAATCTCTGAACCCTTCTCTTCTGATTCTTCGTGAAAATACCAGAAGGACACCATTGATTCTTCCTGATTACATTGTCCTCTTGGCCATGATTTTTATTTACTGGGCCCAATCTTTGATGAACAGAAACTCTTGTCTGCCTTAACCGATTGCCCCTATTATATGATCGGCTTGAGTTCTCGACGATATCACTGCATCCAGGGCAGTTTTCAATAGATGGAAACCTCATACCTTCATTCCAGCATAATCTAAAGAACTCACAACCCTAATGAGGATCAAAACCATCACCGTATTTCTCATGATGCAACAAAAGGAACCGTCTGAGTTGATGGCTGAACATCGGTAATCAAAGACCGATAATTTGGAAAGACACCTCCTTGCAAATAAACCGGGCCTGCAGCCTGATGCTCAGCTATTGAACCATCGGCTATGGACTTCATCATGTTTGATAAGGTATTGACTAACACCCCAGATTGATTGATCAAAGCATGATGCACAGCGTAGTCAACCCGATTTTGGAAATTACTGAAAAAATCTTGTGCCGTATCACTATTCTGATTAAGATTTCCTCCTTGCAACCCCTGGGTACCATCACCTTGAACTCCATGCACCCCGTCACCTTGCACTCCATGGACTCCTTGAGAATTGTCACCTTGATTTCCTAGAGAGCTGTCGGTGGCACTTTTGTTACTCAGCACTGGTGTTGCAAATGTTACTCCATGCACCCCCGTCACCTTGCACTGGTGTTGCAAATGTTGATAATATTTTCTATAAATTTAGTCAAACTTAAACCAGGTTGACTAAGAAAAAAGTCAAAACAACTTATAATATAAAAGGGAGCACTGCTGGCTTCCCTCTCCGGCGCCGGCCACCTTCCCTCCAGCGCCGTTGCCCACCTGTCTGACCACCTCCTCTCCAGCGCCAGCGTTGCACCTCCCCTGCCCTCCCCACGGCGAGGATTCCGACGTCGCTCCTTCCCACCTCATCTGGCTCCCCCGGCTGAGCCGCCACATCCGGCACCACCACCTCCGCCCCTGGCCGCATTTGGCGCTGCTGCCTCCACGCCCGGCCACACCGACGCGGCCGCCCGCAGCCCTCCCATCGTCGGCGTCGCTCTTCTCCGCCTTTCCACGCCACCGCATCTGCTCCTAGCCACATCCGCCCCTGTCCCCGACCATCTGGCGCCACTATCGAGGTCGCCGTTGTCGAGGTCGTCGCAGAGAGCCGCCGCTGTCGTCGCCAGCCTCTGCGCGGTCGCTGTCGCACTTCGCCCGGGAAGAGGACCGAGAGAAGAGGAAGAGGGAGAGAAAGAGGAGGAAGAAGGTGTAGTAGAGGTTGACGCCAGTGCCATAGGCTTATAATGGAGAGTGTAGATGAAGAGACTGTTAGAGTGAGGAATAAGTTTGGCTTGACAAATCAATTGGAGAGCTGGCTATATGGGTGTTTGGATAGTCCGATTTGGAGAGGCTGTTGGAGATGCTCTTAGAGCAGGTACAATAGTAAGCTATAAGCCAGCTATAACCACATATCGAGAAGAAAAGAGAAGAGAGAAGAAAACAGGCTACAGATTTGTAGCCGGCTGCAACACAGACTCCAAGACGTTGTGTGTGTATGAGAGGTGGGACCGTGTTGTTGACAGAAAACACGAGGCCTGGGAGATCTGCTTAACTCCAGTGCAGGTCCAAAGCTCGCCTTCGAATGTATGAGCGTGCCAGTTGATTTGATCCTGTAATAAACAAGAAATAGAAGCAAAGAAACCGCATTTAAATCTATAAATGATAGGCGATCGGCTAGGTGCCGATGACATATCATTTATCTTTGAGCCGATGTCATATATACATCGATCGGCAGTCATTAATAAATAAGAAGGGACTAAATCTACTCGATCGGCTGCAGATATTAACAATATATAATCTTTGTATCGATATATACTTAAATCAAGTGATTGGGATAGATCGGTCACCATGCCGAGACAGTATAAATCACTTGAATCGAAATATATATTAATAATGAGACTATATACATTCATAGCATAGCCGATCAGATAGATCTAGCATGTATCGGCTAATACTCCGATACCACTCTATATTAAGATATTAAAGCAAGTAGAATATACTAAACAAAAGCCTAATATACTTAAATGCAGCAAGATCTTAACATAAAGAGCAGATTTAACATGTCAATCAAGCATATAGGATAAAAAGTAGTTAAATCAGGTAAGATCGGCTGAAACTCCGACACTACCCTAATCGGCAACCAGAGTACAGGCTAGATATTGATATTCTAAGCACGACTTAAGAGATCAAACTCAACTGATGCAGCATTAAGTATGAAAAGAAGAACAATATCTAGACAATTAAGCCGCTGGAAGTTTCATAGAGTGGTAGATATCTTATATAATCTAGGTCAACGTCGCTATTTAACCAAATCGTCTGCCTTCTGTTAACAGATGTTAGCCGATTGTAGGTTAGATGACGATATTGTCGAAGATTATGTAAGATATATGATAACTTGACGAATTACATAGACAAGATTAGAGTATCATAAAGATGGAAGCACTAATCCCGAGAACATAATTCATCATAACAAGTTTTACCTCTTGTTGAAGATCAAAACCGATGCAGCTCAACCCGAAAGCAAGAACTCGTCGAAATAAAACTAAAGCAAAAAGGTGGCGATGCGCCGAGATTGTATTGAACGTGTGTGTTAGAAGTTACATAGGGCTCGGGTCTATTTATACCCGAAAATTACAAGATATGTCCATAACGGACACGACAACTATCTCTAACAAACTCTAAGATACCATAAGCCTTTGCGGCAGACTTTTGCCCAAGCATATCTCTAAGGAAATTACATAAAACACCCTAATTAATAGATACAATTGCCTTCTCAGGACTCTATCCATGTGCGGCAATCATCTTGAAGCACCTCAATTTAACCCGATGTCATACATCAAGTTGCATTGTCGGAATCGGCTGCATCGGCTTGCCTAGCCCGACTCAGACCCAGCCGATCCTAATCGTAGCCGATCTGGACTCCAGCCGATTCCTGCTCTGTTTTCGAACTCGATCTCCGCCTCCGACTTTGCTTCGATCTAATCTTCTTTCCCGATGCCGATATTACCAAATTTGGTTGTTAACACGTGTATTAACGGTGTAGTATATTTTTATAGTTAGCTACTGTATGAATGGACTATTAGGTTAGCTATAGATGATTTGGAGCCAACAGTTGGCTGTACTATTAAACTCTTAAGAGGTTAGCTAGCCCAATACTACATGCCTGTAGATTTTCTTCGATTTCGAGGAGCACTCAATGTTGGGCGCAATTTGGTGTGGTTTGGAATCTTTCTTTAAGCTTTGGTGAAATGTTGGTCACGGCCAGAAATTCATATAATTCTACCCATTTTGTTGAGAAGGTGCTTTATGCTGCTTGGAACATTTGGAAGCAGAGGAATAGTTTGATTTTTGAAAACATTGTTCCCTCTGTTCCCTCTTGGAGAGTTCTCTTTAGGAATGATCTCTCCCTTTTAGTTCATAGAGTCAAAAAATTCTAAGAGAGATACATTGTTACAGTGGTTAAATTTGTTGTAATTTTTTCCCCTTTATTAATATAAAATCTTAACGGTGGGGGCTTCCCCTACCGTGGTTCTTTCAAAAAAAAAATATACATGTTCTGTTTGGGGGAGCTTGAGATTCTGAGAATCTGCTAGTTGGTAGCCAGCTTGTAAGAATCTGGAAAAGCTGAGTTTTCTAGCTTCTGGATAGATTCTCAGAATCTGGGTGACAATCTGAACTATTTGGGATATAGAGATTCTCTACAAGGAGCTGCAACACCTAAAAACTCCTCCAAACATGTCCACAGTAACCCACCGTACTACTAGTCCTCCTTTCAACTACTTGGGTGTCTGTGCATGGAAGTACACCCCTACTCGAATAGCAGTACGACACACATGGCTCCTGTTTGTTTTTATTTGATCGCCCATATCAATTCATCAATTGTACATTTTGTACCTTCCGACTCTGACCAGCGTAAGCCAAATGGAACAGGTCATCTAGTCCACCGAGAATAGGAAATTGATCACATAGGTTTTCGTCGTGTCAATCCTACCGTCATTGGGAAAATGAAGCTAGTGCCCAATTGCCCATACACCAGGAGAAAAATTGAGGCCTCGAGATAAACTCAAGTTTATAATCCTAATAATGAAATGCATAAGTATAATCGGCGGCAGAGCCAAACGTCATTGTTAAACTCGAGCGACTAATAATATCTTTTGTTCCCTAAAAAACAATATCTTTTTGGTGATCGACGATTATATGTAGAGAAGACTGTAGCGGCAGCCCGGGTAGCCGTCCAACCTGGTGGGAGATGGCTCCGTCGCTAAGGACAATTAATTTATGGATTTCTTTTTCAAGGCTTTTGAATTCGGTTTTGGATTTTGGTTGTATAAAGTGCTACTTTAAAATTAATTTATGCATATATATTTTAGAGAAAAAACTAATATTTTCTAATAATTGATTTGATTTTATGTGTATTCACGTATGGATCAATTTGTATTCTATGTTTTAAATTAAAACTTAATAAAACAAATATGTGCCAACCTTCTTAATTAAATATATATTTTGATTTAATAATTCCAAAATTTTGAAGTTAAAGTATAAATAGGCCTGCATTTTTTATTTAGTTTTATTGATCAAGTAATTCCAATGGTTTGAATAAAAGGTTGGATTTGGCCTATAGTCTCAATTTTGTTCTTTTCATGGTTTAAAACATGAAATTAATTAATAAATACTTGACTATTCTCAAATAATTGGCATAGTTGATTATGGTTATCTCACTTTAACTATAAATTACGTTTGAAATGTTATATTATGATGAATTAAAGTTGTTTGGTTATATTTATAATGCCACATACATCAATAATATAATATATTTTTGAGTGTTAATAAAATGTCTGAAAAAAATACAAACAATCAGTTAAAACTCGAATCATGCGCGTACAAATTACTCCGTATTTAGGCCCTGTTTAGTTCCCAAGTTTTTTTTTCCAAACTTCCAAGTTTCCATCACATCAAACCTTTCATATACACACAACTTTTCTATCGCATCGTACCAATTTTCACCAAATTTTCAAACTTCAGTGTAAACTAAACACAGCTTTAGGATAGGAATGGGGAGTACCAAGTTCTACCCTCCGTGCAATCTCAAGTCGAGTGTTTTCCCGATTTATTAATTTCCAAATCCAAAAGAAGAAAAACAAAGTTCATCTCACAATATAGATTCACTTTTAAAACTGCAATATGATCCCCCATATGATCCAGCTCTAAGTCTCTAACCAAATGGGCATGATGACTGTGCAAATTAATTTTAAGGCATATTCGCCGAGGGGATTAAAAAACAATCCCCCCTCTCATTACATTACTAATTAGGAAATATACTTCCCCCATCAATCAATCAATGCTTAAATATTGAAGTCAATCAAAACCATCGTTATCCAAAGGAAAACCTTAAACAAAATCTAAAACGCCAGATCGAACTGATAGGATATTACTACTACAGTACTCCCCCTCTCATAATATAAGCGATTTTGAGTTTTTGTTTACACTATTTGACCACTTGTCTTATTAAAAAAATTTGTGCAAATATAAAAAACAAAAAATTATGCTTAAAATATTTTAGATAATAAAGTAAGTAAAAAAATAAATAATAATTTTAAAATTTTTTAAATAATATGAGTGATCAAAGATAAAAACTCAAAATCTCTTATATTATGAGACGGAGGGAGTGCTGTACTCCGATAAAAGCGGGTAGAAAAAGCACATGGTGAAATTCCTGCGTGCGGTCGTGCACAGACTCCGTCTCGGAGACTCTCCCGCTGACTGACACCTCAAAACCGGCCGTCCCACGGGGTCCCCTCTCTTTTTCTCCTCTTTAATCCCCTCCCCGGGGTCTCCTCTCTCTCCGGCTGCGAAACCAACGACGGCACCCCAAACCGCCTCCGCCTCCGCCGCCGCTTCCGCTTAACCTCCTCGCTCTCCTTGACCCCCCCCCCCCCCCCCCCCCCCCCGCCTTTCAATCGGGCGCGGCCGTTCGGGGTTCGCGTTTTTATCGGATCGCCTCGTTCGTTCCCTCCCCTCCCCTCCCCTTCGCGCGGTTCTTTGCCGCGCCGCGGGGGTTCCGTTCCGTCGTGGAGCGGCTGGCCCCGGAGCCGGAGGCCAAGGGGCGTGGACGGTGGAGGGTAATCCGTGGTATTGAGGGAGCCTTGGTGAGGTGGGGGTTCGGGCTCTCGCGGCGGCGTCTTCCATGGGGGAGAGGCGGTCCGGCTACAGGGACAGAGGGGGCGGCGAGCAGGGAAGGTATTGGAGGCCACCGCGCTCTCACGGTTCGTCTTCCTAACCTGTACTCATCTTGCTCGTTTGATACTGTTTCAGCGATTTTTTATTTTCTTTTTTTTTTTTGCGTTGTTTTGTGCGGGCTTCGTGGTTCATGGTTGATGATGGGGGATTTTAGAAATGAGCTGGGAAGGGAAGAAATATGTCTGGATTGGGACTTTGGGAGGGGAGCTTTCCCTCGTTCCCATGACTTCATTTGTTCTTGGCAATGTTGCGACGCGGTAACATTTTGGGCAAAGTTGACTTGGTCGGTAGTAACATCATGTAGGTAGCATGCATGCCCTTTTGGTGATTTGTGTGCAGTACCCCGATGGGGTAAGTACATTCTCTCGGGGGATTGAACTCTGCTATGAAAATGACGGAGGAGATACGGATTGCTTTTATTATTGCTTGCTTTGCTAGTCTGATATTTTTTTTTGTGGACTTAATGTTAACCATATGTACTATTTGGCCGGCCTAGTCGTTGCCCGATCCGGCAAAACTCATATGTACTGAGAAAATTCACTGCATGTGTTGTGTTGCATTTGTTTAATATGCATCATTCTGAATTTCTGATGGATTTATGTATAGCTATGATGGCAATTTTTTATTTCACTTAAACGCGGTATTGGTTACATACTTTTACTCTTTAGCATACTGGATCTTTTCTAACAATTGATTATTTTATAACATAACCCTACGGTTTGTGCATTGTCCCGTGATGCGTCAGAGTTTAAAAAATGTGACGAAATTTGATGTGCGATCACCCCATATTCTGCACTCATTTATGAGAGAACTGCATTTAATGTTAAAGACACAGGTCAGCTAGCAGACAATCCCAATTTAGTTCTAAATATGCAACCCAGGTTATCCTAACCATGAATCGGCTCACATTATTTTGCTAGGATTTAAGAAAAAAAAATATTTTATTGTTTCCTCCTGTCACTCTTTCCGGTCATATTCTCATTATGTTTCCTTGTCAGTGTTTTTACATCGTAGTACTGTGCTGCTATCACTCTAGGAACAAGGATATTATTTTCTGCCGCTCATAAGTCATAATATATTAATACTTATTATGTAAGAATGGTCTGTATGTGATTTTCAGGAAATGGAAATTTCTCAGTTCCATTGTGGGAAAAGAAATTTTGCACTGATGCTTGTGCAATCCCATGGGGTAAACTCTGTGAAACCAAGAAATTGATGTCATTGTACAAAAATGTGGTTGACTGGGATGATTCAGCTGCATTAGAAACTTTCAACGATGCAAAAGCTCGTTTCTGTGCTGTATACCATGGCCAACCTTGTGATATCCCGTTACCTGACCCAAACATGTATATTGACATGGTTAACCAAGATGAACATGTTGATCCTGAATTGGTGGCCGACCTTGAGAAATCGCGGCGTTCTTATCCCAAAAGGGATAATACAGCTCCTGATGGCTGGGACTCCTTTATATTTACAGACAAGCCAGTTCCAGCCACAGGGTGGGGTGATGGGGAAACAAGCAACACACCTGGTCAGCAATACCCTACGAACTGGAATAATCACGTGAAACAGCCGACTGAAGCAAATTGCGTGCAAAGTTCAGTAAATTGGGATAATTATGTCAGCCAGCCTCCTCAAGCAACAGTTCAGCAAAGCTCGGGAAATTGGGACATGTATGTTAAACAACAAGATCAAGCTAATAACTGGGAGGCACCAACCATGCCTGGCACCTGGGACATGAAGGGTGACTCTCTGGATGCATGGAAGCGTGATTCCGACTGGGGTTCTGCAGCTATAGATTCATGGGACAACCATAGAGAGAACTGTTATGTACCTGACAGCCAGGGCTGGTCTTACGGTCACTGGAAAAGGCGAAACAATGAGTCGAGCAGAAGGAATAGCAGGGGTAGAGATAGAGTTGGTCCCATTAGCTCAAAGGCCATGAAACCAAAGTACCATTCTGAGGAGCGTAATGGTGCTAATAATGGCTGGAGGCACTGCCGAGTTAGAAATAACATGCAGTACTCCTATGAGAATCCTGGTTGCAACCAGTCACTAGCAATGTGAGGAAGTGCATTGGACAGAAAATGAGGACCCGTGTAGGTTATGTTTCCTTTTTTCTTGAAGTTTTTGTAGATAGTACGAACCACCACAAACCTAGAGTGACGATTTTGTCAAGCCATTTGCATGCCCGTTGTACATATCTATATCTATGTATATGTTTTTGAGCTCAGTCATTTTTGTTTACTGGCTGTATTGCAGCTTCATTGTTGCAAAGTGGGAATTAATTAAGATGGTGTCTGTTCAACTATTTCTTGTGTGGTGGTTTTGGCCGGTTTTGAATTGTTAGGGGTATATATTGTTCCTATGTTGTATTGTTGTGTCAAAGTTTCCATCATGCTATAAACGGTCCTCGAATGAATTCTGAAATGAAGCACTTATGTTCTGAACCAGAAGTGCATTCGGTTGGCGTTAAAATTTCTGAAAGTTAACCTTAAAAAAATTATTCTAAAACAAACATGCGAGGCCCACTCTAATCGGTCGTTCAACCATGCATACCACACTTGCATTGAACAGTTTATGAGAAACAGATAGTTCTCTTTTAGAAAAAAAAAAAGAATGTCCCATACCACTACGTGAAGAGCGCCGGCACACCTCTGCCAAGATTGTGTATCAGAATAAGCTTACTGTGCATGTTTTTTTGCGGGGCAATGAACTTAGGTTCAGTTTAGTATCAAAACAGCGGAATCCACACTAGTGGAATCATATTTCATGATAAAATGCCTATGAAAGTTTGGCCCAGAGACAGCAAACAAATGCATCGCGTTATATACAGAAGGTCTCAGGACGAACACCTGACAGACTGACAGAACAAATCGTAATATTGACTGGCAAATGGATATGGAGACTAACTCTACCACATCTTGCAACATTTCAGGCTGGCCAAAGATTTATATAAGCATTTGTCAAGTGATTATGTACAGTTGGCTTCAGTAAGGTCTCGAATTTTATAGTCTCGCCGATACTATAGCTTCAGTACCAGGCCAATTGGACTGTGGTCGCTGAATGATACATCAGGAAGAATGTATGAATCATGAACCTTGTCGGTAATAGATTCCGACGCAAGAAAGTAATCTAATCGCCAACCTGTTAGATGAAGCAAAAAACATCAGAACCAGGGAAGCTTATATTTTCAAAGGGGAGGAAAAAAAAGAAATGGTTCCATTGGCTAAAAGGTCTAGAAGAAATCTTAGGTTTGTTACATTTTATTTGTAAGAAAAATAATTGGTCGTATGTCAATGACCCAAAAAAATGGACTTATACTCCCTATTTCATAAATTCCTTTGATTATACAGTTTAAAAATTTGTCCTATGTATCACATGTCTGCATTTTTCAGTATAAATGAGTGTAAACCCCAACATATACATTCAATATTATATAGTAGATCTTATAATCTAAAGGATTACCTAAAAACTACTACAACACATGCTAAGATTTCCCAGTCTGGAAGTATCACCCTTTTGGCACACGATCACAGAAATAGCAAAATACAATGACGATTGTAAGACAGGATTGTTACTTCTTTTAGTAGTTAGAATGCAAAATTTAACCAAATCCTACACAAGTTTATGAAATTAAGCAGTCCACGCATGTACTGACCTTTGTTGGTTATGCGCTGATTTTCACCCCAGAAGGTATAGCCGACAGCATTAGGGTGCTGTTTTCTGAAAGTATCCACAAGGCCTTTGCTAGAAAAGTTTGTCTCAAATGACTCTCTCTCTTCAATTGTGAAACCTGCAGACTTGGTTTTTGCCTGAAAAAGGGTTCAGAATGAGGATCTGTGTACTGATATATGAAATTCTGAAACAACCTAAGCACTCTGCTCTCGAATGATGTAATGATAGTACAGAACAAATTGGAGAGAGACATTGTTCAAAAAGAAAAGAGAGTTACTCACTGGAGGATTGTGAATGTCAATGCTTTGACGAGCACAGTTAAGGTCTCCTGCAACAATCACTGGTTTCGACTTTTCCAGTATCTGCAGATCAAAAGGTATAAATCAGCTTAGATTACATAGTACTATTTCAGGGATCAAATCTGTTCAATAAGATATTGTGGAGTTGCGGATATGAACCATGACACAACTCCACATGGTCTATTAATGTCAAACAGTAAATTAGATTGAAAAGTTAGGCAAGTGAACACACTTTTACATAGTTGCTGAAACACGGATCCCAGTTATTGACCCTGTAATTCTGAAAATCAAAATGCAAGAAAACAAAATTAGATCAAAGCAATTGAAATAAAATACTATAAAGCAACAGTAATACTAGATGGGAAAAGCAATCTTACCAGTCTACGTAGAAAACGACCAGAATTTGGAACATAGGCATTTAACAAGTAAAAACCATCAAACTCCAGAGTAATAACCCTGCCCTCATGATCATGTTCACGTATGCCAATCCCGTATTGGACAGAAATTGGTTTAACCTGTAAAGGCAATGGAAGCACAACATAAGTCATGCTATGATCTAATTTTCATCAAAATATTTTATCTATCTAGAATTAGTATGCACAGTAACTTATCTTGAACATAACCACATAAATACCATACCCGTGAAATTACTGCAGTCCCTGAATAGCCAAGCCTCGAGACGCTGCATGACCAATAGCTGTCATAGTCTGCTATCAGATTCTTAAACTTTTCAACATCCTTTTCCTGAAAACATAATGAAAACACAGTACACGATGTATATTAATCATAAATTCATTATGTAAGACCATAAACACATCATAATAGGTGACAGTTGTTCGGAATAACACTGCCCCATGACATAACACCAAAGAGGTACAGTATAAATTAAGTCTTATGGCAGAAACACCAAGACTTGCCTCTAAATGTGTCTCTTGAAGACATAACACATCAAAATTCTCTCTCTGAGCCAAGTCACGTGCAGAAAACCCCTTTGTCGTTACAACATCATGAAGCCCGTTAATATTCCAGGATAAAATCTTCATGCACTTGGTATCATGGCTAAGTGGTGGAGGCCTCATGGTCTTTGGATTGTATGCAAACCACTCGGGTAATCTCTCTCTGTGTACAAGTTTAGTCCAGGGCTCATGACTTCGGGGAGGATATCCATGCTGAGAAGCTCCCAAGCCTGCCATGCTTGACATCTTTGTCCTTGTTAATGCCACAGTTCTTGTCTGCCTGATTCAGGAATACTTCAGCAACGATTGCAACAACAGTACTTAAGGAAACAATAGGAATTCCATCTTTCATTAGTCATACAAAGGGTAGCTGCACACTGAAAAACTTATGGTTATAGTGTTATACTACTTCCATAATGATAATAAAAAACATATGCCTGTCAATAATTTGAGCAAAAAGAGCAACGAAAGTAAACTAATCAAGAACCTGTCCTTCCAACTAGAATAGCCTTTTGTCGCCAAAAGCGTGCTTCTACTGCTCGGTTCTCAAACAAGAACGAAGGCCGCATCAAAATTATATGCTAGTAACGGAAGCTATAATAATCGCTCTGAAGATTTTGCCCTAATATTGGGGGGTTTCAACTCTCGTAGCAGAATCCTTTCCTAAACCCCAATCCAAAACCCCTAAGACCCCACGCTCTTCAAGAATCAAAGATTGGCTTCTCTCCGTTCAGGACTCTACTCCCAACAGTCACGGAGAACATAACGAGAGATACCAAAAAATAGAGATATAACCAGATTCCAGAAATAATCTAAACCACGAACTCAGAGAGAGAGAGAGAGAGGGAGGAGGAGGAGGAGGAGGAGAAAGGGGGATACAGCCGGTGAGAAGAGGCGCGGATCGCCGACATCCAGCAGCGAGGGCAGACGAGATTACGCGGCTGCGCGAAGGCGCGAAGCTGGGGGAAGGAGAAGAAGACGAACCTCTGGAGACGAAAGCAGAATGCGTCTGGGTGATCGGGAGGAAAGCGAAAATCTCTCGCGGAATTCTGCCTCTTACGTGCCACACAAGAAGAAACAGATGGAAGCCTTCCTCATCCGATTTATACAAATGTATAATAATTAATTATTTATCACTCTTACGAGCAGGGGCGGGTTCAAAGGATAGTCTAGATAGACCGTAGAGAAGACCTATTTATTTTTCTTCGCCCGTAAAAAAAGCCTGGCAAAAAAAAAAACCTAACTCTCTTCTATGTTCTCTCCCGTGCATTCTCCCCTCCGGCCGGCCCTAGGCGCCTAGTGGCCCACTCCCTTTCGGCCTCTTCGGCTCTCCTTCTCTTCGGACTCCGGTGAGCAATTCTTTAGTCCCTCACTACCTCTCGGCCTCTCTCCCTTCTAGAATATAGAGTTTTAGTAGTTGTAGACCGGTACTGGTGTTAATGCGATGTCACTTGTGGGTTTGCCAAAAAAAATGCAACAAATGAGGTCTAATGGTTGGGAAGGTTTCTTAGGGAAGGTTACGTCATTTTGCACCAAATATTCCACTGATATTCCCGCAGTGGATGCTAAATATGTGCCTCATGGAAGATCCCACCGTTTTTACTCGAAACAAACAATTGATGACCACTATAGGAGAGAAGTGTATATTGGTGTTATCGATAGAATTCGTCAAGAGCTTAAGAATCGGTTTGATGAAGTTAGTATGGAGTTGCTTCTTTGTATGTTGGCATTTAATCTGTCTAATTCATTTGCCTCATTTGATGCAAAAAAAAAAAAACTTAGACTTGCAAGCTTTTTATCCTTAAGGACATTGAAGGCTCCGATTTGATGAAACTTGAGCTCCAACTTGATACATATATTGATTATATGAGAGAGGATGATAGATTCAAATGCCTAAACAACATTGGTGAGCTCTCAATTAAACTTGTTGAAACGAAGAAGCATGATCTTTATGATTTGGTGTATTTGCTTCTTTGATCTTACCGGTGGCAACGGTAAGTGCGGAAAGGGTATTTTCTGCAATAAATTTAGTGAAGACTAAAGTGAGAAATAATATGAGTGACAAGTTATTGAATAATTGTTTGGTCACCTTTATTTAGCGTGATATCTTCTCCAATGCAAGTGAGGAAGACATAATTCACTCTTTCATGACCATGAAGAAGCGTAAAGCAAAAGCTCTTGAGTCTTGACTAGTACTATAATATCCTATTTATTTAAAGACCTTATGTTATGTTTGAACAATTTACATTTTTATTTAGGTATAAGATTCAAACTTATTTATTATTTTTTACTTGCATTGAACCATTTAGAGTTATACATTTTACGTCGAATCGTATTGTATTGCATTAGGATTTTCTTTTCTAGGCTTACCCTGGGTTCAAATCCTGGGTCCACCACTGTTTACGAGTGGTGATAAAAGATTTGCCACTAAACCCACATGTCATAGACACATGAGGGTTCACATGTCATAGACAGCATGTGGTAAATAATTAATTGCCACATAAAGTGATAAAAAGTTAAATGTGCCAATATATCCCGCAATTTATACCCCTAGGTTTTGTTGAACTCGAGATTTAATCCCAGATTTTTATTCTTTTAAAATAAAACTGATCGAAGTTATCATGAAAACCTCCCTCTCGACGGATACATCATATGCCACTAAAGAAAAAAAATGAACTCTAAATACTGAGAATCCGTGTTAGATTTAAAACTTATTAAACCCCATAAATCCATGTTAATCTTAGAACTTATATAAACCCCCTTCGTTTATGCTACATTTATGTTTTGAGTCAGACCATGTTTTTACTCTCCGATTACCTGCGTTAGTGCCACCCAACGAAGCCTTAGCGAAAAAAAAAAATCTAATATGATTTATATGAATTTAAAAGAAAAAAAAACTCTGTCGTCAGTACCACTTCTGTAAGAACAAAACCTTGGCAAGCACATCACATAGGATGACTCAAATATGATTAGGAACATAAGAACACTCAAATATGACTACGAATCATGATATTACCATCGAATTCCAATACTGAGCTACTCCACTGAAAACGTGAAAAGTGCAGACCCCGCATTACGATCTGTCAATGCAGCTTAAGGAAGTGTAACAACACTACATCACCCAGACTCATTCGGCTACATATCGAAACCAGCCTTTTTTCCAACATCGGATTGGTGTAACACATCCACATCCGTTAGGCTAGTATTAGAACCTACTGATACAAAACCACATACCCTCCCACAGACTCAGAGCAGGAAAACATTGTTAACTAAACCCAGAAGTCCGTATTGGGTTCCAGGCATGCAGCCTGCCTAGAGCTTCAGTACGAGGCCTAGCGGGCTGTGATCACTGGCAGATATGTCTGGAATAATGTATGAATCATGGACTCTTTCTGCAATGGATTCAGACACAAGAAAATAATCCAGACGCCAACCTGCCAAACAATGACAAAATGCGACACAGTCAAATAATTAGCATGCTCTTATGTTACAAGGAAACAAACTAGTGTGCATAATCCAGTGTGCAGACATATGCTATAATGCGGGTGGTTCTTCCTAAGGGAAATGCTATCAATAAGGATTAAAAGAAGTTCTGAGTTCCGTCTGAAATGAAAGAAGGGTGCTCGATGGGCCAGCTGACGACACAACGATGATGAACTCCATTTAGGAAGCCAGAGGACTAGGCAGCCTAATATGCCAGGGATAGTATGTTCAATTACACTGCAAACATGTATAAATTGGAAATAACATCCAAGGATAAAATTTGGGGTCATGGCCCACATGCCAATGAGACATCAACACAGGTGTTATTTACCAACTCTTGTGATCTTTATGGTGTTATTAGGAAATTATTATTGAAGTTCAGCTGGCTCCTTCGCCAGCCCAGGAAAAAAATATTAGGTAAATAAATAATCATATGAAAAATATTTCAGTTATTTTTTATGGTATGATAAAGCTCTTGACATTGAGTACATACCTTTGTTGGTCTTCCGGGCATTATGCCTATAACCCCAGTAACTATATCCAACAACATTGGGATGCTGTTTTCGAAATGTATCAACAAAACCTTTGGACAAAAAATTAGTCTCGAATGATTCCCTTTCTTCAATTGTAAAGCCTGCACTTCTACGATTTCCCTGGATAAGAGCATTAACTATAAGCTAACAAGTATAAAAGGAACGTTTGGGGAAGCAACTGGATACCCCAAAACTAGACATTTATGTTCTCGGATGTTAGTATAGCTACTTTTACCTCTGATGTTGATCCAGAAAAATAAAAATTTTAACAGCAAAATGAGAAATGTTGAATGACATTGTAATCTACACATGTGCCATATCACATATACTAAACAGTCAACCATAAGAATGCTATGCTTTTGCATGGAACAGTATTGGTTGAAATATGTGGGTGGTCGAAACTAATAATTACTTACAGCAGGATCATGTATATCAATCTCTTGATGGGCACAGTTAAGATCACCAGTTAGTATAACAGGCTTCGATTTTTCCAAGTCCTGCATAATAATAAGAAATTTGTCAGAGAAGCATGCCATTTGGCACTTGAAAGCACATTTATTGCTACTGATATACTGAAACAAGGTAAATGCAGGAGAGATGACATGTGAATGTTGTGCATTTCTGGTATGCAAGGTCATTATTACAGTCCCACAAAAACATCCTAGCCCACATGCATCCACAAAAGTAAGAAAAATGTCGAAATATGTTGATTAGTGTGAGTAATAGAAAGTGCTGAATGGTCAATAAGGGAATTGGATGCATAATGGAAGATTCACAAATGTGTTGGATTAAACAGTGACAAACTTCACAACTCTAATACTTTTGGCCTACCATCCCAAGCTCTAACCAGATCTTACCTTTATTTTTAAATTCTAGTATGATTTGGTATGTGCAGATGTGTATCACGAGAACAAGTCAACCCCATATACAACTACAACTAAACACATATCCACTACAAAAGACGATATGGAGAAAACAATGCAGTAACAAAAAAGAATAAAGGTAAAATACAGCGCTCTGTTTCTTCTTTAGTAAAAGCGTTGACAGAATATGGGTAACAGGACTAATTTAAAATAATAATCAGAGAAAAAGGATATGCATACTTTCATGTAGTTACCAAGGCTTGGATCCCATTCTGTGACCCTGTAAGTCTGCACGGTAATATATGGTTATGGATTTAACTTATCTGAATTATCAACTCTCAATGATAACAAGATGAAAATAAGCAGAATTACCAATCTTTTTAGACCATCACCAGAATTTGGTACATAAGCAGTCAGGAGGTAAAAATCATTGAACTCCACTGTGACGACCCTCCCTTCAGTATCATGGTCTGGCACACCAAGCCCGTACTTGATAGAGAGTGGTTTCACCTAAAGGAATTTGCAGAACACAACACATTATAGATAAAAACAAGATATAAGGCACAAAACGAAGCAAACCAACAAACATGAGATATGATGCATTAGAGGTTGTAGCCATTTTGCAATGATCATTGTGGTAGGATGTGAGAATAGCAGTGCACACCCTTGAAATTATTGCAGTCCCCGAATAGCCAAGCTTTGATACACTGCATGTCCAGAAACTATGGGTATAGCCTTCAAGTAGACCTTCCTTAATGACTTCTACATCCTTCTCCTGCTCAAAATAACGTAATTCCTGGTTAATAAACTATAGCAGTGAAGGATGAAAACAATTCAGAGAGAAGAAAAGATACCATTTCCCCAAGAAAGAACCTTTTGTCCAATTTTAGATGGTAATTTTGCATAAGAAAAACTAAAATCATATCTTGCCTGCATTTTTGTCTCTTGTAGGCATAGTATATCGAAGTCCTCCCTCTGAGCTAACTGATGAATAGAGAAGCCCCTCGATTTGAGTAAAGCTTTTAATCCATTCACATTCCATGACAGAATCTTTAGAGCCTTCGTATCCTTGCTAAGAGATGGAGACCTCATGACCTTAGGATTATAAGGAATCCAGGCAGGTTGTGGTTTCTTGTGTACAAGTACAGTCCAAGGTTCTTCATGGTCCACACTGGCACCTTGGACTAGAATGGATTATCACATAATCAGCCAAGAGAGAGGTAATTTTTAAAATGAAAAACTAATTAAGAAAATATTAATGGAAGAATGAATGGACATACCAACTAGCTTTTTCTTCTGGACTGATGTCTTGCTTTGCTTGACATTAGCCCCAGAACTCTCCTCAGCGGTTCCTTTGTTCTTTGCTCTACTTCTCTTACTAGGAGTTTCAGAAATGACCTCAGAACTTTCTATGTTTTGTTCAACTACTACTGAAGCACCTTTTCTTTTTGAAGGTACTTCAGACACACCAATCTTCTCAACTGATGAAGTTCCCACTTTACCTGCAGAAAGGATTCCAGCATCCAGTAAAAATGGCACCCTTGAAACATTATATAGTAGTAGAGAGCTACAGCAATGAGATGGCTATCTCTTTGGGTACCTATATTAGAATTTGTAGGAATAAAAATGACTTATGTTAGTGCTGCCGGGGGGCGCATGATTGGAACAATTAGTTTGTGGAAGGACAGGTATTGGCTTGTTGTTTTAGTTCTGAAGAGCAAGAATTACTACAAATGTGTAAGGGAGCGTTTGGTTCCCTTGCCTAGCTAGCCTTGCTAGGCAAAGGCAAACCAACTCATTGCCTGCTTGCTGGGTTTGCCGTACCCGTCCGTTTGGTTCATTTGCTATCTGTGGCTTGGAATGGTAGCAGGCTAGCTAGCAGCTCGTATCGTATGCATTCATCCATGACTGGAAAGATGGAGTGATTTAACAAGAAGATGGCAGCGAAATAGATACACGATCTGCTAGCCCTATAGTTCGGCAAGAATGAAGCCTGGTTGTTGAAGAAAGTCGCACGTGAGAAGTTTGCCGTCGGAGGCGAGCCGATTTGGCTCTCCCTCGTGAACCAGTTTTTTCTCGCCCCTGCAGGCTAGCTCGCCCTCAAAAGTTAGGATTTTTTCACGATTCCAAACGCCTGGTCTTGCCTGGCTAGGCTAGGCTTGATCTAGCCTTGGTTCCAAACGCACCCTAAGTAATTTACACCATTTCTTTCCTTACCCAGAGAATCCATCAGGGCTGATACCAAATCTTTCTTGTTGCCTTTTACAGGAATTCCCATCATCCTTTAAATTCACAAGAACTAAATTAGAGAGGCAATCAATTATCATCGACTGAAAATAAAGGAAGGATGTGGGTATGTGGTAAATCTAAACCTCGTGATTTCCCTGAGCTCCTTCACTGTCATGGATTGGAGTCGATCGGGGTCATTCCTAAGTTGCTCTATCTCCAATTTGCTTTCAGCAACATCCTCCTATAGTCAAAGCAAATAAGTGATCCAACCATAAACAAGTTACAGTGGATAATGCCACCTGTTTAGTACAAAGGGCATAAAAAGGCTAACCTTTTCAAGGACATGTTCATCATCTTTCTTGATATCAGTATTCTTAGAGGCAGCTCGACGCGAATAGGTGGCTCGTGTTTCTGCCATCATCAAGCTTAGTCTTATCAGTGCTAGTTTGCTGGGACTGAAATTTGCGCTTGGAAGCCCACAGCCACACCTACAGTCACAGAAACAAGTTTCAAGTGATTCTTGTGCCAAGGACTCCAAATGCAGAACAAAAGCACAGAATTTCCTCAATGCAAAGTGGCAGAAACGCCACAGCGTTTGACAGCGCCCTGACCTATCCGTACTGCTAATATGAGCAAACAAGAGTTAACTGTGAGCGATTCCTAAGGGGATTCTTTTTTTTAAAAAAAAATGATGCATCCCCACAAATGCAATGAACTCAGGCCTAGTACGTAGCACATTTATGCGACACCGTCTAGAAGAAATTTGGGAACTCGGATTTCGATTCGTCACCAAAGGTAAACCCTAGGAGCACGACACCCGTATCCAGAACTGCTGCGCATCGAACCGGCACGGGAAGAACAAATGCGCGTAAGAGCGGGGAGAGCAGGAGAAGGGAGGGGGGACGGGAACCGTACCCGTAGAGACGGAAGAGGGAGCCGCCGTGCAGGAGCAGCGGCATGGGCGGGCGAGCTAGGGCGCGAGGCGCCGCGACGTGGCCGAGCTAAAGAAGGGAAGGGGAGCGTGGCGATGCGCGCCGTGGCGGCCGGGCCGTGCCGCCGGTGAGCCCCCGCGGAGTCTCTCGGTGCTATCCGAAATGGCCCATCTTGGTGTTAATCGGTTATCCGGCCCGGCCCATGTTGGACGAGAAAGCGGTTTCTCTGCTGGCCGTCCGATGGTAATCGTGTGGATCGTACTAGCTCGAGATTATTCACACGGAATGTTTTCTTTGATCTGCGCGTAGTGCAGATAGACAACCAGGCAAAGGCTATTCAATTCAATGGAGTTTGTAACAGGCGACTGGCCGCACGAGGTATGTAAACAGTGTATCCTGATGTGTTCCATGGGTGCTTCTCTCACCTGTTGTTTTCAGGCAAACTAACATCTTGTTATATTTTGGAAGTGTTTTTATTTGGCAGTAGTAGTCAAGTAGAGCCCTGCCTTTAAAGAAAAGAAAAGGAAGGAGTAAAGCACCATGTTTTCGTCTCTCGGTGTCATACTGTTAGCCAAGGACGATGACTGTCGCCTACTTGCCTTTAATGAACGATGAATGAAAGGTGTGGTTTACAGAAAAGTATGTTATACTCGTTCTCAACTGCCATCGGTGTTATACAACATCAACAATTTGCAGCACAGGCTAGCCCCGAAAGATCGAGGACTCGTCAAATCAACCGTTTGCCAAAATTTAAATTTTACAATTTATTTTGTGTGTAGTTAATTTCAAAATATTTCCAATCAGTATTTTCTTTTTCAAAATTAACTTTTAAGTCGCTAATTACATATATAAAAAATATCTATAAATTACTTTTTATCATTAATAAACCATTTGGACTTGTAATAAGCTCATAACTGAAAGATCGATGAGACCCCGAGTTTCCAACAATTTGCAACGTTGAAAAAAACAACGACGACGACGAATATTTGGAACTTCAACATTGATCCCAAGAAGAAAATAGATAGCTAGTAGTACTATTTAACACGATTTACAATTTGAAGTAGCTACGTCATGTCTGACGATCGGAAGGAGAAGAAGAAGGGCGTGCGTTACAGGAGGAAGTGCTGCAAGTATCTGAGCCCATCGTCGATGCTCACGTACCTACACTGCGCCATCACACCGAACCTCACCTTCTCCAACAGCCTCTCCTCGCCGGACACCTCGAACACCACCTCCGCTTCCACCGTCGCGCCGCTGCAGCCAGGCGCCGGGAGACACCCCGTGGCCCAGGTCTCCCCCGTCGCGCCACCGAACAGCGCGCGCGCCCTCGCCGCCGGGGCCTTCGCGTCCATCATCTCGACCGCCAAGGGGGCAAACCCGATCAGCCCCGCCCGCAAAGCCGTCCACCGGACGCTCCAGAACTCCCCCCGCCCGACCTCCGCGTTCCGGCCGGTCAGGTCGACCTCGAACTGGAAACGGCCGGTCTTGGCGATGGCGTCGCGGGCGGCGACGACGAACGAGAGGGTGTTCTCGCCGCTGGCCGCGAAGATGTCGATGGCGAAGGTGACATCGTCGAGGGCGAGGCGCGGTGGCGGGAGCGCGCGGCGGCGGGCGGAGGCGGACCGGAACAGCGCGAACAGGCGGCGGTACGGCGACGAGCTCCGGCCGCTGGCGTCGTCGCCATTGCCCTGCATGGGAAGGAGGCCGAGAGCGGATGGGTACTGGGAGCGCAAGAGCTTGGACCAGAGGTCCTCGGCGGTGAAGGCCTCGCGGCAGGCGGTGGAGACGCAGGAGGCCGCCGCGAGCGACTCGGCGTCGAGGAAGGGACCCACCAGCCGGAGCACCAACCACGGAGGTTCAGATCCCAGCATTGGCGCCGTCGGCCGCGCGGGCTCCGCGCTCACGCCAATGCGCGGCCTTTTCCGCGCACGCGAGACCGAGCCGTCAGCTTCCACCGCCGCGCAAGCAAGCATATCAATCAATCTGGAGGTGGAAGGGGGAAACAGGTAGCGGAAAGAAACCAATCGATTCGCCGAAACGGCTTGCCTTATATCGACAGGTTGGTGGGTACAGCACGACGGCCAAATTGGATGAGATTACGGTTTCATATCCGTAGTTCGACTAGTTTATCAACCTGTTTATAGGTGAGTCCGGATGCTGTACGAATGCAACGGATATGAATTTGAACAGCGGCGACGGGGGTGGAAAGGTCTAGAGATCGATCAGCGGTGAGCGCGCGCGCGTGCGTGCGCGCGGGTGGCGCACACGTGGTCCGAGAGGAACACGGTGGCGCGGCACGAGCAAGGCGCGTGGCGCGGGAGGAGTTGCCTTGGGAAGAAACGTGCCGAGAGGATGGTCGCCAAGTTGCTCGTTCCCATGCAAGCGTCGACGAGGCACGAGGGTTGGACATTTCGTCATTTCGATGGCTTTGTGCCTTTGTTACTTGTTAGCTGTTCTTCTGTTCTCCACTTCTGCCTCTCTACAGAAGAGATCCAATGGAGCACGATTCGGGTACGCGACCCAGCCCAATCAAGGAGGAAGTTTATTTGTCCGATTTCAAAGCCCAATGGCCTGCGATTGTATTTGACTATTTGTTTTTGGTGTTACATAGATACGAAACAAGTACTGCTGAATATCCAGTATTGTTTTGTGCTACAATTGTCAATTTGTTTTATAAAATTTTAGTCTCCTTAATTCACACGCTCAATTTTATAAACAGGGAGGGAGATCATGTGTTAATTCTAGGATCGGGGAAGAGCGACATCATGGTTTAGTGCACTGATAATATGATATGATTGTCATAGGCCGAAGCATATAAGGTGAGACTTACTGAAATTAACAGATTATGAAACTTTCATGCGTAACAAAAGCTATCTTAACAGGTTTATCTAACGGTACAGCTAGTGTTCCAAGTTATCATTGTCTCATGTAAGGGTGTCCAAAACGGCCAAACCGGAATAACTTAATTGCCATTAATATTTGCATCCGTAGCCTGTAATTAGAGAAACTATTTTAATCTCTCGAGGAGATATCCTTCGTTCTTTGCATGTCATGCAAATGGTTATGAAAAAAATTAAAACAATTTGAGAATGTGTATTAACATGTGATATAACACTCCACAAACATGCAAATTCAAATTCAACTTCTACATTTCGTAACGAAAAAAATAAATTAAACCGCAGCTTGTTAACGTATATTCAGAGTCAAATTTGTTTTTTCGTTGCGAGATGTAGAAGTTGAATTTTAATTTGCATGTTTGTAGAGTGATATATCACATGTTAATACATCTTCTTAAATTTTTTTAATAACCATTTAAGTGACATGCAAACAACGAGTGGATATTCTCTCGAGGGATCAAAATCTACTTCCTGTAATTAGGAGGAGATTATTGTGAATTTGTGATCGCTCAGCAACTTCACACCTCCTGAGTTGCACTACCAGATCGCACAAACAACAAATTGAAGCATGTTTGTGAGAGGCGTATTTGTTGTCAGTTGCCATGAGTGGTGCAGTGGCGCCGTGGCGGTCCTCTCGTTCCATGTATACTTCCATGTTCGGTCATTGGTTAAGATTCAAACTAAACCATTCGCAGCACAGTTTAGGCTGTGTTTCAAACGTCAGTCCTTTTCCATCACATCAACATATCATACACACATAAATTTTCAGTCACCTCATCTCTAATTTCAATTAAAATCTAAACATTGCGCTGAATTAAACACAACCTTATTATCCATACAGAGAGATTGAGAGAGAAGTTAAAACTAAGACGACTTACAAAGCGGTTTATTGTCCAAAGAGAGAGATAAAACTAAGACGATTTGGCCATTTTTAATTCTCAAAAAGTTTTTCTCAAAAATATCACATCGAATCTTTAGACATATACATAGAGCATTAAATGTAAATTAAAAAAAAACTAATTACACAATTAGAGAGAAAATCGCGAGATGAATCTTTTAAGCCTAATTAGTCCATGATTAGCTATAAGTGCTATAGTAACCCACATGTGCTAATGATGGATTAATTAGGCTTAAAAGATTCGTCTCGCGGTTTTCAAGCGAGTTATGAAATTAGTTTTTTCATTCGCGTTCAAGAACTCTTTCCAACATTCGGTCAAACGTTCGATGTGACATTCAGAAAAATTTTATTTCGTGAACTAAAAAGGCCCTTACAACACATTACAACACAAACCAAAGAGACCGCATCTACACTGACGGACTGATCGTGGAAGAGACCGGAACACGCAAGCATGAAGCATTACATGAGGAAATACTGCAAGTACCTGAGCCCATCGTCCACGTACCTGCCGTCGCTATCACTATCTGATGTCAGTAATGTCACCCCGAAATTAACCTCCTGCACGAACCTCTTCTCTCCGGTCACCTTGATCTCCATCCGGGCCTCCGGAATCGCGTCGCCCCAGTCATCACAACCACCAGGCGCGGGGAGCCCCGCGTACACGCACACGCCCATGCCGATCTCGTCCGCTTTCGGAATCTCCAACTCCTCCGGCACCGGGTCAATCATCATGAACGCCGCAGGCGCGAACCCCGGCTCGACCCGCGCCAGCACAGCCGTCAACCGGACGCGCCAGCGTTCCGCGCGCCCAACTGCCGCGTTCATGTCGCCCGTGTCCACCCCGAACTGGAACACGCTGTTCTTGGGGCCGGCGTCGCGGGCGGTGACGGCGAAGGAGAGGACGTTGTTGCTGTCGGCCTCGATGTCGATGGCGAGGCCCGGGGGTTGGAGGGCCCGGTTGCCGGGGGAGGTGGCGGTGTGGGGACGAGTGGGGTGATGGGGTCCTCTGGCGTCGGCGCCGCCGTCGGCATCGAGCAGGTGAAGGAGCCCGAGCGCGGACGGAAAGTGGGAGCGGCAGAGCTGCGCCCAGATCATCAAACATTTGGAACGCAGTTTATTATCCGCATAGAGAACAACTAAGACGATTTAGAGCGCAATTTATTATCCAGAGAGAGAACTAAGACGATTTACAACAGAAACACGGAGATCGATTTACGACGCAAAACACATAGGTACGTTCTGCCGATCAACAACGGTTCATCACCACTACACTGACCCTGAAGGCTAAAAGAGAAACGCGCATTTCACAGGAGGAATTGTTGCAAGTATCTAAGCCCATCGTCGATGCTAACGAACCTGGGCCTGTAGTCAGGCTGCATCACCCAGAAATTAACCTCCCGCACAAACCTCTCCTCTATGCTCACCATGATCTCCACCTCCGCAACCAGAATGCTCGTGCCGCGCGCGCTGCAGCCAGGTATGGGGAGCACCCCACGCAAGCGAATGCCGATGGTGAGGGGCGCAGGCATCTCCTTATTCTCCGCGTACACCATCACGAACGCCGTAGGCGCGAGCCCCGCCCCGGCACGCACGGCCGTCAACCGCATGCTCCAGCGTTCCCCCGGCAAAAGCGCCGCGTTCCTGTCGCTCGTGTCCACCCCGAACTGGAACTGTTCTTGGGTCCGGCGTCTCGGGCGGCAACTGCGAAGGAGAGGATGGCGTTGCCGCTGGCCCCGATGATGTCGACGGCGAAGGAGACGTCGTCGAGGGCGAGACGCGGGGGCTTGACCTGCTGGCCGTGGGAGGCGGCGTGGAACAGCCCGAAGAGGCGGCGATGCGGGGACGAGTGGGGGCCTCTAGCCTCGGCGCCGCCGAGCAGGTGAAGGAGCCCGAGCGCGGACGGGAACTAGGAGCGGCAGAGCTGCACCCAGAGACCGTCGGCGCCGAAGGCGGCGCTCCAGGAGGTGCAGACGCAGGAGGCCGCCGCCTAGGACTTGGGGTCTAGGAAGGGCACCACGATGGGAAGTGCTCCCCACGGCGGCGTTGTCGGCTCGCGCATTCCTCGACGTGCTTCCCAGTGGAGTGGTTCAGACATTGGATCCTTGCGTGACAACGGGTAGCGGTGGCCACTGGCCAGTGGGGGAAATGAAGCTGGCTGTCCTGGCTGTGGGCCGGTGCGCCGGGTGGAGCACACGTGGTCAGGTGAAGGGTGGAACAAGGGGCCGCGTGGCGCGCGAGGAGCAGCTGCCTCCCGAATGGACGTGTCGGTTGCCACTATCAATGCAGTTGATCTCTCCCTCCAATTCATTTTATCATCATCTAAGATATTTAAGATCTTGTTAAAATAATTATCTTTTGATAAGTATCTCTTTATTTAGTTGTGAAATAAATGACTATCATTAAATACACTACATTCAACCAATCAAGATTAACTCTTATTGATATAATTTTATATAATATTTAAAACATGATGTAATCCATAAAATATAAAATGGCATAGCACCTTAACCGACGAGGATCGAAAAATTTGCAAGGAGCTCTACAAGAGCTGAATGGGTTTGGGTCCCGGCACAATACAGATGATCTCTCAAACTTGTGTTCATTATTTTAGTGCAAAAATTGTGTTTATACAATGAAACAGTTGCACTAACCCCTGCTCAAAAGGGTTGATAGAATTGCAGGTAAGGTCAAGCCTATCATATACCGTTCTCTTGTCCTGTCATGCATTATGAATCATCCAAAATAAAAGCTAGCTAAAGAGATTTGATTTGTTTTATGTGCACCAAAACACACTATATCAGTAACAATTAAGTATATGAATGTACTTGTACATGGCCCCGTTCACACTGACCATCTCGTTAAAACAAATTAACCACCCAATATTCTGTTAATGTATGATGACCATATCTTTCGTAAAATGGCGGAATAACCTAAGTTTTAAATAAATGAGGAAATATACTTAGTAGCAGTGCACACTAAAAACCAATCAACGCCCATGCTGCCACCATTACCAGTGACTCAGGGTGTGTTATTTTCTCCATTTCCTAATTTTACTCTAGTTTTCATGTGCAACCGCCAAACAATGCTTTTTTATAAAAAAAATATAGGAAAGTTACTTTAAAAAAATATATTAATATATTTTTTAAGTTTTTTATAGCTAATACTTAATTAATCGCATGCTAATTAGCCACTCCGTTTTTCATGCTAGAGAGAAATGTTGTGAACTCGGAGGTTCAAACTCAGCCTTAGAATAGACCGCCGATGACCAAACTCTCAAATTACACATCTCAAAAGACAAAGCCAATATCGTCTCTCCCAATGAAATCGGATTATTGTTGAAGAGAAAGAATTGTGTAGTCTGTAATCATAATTCAAAAGAGAAAAAAAAGCATGATAATTCAAAAACACACATAAAATTCTTTCATGGAAGTTTCTGTAAAAGTTTAGTTTCACACTTGGATTCAGCCTGAAATGGCCTCTTTTAGTAGTCAACGACATAGTTGACTTTCTCCATGCTCAATGACTTCTCAATCGCCTTGGGTCCTGTTTGGGGAGAATAAGATTCTAAAAATCAGGGAAGTCAAGAAAGCTTCTCCTCCTTATATAGTGCCCAATGACGATTGGATATGGCGGTTTCCAACGTCGGTTCACTTGCAACCGTCATTGAGAGCCTATGGGGAACTGCCACGTGGAAGATGAAGGTTAGAGACGCCATCTAGTCATCTGAAAAGATAGAAAATCTAAAAGACATTATTTATTCATTTTTAATATTTATTTTACAATATTAAATATCCCACTCACATTGGCCACAATTCCCCACAAATGACTCAAAATAGATTATTGCCAATGGACAACCTCACAAATTACACATATCCTAAAAGACAAAGCCATCATCTTCATGCTTGATCATATCCAATTATTGTTGTAGAGACGGAATCGTGTAGCCTGCAAACGTAATTTAGAAGAAAATAATAAATATCATTGACAATTCATAAAACAACACAAAATGCTTTTGTTGAGTTTGTATTAAAGCTTACTTCCACACTTGGAGCCAGGCTGTAGTGGCTTCTTGCAATAGTCAGCAACATACACGACCTTCTCCATGCACACTATCTTCTCAATCTCTTTAGTGACCTTGGAGCATAAACATGGGACGTTTGCCTTTTGGATTACGCTACAGCATGCGTTTGAGGGTTCTATCTTTGGGTTTGCAGGATTCATAACATATTTTTGACACTCCATAATTAAGTCCTGAAGATCACGACTGCAACCCTCATCGGATTTTGTACCAGCCACCATAGCCAATACCAAGGCCATAACCCAGAACAAACCATAAAGCTTTCCCATGGCTATTGCTTTAGTATAAAGCAGCTAGGATAGACCTTTTTCTTGATATCAATACAGTGGCTATATTGTTGTGGTGTGTATCTTCTAGTTGGGGATAGTTGGGTTTATATAAGGCCATCGAGGGGAAAAGTTGACATGTTGCTCGAATTGTATCCATTGGATGTAAAATCAATGGTGAAGAGAGAGCCTATGCATGCAAAGATTTAGATATTTGTGCACCTCATATTTAATTGGCTCATTTATTAAAGATATATGCATCCATGCATGTTGAACCCACACATTAATAGAGAAAAGATTTAAACATTTGCTACTCATTTATTGAAGATATATGCATCCATGTATGAATCCACACATTAATAGAGAAAGATTTAGATATTTACTACTCACTTATTGAAGATATATGCATCCATGTATGACACATTAATAGAGAAAGATTTAGATATTTATGTACCTTATGTTAGATCATTTATTAAGGATGCAATATTCACTTTTTTATATGTGAAACAAATAGCAGATTGTAGTGTTCAAGAAAAATATTAAGTCAAATATTCTTTCACTATCCCAAAAGTATTCAATCTCACAGTTCAACGGGCTAGTTATATGAACACCATGATGAGAAAATTCTTTATGTGTCCTCTAGACTTGATCGGTTCCTTATTTATTCTCACAAAATTGGCTTCCCCTCTTATACACTTATTCTTAAATTTGATCTCTTATTTGCCCTTTCCGTTAGTTGTCCATTAACATAATGTTAATAGATGGAAGAAAAGATTGTTTTTCTCTTGTCTATTACTTTTTAACAATAAATATTGTTGATTAAATATAAGTAAACCATAGGTTATATTTTTACAGTAAATGTTAAGATGCATCCAGAATAAACGAAGCAACCAATAATAATATTTTTTACGATAAGTTTTTCAATTTTAGCTATTCAAAAGTCAGTGCTGAAAAATAAATATGATAAAAAACCAAAATCAACTTTAAAACTTCTAAAATTCAAATTCTATATGCGCACAGCCTATAAGCTAAGAAGTAGAAATTGAGAATTTTTTTTATGTAATATACTAAATTTAAAGGATTTTGCATCACACTTGATTACTAAAATAATATTATGGTTCATGAGAGATATTCGACCATCATGCATAATAAGCTAGTATAAAAATTGTAACTCAAAAGAAAATATAAAAATCACAGATCTTGCATTAAAACATATTAATAGAAAACTGTCTTTTCACCCATATTAGGTTGATGGAACCTAACAAAAAGGACAAATAAATGATGAAAGTTGAGAATGAAAGGCATTAGAGGAAGAACTACTTTTGTGTGGCCAAATAAATATATAGCATTAAGATGCACCCAGTGTGCGTGATAACTAAAAACAAACTTCTTACATAATAAAATTATTACTATGAGTTATTATCGCCAGGCTCAATAGAATATTTTGCTATATATGATTGTTCTCGCACTAGAAAAATTACTACGTTGGGGTGTGTTTGAGCTATACCACATCTTGGGTGTAGTAGTAGTATGTGTTTTATCACTTGTAAATTAACATACATAATAATGCATGTGGACATCAATGATGACTTTATTTAGGAGAGATCCATGTGTATCTCTTTATCATGTAGACAAACTTAGTAAAACAATATATTATGACTGAAGCCATAAAATGGCATATGATCAGTTATCCGTGATAATGTAACTGGCAGGACACATAAGCATTAAGCGAGGGAAGCAGGAACACGGTAGCCTGAAAAACAAACCATTCAAAATAACCATGATTATGGAGATGCAAAGAAACAAATAAATACACACACAGTACACACACATAAACTAAGAGACCACATATATTAAATTATCGTGATTGTCTACCTTTTATACTGTACATACAGTTTATAAGAAAACCAACGTATATAATGGACCCACAGTCATGGACAACCACTAGACATTGATTTTTAGAGGCAGCCATATAAACGAATCAACTTTAAAAATAGTCTGATTTCTAGTGATGAATGGTCTATGTAACTGCATTAGAAAATCACCTATAAAATAGATTTTTAGAGGCGATCGTCTTAATTGCCTCCTCAATTCTAGAGGCGGTTGCCTTAAGCGATCACCTCTAAAATTTTATTTTGAGAGGTGTGCCTTTAGAAATGGACCTACTCATATCATATGTGCATATTTTTTTAGAAACCACTTTCTCATATGAGGTTGTTGGATGAAAACCAACTTTATATCAAAATTGTAGAGCTCGACGAAATCTACAACTTTGAAGTTAATGACCTTTCACTTGAGATTGTTTGCATGTCCAAATATGTTTTAGAAGTTCTTAGATCTATTTGAATAAACATATTTTTAAAATTTTCAAATAACTAGAAAAATGTCCGTGCATTGTAACGGGTAAAGATTATTTTAATCTTATTATTGTTATATGGTTTAGCTAAAGTGAAATTCTCCCCGAGAATTCACTTGAACATATATCTTTTTCCTCGCAAAAAAAGAACATATTTTTTTTAGAAAATCATAAGCTGCAGTTAGAAGTCCGATCATCTCAAGTTAGCATGCAAGTTTTTTAAATATATTTCTTATACGACACCTTCTGTATTTCAAAAAGCGAACGAATTTAAAAACCAACTTATACACGGATGATGTACCAAATTACCGACAAATACTTCTTCAGTTTTTATAATAGTAGAGAAGATATAGAGATTAATACTTAATTAATCACGTGTCAATGAGTTTTCTCGTTTTGAGTGTGGTAAAAATGTGTCTCTAAACTGAGAACGAACGACACTGAAGAAAGGAAATTTGTATCTTAAAATCATGAAAAAAAATCAACGCAATCTCACGAGGCAAATGATACTAACCGGCCGGAGATACCCACGTGCCCACTTGAGTGTTTGTGCGACATCCTTTGACAAGGCAGATCTATTAGCGGGTGATTAAATAAGTAATTGCTAATTTTTTATAAAATAGATTAATTTGATTTTTTTAAGCAAATTTCGTATAGAAACTTTTTGCAAAAAAAAAAACACCGTTTAGCAGTTTGAAAAGCGTGCGTGTAGAAAATAAGGGAGATGGGTTAGGAAGAGGGGCTGCCAAACACAGCATAAGTCTATATATATCTCCCATGCTGATTTTATTATTTGTGTGACGTATCGGTTTGGATTAGAGTCGGATCGATTTGCTGACATATTGATGCTCCGCTCTTTTTTTCCGGCTGGTGCGTGCGAACAACTCGTGAGGGAGGATGTGAACATGCGCAGGTATCAGGGGAGAAGTCGGACACTAACACGGACCCGATTCTGATGCGCACGAGCGGGCGATAGTGCGCAAGCTGAGCAGGAATTGAAGTCAGATGACGCACGAAACATCTGGCAAAAACATCTTAAACTTTTATAATAGGTAAAGATTATGAATGGAGACAAACCTTATATGAAAATTATATAGTTTGACGAGATCTACATTTTTTAGTTGATAATTTTTTTCTTCATTTGAACTCATTTAGAGTACTGAATACGTATTTGCATGTTTTGGATGAGAGTAGTGAAAAAAATAACATCTAGCGTCTAGACTCTGGACAACTAATGTTTGATAGGTGAGATGGCAAGATGGCTACTGTCGATGCATACACTACTAAAAAAGCACATAGAGATAGATACTATAGATACTATAGGTGCCGGAACAGGTAAAACTGATACCTATAGTGCTTTTCCCTTCTCTGCGAGCTGAAAACACATAAAACCGGTACCTTTAAGCAGCTATATGTGCCGGTTCTAAAGAAAAACTGACACCTATACTATAGGTACCCGTTTTTTTAAAAAAAAAATCGGCACCTTTAATATATTATAGGTATCGGTTAACTAAAACCGGCCTATAATAAATTATAGGTGTTAGTTTTCTAAAAAACCCTGCACCTATACCAAACCAAGCCGAGCCAGCAAGCCGATCGAGCGCTAGCCTTATCCATATAAGGTGGCCTTATCCCGTCCCTTCTTGATCTCTCTCTCGCCCTCTCTGTCTCGGCGGCGGCCAGGCGGTGGCTCGGCGGAGGCGGCGGCACGCCCTCTCCATTCAGTGACGGCGGAAGGGGTGGAGAAGGATGCTAGCGGCAGGGGTGGAGAAGGACGCCGGCCGCTATTGTGTTGTTGATGTTAATGTTTTTGATGTTTGTTGATGTTAATGTGTTCATGGATATGTTTATTGTGTTTTTGTGTTGTGTTCTTTTCGATGTGTTAATCTTGTATGTGTCTTGTTTTGGGATGCAGTGGAGATGCTCGATGGATCGGCTCGATTCGAGCCAATGCATTGAGCTTTTTTTTAGGGTTTTGGAACCTTAAAGGCACCTTTGAAAATACCTTAAAGGTGGGGTTTCCCAAACGGCACCTTTAGTTGTTTGTGTACTAGTGGGATACATGTTAAAAGCGAATCTAGCCCCCTAAGTGAGTATTGGTGGATTAAAGATAAATCAGTTAAGGGACTAATGAACTTGTGAAGAAGGTGTGTACGTGTTTTAGTCCTCGATGATTTGAGCAAAGAATGGAGATATATACCCCAAACTTAATTGAACGCGGAGCGGGAACTCGAGCGTATTAGACATATAGACTTACTTCCACAGTTGGAGCCAGGCTGAAAGGGCTTCTTGCAGAAGGCGACGACGTACACAACCTTGTCCATGCAAATCAGCTGCTCGACCTCCGGGATGACCTTGTTGCACACGCACGGCATGTTTGCCCTCTGGACCGCCGCGCAGCAAGCCTGCGACGGGTCGATCTTCGGGTCGGCCGGGAACATCACGTAGTCCTGGCAGTTGGCCATCAGGTCCTGCACGTCGCTGCTGCAGTCGCCGCTCGTCGCTGGAGCGTCCGCCGTCGACGACGTTGCCGGCCTCGCTGCCGCCGCGGCCATGGCGAAACTGAGGATAACGAAGCACACGGCGAACAGCCTTGCCATATGGTAAGGGTGTGTGTACTTGTTGCAATGCATGTGTCAGTTGTGACTCGCTTCCCGTGTGCTGTGTGCATGGATGGACGACTGTGGAATGCTGATGGTTGGTTGGGGTTATGTAAGTATCATGGTTTGCAAAAGGACAATTACTATTGTAGATTCATGGCTTCAGTACTTATTTTATTAGGTGCGCAGCTAATTCTTAAGCGTTGGTTTTACCGTACCGATATGCCAGCCATCTAGATACGGCAAAGCACAAAAAGGAGCCAAAGCCAATGACTATATGGATTTAAGCTTATGCTTCCAGACTTCAGCGTGTAACTGAGAGTCTGTTAAGCATGGCGATATGGTGTGGGTTTTACCGAGGAAATGGAGAATATACACCAAAATCAGCCATGCCTCTCCAATTATTAAATTTCTCAACTGGCACGTTGTTGTAGACTTGCAGTTTCCATACATGAACAACAACTAAATAAAATCATTTTATTTCCAACCCATTTTATCAACCGTACATCAATCTACATCGGTTTTAATTATGAGCAATTCTACGGTTCTTGAGGAGGTAACATGAGGTACCAAATTTTAGTACCTATACTAAATTTACAATAGAAAAAATGGTACCTCATGGTACCTCCTTAAGTACCGTAAAATTGCTCTTTAATTATAGGTTCTTAGATGTCACCGTGCTGGTTTAACATACTTGATATCAGGACAAATTTGTACATCTTTTCCAAAGTCTCTATGATACCATAAAAGTTTCCTATGTCATATGAAATCCATACTTTACATAAGTCGAGGTCCAAAGTACAAATGCCGCAGCTCATGCGTTGGCGTGGTTGTCCACAGTGGCGACAATTTTGTATTTTAGCATCTTCGCTATAGTGCGTTCATAAATCGATCCCCACCGCCGTTGAATCGTATTAGAGCAGCGACAGAATGTAACGCTTCAGTGGCTGTTAGGGTAGCAGTGGAGCAAAGCATACTATAGTGGTTGTGGATAGGGCTGTCAAAAAAGCTCGAGGCTCGCGAGCTGCTCGAGCTCGGCTCGAGCTCCAGACGAGCTGAGCCCGAGCCTCTTCCAAAGCTCGCGAGCTTTGTCGAGCCGAGCTCGAGCTTCCAACGAGTCTAGTAATATATGATTTTTGTTGTTATTTAATAAATTAGGAGACCAAATATATTATTTATATGCCTTATATTGACATCATATATTTATTTTATTCTTTTTTTACTCTTCTACTAATATGATGAACTAGAAATTAATTATTTTTTAAAAGATTATTTTTGAAATATATATTGCTTTACTTAAAAATCAAGCACGGTAGTCGAGCTCGAGCTTGGTCAAGCTCGAGCCGAGCCTGTTAGAAAACTCGAATATTTTATAGGCTCGGCTTGAGCTCGGCTCGAGCTTGTATCGAGCTCGAGCCTAGGCAGACGAGTTCGCTCGAGCTCGGCTCGTTGACAGCCCTAGTTGTGGAGGGACAGCAAGGACTGGCGAACAAGGGGCAAAACTTGTGAATCCATTGTTGGTGGCAAGTTGTGTTCTTGTAGTAGATTGTAGCCAGAGAGGAGGAACAAAGACAATTTAAATAAGACAATCACGCCATGTCAGACTCGTGGGATCATTCTCATCCTACTACACCATCTATGTTGGCTTGAAGGACCTTCTATTGCCACTACCCTAATCAATGTCTCTTCACCTCCTCTACCAACGGTCGATTTGGGAGTGGTAGGAATCGATTCAGGAGCATAATATAGTGAAAGAGCCTAAATACAAAATTCCAATCACCATGGATAATGATGTTAGTGCACGAGCTGCCTTATCTGCACTTTGAAAATTGGGTGATACACTAAACCAAGATTAGAGCTAGATCCGTATTTTACAAGTTCATATACCTAAGTGATCATCACATGGAACAAGTCTACAACACACTCCTCAACTTCAAACTGTTTATCTAATATCCCTCTACTCTTGAAATATTAGCAGGCAAAGGTTTGCGATGGAGTAAATGTTACTATCAGGGAGAAAAATGATAGTATTAATTTATTGTAGCCGCGTACACAGCCTGATAGTCTATAGCATTTATGTGTGTAATTCAGCATCTATTTACAGCGTACCTAGCTATATATACTAACAAATAAAAAAAAAGTAGCTACTGTTTCTCCTTGTGAATATCAAGTTGCTTGTAAGGTTGGATCATCTGGCTCCCTTCACAATCCTAAATTGGTCCTGGACTGCCGACGTGTTCGAGTTTACAAACTGAAAAAAGAGAGTAACAGTTGTTCAGACTTGAGATGCAGCCATGCACCATTGCTTACTCAGATAGTAGCATTTTTTTTTAAAAAAAAAATCAATCATTCCATGCAATAGTTATTTTAGTACTCCCTCCGTTTCACAATTTAAGTCATTCTAGCATTTCCCACATTCATATTGATGCTAATGAATCTAGACACGTTTCACAATTTAAGTCATTCTAGCATTTCCCACATTCATATTGATGCTAATGAATCTAGTCATTAGCATCAATATGAATGTGGGAAATGCTAGAATGACTTAAATTGTGAAACGGAGGAAGTACTTGTGAGCAATGATGATTTTACCAGTTGGAATATTTCATTATGAGAATTTAATTTAGACAAGAGACAGAATTGAGAGTTAAGACAGGTGATATTCTTTTCTAATAAAGATGAAGATAAAGTTAAAGTAAGAAAAACAAGAAAACCATCAGTACATAATTAATTAAGTTTAATTGTTGCAAACTTAAAAAATAAATTTATTTTATATTTTAAAGGAACTTATATATAAAAAGTTTTTACACAAAACCCACCGTTCAGTAATTTAAAAAGCGTGTTAACAGAAACCGAGGTAGAATATATATATGTGGACTGACCTGAACCAACATATCAGTTTTCGTCGCATGTACCCTGGCATATCCAAACTCTGAAATCCTTGATAAGCTCCAGCTATGCAGCTGAACAATTTAACAGAAAGACAAGCTTGTCACTTTAACAGTATGTGAGTTTTCAGGCGTTAATGCGTTCTTATCAATTAGGAGTATATCAATTTGTTACCACCATACTATGTAGTTTGAAACGATGTCTATAATTGCCTAGGAGAACAACATACACAAAGGTGTAGATATGACTCTTACACCAATCTTAGGGAAGCCATCCAAGTTGAACCCCCCTGCTCCAACAACGGCATGAACAGGTGCGGCGTAGTTGCTGTTATCGTAGGTTTCAACTCCTTTTGCGTCCTTCTTTGGCATGCCTTTGCAACTGCCCTGGTATACCGCACACGTTCTCTCGTAGTTGTGTACATGGCCAAAGAAGACCAAATCGACCTGTTCATCATAAATCAAAACATCCTTCTATAGTCTAGTATTCTATGAACTTATGAAGGTAGATTTAAGTGTGACTAAAGCTGCATTCCAATCTTACCTTGTGGTTAAGCAAGAGTGGCTCAACAGAGGAAACGAAGTTCGGATCAACGCTGGGCGGAATACCGCTGCTGGATGAATACATTGGTCTATGCCTGCAGCGGTCATTGAAGTGACAAGTGTTAATTCTTTCTAGTATCAGACAATTTGCATTCTGGAGTACGGAACATATTTTTTTACCTGCTTTGTTTCAGAAAATAATATCTTTTGTTTGTTTGATCTCTAGGCAAACATATATTTTTTAGAAGAATAAAAGATCATTTAGCTTACCCAATGAAGATCACCCATGGTGTTCTTGATCTATCAACTGATGACAAATCCATTTCCATCCAATTGTACTACTCACACAACAAAATTTGGAGAGTGACATGAACATGTAAACGATGTACTCCTGAAAAAGTGAAAAGGAATAGAAATGTGACTTTGATCACTTACTTGGTCTGACTTCTCTGACCACTCGTGCTCGGTGGACATCACAACGAAGTGAACGCTCCCTTGCTCGATCGAATACCATGGCTTGTCCCTACCGGAAGCAGGCATGGGGAAGTAGGACTCGTAGGGGACTCCACATTCGCCGCCTGAATCCGGCGTCGGATATACCGATCCAGATCCTGCATAGTCTCTGATGAAAGCATCATCAGCTCATTGTCATCCACACCTAGAATTAATGTGCACAGTGTTCTGGGTGCAGGAATCACCTCTCGTGGTTACCAATGGCGGTCATGTAGGACACCTGCGACGCGAGCGGCGTGATGAGGTGAAGGAAGAAATCCCATTCGACAAGGAAGCCCGTGGCGTAGCTGATGTCTCCGATGTGGAAGATCGAGTCGACCTTTCCGGTTTGCATCTCTGCAGCTACTGCTTTGGCCACGGAGGTCGATCCAGGCTGCAAATTTTGCATCGTTTAACACCAATCATCATCATTGTCTCTGAGCAAATATACCACGCGAAATGTACGAGCTTGCTAGTGAAAATGGAACATTTGCAGGAATGTAGGATTTTGTATACCTGAATGTAGTGTTCCACTGATGGGTCCAGTGGAGCCTTCCCCATATCGCCAAATACCACGAAGGACAGCTCGCCTGAACCTGCAGCTGGTGGGGTTCTGAATTTGGTTGTGTTACTCCAACTCACAGAATCACTGCACATCAGCGGCAAGCCCGTATTGAGGATGTTACTGACAAGTGACAACTGCTAAGTTTTACAGCAAAAAAGTGAAAAAAGAAGGGAGGAACCTGTACCTTCCGTAACGGTAATTGTAGGACTGAGAAGGCTGGAGACCGGTCATGAGTGCCGAATGGATGTAACCCGGATCATGCCACCCGAAATCCTTCGCAGGACTCGGCAGCACGGCGACGCCTGCACATCGGTGTTTCCATTCCATTTGAGATAATAGACCTGATACTGAATTCATCCTTTTCTCCATTGCCTTTTAACAGTGATAAAAACACGACTAATTACTACTCACTGCACATGTCCTTATGAGTGAATGTCGTGGCAACAGAGGTAGCAGTCTTGCCCGTCCCGTACTGAACCTGCTGCGGCCTCGCGTCTCCGCTCACCCACGTAAGCCTCATCTGATTCATCATACAGAAATCCAACAAGTTACTTCATTTGCAGCTGCTGAAAAGCAAAGGTGGAAAAGCTTTGGATGATAGTAGTAATGCTCAGTGGTGCTCACCGATGTGGCCTTGGAGTCGACGCTGGAGAGGTGGCCGTGGAGCGGCTTGGCGGGGTTGGCGAACGGGAGCGCGCCGGAGCGCTTGAGGACGCATGGCGTCGCGAAGCCGCCGGAGAAGAGGACGAACTCGACGTCGGTGCGGAAGTTGATGACGTGGAACGCCAGCGTGGCGGCGCAGGTCCGGACCTTGCAGGTGCCGGACGCGCGGCGCTTCTGGCACGCCGAGGCCTTGCAGCCCAGGTAGCCCGGGTCGCTTGTCAGGTACTGGGCCTGCACGCCCAGGCCCGTTAAAATTTTGGATGGATCGCAACTGGACCTAGCTTTAAACTAGGGGCCTACATTTCTACTCCGTTCGTTTTATATTATAAGTTATTTGATTTTTTTTCTTAGTCAAAAGTTTAACTAGTTTATAACAAAAAAAAATAGTAATACATTTCAATACAAAACAAACAACGTGTCAAATATATTCAGTATTAAATTTAATGAAACTAATTTAGTGGTGTGGATGTTGCTATTTATTTCTATAGACTTGGTCAAACCTAAAGAATTTTCATAAAAAAATCAAACGGCTTATAATATAAAATAGATAGAGTATATACTTCTTTAGAAGCCACTGATGATGATAACATTGAATATGCCACGACCAACTCACCCTTTGTTTTTGCAATTTTTATACATGAGCCATTGATAATGTCTGATATTATGGAATAGTCCAATATTTATTACAAACAAGTGAATATATATATATATATATATATATGTAAGCATATTTGATAAAAAATATATTTTGTCTATAACATTTTGTAATGTATTGTTTTTTACCTATAATAAAGCATGAGCACATTTCTAGTTGTTGCTGATGACTCTATTAACAAAATTCTACCCAAATAAGGTACTCCCTCTATCTAAAAAGAATAAACAAATTTAAACTATGAGCATGGATAAGTATGGGCATTTTTTTCGCTCAGAAAAAAAACTATGAACCTAGATAACGTTAAATTCAGATTTATAGGTAAGAATTAATTTATTTTGGAATAAAGTGTGGACTGAGGTAGTTTTAGAGTAGATATTACGAGGTTGTCTGATTGAGTCATGCTGTCATGCATGTGTGTGTATGCCGTTACCATATACACACACACACACACACTCTTCATGCATGTGAGACGTTGACAATAGGTCATTAGCACGCTTGACAGTGGAGAACGCGGAATTTCATAATGAGTGTATAAAGTAAATCAAGCAAGATCCTCGTTCAAAAATAAAGCTAATCAAGAAACCATTGGTTAATTTAAAAGTTGAGGCCTATGAGCAAACACTAAAACAGAGGCAGTTCCACATGTGATTTGGTTGGGTTGAAACTGGTGTTTCTGGTGGAGGGAACCACACAATTATTTAGATCTAACCATAGTATAAATACATGATACATACTGGAATTTTTTGTAAAAGTATTTAGGTGTACAGATGTAGACCCATGACAAATAGGATTGCTTCACGAATGATCATTCATGTGAGGCTTATATAGCACAGGCATTGCTGCACCGTGTAGCAACTAACGATCTGATTAGCACGTCGTTGTCGAAATGTCCCAATTAATTTTGCTATCGCCGCTGTCTTTCCTTGGACTCAACAACCAATTTAAGGAAATCTTCAGACATGGTGGACATCATCAAGGATTTAATATGGCAAGTGTCGTATGTCACGTTATATACGTACTACTAGATCTGATCGACAAGCATGATCAGGGTTACGTTGGTGTGTGGCAACTAAATCCTCCTCCTACTACAGTGGAAGAGTTACTGGTGCAAACTGCTACTAGTAGCTAAATTAGATCAAGTTAATTAAGAGCATAGAAAAAGCGGTTGTCTTTGCATGCAAGAACTCACCTTGACAGGGTAGTGGCACAGAAGAGGGAGGCTCGCCAGATCACCTGTCTCGATGTAATTGACACCGTTCAGAGGGCACCCCAAGACACTGCATGCGCATCCATGAATTAATTTACTCGCACACAGTTGCATTAATTACCAGAGGAAGAGATCGATCCAATCAAACTCAAACAGAGACGTTTACAGTGATGATGAAATCGATTTGCATGCATTTTCTCATTCACCTGGAGTTTGAAGGCGTGATCATGGCGAGCCAGTGGGAGCGGTCGGGCCTGCGGACGCCGGAGACGGTCACGTTGAGGAACGCCTCGTCGGGGAGCGGCGCCCCGCCGGTGCTGACGCTGATCTCCAGGTACGGGCTCGGGTCCAGGCACGTACCCAGCGGCTTCCTGTTCACCGTCCTGAACTCCGACTTCCCCGCGAAGCTCACGCGCATCGTCTCCGCCGCCGGGAGTAGCGGCGAGCTCGCCGCGGCGGCGGCGCAGATGCCGCCGATGAGCACGAGCAGCAGAAGGAGGCGCGCCATGGAGCCGGAGCCGGTGCCTGTCGTCGATCGCGTCTGCCCGTCCGCCCCGCGCCGCGCGCAGCCACGCTGAACCAATCAACTGGCAACTGCACGGGAGTACGTGTGATCGTGTGGCTGGCTCTACACCTATACGCGCGCCTGGCCGCGCGCGCACTGGTGAGACGAGGCCGTTATAACGGGCACACTGCGATGAAACACGTACGCCGACGTGAACACACACACACGGGCACACGGCTCCTCCAACAATGTGGATGACAATTAACGGGGAGACGTCGCGGCGGACGCTTCTGGGCGCGGAGCCATCGGTGATATCTGCGCCTCTCTGAAAGGGAAATATATATGGGGGACGAGGGAATCGAGAGGGATATGCTGTACGTCGCGGCGAGCGTGGCGGGAACGGGCGGAGCGGCCAATTCCTTTCGCTGTCCGCAACCACGTCGCTTGCGCGCGATTGCAATCCCTCCTGCATTTGTAATAGCTTTTCACATGTACACCGGAAAAATGCCCGAGAATATGTCTTGTTCACAGGATTGTTACCTGTCAAACGGCGAAAAGGGGGAACCCTGTGTGTATCAGTGTATCTGCGCCATGCTGCCATCGGCGGGCAGTTGATGGGGGTGATCAAGTGGCCGAACCGTGTGGCGGTGTGGCTTCGGCTTTAGGGTGTTCCAACCAAACGCATGGGTGATGGGCGGATGGAACATGGGGGCAGCAGTACTGGTTCATGACAATGTTAGGCGCAACAAGCCGGGCATACATTAATTTGCCGCTCGGTTCGACTGCTTTTGTTCCCGGCAGCCAATGGTTTTCTCGTTGGGCAATTGCTTCGCTGCGAGGACACGATTATTGCTAAATTGTCTTGACATATTACACCGATACCATAGATGATTTAAAATAAGGGTTCTTTTGGTTGCTACTACTACTTGCTAGTTCTCTCGATATTTCAGACGCTGTATCTGCTTCTTAGTAAGCTTCGTTTGGTATATACTCCTACTATATATCAAATGCACGTGCCGAAAAGATTTCATCAGCTACTAAGATCAAGATTAAAAAGTGACTTAGCGTGGACGTTCTCCGTCAGTTCTTGTCAACTGGCATAGAACAAACTCTAGGACGTCACGCCATCGATCGTGCACGTCGCGTTGTTATGATTTGCCAAACATAGTTAATTGAAGATCCAAATGGCATTGGCCATTCGTGTTACCATTAATTGATTATGTACCAACTAGCGTATGATCCTTCCTTTTTCTAACTAGGTAATGTACTTTGATATGCTAATGACTATTTTTGAATGGAATATGCTAATGACTATTGTATCAGTTGCTTATGGCCCACCTCACAAGTGTACTATGAAAAAGTTTGCCAGTGACAATACTATTGCTCAAATATTATTATTATCTTTATCTTGGCAATGATTTTGCACTAACGGGGGGATATACTGCAAGCATTGCAACACAGAACAGTTTCATGATTTCCATCAATTTGTTTTCACAGAAGGCTTTTTTTTTTTTTACATTAGCCAACAGTTTATCCACTCAAATACAAGTGATATAGCAATGTACAGCAACTCCAGGACATTGATCCTAAAAGAATTTCCAATGAGCACAACAGGAATATTTTTTTTTGCCGTATAACATGTAAAAACTGCAATCTACGAAAAATGTCACCTGGACACAAGTTTGCAGAATTTATTGAAGATGCAGGACTTGTAAACTGTTAGCGACAAAACAGACTGGATAATTGATCAACTGTAGAGTTTTAATGAAAGTAAGGAGCTGAAACTCAATTGTTGAGCTGTCTTCGGTTGTGTCTGGAAAGCCAAATCAGCTAGGAAGAAGTCATGAAAACCATTACTCAGAGATATCCTTTGTTATCCCCTGTGATCCATATAAACAAGAGGAAAAACCAGTACAAAATCAGATAATTGTGATGGCACAACTACCTAGACACATAGTAAACTAGCCAGAAGACAAGGATATCGAGCAACTCATACTCATTAGTTTGTTTGAAGCATCAATTGATCATATATTCATATGCACCTGAGTAATCTCCATGCATCAAACAGATGATCTTCTAATATGCCAGTTTATCATCCTGATCAACCATATCCAAATATCATCGATTATCTCAAATACTCAACGCAGCAGTGAAAAAAGATCGGGTAAAAACTTGTATTCATTCCACTGATGCCCCCAAACAGATTTCACCAAGTAGCATGTAAAGTTATCCTCTGAATACTTCAGCAGTGAAGCCAATCAAAAGAGGCTGTGTCCTTCCATTCTGTCCCAAAACTTCCAGGTTGTGGAAACCATATGAAAAATCAACTGACTGCAGGAAAAGTAAAGTCCTGGGGTTCGCCCACCTTGATGGAGCTTGACCCTCTGATCTTCCACACATTACGTTCCTCCATCAAACTCCTAACCCTTAGCACATCTTCCCACTGTCCACCCATAGCATAAAGGTCAGAAATCAGTGCATATAATCCACCATTTTCTTCTGATATCTCCATTGACAAGACTTTCTCTATTCCCTCCACTGCAATGTAAAAATTTTTGAACTTCTTGCATGCTGCTAACAATGAAGTCCAAATGATGATATTTGGCTCCATTCTCATGGTCTTGATAACCTCATAAGCATCCTCCAGTTTCCCAGCCTTTGCATAGAGATCAACAATGCAGCCATAGTGATGTATAGTCGGCTCAAAGCCATATGTGTCAACCATAAGTTTAAAGAACCTCCTCCCTTGATCCACCAGTCCAGCTTGCCCGCATGCACTGAGAACAGCTGTGAATGTCATCTCATTTGGTTGCACCCCACTCCGACACATCTCCTCAAACAGCTGGATGGCCTTTTCGCTGCCAAGATGCGCTGCCGACCCACAAATCATTGCGGTCCAGTGCATCACATTCCTCAAAGGGACTCGGCAAAACACACGGGATGCATAATCAAGGCGGCCAGCCTTGGCATAGCAATCAATCAAAGCCGTGCCAAGGTGCATGGTGAAGGTGATTCCGCGCCGGACAATATATCCATGAATGGCCCTGCAGGACACTGGCAGCAAGCCAGCTGATGCACAACCCGTGAGAACGGTGACGAGCATCACATAATCTGCAGCAAGCTGAGTGGTAAATGTCATTGTGCGGAAGAAAGCAAGGCCTTCGGCTACGCGACTGTGGGAGAAATAACAGGCAAGCATGGTTGACCAAGAAACCACGTCCTTGTCAGGGATGCCATCAAAGAAGGCTCGCGCGGAAGCTAGATCGGAGGATCGGCAGAGGGACCCGAGCATGACGTTGACGACGACCAGGTTGCAGGTGGAGGGTGGTATTTGATCGAACAGGTGGTGGGCGTGTTCGGGTGAGAGGAGTGAGTAACCGCGTAGGAGGGAGGAGGCGACGTGAGGGTAGGCGAGGAGGTTGGACCTGATGAGGTGGGCGTGGAAGTGGGAGAGGAGAGGGAGGGAGGCGGCTGCCGAGAGGGGCTTGAGCGCGAGGACGGCGGGGCGCCAGGCGAAAAGGGCGGGATCGGAGGGGCGGGCGTGGATGCGGATGAGGGAGTAGAGACGGAGGGCTGATGAAGGGCAGGAGGCTCCGCGGAGTGCGGTGACGAGTTCGCCGGCGGCGAGGTGCTGGAGATGGGACATTGGGGAGCAAGGGCACGGCGTGCCGCGGTGCCGGCGCCGGCGCCGGCGCTGGTGAGCTCGGTTTGGAATTTGGGCGGGGCAAGGGCAGCTGGGCAGGTGAGGGGAGGCGACCGGTTGGTTCTTCGGTCGGGTATCTGCGGCGGCTCGAACAGGTTGGGCTGCTTGCCGGTCGAGCTGTCAAGCAACCGGAATCACTACAGGCCCATCCAGTTGCTTGACGGACCAGTATTTTTAGATGAATTCTTTTTGGAGTAAGTCTATTTAAAGTCCCTTATTGACAGCGAGTTGCATTTTCATCCTTGAAAAGAAAAACCAGATACAATGGATTTCTCAACTATCGAAATCGGTGCAATATAGGTCTCATGGCAGTATACCGGATGGTTTTGTCCGACGTGACAATCTTAGTCAGCATGGGTCTCATATGTAGAGAGAAAGAGAGAGAGAGGGAAGAACGGGTGAGGGTGCTTGACATATGGGGTCCACACTGACTTAGATTGTCACGTCGGACAAAACTACCTGGTATACTGCCATGGGACATATATTACACAGGTTTTGATAGTTGAGGGACTTGTTGTATTTGGTTTTTGGTTCAAGGACGAAGATCGAACTCGTTGTCAAGTTAAGGGACCTGAAATGAACTTATTCAATTCATGGAGCCCACAAAAGGAAACTGGAATCAAGTCCAACAAGGGCCCTTTTATTGAGTTGGACTCTAAATAATTTATTTTCTATTAATTCTATAATTGGCCCAATTGACTCTCAGATAATACTTTTTTTTATCTGATATTATAGTCTATATGTGTATTGAAAGCTGATGACTTTGGATATAGGTGTGCCAATATATGGGAGAACGAGAGTTGAATGAATTTAATTACTTGAAGCTAGAGCATAAAATGCTCCGTCAAGAATCAAGAGTAAGTCCAAAGAGCATAAAATTTAATTACTTTTGCCAGATAATAATCTTGGCCTAAAAGTCTCAGGATTTCATTGTTTTTTTCTCTCCATTTGCAGGTGCTTGGAATTTGAGCCAGCGTAGATGGATCTTTTGCTCAAGGTTATATTTGACATTGCAATGAGTTCAAACACATTAGTGCTGACCAGTGCATCTTGGCTAAACCACACAACAAATGACAAATCTGATGAAATTATTTGTTGTACTGGTCAGGAACATCAACTACGCCTTAAAATTCAGCAGGCGGAGGCACAATACAAGGGCCTGCTTAACGAATACGTATCGGTGGCTGCTGTGAGGACACACAAATGATTGGCATGTGTCTACTTCCTTTGCGCTCACTTCCACATACGAAGACATGTTTGCAACATGAGAAGGAACTGAATGTACATTAGTAACCATGAAGCTTTGTGATCACTTGGCTCTCCGGTCAGCAAGCTACGAGAATGCCCGCTCGGTGTTTCGTCACATCACCTGGCTTTGTCATCTGCTGAATAGCTTTGGTCTCTGTAACTCTACCAATGTACTGTGCAAAGACAATAAGTTAACAAAGATTATGGAGGGCCAAAACACTCCCCGTCTGTTTCCACCAAATTCCGTTGATTATCACGGGAATAGCTATCCATTCTCTGAATTTTAACTATTTGGCTTGTTTAGATACTACTATACTTAGGGCCTGTTTAGTTCGCGAAAAAAAAATTTTTGTATGTCACATCGGATGTTTGACCAGATGTCGGAACGGGTTTTCGGACACGAATAAAAAAACTAATTTCATAACTCGACTAGAAACCGCGAGACGAATTTTTTGAGCCTAATTAATCTATCATTAGCACATGTAGGTTACTATAGCACTTATTGCTAATCATGCATTAATTAGACTCAAAAGATTCGTCGCGCGATTTCCTCCCTAACTATATAATTAGTATTTTTAAAAATCTATATTTAATGCTTCATGCATATGTCTAAAGATCCGATGTGATAGTTTTAGAAAAAATATTTTGGAAACTAAACAGGCCCTTCAGAAAAAAAAAGTAAAAGGAAACCCTCGAGTTTCCATTTCCAGATGCTTCATGCCGAAGTACCCGCGGTCAACCAAGCTGGGTCCGGCCCGGCCTTCCTGTGTATTAAAAGACACGATAGATTGGCAGATTACCACCATCGTTATGGCCCAACCACATTGACAACACGCGGCACACGCTGCGTCCAGGCCGATCCGGTGACGCGGGGGCGGCACGAGCTTTCCACGGTGGATTCCCCCCATCCATCCCTCTCGCCCGAGTTCCCTGCCTCGCCATCCCTCCTCTCATCTTGCTTTCCCCTTCTTCGCCCACGCGGCCGCGGCCAAAGCCCACCGACCGTGCCTGCCTTCCCCCTACCACATCACCGCCGCGGCGTCCACCCGAATCCCCCCTCCCACAAGACGACCGAAGAAAATCGGGCAATCGCCAAATCCCCGTGAAACCCCAAAGCGGCCGCACCGCGGGCCGAGCCGCCGAGGCGATGGAGCTTGCGACGCACGACCTCGCGGCGCTGGGCGCGGCCGACCTCGTCCGCGTCTCCGCCTCGATCCCGCGCGCGGCGCCGCGCACCTTCGCGCTGCTCACCGCGGGCCTCGTCTTCCCGCTCTCCGCCGCGGTGCTCGTCCACTCCCTCTTCACCCACCCCGTCATCCTCCGCCTCCAGGGCGCCAACGGCGACTACTCCTCCTCCGACTCCGCCCAGTGGCTCAAGCTCTTCGCGTACCAGTTCCTCTACCTCATCCTCCTCTTCACCCTCTCCCTCCTCTCCACCGCCGCCGCCGTCTTCACCGTCGCCTCGCTCTACGCCGCCAAGCCGGCATCCATCGCCTCCTCGCTCGCCGCGCTGCCGCCCATCCTCCCGCGCCTCCTCCGCACCTTCCTCTGGGTCTCGCTCCTCATGCTCGCCTACCACCTCGTCTTCGCCCTCACCGTCCTCCTCCTCCTCCTGCTCTTCGCCCCATCTTCCTCCCCGCCCTCCCTCCCCTTCGTCCTCATCCTTGTCGTCGTCGTGTTCGTCTTCCTCGCGATCCATGTCTACATCTCCGCATTGTGGCACCTCGCCAGCGTCATCTCCGTGCTCGAGCCGCTCTGCGGTCTCGCCGCCATGACAAAAAGCAAGCAACTGCTTCAAGGGCGCACCCGCACGGCCGGCGTGCTCGTCGTCTCCTACTTCGCCGCCTGCGGCGTTACCGCTGTGCTGTTCCGCGCGGCCGTAGTCAAGGGCCGCGGCGAGGAGGGGAGCCTTGGCCTGAGCTTGCCCGGTCGGGTGCTTGCTGGTGCTGTGCTGGTGTCTGTTCTTGTCTGCGTCAATTTGCTGGGGCTACTCGTGCAGAGCGTGTTTTACTACGCTTGCAAGGCCTTCCACAACCAGCAGATTGATCGAAGCGCATTGTATGAGCATCTCGGAGGGTACCTTGGTGAATACGTGCCTCTCAAGAGCAATATTCAGATGGAGAACCTTGATGCATAAAGGGTAAGAACTGCTGGATCTTGCTCTAAAGAAGAGAGTAGGATTTGTTTTGTGCTCTTCTATCTAGTTCACTATGATGCTTTGTAATCTGTAAGTAGTAATAATATGGAATGGTCTATGCAATGGAACAGAGATGCATAAGGAAAATTCTCTTTCTTTTGCATTATTGTGTCTCTGTTTACATTATTTTCCTGTCATTCATGACTAATTTATGATATACGGGTTTCTTTTCCTCTTCTCTTTATACTAGTGTAAGGAGTAGTTCTCATTTGTCAGTGCTATATTCGACTGGGTTTAAATGACACTTGTAAAGATTCTTAAACTTGTTCTAGATAAATAATGCACTGTGATAAAAAAAATGATTTTACACATTACACTATTTGGAAGGTACAGATGGTTTAAGGCAGGGTTGGAGATATCATATTGTTAGTGGTGGAGAGTATTTGGCTGTATCTAGTTGTAAAAGATCACCCACTGGTATGATTGTTAGGACCATAAAAAGGCACTAAATTTCATTCTGATTTTCATCACCTCAATAGGAAGAACAAACTTGTTGAAATTGACAAGCATTATATCTAGTCATTGCCCTACAAAAATGTGCTATGCTACGTCTCTGCTGATTACTTTATTGAATTGCAAATAATCACATGATGTATCAATCTGTTTTGAATATGCAAAGATTCAATAATCAATAGAGGTAGTAACTTATATTATGGTTCTTTTATTCTTCAGACTAGTTCTCATTCTTTTAAAATCTTTCAAAAAGCTTGACCTTGGACGTTATTTGTCATACGATGACTTCTAGATTTTCTTCTATCAAGTATTAGTGGTTACTATATTTTAGTCAAAAGCATGACGATAATAATGGGGGAACCTCATGTGTGTTACTATCCTTAATTGTACAAAGAAGATAGCAAAGCTGCAAAAACTAACATATGGTGAGTCAATGAGAGAAAGATTTAACAATAACAACTTATGAATTCTGATAAATATATGATGTGGTGGATTTCAGTTGTTCGCATGCTTGCTGGCTACAGATTGTTGATGCTAAGTCAGTATGCAACGGTAATACCTTACAAATTTTGATGAAAACCATGAAATGAATATATGCTTTGGTGGGTTTCAGTTGGTCACATGCTTTCTGGCTTCAGATTGTTGATCCCAAGTCATCATGCATTATACCTTTGCTTTGCCTGCCTTCGCTGCTGTGTGCAATGTTTTTTTGGCTGACTGAAAAGTAGAAGTCTATGACGCATCATGCAATCCCCATGTTATCTAACTTTTGTTTCTTAACAGTCTATATGGTTCTCCCTATGGTGAGGCTTTATCTGTTTTTGTGGATGTCTTGGAGATAAACTGTTGTTGATTAGTAGTATTCATTAATGTCGTCATTCGTCTCTTCACTACTGTCAGAACCGTGAGGATCAAGGGATATGTAATGTGGTGACTACCTGAAGAAATCTGGTGAGCTGCTCCTGTTCCTAATGTAGTTTATCTGGCTGAGCCTGACTGAAAAGGCAGGATAACGACAGTTATTGCTAACTGCCCATCTTCTTAGAGTAGCATCTGATAAATTCAACTTGTCAACCACCAAATTCACTACCCTGGCTCCCAACACCAGACTGGGCAAGGAATTCCACCCATGAGTTGAGATCAACACACCCGACTGGGCAAGGAATTCCACCCATGAGTTGAGACCGACAGAAGCTGGAGCTGGAGAGTTGGACGCTGATGAGTGATGATTCATGGAGCCGTCGTTGTTTGTAGCAGGAACATGCGTATGCTCATTTCGTTTTTTTATTTGGGGGGACTGCAGCTATAGCACTATAGCAGCTGCCAAATGCTATGAGATAACATATGATGCATTTATGCACTTCCTAGTGCTCTAGTACTTCACCTATAGCACTCTTGAAGATGCATGTGAGCACTCAAAGGACAAGTTACAGTCGATTGCTCATTTTGAGTAATTTGGTGGGAGATTTCTTTGACAATAACATATAACAATGAATTTATGTTAGTTTGGCACACACTAAAATCTCGAGGAACTTGCATAGTTTTGGATTTTGGGTATCGTAGCAAAACTAGAACATCCTTAATTACTCAGCGAAGGAGCAAAATGAGTTATCACGCAGCAACAATAGCAGGATAGCAGCTGCTAAAGGCTATAAAATACACTGATGCTGTGATGCACTTCCTAGTTACACTTACATCTGGAAACAGATCCCCTAACTTTGTGCAGTTTGCAGTTGTGCCAGTAACATGTGGGCCAGTCAGAGTCAGGATCCTCATTCCTTACATCTATGGGCACTGTTGGAGTCTTGGAGATGCATGTGAGCATGTCAAAGCCTCAAAGGACAGAAGTTGTAATGCTGAAGCTTTCTTTCGAGTACTTTGGTGACAGATTTCTATGACAATGACACGTCAATGAATATATGTTAGTTTGGCACGTACACACTAAAATCTCGAGAAGCAAAACCTTCATGTAGTTTCAAGTATCGTAGTCTTCTCTTCTGACGTGGAACATAAAGGCAAAACGAAACATCTTTACTCAAATACTCAGCGATGAGCAAAACGATTTGTACTTTGTCACAGCAAGAGTAGCTTGGAGAAGTTTCAACATTAATCGACAGAAGTTTTTCTTTCTAAATGTTTGTGATGAGATAGTGTGAGTATACAGCAATTTTTTGGCAGATTATTCAGCCGGTTTCCAAAAGCTACAAAACATTCACTCAATTTCAAGCCGTTGGATAAAATGCACAGAAGATTGAATCACTCAATTTCCTACATGTTGCCGAGGAGCTTCATATTGAGACTCAATACAACAAAATTTTGGTTAATATATAGCACAACAGGCTCTAAGCTTCGTCCAATGCTACTACTCCTGGAAGTTCCTTTCCTTCCAGCAATTCCAAACTTGCACCACCTCCGGTTGAAATATGGCTCATAACATTGGCAACTCCTACCTTCTCAACAGCTGCAACAGAGTCTTTACCTCCAATTATTGTTGTTACACCCTTGCCACTAAGCTCAGCCAGCTTCTTTGCAATTGCCTGTAGAAGACAGTTCATGTTTATGTTTCTTAGCATGCAACTGCAAACAGGATTTTAGTGAATCATTACCTCAGTTCCTACTGCGAATTTTTCAAATTCGAAAACTCCCATGGGCCCATTCCAAATGACTGTCTGAGTAGTTTCCAAGGCAGAACTGAATGCAGCAACTGAATCTGGGCCAATATCCAGTCCCATCCATCCATCAGGAATTGCAGAAGCAGAAACAACCTAAAGAACAATCCCATGGGCAGATCAAAGTTTAGATTTTCAGCCATCAAATTTGGGTGGAAAGTTTTCTCTTTTTTTGAAGGAATTACTGAAAAGCTTCCAGTATTTATTGGTAATTAATTGATCATGAGCTATAACAAACCTGACAGTTAGCCTCAGGAGCAAACTTATCAGCAACAATTACATCTGTTGGCAACATAAGAGATACACCCTTTTCTTTTGCCTTTGCAAGGAGAGATGTTGCTAGCTCGAGTTTGTCATCTTCCACCAAGGAAGCTCCTACTGGAAATCCTTGTGCTTTGTAAAATGTGAATATCATACCGCCACCCAATAGAAGGATGTCACACTTCTCCAAGAGTGATTCAATAACTCCAATCTTAGATGACACTTTGGAACCACCTACAATAGCCGCAAATGGCCGCTTGGGGTTTGAAACAGCTCCAACAAGGTAATCAAGCTCCTGTGATTTTGTTATAAAAATGAAAAAGAAAAATAGAGAGGTTCAGTCATTCAGACACTCTTTGAAGGAACAAAAAATGGAAGCAGAAATTAATGATTCTTCTTTTAAAGGTGAGTGTTTATACTCCAAGTTCAGGAGTTAGCGAAAAAGTGAAGAGATGCAAACCTTCTGCAAAAGGAACCCTGCAACAGACGGCTTCAAGTAGTTGGTGACTCCCTTAGTTGATGCATGCGCTCTATGAGCAGTTCAAAATGCATCGTTTACATAAAGATCAGCGAGGGAGGCAAGCTTCTTCGCAAACTCTGGGTCATTCTTCTCCTCCTCCTTGTAAAATCTGACATTTTCAAGCAGTAAAACACTGCCGTTTGGCAGCACAGAGACCGATTTCTCAACTTCTGGACCAATAACATCATCTGCTTTTTGAACCTGATTGTGCATGCAAATGCAAATGTTCTTAGCATAAATTAGTACAGATGCGTACACCAAAAGTGTTGACATTGTAACAGAGGAAAGATACCTGTATGCCAAGAAGTTCAGATAACCTTGGTACAAGAGGAGCTAAGCTAAATTTGGGAGTGATACCCTTAGGACGGCCCTGAATCATAAGAATCTACTCATCAGACTGGCACTATGAATCTATGATACTTTGTATGTGAAGAAAAGGTTCACCAACAAGGCAGGTGAGGAGTAAATTATAAAAAATTTCAGCACAATTTACACATACCCCTGCATAATGAACTGCATCTACGATAATCAAATCAATAATGCCAGATCCAAGGACATGCTAACCAGAAGGTTAATTTCTCCTAATACAAAGTAAACAACTGTGTATGCATGTCATCTCAAAATCAATAGAACGAATTGCACACTTTTCTCTGTCCGTGAATACAATAATTCAATTCCTGATGTAGAAGTAATCAAGTAATGTCCTGATAACATCTATAGTAAATCTAGGAATAATGTAGTACAGTATAATATTCAGCACCACTAATGGCCACGGGCACTCATAGAAGCGCATATACGATACCACATCTGAATCCACAGCCTAGAACCTCTGTCAGGCCTACAAATTTCACCATCCGACCATTTTGATTGTCAAGTTTTAGTCAACTGGAAGTATGCAAACAACATTATATCTGAGAAAACATTCAGTACTCGGTTAAAAACAAAACATTCAGTATCGGGATGGCGAGTCTTACGGCTTACCAAGTGGCTGCAAAGGATGACCTTGGCCCCGTTGCCAATGAGGTGTTTGATGGTGGGGATGGCGGCTCGGACTCGGGTGTCGTCGGTGATGTTCTGGCTGGCGTCGAGGGGCACATTGAGGTCGGCGCGCAAGAGCACGCGCTTCCCCTCGAGGTCCGCGGCTGCCAGGTCGCCCACGCTCTTCTTCGCCATCGTCGCCACGGCGCGCGCCAGGCGGCTCCCCGCCGACGCCGAGGCAGCTCGACGCCGCGACGAGACGTGGATCGCCAGCCGCGGGTCGGTCCCGCGGGCCGCGAAGCCCAGCGACCGCGCCGTCGGGCACGGGGAGGCAACGCCAGCGCGGGGAAGCGGCACGGTGGAGGCGGCGGCGCCGGCCACGATCCCGCGGGCCGCGGGGCGGGCCATGGAGGGGAAAGTGGTAGCGGCCACCGACGCCATTGGCAGGAGTTGGGTGCAGTCGTGCAGAGCGGGAAGGAGTGAGAGGGACGACTTCTTCGGAGACAGGGAAAGGATCTGCGACTGCGAGCACCGGATCATCTCCTGGAATATTGGATTGAAATTTCGTGAAAGCTTCGGTCCCTTATAGAAAACTTTCTTTTCAAACTTTTTTTCTTTTTTCATTTTAATTTAGTAGCAAAATTCTCGTTGCAACAACGGGAGAAGATAATTTCAAAAGAACCGAACATAATTGAAGGATCAAACTGCATATATACTAGCTAAATGCAAGTGCTTCCTACAAATAAAAAGAGTATGTTATAATATTATCTATTTAAAAAATAATTTTCATGAAATGTGTTGCACATATGTTTCTATATGAAATATTTCTTATTTGAATTTATACGTAACTATGCATTTAGGTTAAACTGTTTTTTGATATTAGAAGTTTCAGGGATAATTTACAAAATTTACAACGAGAGTAAGTGAAGTGTCAGATTTGCTACCACTATCTACTAGGGGTGAAAATGGTATGGAAATTTTACGGATTCCGAACCTATTTTCGAAAACGGAATCCGTCGATCGGAATTTTTTTGGAATTTTTCGGAAACGGAAAGAAATTTAGAAATATTTTCACAGAAACGGAATCGAAAATGATAAGGGCAATTTCCGTCAGAACTCAGAATTGATCGAAAACTTTCCGGAAATTGTGTGATTGAAATACCCTGAATTTTTTTAAGCACTGAATAGTGAATACCATAGTGTTTGGCTGTTATTTATTTTTTTAAAAAAAATATTTGTTATGCAAATCTGAAGTTACATAAGAATATTTTTTTCTTGCATTGGGATTTATCAACAATATTACTCTCTTAAACATAGATAATTTATTCCATAGATTGTGTTTTGTGATGTAGTGTTGAAACTTAATAATTGGACTTATGATTGTGTTTTATGATGAATTGTTGACCATTGAGACTTGAGAATTGGGTTTTTCAGTTTGAGGGATTTTTTATTCTAATAAATTTTATTTACCGTATTCGCGCCGGTTCGATTTCGGTTTCGATAAATTTGATTTCGTTTTCGTATCCGGGGTTTCTGATTCAAAAAAAATATATGAAAACAAAATCGATAAAGATGGTTTCCATCCGTTTCCGTACCGTTTTCATCCTTACCACTATCTGGTAACAACCAAAATTTGTGTTTTCTACGTGGACACTATCACAAAGTAAGTATAAATATATAGTGATTGGTATCATAAAGCTGCTATAGCTGGTCCATCACCGGTTGAACTGTGAGACCGTTTGTGTATGGCTGATCAATTGTGATAGAAAATTGGCATCATAAATCGATTTGCATGTGTCGAAAATTGAGAAGAAAATAATAAAAAAAATGCAAAGGTAAGATTTTTTTTTTCAAATCAAAGGGGATAGCGTTGTACTTCAGGCTCCTACCTCCGTGAAACTGTTCATAAACACACACGATACTTTTTTTTAGATAAACACACACGATAGCAAAAGACAGGCAGAACTGCAGAAGGCCCATCCACCCCGCCCAGCGAGTAGCGAGGCTTCGCGCAGCGCGTCTGAATCTCCCTACGAGCACGGGGTAGGAGGACACTGATATGATGACGAAGCCACGGAGAATGATGAACCAAAATTTCTCACAGAAACGAGTATTACCGACAACTTTCTTATTCTATTTCCTATTCTCAAATTTAAAAATTTTTAGTCAAAAATCGCATCCAACATAATCACTAACCTGTCTCTTAATATTCTAGGTTCCCAACTACTAATATCTCGTTCCCCACTTTAAGGGTGCAATTCTTTGTTTCCAATCGCTCTCTCGCGTGCACGGAGAAAAAATAACCACACACCGATAAAAAAAATAATAACGAGATTAAGGAGAATGCCCATATGGAAGGGATAGAAAAACTAATTTTCTCCGTTAGTAGTTAAAGGGAGGGCCCACTTTTCATTATAGGAAATCAATTTTAGGCTTTTTTTTAAGTGATAGTTTTCTCACTTCTTATATTCAGTTTAGAAGATCCAAAAAATATAGTTTTGGGAATTGATTATTGGGATACTCTTGGTGATGCTCTTTACTTCCTCTATCCCCTACAAAGACTTCACTTTTAGCCATTGATGATTGACAAATTAGTGGCAAGAGTAAAAGACCAGAGTGTACCTTATCAATAAGATAATGTTCTGCTTCAAAAGCGATAAGATATAAAATTTTCTATTTATAAACCTAGAATAGGTAAGAGGATAAAAACTACTACTTTCTAGGACAAAGTTTGGAATGAAGTCATTTTTTAGGGAAGTACTAGTAGAGACAAAGATATCCCTACTACATATGATTTCGACACTACATATGATTTCGACAATTAATGCACAGATTTGGATACATCGATGATTAATGCCCAGATTTGGATATCCAAATCTGTGCACTATCCATACGTTACTCTACCTTTGCCGATGCAGTTGTCATGGCCCCTGCTGATCTATATATAGGAGGGGAAGCTTGTTAATTTTGACAAGAGAACAAGGTACTCGCGGAAGAACTAGAGTGGTATTCGAGCTCACTGCTGATCGAGGCCATGTCGACCGGTCACCTCCGCGTCTTCGCGGTCTTCCTCGTCGTGCAAGTTTACCTGCTTGCGATGATGGCCGCGCCATGGACGGTACAGGCCGGACCTGTGGTCTCGTTGCTTTCGAATGTATGCTGCTCTATGCACATTGCCGGCTGTTGCCCCGCCATTGCCGGCGGCGGTGGCGGCAGCGGCGATGCCGCCAAGGCCAAGCCTTGACCTATGCATCCATGGAAACGCCACATTCCTGCGGCTTCCGTCAATCTCCTCCCGGTATTTGGTATCCAGCATTGTGACAGAATAAACAAATGGCTCGTGTCCCTGTAATGTTAAGAGTTCGTGGTATTGTGAGAATAATTCGCAAATAAAATGGGAAGAGATTCTTGTCTTCAGGCTAAGTAAATTCGTCTTCTGTCTAGTTTGCAGCTTGTTTTCTTCTACTAAGAAAAATAACAGCTGGATTTTGTGAATATGTGCTGTGCGGTACTGCAATTCTGAAAATATTTTCTGAATTAGGGGCACAAAAATGTACTGTAGCCCTCAGTCTGTTGCTTCTCATAAAGCTAGCGAATGCTACACTTTGCTCATTTAGAAAAAAAAAAAAAAGGAGTAATACTTTGAAAAGTTCACCCATCGTTCAAGCCCTGGGTAGACCATTTGTCGAGATAAACGAGAGATTTTCCGCTATTTTTTGATAAAAATATTTTCGATAATTATTCAAATTTTTACTATTTTTTATGAAGTCAGTGAAAAATGTTTGGAAACGGGTAACTTGACAGTGTTAATATCCTAAATTTCTAGAAAATATAAAACAATTAGTAGCAATGTTTTCGTTGAATTGTACAAATTCTAACTACCTAAAACATTTAAAAAAAACAAAAGTGAGACATGACATTAAAGAATTTTTTTTCTATCCTTTGAAATACCATCATTGATTCTTCATCCGTACTCTACAAACGCAAAACTAAATCACACTAAAGAATACTTTTATATGTTGATATTTACAAAAACATATATATGTTGATATTTACAAAAACATATAATAGTATTGAAGTAATTACTATAAAATGATCACATGCTTTAAATGATTTAAAAATAATATAAAATGTTCTTCAGGGAAAAAATATGGGTCAAATTAGCAATTGAGCCAAGAGACACGTTGATTTTTTAGTGTATTCTTAACTTGTTGTTTATACCTGTTTTTCATAAAGCTGGATAGTGTTAAAGTTTGCTCGGTTGGAAAAAGAAAATCAAATAGCTTATCTATTTTATTTAAGGTAAAATAGGCAGTAGGCAGGAGTGTTACAGTTGGCTTAGTTCATGCCTGACCATTTTTTTCTAAGTTAAAAAAGATATCCCCTAAAATTAAGCGACGGATTTACCCATTCTTGTCTACTTTAATTAATTGTATAGTCAGAGATAAAATTCCACAGTATGGTAGTATATTTGGGTTGGATACCACGGTATGGAACGAATCGATCATGAGTTTGAAATACAGCTTGGCTTATTAATGGTCAAATTTGGATAATCATCCATTCTTAGATTCGATATAGAATGAATCAATCATGGGTTTAAAAATATGGGCTGGATTATCGATGGTCAGATTTGGATAATCATCCATTTCTGGGTTCGATATAGAATCAATCAATCATAGGTTTAAAAATATGAGCTGGAATATATGGTCAGATTTGATAACCATCCGTTCCAAAAATAGCCTATGTTGATGTGTTTGCTAGCCTATTACACATACTACTCTATCTAAAAAAAATCCAATTCCTAAGATGTATATAGACAATGTGCATGTTCAGATACATTTGATTGAATTTTTTGGGATGAAGAGAGTAAATAAGAAGCAACCCCTTCTTTCACAATATGAGAGGCACCCGTGGAAGAATTAGTGGTGTTCTTGCTCAGTGCTGATGGAGGCCATGCATGTCTACCGGATGAAGCTGGATAATCAATGGCCAGGTTTGCACATGGCCAAGATATCATGAATTTGGGTTCGATATGGAATGAATCAATAATGGGTTTAAAAATATAAACAGGATTATTAATGTTTACATTTAGATAATCATCCATTCTTAAGTTTGATATGGAATGAATCAATCACACGTTTTAAAATATTAGCTGGATAATCAATGGCCAGGTTTGCACATCAATCCATTCCCAAATCTGCCTATGTCTATGCAGTTTGCCATGATCCCTGCTGCATATAAAATTAGATCCAAGCCTTGCTTTGCTTTGACAAGACGAGAGGTAGTGAGGTACCCGTGGAAGAATTAGTGGTGTTCTTGCTCAGTGCGGATCCAGGCCATGTCGACCGGCGGCAACCTTCGCGTCTTCGTGGTCCTCCTCGTCGTGCAGGTCTGCCTGCTCGCGTTGCTGGCGACACCGTGGACAGTGCATGCAAGGTCTGCAACCGCGATGTTCCCGGCTAATTGCCCATGCCCCCGCTTCGCCGAATGTTGTCGTGCTGCAGCCACCGGCCGCCATGGCCAGTTGGCCACCAAGTCCAATCCATGACCCATTCATGGAGCACTGCTTTCTTGTGTCTTCCTGTAATCTCCTCCGACGGTTCTGTATCAGTGCTCCGACAGAGCAAGCGTGTTGCTAGCTGCGAGTACTTTTTATATATGGTTGTGGTGTAACGAAGTTCATCGTATTGCGGATGAGTACTTAGCAAATAAAAATGGAAGGAGATTATTATCAGAAGTTCGAGCTATCTTCTCTTCTTGTTTCCTGTTTGTTGCTTGTTTTCTTCACCCCGTGTACTCGATAGTGTGGTGCACTCGTAGAATTTTTACGACATTTCTGTTTGTGTGATCCATAACCATAAGTATACATTTCTACCGCTTGGAAAGATTAAGAGCATGCCTACTTCATCCTCTAATCCAAACGTTTCTATTGGGCTGTTTATACGAGGAGGTTATGATCGATTTAAAATAGCTGCAGATCAATTAAGTACTCCTTCTGTTCCAAAATACATCTACATATAAAAATAGAGCCTGTGGCTCATCATTTTTATTTTTCTTAATCTACAAAATTATAATCTAATTTCATCATATGGTGTACGCTCTTGTTTTTTTTCTTTAATTAATGTAGTAATTTCTAGATATCCAAAGTGAATATTGATCCTTTCTTTTAGGGCCCATAATCAATCACAAGAGCACGTTTTGTTATATTTTTTATTATGAAAGATATTTTTTATGAGTTTCACTTATTTTTAAATTGTATTCCTACTTTATTCTGATTTTTTTAGAATTTTCATTATTTCAGTTATCTCTTAATTGTATTCTAGTCTCTTTTCGAGTTGCATAGATAGATAGATAGATAGATAGATAGATAGATCGATCGATCGGTAAGCATTTTAGTTTTTAGCCTCTGTTCTAGCTATCTTAATTATAGATAGAGAGATAGATAGATATATTTGGATTTTAGTTTTCTACTCATTTCGAGATGCCTTAATAATAGATAGATATATTTCTATTTTTTAGCCTCTTAAAGTTGTCTTAGTTATAATGGAAGTAGATTTTTGTCTCTCGAGGAGACATCCCCTTGTTTTGTGCATGGCGTTCAAACAGCTATCAATTTTTAAAAAAAAATTGTCAAAATAGATCAATGTATGATATATCTTTTCGTAAAGATGCAAATTAAAATTCTACTTATACAATTCGAAAAAAAAACAAATTTGACCATGAATTACGCGTTCTTTTTATAGTCAAATTTTCTATTTTTGTTTCTATTTGTATAAGTTAAATTTGAATATGCGTGTTTGTGAAGTGACATATCACGTATTGATCTATCATACTAAATGTTTTCAAATTTTTGATGATTTTTGAAGTTGACATGAAAAACGAAGAGATATCGTCCCCTTAAGGGATGAATAGAGTTTTCCAAATTATAATAGATAGATATATAGACAGATAGGTAGATTTCGAATCAGCATTAGTTTGCTATTTGGTAATTTTTGGTAAGTTGCAAACCAGAGGTTCCCATAGGAGCTGTCTTACCAAAAAAAAACACTGCCTGTGATTCTGTGAAGATGTCATCAATATTTATAGGAGCGCCTGACCGCCTGTTACACACACCAGAGGTTCCTGTGGGAGAGAATCAGATCATTCTTAGCTCTGTGCCGATAGAGGCCATGTCGACCAGTAGCCTCCACGCCTTCGTGGTTTTCTTCGTTGTGCAGGTCTGCCTGCTCGTGGTGATGGCGTCGTCGTCGTCGTGGACGGTGCAGGGACGGCCTGTGGCGCTGGAGTCCGTGCCCGCTTGCTGCTTCTACCACCCGGATTGCTGCCAGGCCGCCGGCGCCGATCCGGCGATCGCTGATCCGTGATCCCATCCGTCTCATCCAAGACGATCTGTGCACGTAGTCACGTATACGTGCTTGCCTTCGATGTGGCTGTGTAGTGATCTCCTGCTTGTCTGTTTCCTTGATGTTTTCTAGAACTTGTTCCGCTCTGGTTTCTTAGCACTGCTATTGGTACTTCATTAATAAAGTGGGAGGAGATTGCTGTCTTCGCTAATCTCAAATCAAGTGGGAAAAGATTGAGTTGTGCCGTTGTGGGATTGTCCCTTCAAGCTATGCACTTATTTTCCGTTCAGTTTGCACCTGTATTTCATTCAGTTTGCAGTATGTTTTTGTTTTATGTAAAAGAGGGCGGATATGCAGTGGAGAAAGTTCCAGCACATCATAGCGCTCTGTTGAAAGCCCGATTAGCTTTTCCTCTCTTTTTTTGCCATTAGCAAATAAGTATTTAAGTATTAACTATTTAAAAATGTGTTTATTTAATTTTTTAAAGAAATTTCTATATATATTTTTTTTAAAAAAACATATAGTTTAGCAGCTGAGTCTTGGTACATCACCACTTTCCATATTTCCACATCTTGTAATTTAAAATATGCAGATGTTGATCATGCCAAAGTATGTTTACATAAAAATGTGAAAACATGCTAAATATTGTATTATGTTAAAAAAAAGCAGAAGTAAATAAGCTATGTCTCCTTTTTGTGTACCGTACATATGTGATCATAATTCAACACATACTCTCATGCAAACATATTCTAACATGATCTACAGCTACATAGGTGTGTTTAGATCCAGATCCAGGAGTGTAAAGTTTTAGCGTATCACATCGGGTATTATATAGGGTGTCGCATGGGGTGTTTGGGCACTAATAAAAAAACTAGTCCCCCCATTTCACAATGTAAGACTTTCTAGCATTGCCCACATACATATAGATGTTAATGAATCTAAACGCATATATATGTCTAGATTCATTAACATCTAAATGAATATGAGTAATGCTAGAAAGTCTTACATTATGAAACGGAAGAAGTAATTACAGAATCCATCAGTAAACCGCGAGATGAATTTATTAAGACTAATTAATCCGTCATTAGCAAATGCTTCCGGTAGCACTACATTGTCAAATTATGGAGCAATTAGGCTTAAAAGATTCGTCTCACAAATTAGTCGCAATATGTGCAATTAATTATTTTTTAGCCTATATTTAATACTTCATGTAGGTGTTTAACGTTTGATATGACGGAGTGAAAAATTTTGAGGGAAGATCTAAATAGGGCCATACTTTTCTTTCTTTATGTGAGACAAGAGGTCTAAGAATTTTGCACATCCAAGTTTGCCACCAAGGCTAAGGTTTTGCTAGCTTGGTGAGCAGAAGGACAATTTTGAACCAGAAGAAATGTTTGGTAGATTTGGATGGACAATGAAACGTTTGGAACCAAACTAATTGATTATTCTACCTCAACTTCATACACCTAAGACAATAAAAAGTAGCAAAAATGGCAAAAGCACGAACATAACTCAAACTAGACAAGACAAATAGAGCTATCAACTCAAATGGGTTGAGTAGTACTGTAGTAGGTATCATGTAAAGAGCACAACAGGGGATACAAACAAATTGGATAGAACTCAAGGAAAATGTGTTTGCATATATATGTATATATTATGTATAAATGTTTAGTCACACCCTTATTTCAGTATAGACATGGTCTACATCAAAGCATAGCGTTTAAATGGTACTGCCATAGACACGCAACAGTAACGTATACCAGGGAAGCTTCAAGCCCTCATGCACAGCTCAACACAAAAAAAAAAAGAAAAGAAAAGAGAATACCATAAAGTGTAATGATACATGTTTCAGCATATAAAAGACACATGAACATGGTCATCGCTGCAGTAAAGTCCAGGCTGCTGAGTGTATCCTTGCTTAGCCAGCAATGACCGTGCTTTCATCACAAGGTCCTTGTTTGACACATTTCCGCGCTTGTCTGCAAGAATGGTCTGGATAGCATTGCTGAGGGCACCATATGAAGAACCCTGCGGTGTGGTTGCATCGGCTGATGTTTGATTACTTTGGCACCCACTGATTAGAATGCCGTTGTTAGGTGCCCATGGCTTAGTCCCAGCATACACCTCGTCAACACTGTGAACCTCTTGTTCTATCGCTGGCTTGAAAGCTTCTTCCTCATTGCCTTCAAGCTTAACCTTCAGAAACTCTTGAGCCAGGGAGCCAACCATTCCCATGAGACCGCCCTGCTCGCCTGATTGACCTTGCTGGAATTTCCCAAGCATGACTTTCATGAATTTCTTGACCTTTGGGCTAGCATCATCTCCAAAGATGTTAAACAATGTCATACGAATTGAGCCCACATCAATGTCATCCTTCCCAGTTTTCTCCTTAAGCATCTCAATAAGAGTTGAAAGTGGCAGTGACCGATTTTTAGTGTGGCCATCAGTTGGTTGAGCGTATGACTCATCCTGGTCCTCACCTCTATAGTGGCTCTGGCTATGGCGACTACGAGGGAGGTGGATTCCCTCAGACTCAAACACATCCCGAACAGTCTCTTTGAGAAATGACCGGAAACCACTGCCAGAATCAGAAGGTTCTTCGCGTTCACGGGACTGGGTTTGATTCTGCTTGGTACTATTACCTATCTGCTCCTTGGCGCTGTCCAATAGGCCACCACTGTGGCAAGAATCAGAGACGATGGTAAATAAGCAACCATTGGGCACCTTTTGCACAAGTTCTCTGAAATCTTGATCTGCATATAGCAACAACGAATGAATTAACTTATAATATTTGCTTGTACTCGTCTTGATATGAGAGTATCTTTTCAGATCACAAGCAGAAATATGGAGTGCAAAAGGCCAAAATGATTGGCCTGGCATATTGATAGAAGGAAATCATCATCTAGATAGAAAGTAACAGTCTATCAACTAGAAAAGAGAATGAATCAGAAATGGTTGAAACAAACTAAAATCTGGTCTAAACATTTTCTCGCTTTCGATCAAGGCATATGGCATTTGTGATAAGAAATGTTCACTTAGACATGAATGATTGGCTAATCCTGCACGATAACTACCATTTGGTAGGACCAGAACAAAATTCAGACAAGAAAGTTCCCTAAGTGGCAAGAGACATTATTTGCTTCACCCTAAGAAACAAAAAGGTAACTTGTGAGTCATTTACGGTCATTGAGGACGTACCATGAGGTACCACATTTTCTATTGTAAATTTAGTACCACATTTTCTATTTTAAATTTGGTATCTCTTGGTACCTAGGTACTAGAAGATATCAAATTTTACACTAAATTTTTTTTTACCTCAGGGTACCTCCTTAAGGACAGTAAAATTACTCATTAGATAGTTAGATGTTGATCGACAAGAAAAAACCAGTTTCTTGATAAATAAATGATTTGTATTTATATTAAAATGTTATTCCCTTCTAATTCCGACAGTATCAGCAGTTGAGCTGCATCTTGAAATTAACAGTCCAACAGAAGTGAGGGCATAAGAAATCCAAACTTTTAGCAGATCAGAACCATTTAGACTCTTAGTTTAACAGCCAACAGGGAAAAAACAACAAATGAAGCCTAATCGATATTAAGTATAAGCTCTAAATCATAAACACTACGTGACTACGTGAGTAATGAACTCTCTGTCCCCCACAGAGAGAAAAAAAAAATTGTCTGATCGAAATATCGAATCATCTACTAGTAATCAATCTGAAGCATAGGACCTAAAATCATAAACGGTCAACACAATCTAATAGAACCATCTAATATTTTGATTCCCAATAACTAATCCTGAATTAGATCTGCATCCCATCAGCGTTGACCTGCCTCTTCCCCGTTTGCTGTTCACATCTGAAGGCAGCACACAACTTTTGAACTCCTGACTTTTACAGCTTATCGATTGCAACAGTATGATGAAGGAAGAAAAGAACACAAAGGGGAAGGGCCAATTCCCGATCGCACCTGTGATAAGGTTCATGTCGCTGGGAACGATGCACTCGTCATAGCCGGTGTCGTCGTTCTGCCCTGTCTCGGCGGGCAGCCGGGTGCCGTGGCCGCTGTAGTGGAAGAAGAGGAAGTCCCCGGGGCGCGCGTCCCCGACGAGCTGCGCCAGCGCCCGGCGGATGTTGGCGCCGGTGGGCTGCGTCCCGGAGGAGTCGCGGTCGAGGAGGACGCGGATGTCGTCCTCGTCGAAGCCGAAGCGGTCGACGAGGCAGCGGTGCATGCGGTCCACATCGTTGTGGCAGCCCTTGAGCTCAGCCTTGGTGCCGGGGTAGTTGATGCCCACCAGGAGCGCGCGCTTGCGGCCCATCGCGGCGGCGTGGATCTCCCCTCTCTGCGCCGCCGGCTGCGGCGTCGGTGGCCGGAGGAGTGGGTGCGGGTTTCGTCGGTTGGTGATCGGGGAATGATCTTTTTTTTTTTATTTATTTTACTACTAGTACTTCTTTTCTTTTGCCCGAAGGTGCGCTGCGTTGATTGGCGTTTCCGATCTGGCAGGTGGGGACTTGGGCGATGCGGATTGGTGCAGCGTGAAGGTGTGCCGCTTGCGATGAGCAAACGCCCCCTTCAATGCTGAACACCATGTTCGAGAGAAGGAAAAAAAATTGAGGCTGTGGTTAGTTCCACGTTAAAATTAAAAGTTTAAAGAAATTAAAATAATATGATGGAAAAATTAAAAGTTTGTGTGTGTAGAAAAGTTCGATGCGACGAAAAAATTGAAAGTTTAAAGAAAAAAGTTGGAATCTAAACAGGGCCTGAGTATATATATACAAAATGATATGAGCTATTAGTATATACTAATTAATATAAAAGTAATTTTAAACTGAAAATGATTTTTAAAGCAATTTTTTTTGTAGAAAGTTTTTGCAAAAAGTATATCATTTAACTGTTCGGGAAGTGAGTGCGTGAAAAACGAGACTTTTTTCTTCTCTTTTTTCTAAGCTGGGTGCTTAGAAAAAAAATAGTAAATGCAAGCAAAGCAAGAAAATAGCTATACAATATAAGATGGTATATTGCAGTAAAAAAATACTAAATATAGCCATAATATAATTAAAACTAGTAGAGTGGCCCGCGCAATTGCACTCATACAAAATTATCTACTCTCTCCATCCCATAATATAAGAAAATAAAATCGGATGTGATATACACCATGCATGTCTGCCCCATATACTAGAAACATGGGCACTGTGGGGCTGTTTGGATGCCTACCTCAATTTACCACTGTTTTTTACCAAAGATGTGGCAAGATGCAAATTGTGTGGCTCAAAATTTGATGGCCACACTTGTGGCAAACTTTGGCTAAGAAAAGGGTCAATGACTAGTGAGACCAAAAGAGTAGAAAGTGTGGCATGCCAAAGTTATAGAAACAAACCAAACACTAGCCACATTTGATCAAACTAACATATCTCAAGTGTGGCAAAATGTGGCACCAACCAAACAGGCCCTATGGCACACAACCTTTATAAACACATGCGTGCTAGGCAGTTAGCACCCTACACATGCCACAGTGCCCATGTGCCTAGCATAAGAGTATGGCGCGACATGAAAACATATAGTTGTGGCAGCACACATGCATAAAACCATAGAAACGCAAGTGAGTATATATCTTATAAAGAATATTTTCTTTGTTAAGCACAAATTTGTCAAATTTATTTTTTTTCTTTAGTTGAAGAAAGAAAATCAGATCGAAATAAACTTTAAAGTCACTAAAATTCAAATTAAAAAATAAAAAAAATCGCTTTGGATGCTAGAAACCTTTACATGAATCGGTGAAAAAACCAGCAGTTCAAGTAGAATATAATTTAGAATGGACTTAAATTTGGAATAAAAACAAGAAATATGAAACATGAAGAATCCATCTAAAACCTAACATGGGACTAATTAAAATTTGAAATAAAATAAATTCATAAATTAGAAAGAATGAAAAGGTTAAAATAGGAATACAAACTAAAATTCATAATTTAAAAATAATGAATATTTTAAAAATTCTAGATTATAACACATGATTATCTTAGCGGTATAAACAGCGGGAATTGAAGCAAACAAAGCATACCCGACGAAGGAATCTCTTCTTCTTGTGTCAGGGTTATGGACACCATATACCTAATAGTAATCGACTAAACTCGACGGGGCCCACCATATATCAAGTCTTATATAGAATCATACCTCGTATACAGAAGGAGTTCCGGATAAGGAAGTATAAGTAGAGTTCTATATGGAAACTACAATGACTGTTCGGATTATATTCATATTGGTCTCCCTAGTTCTACTTGGGCAATGGGGCATCTATGGGTATAAAAAAACAAGACCCGTTAGGAGGAGGGGACACACAACACAACACAACATACAAGATCGACACACAAGTCAGAATAGACACCAACACACACTTCCAGACATCGACATCATATATTAGCCTAGACGAACCCAATCTGGTGCTACAGAACCCGACAAGAGGGATCTAATGTTATCTCTGATCTCGACGAGTTCGTACTCGAGGAGGAAGACTACCCTGTCGTCTACTACGTGTTGGTGATCCATGCCGCCAAGTCGACGACAGCTAGATAGGTTATCCCAAATATTGTATTTGTGTGATCCAGATGAATAAAGAGCAACATCGGCTTCGGCCAACAGGAGTAGGGCTATTATCTGTCAAAATAAGGGGGTCCAAACCTGTATAAACCCTTTTCTCCATCTGTTTTACTTCAATCTCGCATATACCCTGGTACCGATGATCTCCATACCAAGCAAATACCATGGTCGTGACCTTAAAAAGTCGACAAGTTGGTACCCGCTGCAAGCATTAACACTATAAAGAAACCTCCAGGTTAAGCCACACCATCGACAACCAATAGCCATCGAATTAAGTGCATCTTTGTTTGTTTAACTGGCATGCATTCGTTCGTTCAATAGCCAAGCAGGCTTTAAGTAAGCAAACTGCCATAGGTAATTAAACACATCAATGGATGACCCACTTAAGTGCTCCAGGTCATGCAAGCATCCCCCATATTTAGCCACTGCTATGTTCCTTAGCCATCTACTACTCAAATGCCAACTTTACACTTTATAATTTTAGAATGCCTACTTCTACTTTTGATATTTCAGTTCTTCAATTCTGTTTGTAAGCATATATTTACAAAGTTGTTTATCATTACCACAAAATCCTGCAGCAACGCGTGGGTATCAAACTAGTTAAAGCTAATAACAAGTCCACGCCTCAACCTTGCTGGGAGAAGACCTTGAGGCAACCGAGTAGCAAATATAAGCAATAACTTACCAAGTGCCTAAACAAAATTATTCAAAGCTAATATGAATGTGGGAAATGCTAGAATAACTTAGATTGTGAAACGGAGGAAGTATGTGTCTAGATTCGTAGCTAGGATCAATTTTTTTAAATAGAAAAAATATCCGTACGTTATAACGGGTGAAGGCTATTTTAATCTTATTATTGTTATATGGTTTAGTTAAGGTAAAATTTGTTAGAGTGAGCAGCCCGGCCCACCAACCGTAGGCCACCTAAGTCACATTAGGCCTGCTCCACCACAGGCCCAATCGAAGCCACAACTTTAGATCTTGGGAATACATAACCCAAAAGACTAGTCTAATGGGTGAGAACTGCGCCCCACCTTTTAATTTCTGCCCCCCTCCAAAAAAAATCAATTACTGATGTGCGACTAAATCCAACAATCTTCCCTGTAACATCAACCCATGTGATCCCGAACACTTGTTACTTGGGCTCAATTAACTACCATGTGACCCATGAAAATTATTCCGAATTTCAGGCCTGGGCTCTGATACCACTTGTTAGAGTTCGCAGCCCGACCCATCAACCATGGGCCACCCAGGTCACATTAGGCCTACTCCACCTCAGGCCCAACCAAAGCCACAACTTTAGGTCTTGAGTCTACACAACCCAAAAGACTAGTTTATTCGATATCTATCCTAACAAAATTCACTGTGGGAATTCGCTAGAATATACTCCCTCCGTTTAACAATGTAAGTCATTCTAGCATTTCCCACATTCATATTGATGTGGGAAATGCTAGAATGACTTACATTGTGAAAAGGAGGTAGTATATTTTTTTAGAAAATCATGAGCTGCAATTAGAAGTCCGATCATCTCAAGTTAGCATGTGAATTTTTTTAGACATTTCTTATATGACTTATTCTGTATTTCCAAAAGCGAACAAACTTAAAAAAAACGACTTAAATAAGACTATATATTTCCAAAAACGAATGAATTTAAAAACCGACTCATATACGGATGACGAAATAAAATACCGGTAAAACATGGTACCGAACGATAGATCATAGAAGTACCAGACATGAGTAGCGATAGCATCACAATGTATGCCAATCCGAGTAAGCATGACAAGCAATAACCATCCAGCTCAATCATGCATGGCAAGGCCAGTCAGTTGCAAGGTAATGGGCCGGCTTAACCAACAATCAATTACACACAGGCTGTTCCCATCATGATAAAGAAAAACTCATCGAGTGAAGAGAACCGCGGAACCACCGCCAACGGCAGCGCTAGCTCATTTCATGATAAACAAGGCTGAAACCTGTAACTGCAGGAGCAGGGAGACGAAGAAGCAAGAACACCAGACAGATGAAAAAGGCTCGGCACATGCCAAGATTCTCGCGGAGATGTGCGCACGAGACCAAACAGCTAGCGCAAGCGTGCATGCGACGTACGTACATCCGTCCAAAGCGATGAAGGAAAATGACATCACTCGCACGAAACAAAACAAAATTGTACTACACACTTTGCTCCTCTCGCCATCAACATACCGGTACACAAACAGAGTCGTCGAATGATCGATCACATGATCAATATTAAAAGACATACTACGAGAGAACCACTTCGTTGGTTACTTTTTATATAAAAAAATTGCAGCATGACATTGGCACTATGACCTGATATATTACTTCGTTAACAGATCGACTTGGTACTGGCCGGTACATTTTGGTTACGTTTATAGATGCCGTATTTCCAGCTTGGTCGTCGCGAGCTCGTGATGCGGAGATGAAAATCCTATGATACAGCGCATGGCGCATGCGGAGTAATGGCCCGGTGGACATGGCTGCCCGGACCGGAGGAGGAGGTGTTTGCGTGTCGCGGTGGCCCGGATGGTGCACTGGCTGGGTCCGTGGCTGCGTCCGCCCATCTGCGCGCACAGCGCAGACGGGTGGACGGACGAACGAGCTAGCGAGAGCAAGAGCTGCAGCGTCACATGCGCAGGCTTTTCTTCCCCTCCCTCTCTCACCTACACATGCGCTTGCCGGCAGCACATGGCCTGCCCCTGCTTGCTTGCCTGCCTGTGTGACTGTGAGCCTATCTCATCTCGCTTTAATCAAGCCACATGCACTGGGGATTGGTGTAGCCCACCCCGCTAATGATCGTCACCCTATCTCTATCTATCTCGAGACATGAAAGAAAGAGAAAAAAGAAAGACACGCACCAAGTGATACGTACGTACGTAATTGACAATCAAGCTTCTTGCCTAATTAGGGACAATAATCTACACAAGCACACACATACACACACTCGCAAATCAATACCCGTTCTGTATACTACTACTTGAGGCTATCTCTCATCTCTCACTTTTCTCTTTCCTTGTTGTTTTTTTCTCCTTGCTTCCTTCGGGGAGCTGGCCGGTAACTGTTTTGGCGATGGTCAGATCGGTTAAGCGGAGGAGGAGCAGACGCGGTGGCGCGGGCATGACACGAGGTGGTCGTTGGTGAGCCCGACGGCCTGCATGAACGAGTGGATGACTGTGGGGCCGACGAACCGGAAGCCGCGCCGCACCATGTCCTTGCTGATCGACTCCGACTTGGACGTCTTCACCGGGATCTTCCGGCTGTATTTGTAGCTCGGCGACAGCGGCTTGTTGTTTACGAACGCCCACACGTATTTGCTGAACGACCCGAAGTCCCTCCTCACCTGTTTCATCGAATATATCAAGTACACCATTAGATTCTCCCTCCATTCTTCCACTGCATATACACTTATATATAACAACTATACTTGTACGTAGAATTTGAGTAGGTACTAGGTATATACGTACCAAACCTCACGAAAATAAGATAATCCCTGGTCAGTGTACTTACTGATAGATTAGTTGGCGTCAGCTACGTACTAAGCGTACTTAAACTAGGTATAGTTGATTGCACTCCGAATATTGGATCGCTAGCTGTGCAAGAGCGATGCATCGTGTGCAGAACCCTTTGCCAACTAAACACGAAAGAGAACAGTTGCGCACAGTTAATTAGCCGTGTCTCCTTCGTGATGGTGTGAAGCAAGGCTTCAGCCAAAAGATTGACAGCAAGTACTAGTAGCTTCTTTCTGCCTTTCAGGCTAGCTCTTGGGTGTCAAATGCCAATTAGCTAGGAAGTGTTCGCTCTTTTTGGTTGTATCGTACTTCACCACGCACTTTGCTTTGATTCTGCAAATTACTAGTGGCATTTAAAGGGCCCTGCAGCTGCTGATTGAGCTGTCTACCATGAGGGGGCGTAAGCTGTCAGGGATTCTGTTAGGCTTCGCTTTCACTTAACTGACCTTTCTTTCGCAAGCATTCATTCATTGACCTCCCTTTTTCTTTTTGGTAAAGTTTCGGTTGTCAAGTTGTGGTACTGTCTCATCCGGTCTATTCATCAACCGGAAATTAAACACTAGTATGGAAATGCAAAAAAAATAAGCTGAGGAGTATGGGCTCTATGTGAGCTATCTATAGAAAAATACAGTTTTGGGACATCGCACGTTAGTGAATAGGACGACGGGCTTGTTAGAATTGTCAAATGTCCTGATTACTAGGAATGGAAACGTTCTTGCTTGAGGACAAGTTCAGAAAGATCATGGGCTTAATTGATAGTACTAGTAGCTTGGCATGCAGATGCAGGTGACAGTACCTCGGAAATCCGGCAGGCGTTGTTGACGGCGCCTCTGATGGTGCCCAAATCCAGGCCGAACTCGGCGCTTAGCGACGCCATCTGCTTCTCCGTGTACTTGGCGACTGCGTCCACGTTGAAACCGGAGAATGCCTCCCTATTTGTGATCAAGCAAGCAGCAACGCAAAATCAGCACCAAATATACTACTGGTATACACGGATGGCTTCGTCATCTTTAGCAGCAGAGTAGGGATTGGGTTGCTCTGTTTTCGAACCTGTAGACGTGTCTCCTCTTCAGGATCGAGGTCCAATCCGCCCCGACTTGCACGCCGGACAACGTGAGCATCTCGAACAGCAACCTGCCGTTTCAGTTGGCACGAAATGTGAGGAGAACTGTTGCAAAGCAATCGGATGCTTGTATTATTCGCAAAAAAAAGAATGGCAAACTCACTCGTCGTCGCGCACGGGCACACCCCACTCCTCGTCGTGGTAGGCGACGTACAGGGGGTCTGCGCATGACAAGAGAAAAACGATTGCGTATTAGTTAAGAGTTAATTTCGCACTAGTGTAAATTGTTTTGTGTGGTGTCGTGTGTGCGCACCTGAGTATGGAGTGATGAAGCTGCATCGCTTCTCGTCATGCCCGGTGACGGCGCCGGCGACGAGCTCGGCGGCACCCGTCGCGGTGGCGCTGACTTTCCCTTCGACTCGGGAGAAGGACGCGGTCCGGCCGTAGTGCGCGATCCGCATCTTGCGCTGCGCCTGCGCCATCGCGACGTGCTCCCGCTGCGCCGCCGCGATGCTCCCGGCGGGCTCGTACGCCTCGAGCCCCGCGAACATCACCACCGGCAGCACGGCGGCGCCGCCCTTCTTGGCGGGCTTCCTGCTCCTGTCCAAGCCCCCCATGGCCGCAGCCGCCGCCGCAGTCCTGGCGGCAGCCACCTTGGCTCCAGACACCCTCGTCGCCTTAGCACTGACCGAAGCTGGAGTAGGTGGTGGGAGAAGAGACGCCGCCGCAGCGCGGGCGAAGTCGGCGGCGCGGGTGTTCTCGGGGGACGCCGCGCAGGTGGTCGCGGCCGCAGCATTGTCGAGCGAAGCCGGCATGGAGAGCGACTTCTGCAGGGACTTCTTGAGCGGCCGGGCAGCTTCAGGCGCCGCCACGCGGTTCCCCGCCGGCTGCAGCACCGGGCGGCCGTCGATCTGAGCGACGCCGGCGGACTTCACGTTGGAGTTGCACATCTTGTCCGTGAGGAGAAAAATGCTCTGAGACGGTGTACCGATGATTTAACTCCGGGAATATGTGCGCTTCGAGTAGCAGCAGCGAAGAGATGAGATGTGAGTTGGGTTGTGGTGCGGGGCGGGAAGCGGTATATATAAGCCGGGAGGGAGGCGGAGCTAGTTGTCCGGAAAAGGGCGGGGAGCTGAGGAAGGTGGTAGGGACGGAGGCGGAGAGATGAGGAGGAAGGTGGTGGGGGAAGGTAGGGACAGGTCACAGGCGAGAGAGAGGAGAGGAGGCTGTGCTGTCTGCGCATGCATGCATGCATGCATTGAGTTTTGGAATTTGGTTGCAGAGTGAATGACTACTACTGTAGCATTAGGTTGCTCTTTCCCTTTGTTTTGTTTTTCCTGTCAGATTGAACGGCAACGGGTGATGTCAAGAGGAACGGGTAAGGATCGGTTGGTATTGGTCAACTGGGCTGGTAAACCTCTTTAATTGTCTGTATATACTACTATACTGTACAGTTGTACAGGGAGCACAGTTGCAGACTTGCGTAGAGCATTAGCGAATGTGGCAAAAACTATCGGACGTGAAGCAAGCGAAACGCTGGGCCCTCCAAAGTGCACAACGCAACTACGAGATCTTTGAAATGCTCGCAATGAATACATTGCGATACTGTGATGGTACTGAGACACACAGACATGCAGCTTCCGGGCTGATAGTTGAACACAAAGGTGAGACAGACACAGGGAACCAGCCAGTCAACCATGCAACGCCGACCGCTGCTGGACCCTGAGCCCTGAATGAGTGGAATTGTGGACGTCACAACCAAAACTTCCGATAGTGGTATAGTGGTATCGATCTCTAAATGCTACTACTCCTGTACTCCATACGATCGATACTTCGCTCATGGTTAATTCGGCCATGGAGAGGGAAAACAAATTTTCTTCCTGGCCGACCAAAATAACCAACCGATAGAAATTGCCCATACCTGGTTCCCTCGTGCCTAAGTCAGCCAAGATACCTTAATGCACAGGGTATATATACGACCAAGGAAATCAAGACCAACCGGCCAAAAGTCACCAGTTGATCAGTAGTACATCGATCAGACGTTTCATCCATGTAGGAACAAAACGAGGCCTCATGCATGTACAGTCACACATGCCCGATTAGTATCTTTCACCGAGCCATCTCTCTCTGACAGTCCCAATGATAAGTCCGTACACCGCTCACACGCCCGCCCGGGCGGGTGCGCGTACGTGTACGGTGTTATGTACCGCGCGGAGAGAGCTGACAAACTAAGAAAACAATCAATTTAAGCTAGCCTCTGTATTCACGAGCCACTTGGAGCTTGCAGGAAGTATCCTAGCTACATTCCCTCCACTAGCTGGCTATGCCTCGTCGCCATGCCGTGCCTCGTGCGCATGATTGAGCCGGTAGCGCGAGCGTAGCCTGTAAGCCTGTGTAATGCATCGATCGATTGATCGGTTTGCCGGTCTGACAAGCGGGGATAGCCTCGCGCACACACGCCTGGCTGTTTCGATGGGGTTTGGGTGGGGGAGAAGAAAAGGACGGCGAGCGAGCCCGGCCGACCCGACCCACGTTCTCTCGCGCTCTTTCGAGCTGGCACGGAATCTCGTGCCTCTCTTTTCCATTTCCCCTCGCAATGATCCAATCGCTCTCTCCTCTCCGGTTTCCGTCGAGCCACCAGTGCATTAGCTAGGAGATGTGCATGTACTGTACTCCTATGTTGGTTAATGCGCGGTTCCCCTCGCAGCATTGGGGGAATTGATTGGAGGCGTAGCCGTTGCTCTCCGTGTCGCGGCTGGCTGCTGCAGTTGTACTGGTCGCAATCACTGCCGCTGTGATGGCGACAAATCATTCAACCGATCGAGTCGAGCCGAGCATACGTGCCGATTAATAAAGGTTGGGGCGGGCGCGCAAGTGCGCAACCGACGTATCATTTCGGAATCCGCGTCGCTGCGACCTTTTTCAGCGAGCGATCGCCCAGTTTGTCATGAACTCATGATACGGAGAGCACATGGCTTCGGTTGAGCCGGATAATGCCCGTGTCTCTCGTCGCGCTCGTGTTAAGGGGATTCTCCGGCTAAAATACTGAGATCGTTGGTTCAATCGATCGGAGGAAGTTTATGTGATGCACCAAATCTGGTGGTTGTAACTATGCGTGCATGCGATTCCTTCTTTCTACTATCCTGTCAATCTGCAATAGGATATCACTGTAGAATCGTGCGATTCGGTTATATGAATGATACTCTACCTCAAATGTTGAGTTCATTAAAAAAAATGTTGCTTGCACAAGTGGTGGTGACACTGCTAGTCTGTTATGTGTGGGCGGTGGTTTGCATCGCCATTGTTTTGGGCTGTCGGACACTGAGTATATCCAATCGAGCAGGGGGTGCATGAACCTTATGGCACGCCATGCGCTTCATGTCCTACCACAATAAGAGGCAGCTATCTGATGCTGCTTCTGCCACTCATCCATGATAGTAGTAGCCCTCACTCTGACCGGCTTGCATGAACCTGGTCTGACTGAATGCAAGCAAGCATGCATGCATCATCTCCATTGATCGCAAGTCCGGCCCTACGCGTCCATGTCGAGTTATCAGCCACATTGATGGTTTGATAATACAAGGGCAGCCTCAGTTTGATTAGATCCAAGCCCTTTAATTTTCATATATAGCAGCCATTCGATCGCCTTGGGTTTCTTGTATTCTTTTGTTCCCCCAAATTGAATGGCCGATATATTAATGAGCAGAAATTTTAGAATGGCAGAGCTTTGACCTTCTGGAGGAGAAATGTATTTCGTAGCAATTGAGTGCTCAAATTCCACATCTTGTATGCCCCAATATTCATGCTGCGACGAAGCCAAGTAAAGTCCGCCAAGGAGGTAATCACGGGCCTACTAAGTTAAGGCTATGGGTTTAGTGGGTCTGCGAGAGAAGGAAATACTACACAGCTACGGGCCGATTGGCCTAATTTACCGATCATTTAATCAGTAGAACCAAGGTCCGGGAGGTAGCCACAAACAAAATAATGGCCTGCATTAATCAGGGGCTTTGTGCCGCTACCGTTACGTGTTTTGGCTCGTCCCGTCGCATCCACGAGATCTGAACGGGACGAACGGGGCTAGTACGCGAACAGGCCAGTACGACGTGTACTAGGCACTGGACCGTCATTAACTCCTCCTCGACCGCACTAAACACCGATGGGATTCATCGACCCGATCTGATCCACGATCCGGTGAAAAACCCGCGCTTCTGCACGCACTGGACGAAACGCCGGCGCGATCGAACTCCCCCGGCCGGCAACTAACTTTGGCGGAGCGCGGCGCGCGGGCGCGGTTGTGGCCCTGCAGGCAAGGGGGGCGATCGATCGATCGATCGATAACCGGTGGCCAGGCGGGGGGGACATGTCCATGTGCGGCTAGCCCCAGCGGCACGTCCATTATTTCGATGCCAATCTTGTAGGAAAGCACCGGGAGGCGGGCGGGAGCCCACGGTGCGGGCGCGCGCGCCCCACCTGCCGTGTGCCTGCCTCTCGGACTCCGTGAGAGAGAAGGGCACATCAAGCTAGCGCGGAGGAGTGAGTTGTGCGGCGCGCGCTCCGGCCGGTCGCGTGCTGGCTGGCGCGGTGTTGGGTTGGGGAGGGGGTGCGGGCGGATGCGGCGTCAATTCGTATTGCAGGGGTTGGGAACTTGAGATAGATCGTGCATGCCGCCCCACGCATCGAACCAGGTTGGTGGATTGCACAGTTCCTTGAATAGCCGATGCAGGGCTCTCGGGTAACAAGGTACTGTAGCTAGGATGGTCCGTGTCGGGGGTTCCGGCCGTGGTAGATGCGGACTGTGATTTTGCACTCGGATGCATATATAGCAAAAATATCTTATCTGCTAAGTTGATGTTCGAACAGATAACGTTAAGAAAACAGAACTTTCTTCTTGGCCATGGGTTTATTATACAGTTTATATTAGCACCACCCTGGACATAGTGAGGGAGAGCGATTCCATTTTCTATCTCACTCTCTCCCTCTAATCCCATGGACGTGGTTAGAGTCGTGGTGCTCGTTGTTTGGTGCTAGTTTTGGGCGGTTTCGGTGGTAGCTTCTCTCTTGGTCTAACGACGGTCGGTTGGGTGCTAGTGTTCTCCTGGTTTTGTATAGGTGTTGTCAGTGCGTGGTGGTGTTGGTTTTTTCTTTCCTAACTACTGCCTTTCAAGGTGTTAGCCTTTTAATTTTTTTCTGCTCTATTCAATGAATCATCGGACCATATGTTGTTGGTCGTTAAAAACATGGCAAAATTCGTTATATAGTATCAAAAGTTCACATTTTTTGTTTTAGGAAAAAGTACAAATTATCCTCCCGAACTATCGCGGTCGGCCGAATTTCCCCCTGAACCCGAAAAACAGATATCACTCACCCTGAACTTTTAATACCGGACGAATTACCCCTCTCGACCCAATCTAGAGCAGTTTTGTCCTACGTGACGTATGCGTGGCAACCCAGTCAGCATTTTCATTTTTTAAAACATGGTGGGGCCCACATGTCATTCTCTCCCATCTCCTCATTTTCCTCTCTCTCTCCCCCCCTCTCTCTCTCTCGCGACATCAGGCGTGGCCGCGCGAGCGGTCGGCACGCGAGGGCGGGGATGGGCGGCAGCGCGTCGTCAGGCGTGGCCGCGCGAGCGGTCGGCATGCAAGGGCGGGTGGTGGACGGCGGTACGGGACGTCGGCAGAGAAGCGAGGCGGAGGCGAGCGCGGCTGGGTGCACGAGGCAAACACGTCAGGTGGCTCTGGTTGCGCTGCAAAATCCGGGAGGCGGAGCCAATGGAGGAAGCGGCCAAGTCCTGACGGCAGCGACGAGCACCCTGGATAGGCGCTGGCGCTGGCTCATCGCAGAGGACACTATGGCTCTGGCCGGTCGACGGCGGTGGCAGACCAACGAACGCTGGCGAGGGAGAGCCGGCCGACGGCGTGGTCCAGGAGAAGGCGATGATCGGAGAAGGAGGAGGTCGGCGCTGGAGGCCCTAAGGTCAACCGCGGTCGCGGCAAAGATGACCGGTGCGCAGGGGGGCGGAGCAGATTCCGTCGACGATGACCTAGCCAGCGAGGTGCTGTTGTTGCTGCTTGACGACGACAAAACCAAGGAGATCGATCTCTCCTGATGACCAAGAATAAAAAAGACGGGGCCGCCGGAGGGGATCGGGATTGATCTTCTCGGCCCACCGCCAGCCCTTGTGCACCGCCATGCGTGCCGACCGCCCGCGGGGCCACGCCTGATGATACGCTGCCGCCAACCACCGCCCCCGCATGCTAACCGCCCGCGTGGCCCCGCCAGACGACGCGCTGCCGCCCATCGCCGCCCTCGTGTGCCGACCGCGCCTGACGGAGAGAGAGAGATAGAAGAGGGGAAGAGAAAAAGGAGGAGATGGGAGAGAATGACAGGTGGACCCACCATGTTTTAAAAAAAGAAATGCTGACTGGGTTGCCACACGTACGCCATGTAGGACAAGACTGCTCTGGATTGGGTCGAGGGGGGTAATTCGTCCGGTATAGAAAGTTCAGGGTAAGTAATGTCTGATTTTCGGGTTCAGGGGGAAATTCGGCCGACCGCAATAGTTCAGGGGAGTAATTCGTACCTTTTCCTTTGTTTATAGCACCGAAAGATACCGGTTCACTTTAATAGCACCCAGAGTTCACCCGTTCCTATTGTTAACACTTCCGTCAATTCTCGATCGTTTTCCATCCGTCTTGATCGCTATTGACCCAGCCACGCACGCGATATAAACGTCATGGCTGGCTCAATAGCGATAAAGAAGGATGGAAAACGATCGAGATTTGATGAAAGTGTTAAAAATGGGAACAATGTAAACTTTGGGTGTGCTATTAAAGTGAACTGGTATTTTTTGGTGCTATAAAACCAAAACGTGAACTTTCGATGCTATATAACCAATTTTACCTAAACACAATATTAGCACCACCGTTAACCAAACTCCAAACGAAAGCAGCAAGAGAACCAGACCCTTTTTCTTGGCCATGGTTTTATCTTCATGTGTCTAGGTCGTATGTAGGATTGATTTTTTTTTTTCGACGGAGGGGGTATGCGTAAAGAATGGTGGTCATCCACAGTATTGGTTACCTTAAAAACGCAGCCTAAACCACAGAGCGCAATGGTGGACCTGAGAAGTCCCATGTCTTGACCGCTTGGCACATTTGACATATGGAAGGAGCGCAATCTACGGACCATCGATCCATGAGAGCGCATCCCCGTTCTGAATGTCGTAACCGAGCAAGTAAAAGAAAGAGCCACGCACTGGTGCATCGTGCCATCGTGGGAGCAAGGGTGCAAGGTTGGGGTGCTCACTACCATCATGCTGCAGGCGAAGGCGAGGAGAGAAAGGACGATGAAGACGACTGGGCGGGAGACGATGGAGAAGAGATTACTCACTCTTAACGTTGCTTACGGTTCGCTGGAGTTCGCCGCCGACATGAGCTAGAGAACCTTGTAAAAGGACAATATGGGGAACCATGAGGAAAAAGTACATATGATGTCTCTCATTTTGTCACTGAATTAGAAAATCATCCCTTAACAAAACCAGATCACTCTAGGTTCTTAAGCGGTATTGACCCCGGTTTTATCTGACGTGGTGGCTGAGTTAGCGTGGGACCCATGTGGACCCCACATGTCAGTGAAACCACAATTTCTTATTCCCCTTTCCACTCTCTTCCCTCATCTCTTTCCAGTGCACGCCCGACGTGAGAAGGCGATGTGCGTGACCGGCGACGGTCGGCAAGGAGAAAGGCGGCGGATATGAGATAGGCGGTAGCGGCACTGGTGGAGAGGAGTTGGGCAGCATAGACGCTGACTGGCCAGCAAGCTCGAGCTCGCCACTCGTCGGCGGAAAGGCGGTAGCGGCGGGTAGGCGGTGGAAAGGCGACAGCAACAGGTAGCAACAGTTGTGCCTCGACCTTGCTGTCCACACCATCCTCCCGCCTCCCCACGTCCCGCCTTGACCTTGCTGGCCATGCTATCCTCTTGCCCCCCCGTGTGCGACGAAAGCCGAGTGGGGCGAGGTGTAGAGGAGGAGGCCCAACGGCGAGGTGATGGTGGTCTGGGCCGGGCGAATCCCTCCACGAAGGCGACGAGGAGAGGCGGAGTTCACCGGTGAGGATGTCGCTAGGGGGCTCGGCCCTCCCCATGCTCCCCCTTTACCCCTCTCCCCCTCGTGTTCCGCTGCCTCGGCTCTCTCGCGGTGCCGCCACCCCTCCTTTCCATCTATCTTCGCCAGCGAGCTCCGCCGCCACCAACAAGGGCCACCACCGGCCGCCACCCTTCTCCGGTTCTCCTGTCCGCTCTGGAGGCTTGGATTAAGATGGGAACAGAGAGAGAGGGGGTATCTATAGAGGTGGAAGAGGATTGAGGTGATGACATGTGGGTCCCACGCTAACTTAACCGTCACGTCAGACAAAACCGGGGTCAATACCATCTAAGGACCTGAGTGACCTGGTTTTGTAAGTTGAGAGATGCTATATCTCTGGTTGCTCGGTTGAGGGGCGATTTTGTAATTCGGTGACAAGTTTAGGGACCTTGTATATTTTTTTCCTACTTTTGAGCGTGTAATGGCTCATATCTGGGCCAGATAATAGCCCATCCTCTTCGTACGGCCTACTTTCTCAGCAAAACTCTGAACGGCCCAGCCAAATTAAACCTTTTGCTGGACGGTTGGTTGGTGCGCACAACTTCAGGTCACAACCTGTAGAGTATGATTGTGTGGTACAAGTATAACGATGGCATCATGGATGGAATGGTTGAATTCCCGATGAACAGCCTCCGGAACACGCTAAAATGTTTGAATTATTAAAGATTTTTGAAGTGACTAAAAACTGTGCAGACCTAATTAAAGGCAAAGTCATACAGAGCTGAGCTCCGGATGCAACTTCTAATTAACCGTCCACATTTATCATAAATTTTCCAAATAAGAGTGATGTTCTTTGATAAAACCATATAGTACAACTTAATATATGGGCCTGCTAAACAGAATCTCATGTGCTTTTGGATATCTGTTCACTGTTGTTTTTCTCAATTGTGTCGAATCCTCGGAGCTGCTGCTTCCATATTCCTCGTGTTGAGAACCACCAATCAGCAGAAATGTTCAGCCCGGATGCATCTTCATCCTTCAGTCGCAAGATATGGTAGCATTGGCCCCCACTTTCTGAACAGTATCCAACGCTTAATGCTTTCGTCGTCCCAGATTAAACTGTCCCACCAGAATGTTTCTCCTATCGTCGTGACAAATGGGCTGTTTTCATTTACGCCAACAGGGATTTTTCTTAGTTTTGCACAGTTTCTCACCTTGAGATTCTTCAGAGACGGCAAGGTTCCACCACAGATACAGGATAGCTCAGGAAGCTCCCACAGTTCCAGTGACTGCAGCCTTGGAAAAGCGTAATCTCCCAAGACGCTGTCGTCTTCAAATATCCTCTCCAGGATGTCACAAAACTTTACATGCATTGTTTCAAGATTTGGAAGATGTACCATTGGAGGGAAAATCCACTTGAGATTTGGACAACAATCAATGAGCAAGTGCTTCAGACAACTGAAACTAATCACATTTTTCACCGCTTTTAAAAGGGATGACAACTTTTCTATGTTAGAGATCTTTAGATTCTGCAAGCTTCCAAATGCAACCAAAACCTGAATTTCATCTACTGAGAAAAGATTCTCCAATTGGTCACAATTCTCTACCCAAAGTTCTCGAACTGCTTCCATACTTGTAATATTCAGATCCGAAATCCGGCTGGTTGCTAATCTGTTCAAACATACCAGCTCAGCATTACCAAGAATGCCCTCAATATCAGAAGAAACACCAATCGTACTGTTTATTTCAAGAAATCTATCCCGATCAATGGAATGTGTAAAGTGTTTTGTCTTAAAGAAAGAATTCCGAAAGAGAAAATTTGTCTCCGTTAGTTGGGCAGCAGCATCCATGACTTGATCATCCTTCAAAGGGGCGATGACAATATGAAACTTTTGAAAACAGTTAAACCATAACGGAGAATCCTTTTTCAAGGCCTGAAAAAAATAGGCATCACTGGCATAAACAAATGTTTTGCTATCCTCATTAACACCAAATGATACTCTCATATTGAACAGATCATACAGCTGGAAATTCAGTCCACATGGCAACCACAACATGTCCACCCAATCCATTATATCTTCAATTCTGCCTAGCTGCATATTCTGGACAGCACCAGTTTTGGAGACCCCATAAGGGAACCTAATGTATTTTACATCAGACAGTATGGCGTTTGATCTCATGGTGTTCTCGGACCCCAGACATGGGCAATTATGCAGCAGCAAATGCCGAAGCTCCCTGGAAGCTGGAAGAGAAGGCAAGAATTTGATGGAAGTCGCAGAAAGATCAAGGAGCTTTAACAGCATCATATGGTCAAATGATCCAGACTCTATACTTCTCAGGGAGCGACAACATGACGCATCCAGCACCTCTAGCTGTGCCAATGAAGCTATGTGCTGAATTTCCTCCAGGTGACCACACCCACTGAGTAACAACATTCGGAGTGTAGTCAAATAGGAGATTGAATTCGGTAGTACTTTGATTCGAGTAAAAGAGAGATCCACTATACCAGGCATTCCCACATGGTGAAAGAATTCTTCTGATATATATTTCATACGGCTGTTTCCTCTTAAAAGTAATGATGAAATCCATAAGCCTTGTACGCTTCCATCAAGATATTCCATTTCAGTATTCATAAGTGAAATTCTTGTGCTTAGCTTGGATAGACGCTCTAATTTTGTTGCAGGATTATCAACCTTCCAGTCAAGTTGCTCTCTGTAACCATTTTCCTTTCCATATCCTGATACAGTCTCTCTGATCACATCATGCATGCGAACGTGATCATTATCCTCCAAATATAGCATACCACGCTTTAAAAGGACATCAAGAATCTCCTTTCCAATATGACTAGCCTCATGAAATTTGCTAGATTGTATGATTAGATCATCGAATATCCAGAAACGGATTAGGTCATTAACTGGAATTCCTTGATCCTCAGGGAAGAGTAAGCAGTATAGGAAGCAATGCCTTGCCTGATCATTTGGAAGCTGATGGTATGCGAATTTCACAAGGCGTTGCAATGTGTGGAACACTGATACCTTGGTTCCTAGAGTGATATAAGCTTTGTGGACTAACTCCCTGAGTGTATCTTGATTTGGCACATCACAAAATACTCCAGCCAATAGAATGACTGAAAGTGGGATGCCATAGAAATTGCTGGTTAAGTCTAGTATGTGTGAAGAACCAACTTCTTTTCCAATCTTCGTACGCAGTAGGTTATATGACTCTTCATAAGTGAGAGGTTGTGGAATTATAACTGTATCTGGCACCACAGCACCCCGTGTCCTCCCAGTTCTTGTGGTCACAATTACTTTTGAACCAATATTTTGCCGCCTAGGATGAGGAACTCCCAAGTGCTCCAAGATATTTTCCTCAGTGAAATAAGCATTATCAAGAACTAACAGAAACTTCCGTTTTGTGAGATATTCATTGATCATCATCTTAGTTCTTTGTACTGGCAAGTCCTCTCTGATTTCACATGACAGACATGCAATAATCTTATCGATACATCGTCTCAGGCTACAGTTTATTGACAAGGAAACCCAGATATAGTCATCAAAGAGATTATTGGTCCTTGCTACTTGATATGCAGCCTTTGCAGCCCATGTCTTCCCTGAACCACCAATTCCTTCAATGACAATCGATCCGACCTCTGGACGAAAAAGCAATCTGAACATGTCTTGGATTGAAATCAACTGGTCCCGTTGCACTAGTTGCACTAGTCCTACAATGATTGGCTGCTTTGCCTTCCAAAAGCAACAATAGGATGCCATTGTGCTACTTCCGTTTTGTCAGCTCCAGCACCTTGTCTAGTGAAGCTGCCAATTCATGCATTTGCACGAAGATAAGGCCCTGTATAGGTTATCATCCTTCCATAGTAGCTTCTATTATGTCAAACGATTATGGTCAACATTATTAAGACTCCAGTTATCCTTCTGTTACTGATAAAAATAAAATAACCTGCATGGATAAAAAGATAAATTCTTCAGGTATGACCAAAGAAAGATTCATATCTAACTGATGGCTCTGTCACATATTTTCAAATGAACTAATGTCCAGTAAAGATTCCTATCTAACTGATGGCTCTGTCACATATTTTCAAATGAACTAATGTCCAGTATCTCCTGCAATTCTCCATTATTATGCAACATATTGTATGAGATTTGTATATCTAAACCTATAATTTCTCATCTAGAATTTGACAATAAACAATGTTTAGCCATGTGCTTATGATCAACTAGCATAGTGGTCCACGCAGATTGCGCGGCTAGCATCATAATATTTTCTCTCATATAATAGTATATATATTTTCTCAATTTATTATTAAAATATATGAAAATGACAACATAATTTTAAATTTTGTATTAACTTTACCAAACTACTAATATGTAATATTCATATTGTATATTATATACGTGATAGTTATTAATTATTTTTAATATCAAATTTTAGTTATGTCTAAATTGTATTCCTATATGGACTCTAGACTCGTCTTCCAATATTCCTTTTTCAAAATTCCGAATTTTCGTTATTTGTAAATTGTATTCCTATATAGACTCTAGGCTCTTCTTCCAATATTATTTATTTTTAATTCTGAATTTTGAAAATTTCTAATTGTATTTATATGTGGACTCGAAACTCATATTTCAATATCTATTATATTATTAAAGGAATAGAAAAAGGAGCCTCCACGTTCGCTCTCATGGCCTAGAAATTCTCGCATTAATCGGAGAAAAAGAAAAAGCAGAGTCCATATAGAAATACAATTTAGAAATACTTGAAATTCGGAATTAAAAAAATAAGGAATATTAGAAGAGGAGACTAGAGTCCATGTAGAAATACAATTTAGAAATACTTGAAATTCGGAATTAAAAAATAAGGAATATTAGAAGAGGAGACTAGAGTCTATATAGAAATACAATTAGGAAATAACTGAAATTCAGAATTAAAAATAAGGAATATTAGAAGTAGAGTATAGAGTCCATATAGAAATACAATTAGGAAATAACTGAAATTCGGAATTAAAAATAAGAAATATTAAAAGTAGAGTATAGTGTCCATAAAGAAATACAATTAGGAAATAATAGAAATTCGGAATTAAAAATAAGGAATATTAGAAGTAGAGTATAGAGTCCATATTGAAATTTAAAACTAACTAAAATTTGGAATAAACATAATAAAATTAAAAGTAGAGTTTGGAGTCCGTATAAAAATACAATTTACAAATAACTAAAATTCGAAATTAAGAAAAACATGGGAATAAGAGTTTAATGTCAATATAGGAATACAATTTAGAAGTAACTGAAATTCGAAATTAAAAATTAAAGAATATTGAAAGATGAGTTTAGAGTTCACATAGAAATACAATTAGAAATAATAAAAATTCAGAAATAAAAATAAATAATATTGGAAGAAGAGCATAGAGTCTATATAGAAATACAATTTATAGAAAATTCGGAATTAAAAAAAGAAATATTAAAAGACGAGTCTAGAGTCCATATAAGAATATATATATAATTTACAAATAACTAAAATTTGATATTAAAAATTATTAATAACTAGCACGTATATAAAATAAAATATGAATATTACACATTATTAGTTTTGTAAAGTTATTGCAAAATTTAAAATTATGTTGTCATTTTAATATATTTGAATAATATAATGAGAAAACATATATGCTATTATATGAGAGAAAATATAATGATGCTAGCCGCGCAATCTGCGTGGGCCACCATGCTAGTTCTTTAGTATTTTTTAATTTCGAATTTATGTTACTTCTAAATTGTATTTCTATATGGACTCTAGATTCTTCTTCCCTTTTTTTTAAGTTTCGAATTTTAATTATTTGTAAATGTATTTCAATATGGACTCTAAACTCTACTTTTAATTTTATTATTTTATTCCAAATTTTAGTTCATTCTAAATTCCTATATGGACACTATACTCTTCTTCTAATATTCCTTATTTTTTAATTCCGAATTTCTATTATGTCTTAGTTGTATTTCTATATGGACTCTATATAATTATCTAAAAAAAAAATATGGACTCTATACTATTCTTCTAATATTCTTTATTTTTTAATTCCGAATTTCAATTATTTCTAAATTGTATTTCTATATGGACTCTTACCTAATTTAAATTTTCTTATTTTTAAATTCCGAATTTCTATTAATTGTAAATTGTAGACCGCATGGACTCTAGTCTCATCTTCCAATATTTCCTATATTTTAATTCCGAATTTCAGCTATTTCTAAATTGTATTTATATACGGACTCTGTTTTTTCTTTTTCTCCGATTAATATGAGAATTTCTAGGCCGTGAGAGCGAACATGAGAATTTCTATTATTTTAATAAGTTAACTAGCATGGTAGCCTGCGCAGATTGCGCAGCTAGCATTATTATATTCTCTCTCATATAATAGCATATATATTTTCTCAACGTATTATTTAAATATATTAAAATGACCATAATTTTAAATTTTGTACTATCTTTACGAAACTACTAATGCATAATATTCATATTGTATTTTATACACGTTTTAGTTATTAATTATTTTTAATATCAAATTTTAGTTATTTGTAAATTATATTCCTATATGGACTCTAGATTCGTCTTTCAATATTTCTTTTTTTATTTTGAATTTTCGTTATCGACTCTAGGCTCTTCTTCAAATATTATTTATTTTTAATTCTGAATTTTTATTATTTCTAATTGTATTTCTATGTGGATTCCAAACTCATCTTTCAATATTCTTTAATTTTTAATTTCGAATTTCAATTACTTCTAAATTGTATTCTTATATCGACTTTAGACTCTTCTTCCCATGTTTTTCTTTTAATGTCAAATTTTAGTTATTTGTAAATTGTATTTTTATACGAACTCTAAACTCTACTTTTAGTTTTATTATTATTATGTTTATTCTGAATTTTAGTTAGTTTTAAATTCTTATATAGACTCGATACTTTACTTCTAATATTTCTTATTTTTAATTCCGAATTTCTATTATTTCTTAATTGTATTTCTATATGGACTCTATACCCTACTTCTAATATTCCTTATTTTTAATTCTGAATTTATATTGTTTCTCAATTGTATTTCTATATGGACTCTAGTCTCCTCTTCCAATATTCCTTAATTTTTAATTCCGAATTTCAACTATTTCTAAATTGTATTTCTATATGGACTCTTGTTTTCTTTTTCTTCGATTAATTTGATAATTTCTAGGCAGTGAGAGGGAACGTGGAGGCTCCTTTTTCTATTCCTTTAACAAGTTAACTAGCATGGTAGCCCGCGCAGATAGCGCGGCTAGCATCATTATATTTTTTGTCATATAATAATATATATGTTTTCTCAATGTATTATTCAAATATATTAAAATGACAATATAATTTTAAATTTTGTATTACCTTTACGAAACTACTCGATCCATTTCATAACTTAAGTATTTCTAGCATTGCCCACATACGTATAGATGTTAATGAATCTAAACACATACATATGTCTAGATTCATTAACATCTAAATGAACGTAGGCAATGCTACAAAGTCTTACATTGTGACACGAAGGAAGTACTAATGTATAATATTCATATTGTATTTTTATATACGTGTTAGTTATTAATTATTTTTAATATCAAATTTTAATTATTTGTAAATTATATTCCTATATGGACTCTAGGCTCTTCTTTCATTATTATTTATTTTTAATTCTAAATTTTTATTATTTCTAATTGTATTTCTATGTGGACTCTAAACTTATCTTTCAATATTCTTTAATTTTTAATTTCTAATTTAAGTTACTTTTAAATTGTATTCTTAAATTGACTTTAGACTCTTCTTCCCATGTTTTTTTAATTTCGAATTTTAGTTATTTGTAAACTGTATTTTTATACGAATTCTAAACTCTACTTTTAATTTTATTATGTTTATTCCGAATTTTAGTTAGTTTTAAATTCTTATATATACTCTATACTCTACTTCTAATATTACTAATTTTTAATTCCGAATTTCTATTATTTCTTAATTGTATTTCTATATGGACTCTATACTCTACTTCTAATATTCCTTATTTTTAATTCCGAATTTCTATTATTTCTTAATTGTATTTCTATATGGACTCTATACTCTACTTCTAATATTCCTTATTTTTAATTCCGAATTTCTATTGTTTCTCAATTGTATTTCTACATGGACTCTAGTCTCCTCTTCCAATATTTCTTATTTTTTTAATTCCGAATTTCAACTATTTCTAAATTGTATTTTTATATGGACTCTGTTTTTCTTTTTCTCTGATTAATGTGGGAATTTCTAGGCCGTGAGAGCGAACGTGGAGGCTTATTTTTCTATTTCTTTAATAAGTTGATAGATAGATAGATAGATAGATAGATAGATAGATAGATAGATAGATAGATAGATAGATAGCGAGCTAGCTAGCTAGCTAGCTGTTTACAACAAAACATAATGCTTTATAGCTAAAGGTGATCATAGATCCATACTATTTGGTATTTATATATCTCCTAATGGCATTTGAGTCTACTGTCTTTTTAGTACACCTCTAAGTTATATGTGTAACTAGTCAACTATAGATCCAGTAGTTCATAAACTGGAATAGCATGATACCACAATCTCATAATGACAGCTCATTAGATAACTCATGAGTACTGGAGAGTGAATCCGTCCATGGGTGACTAGGTTGCCCAAGAACATTTCAAAATAAGTTCTGCAAGATATTATGATATAAATATTATCTACGATTCATCAAACCTGTTCTAAATAATTCGGTCTATAAAAATCTAAGTGTGTATTGTTTGTTGTTTATTATCACAGTTTGTCTTCAGGAATCCGGAGAATCAATGGCCTTTATAAGCGCGGTCTTCTTTTTCTTTTCCCACTGAATAAAATTATCTGAAAATCTACCAATTTAAGTTCAGAAAAAGGACTACAACATTATTAAAGTATCTCGCTAAAGTGGTTAGATTTCTTAAAATTTTGAGAGAATAGTAGTAGTAGGATACAAAGCGGGATGTTTCATGTTTGAGTACCTAAGTCAAATGGAACTTGCGTGCTGTATTCTGAAAAAAAGGAACTTTTGAACTGACATCGTGGGGCATCACAGGAAAGGGTTGAAATAAATTGTCTTTTTGTGGAATTGAGTAGATGAGTAGAAGAAACTACCGATTCCAGATTCCAAATTGTAACAAAAGGATGTGCTAGTTCATGCTGCCTCACCAGAATGAAAGAGAAGAATAACGAATTAACAATCACAAACCTCATATAAGAGCGTAGGTCCAAGCAGCAAGCAAGCATCCTCATAAAACTGCTGCTCTTCATTTCTTCAAAGGTGCTCCTTCGAACAACTCTTTCTAAAATCTCTCGTCTTCCCTGCTCACTCTAGTCTCTCAGGTCTCCTCATGAGAACCTAGTGAGAACATGTCTTTCTTTAGATAGGAGAAGATTGGTGGCTAGGATTGGCGTCTGCTCTACGCCCGGGTAGCCGCATCAGCGTCACTACTTGACGGGATTTCCAGTCCACGGGCAGAAAAAACGAGATGAATCGATGACGAATGGACGGCTCCACGTTATCTGTGTGGGGGCAAACTGAAATTGGAAAGATTGTCTCTTTTCTGATGGAAAATACAGGAGAACATTCAAACCACCTGCACCAAAGAATGCGTGTACACAAATTATTCGCTGGAGAGGGAAATGCTAGGGAGGGAAGAGGGAATAAGCAGGGGCGGCAGCGCGGGGGCAGCATCCTCATCTCCCGCACCGCCGCCGCGGAACCCTCTAGGGATGTCTTTCACCTGCAAACCTGCTCGGTGAGGGTATGAGGGAGACGCCGAGACGGAGACCGGAGCTGGGCAACACAGTCATTTTGTCCTCAGAGGAAAAGGGCAAGACAGTCATTTTCTCCTCAGATCTGGTGACATGGGGCCTTGTGGGCTCAAAAATAACGAAAATTCTCTCCGTCGGGCGCCTCGCGCCGCCACCGCCAACGCTCCGCGCATACATGGGGCGTCTCATGCCACCAAAGCCCACACCCCACTACGCGCCCGTTACAATAGTCACCCGGATATAAGAGAAACACCCTATTAAGGGGATTTGTTTTATTTTTTATTCCACCAACAACATTTCATCTAGTGTACTCGTGATGTTTCACTATGTATGGATCAAATGTTGCAGTGGATTTTGATATTGTTTAATAATATTATCTTGATGGACAAGTGGTTTGTTGATGTGTATGGAGTTTAAGTGTTGCATTGGCTTTAGATCGTTTGTTGCATACGTTGAACCAAATTGTTTCATCTAGCGATCTGACCGTGTTTCACTTTTTTTAAGAATTGAAACATTCTTTCGCTATTTGCTGAAACATTGTTTTCATATAGGGTAAAATAATGTCCAACTTTTTAGAAACCGTTGTTTCATATTTTGTAGCAAAATATTTCATGAGGTGATTTGGTTGTGTTTCAGTTTTTAAAATGATTGAAACATTTTTGATCTACTTGGTAAAACAACGCTCGATTTGTAGGTGCCTCGCAAAAATGACACATGAGCTCAAGAAGGAGATTAGCCAAAATAAACCTTATCAAAATTTGACAATTTGATATATTGCCAAGTTTTAGCATAATTTTTTTAATGTGTTTACCAAAGTTGTAAAAACTAAATAGATTCACATCTTTGACAATTTTAAAAGAAATGGTATCGTTTGAAATGACATCAATTTAAACAATCCTAAAATCTTCTATCTCTGATAGTAAAAAAGCAAAGTCATATGGAACAGTAGCATGTAAGAACATGCCATCCGAGAGAGTGGTAAATAATCCAAAACCTGGTGCCACCTGGTGTCCTGGTGAGAAATATGAATAACTAAAAGTTTAGTTTTCGGAGAGTTTAGATTGTAAAATGGCCTGGTGGTTACTCCCTTCGTGGGAACGGGATCCTAGTGCTCCGTTCATTTAAGAATATAAGTTACTTTTATATATAAATCTAGATAATTGTGTGCCCAAATATATAATAAAAATTACTATATTTTAAGACAAACGAAGTAATTACCGGCTGTGTAGAATGCACGTAAACCACTGACACGTGGAACATAATAAAGTGGGATCTGTCAACGACTAACTACATGTACAACTAATTCAGATGATATGTCTTTCATAAGAAAATGTCTTTCGGATGATATGCCGATCTGCCGAAACCACCCAAAACATCAAGGATTGGCTAAGTTCCAGACGGGTGCCACTGGCGAAGCCAAGGGGCGAAGCCCTTGAGCAAAGCAGAATGACCAAGACCAAGGAAGCTTCGCCATCAAGATTGGCCAAAGCCATGGAATGGAGGCCGAAGGGTTCACCTCTAAGCTCATCGGTCATTCGGAGAAATCATCACGGGCGAAGGCTGTAGGGCGAAGCACAAAGCCATCGCCAAAGTAGTAGATACCTTCGGTTAGGGGTATAGGATGCCCAGCGGCCTATAGAGGCCCTTTGGTAGCTAATGGGCCAGGCCAAGGGGGCCGCCTCAAGGTCCATGAATGCAAAAGACACTATGTACCCATTGTAATGTCCCTATCATAAAAACAACCATGTAAATTTCTCTATACTAACCAAACCCTAGAGGGTACAAGCCTGTACTACGATTATAAATATCCCTTAGGGCCATATAAATAGGGGATCCTAAAATTTTTATCAATTAATACATTGCTTTACTACTCCAACCACCTATCGAGTTTACCACGTCTTTCAACGTGAAGCAGTTGTCCTTCGACAACAATTTGATTAGACAGTATAAAAACAAAAAAAAAATCCTATAGACATATATTCAAAGGGAAGTATTAAAGAGGCTGCTATTTTTTCATCGAAATATAAGCTTTAAATTATTTCTTAGGAATTTTATAAGATTTGGAATCCTCCCATTCTAGGTTTCAAAGGGTTAGAAAAATTTCCTATATAATCCTATAAAATTCCTTTACAAATCTTTTGGTTTAAAACGGACCACTTCAAATTTCCTATATAATCCTATAAGTTTTCCATTTCAAATGGGGGCAAATACTCGAATTCTGTATCAAATCATTTGATTTCGATTTCCAAGGGGTTCAGTTCTTAAAGAACGAGGCCTGCGTTCGCGAAAAAAAAAAAAAGAACGAGGCGACTCAGGCGAACCTCGTCGTCGCGCCGCCGACGCCGCTGTTCAACCTCGTGCTGCTGCCGAGCTCCGTCGGTCGACCTCGCGCATACGCCGATCGGTGACGCCATCGAACCGTGGCTGCCCCCTCTAGCTGGTTGACCTCAAACAGCTAGCTGCCGGTCCAATTCGTGCCGCCGGCGGTCAAGCTTGCGCCGACGCCGGTGAGGTGGGTAGAAATGGGTAGGTGAGTGGATTGTTTTATTTCCAATGTTTTTATTCCATGTTCCACCATATTTTCCTTTATTTGAAACTGGACCTCGTAAATAGCAGCTTATCCATGAGAGCGAAGAGAAATTCCTCCTTTCCGCCGGTAAAGATTGACAGGACTGGACGCCGGTGAAGGAACCACTGAACCAGCAACCCTCCTTCGTGTGAGAATTCGGTCTGCCGTTTCTCTCCTCTGGAGTTCTTGTCCTTTCTTCCCTATATGGAGTTATTGTTTTTTTGGGGGGTTTACCCTGTATAATAGGAGAAGCGTATTATTACCGAGTAGAAAAAAATGTCATCAACTTATCTCAAGATTTGAAGTCTATAGCCTTTATACTCCAATTCGCTGCCTCTGAATATCCTTTAATTGTTAGACATTAGTTTGTTTTGGTCAGACATCTAAGAACGGCCTCTTCTACATCAAATTCTAAGGTCCCAAGTGATACTGATTAGTGTTAGGTTTGGTTTAGTTCCATTGGGGAGATCGTGAATGGATGCTAGGTGCTCCAGACTTCAATTAATCAGAACCTTTCCAGCCTATATGGAATGCTAATTCGGCAGCCTCTTGCCGTTTCTTCAAAAAGAAAAAAAATCCTCAGGCTAATGTCTTTGAAAAAGGTTGGGAAGTTAAGTGTCGATACCTAGTCTCACCGCCTTTCTGAATCTGAAGAAATATTACATCCATACGAATATTTGAAAATTTTGAACTAAATAAGAAAAAGAGAAATAATTAATGAATTGAATACAATCTTAGTCGAATCAGCTAGAATTTTGTGTCCTTTCATTTATAGTAGGTAGTAGCCAACCTAGCCTCATTTCTTTAGTGAATAGTGAATACGCAAGAGGAGTGTGCATCTTTGCATTAAGGAACTACCACATGATAACTAGCCTCATTCTATTCCCACGCAATTGTGGAGGTCTAGATTATATAGTCTATTAAAACTATAATTGCATACTACTACACAACTCTTATAAAATTTTATTTACAAGAATAGAATTGTATTTCTCATTCAGTTGTAAGAGTTGATCTGACATATGTAAACTGTATGTTTACATATATCATTGAAGCCAAGCACAGCCAAATACAGCCAAATGCCTTCCTCTTTTTCACATTGTCAGCTCTGTTCCAGGTGATTTTAAAAATCAGGATGTCACAGGAACGAGCGTTGGACGAAGTTGTGTCCCCATTTCTAATGCAGTTATCAAAAGCAAGACATGTTTTTCTGAAACTAGATGAGGATAGTTCATTTTTAGATATTAAAGATCTGTTTCAAAATATCGAGAAAGAGGCTCATGAAGTGGAGAACATACTAAAAAGGGTATCAAGTTGGGAAAATGATATCATCAATGACTTTGGAGGGATAGCTCGGCACTTGGATGACATTTTAGAAGAAGAAACTCATCTGAATTCAATATGTTCCAAACTTCAAATTGTCAATGCTGAAATGTCCAACTTAAAAGATCGCATGAAACTTCCTCTTCATGTTCCTGTGATCAAGCCATCAGTTCCTGCACTCTTGTCAGCATCTTTGCCAGCTAAGTTAGTGCCTGCAAATGTTTCAGGGCAATGGAAAAGGCTGGAGATAGAGAGGAAAATTCTTGAGAACTCCACCATGTCTAACTTGCAGCTCAGTTATGATAATCTTGATCTGCAGCTCAAACTGTGCCTCTTGTGTTTCTCTATCTTCCCAGAAAATTCTATCATCAGCAAGAAGGCCATGATCCACTGGTGGATTGGTGAGGGTTTAGTAGCAGCCACACGGAATCAGACTGCGGAACATGTTGGGAAAGATTGCTTTGACAAGCTGATTGTTAAGGAGATGATTGAACCTGTCCATGTGAAACGGAGCTGCAGTGTCAGTCAATGTAAGTTGCACCCTTGGATTCGCCGTATGTTGATTACAGTTGCAAGAAAAGCACAATTTTTTGAATTTGATTCAGAAGGCAATGCAACATGGGACATTTCAGGTACTCACCGTGCTTGTTTAGTTGAAGAACATAAACGAGAAATAGAAACAGCAAAGGTCAAAAACCAATCTACAGATGGCCTGCTCACAATATTTAATGTGAATGAGCGATACCTCCAGTTTGACAAGAGTTGGTTTTTGGATTTGAGGAAGATTGTGGTGCTCCAACTAGGTCGATGGCATAACTTGTATCGACACCATATCGAGGTTGACAATACCGAATTTTTGGAAGGATTGCAGTTGTCCAAACAATTAAAATATCTCTGCCTACGTGGTATCTCCAGAATAACTGCGCTTCCTGCTTCCATTGGCAAACTCTCAAATCTCATGATCCTGGATCTTCATGCTTGTCATAATCTTGAGAGTCTAACTGAGAGCATCACCTCTCTTCAGATGCTCACCCATCTTGATGTGTCAGAGTGCTACCTGCTAGAGGGCATCCCAAGGGGGATTGGCTTGCTTACAGAACTCCAAGTGCTGAAAGGGTTTGTTATTGGTGGCTCCACAAGCAATTATAATTGTCGAGTGGCGGAATTGGTCAGATTGGAGAAACTGAATAAACTGAGCATATATATTGGGAGTAAAGTTGCAGTGACAGGCGATGAACTGAATGAACTTGAGAACATCAAAGGCCTTCGTTCGCTGACTATTACATGGGCTGTATCAGTGCTGACGAAAGTAAAGGACCAACAAGCTTCTGTGGCAACGGCAATGTTAACTTCATTATCCCTTCCTCCAAATCTTCAAAAGCTAGACCTTCGTTGCTTCCCTGGAAGGAAGATGCCAAGCTGGTTGAGTCCGAGTAAGCTATTGGGACTGAAGAAACTGTATTTTACAGGCGGAATGCTAAATACTTTTGGAGATGGGAGCATGCCAGAGATGTGGAAAGTTGAGATATTGCGCCTGAAATTCTTGAATGACTTAGAGGTGGAATGGACCCAATTGCATGAGACGTTCCCAAACCTGACCTTCCTGCAGGTCTTCAGGTGTAGCAAATTAGAATCTTTCCCCTGTGACAAGGATGGAGTGTGGATGAACTGTGATAAGCAGGAAGTCAGATAAGTAGAATGCAATGTTGAATCAAGTGAGTTTCCTTTCGCTGATCTTTCTTCTCGGTGTCACTCAATAGTCAATAGATTTCATGAAAAACAAAGGAGCCTAAGCAATTCTTTAGCTTAACTACAGAATATTATGGCTGTATTTGAGCACTGAAGAGCAATTCCTTCATTTTGAATATTCAGTTCTGAAAATATATCATTTTTCGAATAGCAACTATCCTACCGTTTCATTGCCTATATCAAACTTCCGCGGCTACCTATTCTTGCTAAGTTCCTGGCTAGAAGTTGAGGCGGGTGATGATAAACTCCTTGCAAAGATGTCTCCCAGTGCCTTGGCCGCTGACGGGAGCCCACCGCAGGTATCAATGATCTCATCTTTCATGTTGTTGACAGTGGTGAGGTCAGCCGGCCGTCTTTCCTTGGAAAATGCATCCATGAAAATTGCCCAGCAGCTCTCGCCGTCGACCAATGGCTGCACACGGTGCAAGCTGCTCTTCCCCACCATCGTCTCTGCCGCCTGCTCCAGCCGGCTGGTGACGACCACCACCCCGCCTCTCTCTTTGGGCAAACCGAAGGCGAGGCGCTCTCCCCACTCGTCGCCGGTGGGCGAGGCATTCCGGCGGCCTACCACGTCGGCGTACCAGCCGTCGACGTTCCAGACGTCGTCGAATACTACGAGGTACCTCTTCCCCTTGAGCTGCTCATGGACTGCAAACACCATCTCTCCGAGGTTGTTGCCACCATCCATGGACAAGATGACCTCCTCCTCGAGGCCGAGAGCCATGAGCATGCTCTGCAAGACTTCCTTTCTCACGTCCGCTCCGGCGCAGGCGGTGCGCGACAGGCACACCCAGATCCTGGGGAAGAAGCGGCGCCTCGCCCGCGGGCTGTTGAACACGAGCTGCGCGAGCGCCGTCTTCCCGACGCCGCCCATGCCGACGATGCCGACGCCTGCAAGATCTCCGGCGCCGCACTCCGCCCCGAACGCCATGGATTCCAGCTCGGCGAGCTGCTGGTCGAACCCGTGGACGGTGCCCTCTTCGAGCCAGGAGGAGGTCCACCGGCTGAAGCCCGCGGCGGCGCTGTCCTCCTCCTCCAAGGCTGCGGCGTTGCCGCTGGAATCGCTCTCGACGCACCGCAGAACGCGGCGCTTGACGGCGATCACCCTCTTCTTCACCCTGTTGGAACGCCACGCTTCGGACGGAGAGAAGCAGCCCGGCCGAGTGTTCGTCCGGCTGGCGAGCATGCGGCACTCGGCGAGCAGGTCGTTGAGCTCGTACAGGCACTGCCTGAGCTCATCGGCGTTGGTGGAAGAAATGGCGGCCTTCTCCAGTTCGGCCTTGACGTCGTAGAAGTGCGCGCGGAAAGGGAGCTCCGCTGCTGCCTCCTCCTCCGCAAGGCTATCCACGTACTTTCTTACAAGAAACTGGACAACTTCCACCGCCATCAATGGCTCTGGCCTCTCCAACTCACTAACAAAGAAAGGAGTTTAGCCAAATCAGTACAGTAGTACACACTACACACACACAGTATGCAAGACTGCAAGATGGTTGCATCAGCTTTGGCTTTGCTACAAAGTCAGTCAACATTCGAGTCAATTTTGTTGGCATTGTTTCTCCTTTACGCGTTTTAAGCTTTCCATCTTGAAAAAAAAATGGCGTTGACCGGGGGAAGACCAGAGGTCAGTATCTCCGAGAGGATTAGGCAATGACCGGGGAGAAGCAACGCTGGAATCGTGCTACAGGCGGCAGAGTGGAAGGCGGAGATGGAGGGAACCATGGCAGGCATGGTGGCCTTGTGGAACGAGTGGGAAATCCGCGTGCTTGTGCTCTCCAGCCTCGCGCTGCAGGTGTTCCTCCTCTTCTCCGCCGTCATCCGCAAGCGCAACGTCTCCGCCGTGCTCGGCCTGCTCCTCTGGCTCGCCTACCTGCTCGCGGACTCCATCGCCATCTACGCGCTCGGCTACCTCTCCCAGACGCGCGTCCCTAGAGGCGTCGACGTGCGGTCCTTCCGCAACACCCACCGCATCCAAGCCTTCTGGGCGCCGTTCCTCCTCCTCCACCTCGGCGGCCAGGACACCATCACGGCCTTCTCCATCGAGGACAACGAGCTCTGGAAGCGCCACCTGCTCAGCTTGCTCTCCCAGGTACGAGCTTGAACCACGTGCACTCTGCTCTGCTGATTAACCATGCCGTCTCTCACGTTTTCAATGAACACCTCGTGTGCAAAACAGGTTGCCCTCGCCATGTACGTCTTCGCGAAGTCGCGCCCAGGCGCCGATATCCTTGCCCCCGCCGTGTTCATGTTCTTGAGTGGTATTCTCAAGTACGGCGAGAGGACATGGGCGCTGAAGTGCGCGAGCATGGACAACCTGCGGAGCGGCATGGTGACGACGCCTGACCCGGGTCCCAACTACGCCAAGTTCATGGAGGAGTACCGCTTCACGCGCGAGGCGGGACTCCAGGCGGAGATCGTCATTGAGCCGGAGCGACGGGGCGGCGGGGTCACCGCCGCGGCCATCGCCGAGGAGAGCGTGCCGTACACGACGATCATCACCGACGCGCGCCGCTTCTTCGTCACCTTCAAGCGCCTCTTCGTCAACCTCATCCTCAGCTTCCAGGACCGAACGCGGAGCCAGGCCACGTTCCTGCGGCTCACGCCGGAGCAAGCGTACAAGATCATCGAGATCGAGCTGTCGCTCATGTACGACACCCTGCACTCCAAGGCGGCGGTCATCCACACTTGGTACGGCCGCCTGTTCCGCTGTGTCACGCTCCTCTCGACGTCGGCGGCGTGCCTCCTCTTCAATCTGCTTGACAAGGATCGGTACGAGTCGCACGACACACGCGTCGACATCTTCATCACCAACCTGTTGTTCGGTGGAGCACTCTGCTTGGAGGTTTATGCCATTGGTATGATGCTCATATCCTACTGGACGTACGCCGCTCTGCAAGGTTGCAACTGCCGCACGCTGAGCCATCTTCTGTTCAAAAGCATCAAGTATTTCCGGCCGGAAAGCCGGCCGAAGTGGTCCAATCTGATGGCCCAACACAACCTTATCAGCTATTGCCTCCATGACAGAGCAACGTTGCTCACCAAGGTCATCACCATGGTCGGGCTCAAAGGACATTGGGATAGTTGGATGCACATCCAGCACATAGACGTGTTACCCGAGCTGAAAACCTTGGTGTTCAGGGAGCTCAAGGACAAGGCGGTCAGCATCGTCGACAATGCCGAGAGCTACCGCAAGTTCAGCAACCACAGGGGCCAGTGGGCGCTGCAGTGCAAGGGCTACTACAAGGAGCTTGGCTGGAGCGTCGAGGTAGAGTTCGACGAGAGCATTCTCCTCTGGCACATCGCCACGGACCTCTGCTTCTACTACGACATCGACGGCAGTGACGGCGACGCCAAGCTCACCGAGTACGTTGGCATCAGCAGAGCGGTGTCAAACTACATGCTTTTCCTGCTCGTCGCGCGGCCGTTCATGCTGACGGCCGGCATCGGGCAGATCCGGTTCGGCGACACCTGCGCGGAGGCCAAGATCTTCTTCGAGCGGGAAATGGCGCTGCCGGACGAGCGAGCGGCGGCGGCGATGGTGCTCGAGGTGAACGCGGAAATCGCGCCGAGGGACGTGAAGGGAGACAGGAGCAAGTCGGTCCTGTTCGACGCGTGCCGGCTAGCCAAGTCGCTGCTGGAGCTGCAGCCCGGCAAGAGGTGGCGGCTGATCCGCGTGGTGTGGGTGGAGATCCTCTGCTACGCCGCGAGCAAGTGCCGGAGCAACTTCCATGCCAAGCAGCTGAGCAACGGCGGCGAGCTGCTCACTGTCGTCTGGTTCTTGATGGCGCATCTGGGGATGGGGGAGCAGTACAGGATAGAGGCTGGGCATGCAAGAGCTAAACTAATTGTAGAGAAGAACTGAGATAATCACCTTTCACCAAAGTCCAAAACGGTTGGTAGTATCAGACGATCAACCACTGCCACGGAATTTAATTCTCTTAAACATTGCTGCCAGTCCGCCATGAAATTTATCATTACATGTTTGGCCATAGATTTACCTGAGAAAAATAGCAATTCTACACACAGCGTATAAAGAAATTGAATCAACGATCCAAGTGCTAGATCTATGCCAAACAGCGGTAGGTGGGCCCCGGCGACTAACTAGAGGGAAAGACATGAAGCACACTATCCAAGTATCCAGCATCAGCTGGACAGGATCAACCAGCAGTGTGGCTCTCCACTACCAGCCTACTACCACACGGGCTGCAACCCCGCCCCAATATATTACTGCTACTACACTAGACGTACGTCCTTGTTCAAGTTGCTGCCAATTTTTCTCGCTATGTCCCAAACGCCCGATGCTGACCCCGGCCGTGACACCTTCACATGCGGCACTCTGTTCATGTGCCTCAATCTACGGGGCCTCTTCAAGAAGAAGCCAGAAGAGGTTGGCAAGAGCCGGCGGCAAAGCCAAGAACAAGATCAAGACCAAGCCGCCGCAGTCGATGCCGAGACAGAGCAAGAGCCCCAGTACGTGCCGGCGCCGGCGCCAATCCGGGCCGCGTCCTTCGAGAAGCTCGAGCGCTCCCCGCCCTATTCGGGCAGCAACATCGCCTTCGACCTCCTCGTGGAGCCGGAGCTAGGGGAGGACCGCGGCGCCCGGCAGGTCCTTGCGTACTGCCCATCGCCGTGCTTCGACCTGCCGGCGGGGCTCATGATGAGGGCCGGCGAACGGTGCGACGCGCCTGGCACGGCGGGGTTCGTGCTCGATGGATGCCCGACGAAGGGCGCCCTGAAGAAGGTGGCGTCGTGCCTGCCACCCGACGTCGCGGGCGGCGACGGCGAGGCGCGGCCGCCGCATCTCGTCAGGTTCTTGTCGACGTCGGGTTCTACCGCACCAGCGAACGGCGGGCTCCCGTGAGGCCCGTGATTTCCTCTTGGTGACGCACGATTTGCACGAAACTCACGTCCAGGTTGCCAAGTTGGGCCATATGGGCTGGGTTTACGCATGTCTGTGGGCCTTTCATACGTCACCCAAAGGGAAAAGGAAGTCCTTCTCCTAGGTGATTTAGCCCATATTTCAGCTGGACTTGCAAATTTGCAAGCGTGTCTCTACTCTCTATACTCCATATCCCCAAGTCCCAGATGAGATACAGATCCCTTTGCTTGCGTGTTTCAAGCAAGTTTCTTGCATGCAAGCACAATCACACAAGAAAAGCAGGCGACTTGGGGAAATTCACAATCCAACTTATTCACACATTCATGACCTACTAGATTTTGAACTTCCAGTAGAAGCGTATCTTCGATAATAAAGAATGTTTTTCCTGCGAATTGTGATAGCATCTTTTGGTGGGTATAGCTGAAGATATCTTTGAAGATAGTGTAATCCCTCGTGGGAACTAGAATAGAGTAGTCCTAATAGTTCTGTGAGTATTCCCCTTCAACCAAAAGAATTTTTTTTAACAAAAATCAATTTGCATTTGTATTTCTGCTAAAGGAACGAACCATGTCGTGGAGCCACACCAGTACTAAGGATCAGGCGGCGCCCCGGTGCAGAACGTCTTGGCCGTGCGCATCTTCACGTAAAAAGAAAAAAAAAACAGATTTGAAGGGAGAGATGTCCCTCCTCTAAATATTATTTAAGAAAAAATAGTGAGTGTGTCGGCGATTAAACACGGACCCTGGAATTGAAACCAAGTTTATAGACATGCATGTTCGCATTGAGATTCGTATTCCCTTGGAAACCACGTCGCCATTGTTGAATTGATCAATTGATTATCCAACCACAAGTTGCTACTGAACTTATAACACACACATGACAGACACACCAGCACCAGGTTACATCCATGATCCATCGATAGAAACTCACGCTTAATTTACACAACGTCAAAACCCGTCGATAGAAACTCACGCAGTCACGCTTAGTTGTACACAACAGCAGAACCCACGGGGCCACGACGATACTACCGGAGTTGAAGAGCTCTGCTCCGTCACAGGCTCACAGCCTCATCTCATGTCTCATGACGTCAGAGGCTCCGTGCGTCCACGCGCCGTAACTACCCGTGCGCTAGCTTCGGCGTGCTCGTGCCAGACGACGCGGACGCCGGCGACGACGGGAAGGAGAACGGGCCCGGCGCCGCGCCGTGTGGCCTGACTCGAGATGCCTGAGACCGGCTCCAGTGCGAGAACGAGAACGACGCCGACGCCGACGCCGACGCCTCGCGGAGCTGTGACAACGCCGACGACGTCCTGCCCGCCGCACCGGCGGAGACAGCGCGGGGAAGTGACGACGGCCACCGCGACGAGACACGGGGAGCGCTAGGCACCTCCTTCTTCGCCTTCGCCTTCGCCTTCTGCGCGCTTGTGGGCGCGGCGCTCATGGTGGCCGGCTGCACAGCTGCCCGCTTCTTCTTCAAGAGTCGAGGGAGGTACAGGCACAAGGCGGTGCACTTGACGCCATCGGCGCCGGCCTCGCCACCGCCGTTGCCTGCTCTCCGTTGGGGCGTCGAGGACAGTGCAGATCTGGTGGGCTTCTCTGGCAATAGCCGGAGCGACGACATATGAGCGCGGCGGTTTGCAGAAGCCATTGGTCGGGGGGTGTTGCTCTCAGCGATATTGTGATCAGCCACAACAAGAAAGGATACGAATAGGCTTTTGTGCAATGTTTTGGTAAGAAATAATGCTTTATTTAGGTTGTGTGCTGTTTCAAATTCATATATTGAAATAATCCACATGGCACAAATCAATATAAACCTTTTCTTCTTTTGCCCCTTGCCTTTTTGTTAAGTTTTTTTTGTGATCCGCGTTAGCCCTAATCTTGCCATTAGCTAATTGTTTAGGCATTGGAGATCACCAGCTCTCTCTCGGGTCTGTATCGTCTGTCTCTGTAGCCAAAGACAAAGCTTGCCGTACAATCGTACATTGCTTTTATCCAGGCCAACCATGGAGCAATGAACTGCTGGTCTGATGCAAGACTTGACGAACCGTAGTTACTAATTATCGGCCAACTAATTGATAAAACAATATGTTTACTCTGTACAAATAATCAACAAAAACAATCACAGGTGGCAAAGCAGGAAAAACTAAAACCTGAGCACACCCGTTCTCTTTTTACTGCCAACATCAAAGAATATATGTATCAAAATGACAACATCCAATCTGCATTCATCCATTCATCTAGAAATAAGAAAGCGACAAAAAATAGAAAAGAAAAGGAAAATCATTTGCCGATGCAGCAGCAAAATGATCCTATCACCGAATCAAACAAGCAAGTGACACAAGCAACTTCCTTTTTGTTTGATCTAGCATATCATGCCTCACGGCCTATCTTTTTTTAAGACTAATTTCGTTTTCTATCTGGACCTAGTCTATAGCGTTATTCACTTCGTCATGTGTTGTTAGTTGTTACTTGCTTCTTCTATAAGGCTATCGAAGCTGTGGCTTATACTATTTCGGTAAAAAAAAAATCCATTTTCGTTGAATAAGAGTAGCCTTTTGTTTATTGTGCGTTGCCGCTGGAGATTGTTTAATTGTTTTCTCTGTAGAGTAGATTCCCGATTCTATCAATTAATTTTGGGAATCGCTAAAAAACCGTCGCAAGGTTTTTGATAAAAAGAACTTTTAATGTAACTATAGTATATAATTGTAGTGTAACTATAATATAATTACACTATATTTATATTGTAATTATAGAATAATTATATTATAACTATGTTATAAATATATTGTAATCTCTATATAACTTAGATATAAAGTTGCATATAATTTTTTATTACTACTCCCTCCGTTTTATATATTACAAGTCGTTTGATTTTTTTTCTCGTAGTAAATTTTTTACGTTGATTTTTTTCTCGTAGTAAATTTTTTAAGTTTGATTAAGTTTATAGAAAAATATGGTAATATTTCCAATACAACATTAACATATTATCAAAATATATTTAATGTTAAATTTAATGAAACTAATTCGGTGTTATCAATGTTACTATTTTTTTTATAAACCTAATTAAACCTAAAGAACCCTGACTACAAGGAAAAAAAGTCAAACGACTTATAATATAAAACAGATGGAGTATAATAAAGTTATATTGTAGCTATATAATAGTTATAGTGAAAGCATATTACAAATAGACTTTTTTGGCGGAAATATTACAACTGTACTATAATTAGGTTTGAAAGTGTTCACTTAAAAAGCTTGCAGTAGTTCTTTACTTCGCTATGTGAGATCATGCCATGTAGCGGTCGATTGCACTACGGCAAACTTTGTCTTTGGCAACAACACCGTGTAAAATTAGGGATTTCATTGTCTACTTATTGACTCGCCACTCGCTACCAAAATTTAAATTTTAGATACTGCTATAGTTTTAAATTTAATTTTAAAATTTTTAATATTAAGAAAGATGTCTAAATGGATACTCACATACAAAATTAGATTAAGATGAATATTCTCTATAGCAAAAAGATGGATAACACATTAATACATTTTCTTTTATCCATAGCAAAGCACGAACATCTTGCTAGTTATGATAAAAAAAGGGCTCTATATAGAGAGATGTTATGAAGGATCACCGTTCGCCATATACTTCTAGAAGGGGTTTTTATTAAGAGTAGAGTCCATCACTGGTCCCTAAACTTGTACCGTTGTATCATCCCGGTCCCTAAACTCGCAAATCGACCGTTCAGGTCCTCAAACTTGTTCGACTGTGTCATCCCGGTCCCTAAACTTGCAGATCACTCATTTAGGTCCTTCAACTTGTTCAGTTATGTCACTCCGGTCCCTAAACAGGACGGTCTAAAAACTTTATATCAAAAAATAATTCATAACTTTTTCATGTGAACACTAACGAAGACAAACTTTATATCAAAATTGTAGCCCTCAACGTGACCTACAACTTTGTAGTTGAAAAGTTTTTGAATTAAAACTGTTTAGGGTCCCAAAATATTGTTGCATGTTTATAGATTTTGAAATTTTAATTTTAAAATTACATTTGGGACAGAAAATGACTTAAAATAAAAAAAATCCAACTACAAAGTTGTAGCTTGCGTCGAGGGCTACAAATTTGATATAAAGTTTATCTTCATTAGAGTTCACATGAAAAAGTTATGAATTATTTTAAAATATAAAGTCTTTAGACCATCCTATTTGACCAAGATGATATTCAAATCCAAGTTTAGGGACCGGGGTGACACAACTGAACAAGTTGGAGGACCTAAACGAGTGATCTGCAAGTTTAGGGACCGGGATGATACAGTCGAACAAGTTTAAGGACCTGAACGGTCAATTTGCGAGTTTAGGGACCAGGATGATACAACGGTACAAGTTTAGGAACCGGTGATGGACTTTACTCTTTTATTAATGTAAATGAAACTGTTTTCAGTATTTGTCTATTTACACCAGCGATATACTCCTAGTGCCATGTAAACTGTAACATTGTTAGCCCGTTTAAAACAGAAATGTATACATTTCAAGTTGTCAAACGCAATATAACAAAAATAAAAGAAATTCAAAAACCAAAGGCGAACAGCGATATGAATGTCAAACACATCAGTGTATAGGCAATCGAGAAACTCATGCCTACTTCAACTCAAAGGCAAACCATTGACACCAAATGGCATGCGGAGGAGAGATTGTCAGGTCCTTGGTGATGACGGGTTCGACAGTTCAGGCGGTGCCGGGAAGCTAAAATCAAGTTCAGGCAGCTCGGGCATCGTGAACTTCTTCGGGCCCAGGCCGCGTCTGCCGTCGAAGAGGAACGCCGCCGTGACCGGCGACTCCGTGTCGACGTTGCTGCTCCTGAGCAGCTCCAGCGGCAGGTCAAAGTACGCGGACGGCTCCTGCTCCTGCTCCTGCTCCTCCTCTTCGCCGCCGGCGCGCTCGAACACGATGCCGGACGACGACGACGAGCTGTACTTGAACCTCTCCATGGATGCCCCCTTGGACGCCACGCTGGCCCGCGTCTCGGCCGTGCTCGCCCGGGCGCCCGGCTCGCTCAGGCTCATGGACTGCTGCTGCTGCATCGGCCGCCTCCTCGACAGCCCCGGCAGGGGAAGGCAGAGAGCGCCGCACCAGAAGCCGTCGCCGGCGAACCTATCCTGCCTCGCCCTCCGGTAGTTGATCGACGAGTTGCTCGAGATGTCGGTGACCGACGAGGCAACGCGGGATCGCCGGCCGGTGGCGGCGCCTCTGGCTGCATTTGATCCGTCCGCAGAGGCATGGGACCTCCGGTCCTGGTCCTCCTCATCATCGATACCTGCAGCTCCAGCTTCTTTCTTGAAGGACGCATGCTTCTCTCGAAATGAATCGCCTTCTTGAGAAAAACTCATGGCATCACCGTACCAGAAGTGAATTGCATGCACGAGATGTTCCGACTGCTTCCTGACAACTAAAACAGGATGATGGAATTGGCTACCATGGAATGGTGGAGAGCACATTCGGATGGAGGGCTGTCTGCCTCTTTGTCATGCCGTGCTGTGTCGGTGAGCTGGTTGACCTTCCACTTCATCAAATCTTCAGGCTTAGACCGCTGCACTGCACCCGCTGTTCTTTCTCTACACAGCTGTGGTCAGCTGCTGCCTTGTTATCATTGTTCGTGCTTGCTACTAAGCGGCATTCTGGCACGACTATGTTTCTTAAAAGGAAATGGTGAAGATGACACAACGAAAGGATGTCGACTATGTGTAAAGTGCTGGCATTTTCTGGCTTGTGGATATCTATGGATATAGTATAACCGCTTGAGCTTGATGCAGGATATGGGGAAAAAGAGGTTGAATTGAGAGTAAAGGCCAAAATACTTTGTACATTTTTTCCCTCTCTATTAATATATGAGGCAAAAGCTCTTGCCCTCCTTTCAAAAAAAAAAAAAGAGTAAAGGCCAAAATATCTCAGGGAAAAAACTATTTTCAAGCCTTCTATTTTGGTAATATGCATTTCACGGATTTACTATCTTGTCAGTTGTCATATCACCACAGAGACTATTTCACATCTTCATTTCTTCACAATAATGAAGATTAAGCTGACTCAGATTTACAAAAGAAAATAAAAGGAGGATATCTGCCTCGGGAAGCAAAGATGAGCAGGGCTGAACTACTGTAGAGAATTGTAGAAAAGAATCAACACGACTGATATTCCAATAATGACAGGAAAGGCAGTTAACAGATATAGAGCAGAATATCCCTGCAAAAAAATAATTAAAAAAAGGTGTGTTGTTAAAAGGATATGGCAAAAAAAAAAAGGTACAAGAGATCTGTTCAATTTTGATCAAATGTTTGCACCTAAAACCAATATTGTTGGCATATGTCAAAATCAACATCTTACCACTGCGGAGGGCACTTCAGTTTCATCATCTTCCTCCTCTTCATCATCCAAATCAGCAGCAGAATCCCAATCAATGTTAAGTCTTTTAGCAGCTGTCTCAGGATCAATGCCTGTATCTGTAGCCTTTGCATAGACAGATTTCCCAGGTTTACTCTTCTTTTTTGGAGCTTCCATCTGTACAAAAAATTAAAAATGAATTTAAACACAGTTTGACTAAACAGGTTGTTACAAAAAGACAATGAAAACATATGCATAGGAAAGTGACGAGCAATGCTCAGTGGTACACTTATACTTTTGAAAGTGATGAAGGCTGACAAAACCATACAAATAATCAGTATGAGTCAAGCAGTTTGAAGACGCTGGTAGGCAAAACTATTGTTATGGTGGTATGGTAGCTGGAGAAAACTTATATGCATTTCTAAGAAGTCGATAAACTGAATTGTCAGTATTACCTCAAGATCTGGCCATTCAGTCATCTCCTTCGCAAGCAACTGAAGGGCAACACGGTTTTCTGGAATCCGGCCTTCATTAACCTGCAAGGCATATTATTAACTGACCGCTGAAGCAATATGTTGGGGCCAAACTAAGTATGGAATGAAGAAGGATGGTATGAAGATCATGTAAAAAGGTACTCACTTCACTTTATTTTGTTACATGAGTAATGGAATCCAGGCAAATTCATTTGGAAAAAAAAAAGTTAGAATGAATAAATTTTAAACGACTGTTTGATAATTATAGGTTCTAAAAACAAGTAATTCACATCAGGGAGGCAGCAGTTCTTGCGTGACACCAGCAAAGGCACAACAAATCTTTTAGATTTCCTTTATCATTCAAATGTCAACAATAGTGCTACAGTACAGAGGCAGTGTTTTTTACTGGTTATTTCAAATACTAGAGCATAGCATGTGACTGGTTAGTATACACTAAAATGTATGTCGGCTCCTCAAGTGAATGAAGATGCTAGTAGTTACCAAGAAAGATATTCACAAAATGAAAGTGACAGAAGATTCACGTTCATTGATAGTGTACCTCAACCAAAGCATCAGCCAAATCATCCCTGGTGATTTCATCAGGATCCTCTATGCCGAGTAATCTCTTCCTTTCTATATCTCTAGGATCCTCAATCATGATAGTTAGCTTAACCTGTGATGCAGCAACGAAGCAGAACACCATAGTAAGTTATCATCGGGCATCGGCAATAACTCGACCAGGATTATCTTGACTGTCCAAAGACTGCTTACCTCGCCAAAGGTCATATCCCTGTTCTTCTGAAGAAGCTCAAGCACCTGCAACCGCAGCCGAAGTGCCGAACCAAACACCAAGTAAGCACGAACTCATCCCAAAAACATAAACCAAGCGAAAGGGGGCGTAACTAGAAGGCGCGTACCCTTTTGACCTGGCGGATATCCTCCAAGTCCTCGGGGCTCGCCTCCGGCTGCTCGGCGGAAGCCGCGATGTCGCCTGCGGCTCCATCGGAGGAAGCCGGCGGTTCGGAATCCCCTTCTCCCTCAGGAGCGACAGCTGTGTCTGACACTCCAGGTTCGTCCTGGCCGAGCGAGGCAGCTACGCGGCGGCGGCGGCGGCTGCTACGGGAATACGCCCGTGCGTTGGCTGTAGAAGGGAGGGGGAGGCCGCAGTGGCAGTGGGGCAGGGAGAGGAGAGAGCTAGGTCTCGTCGCGACGGCGAGGAGTGTGGGAGAGGCGGGGCGGCGGCGAAGTGGCGGGAGCGGAGGAGGCGGGGAGGGTGGTGAGAGCAGCGCCATTTTGGCTCCCCCCTATCTTGTTGGGTCCGGGGCATCTCCGCTCGCCCGCGGCCGCACGGTTTGCGAGGATGACGACGGTGCGGCACCTCTCGGCTCCCCTTGCGGGCCCCAGGCGGCAGTGAGCGCGCCGTTGCAGCTGTGTAAACAGTCGTGCAGTACACAAAGCCCTTGTCTCTTTGGTACTTCGAGATATATTCGCATGGGCTTGGCCCTTTTTGTTCATGACAGCCCGTTCTCAGCAAACAGGCCGGACTATGCTGTTTTTGCCCAACTCGGCCGACCGATCACAGCCTACTAGCCCAACTCGGCCTACCGATCAGAGCCTACTAGCCCTAGCGCCATTTGGAACTGAGCTCCCATGGGCTCCAGCCCATCCTCCCATTTCCAGGCCGTTTACACTTTGGAAAAAGTACACCGAAGGTCCCTCAGCTTGTCATCGAGTTACAAAATCGTCCCAAAACCAGATATAACACGTCCCCAAACTTACAAAACCAATGCAAACCAGCTCCCTCGTTGGTTTTGAAACCGGTTTTGTCCGACGGTGCTGCTGAGTCAGCGCGGGATTCACGTGGGCTCCACATGTCAGCTTGTCCATGTCAGCTCCTCTCTTGTGCAGGTTGCGCCACGAAGCCAAGGCCCAACGCCGCTCCGCCACCCGAGTCTCCCTCCTCCCTCGACGGGGAGCGGCCTCGGCACGGCGGCGGCTGTTCGCCCCCATTGGCGACAGCGGCGAAGTCTCCGCCCCTCTAGCCGCCGAGGGGTAGGAGCAAGCGGCGAAGGAGGAGGAGGCCGGTGACTTCAACGAGTGGAGAGGAGGCTGGCAGTGCGAGGCGGGACATGAGGAGAACGTCGGCGGCCGGTGACGGGCGACGCGGCAGCGGAGACGAGGCAGCAGCGCACCGCACCGCGGCGGGGTCGAGCGAGCCGTGGCGTCAAGGTGGAGCAGTTGGGTGCGGGCGGCGGCCGATGGGGGAGCAGCCGGGCACGGGCAGTGGGTGCGGGCGCCGGGGGAGGAGCGGCGCGCGCGTGGCGGGGGAAGCCTTCCACCATTGTAAGATTCATCGCTGCATTGAGAAGCAATAGCTTGAATATGACTTACTGTTGCCATAGCCGTCTGAAGAAACTGAACAAGAATCACATGTTCATTGCAGCTGTCATCGTCTCCTGGCACATTCAGGATTTCAGGTTGGAAGTTGGAACAGAGTTTCTGCAACTTGTACTTGATGGATTGCCACTTGACTGGGAACTGAACAATCGAATAAGCCATTGATGCTGAAGCTGATGCCTTCAAAAATTGCAGCTTCTCACTGCATTCTGCTACCTCCATTCCTGCACTCCTGTTGGGATCAAAACTGGTTCTTGGAGTTGGAGACATGGAATTGAAGATATGCAGATAGTAGTTTTTCTGTTTAGCAAATGACAATGATAAGGTTCTTATAGTTCTAGTGGTCTGCAATGTATATGCCAAGCCCAGCTGGCCTGGCAGATGAATGGATCAGTTGGTGAATCCATTTGATCTGTCTTTTTGCTGCCTCCATTTGGTTTCTTCTATTAGAATTTTGCACTGCTCTGCCTGCCCGTGGCGGGGGAAGGAGCGGCGCGCGGGCGCAGGCTGTACTTTTTCCTCCTCGCTGCGCGATGCCGCCGCAGCGCTGCACGACTTCCTCCGCGACGTCTAGGCGCTGCCGTCGTCCGACCCCGCTGCACCGCTGGGCCTCCCCAACCTAAGGAAGGGGGTCCACTCGCTCCCCGCCGCCGTGGTTCCTCTCCCCGTCGACGCGGCGGCCATCAAACAGGTTGACGACGACGGCGGCGACTGCCACACACATTTTCCCTCGGACGACAACGACGACGAGGGCTACTCTGATGGTGGTGGTGGGCACATCCCTTTCCCGTCCGACGACGACGCCGAGCCGCCTCCCCGACGCCCCGCCGCGGCTCCGGCGCTGCACGCCGCCACCGCTCCCCGGCTCCTACTACGGCGGCGCGGCGCCGCCGTCGCCGTCGCCGCCGCATCGCCGGCCGCCCGTCGAACCTGCTCGCCCCGGCGACCTCCTCCCCGCCGCCGGCTGCCCTGCCCAGAAAGAAGAGTGAGAGAGGAGGGGAGAGACGAGGGGAAAAAAAGACCCTCCTGACGTGGACAAGCTGACATGCGGGGTCCACATGGGTCCCATGCTGATTGCACTTGTTTGCACTGGTTTTGTAAGTTGGGGGATTGTTGACGAAAAATACGAGGCCTGGGAGATCTGTTTAACTCCAGTGCAGGTCCAAAGCTCGTCTTCGGGTGTGTTAGCGTGCCAGTTGATTTGATCCTGCAATCAACAAGAAATAGAGACAACGAAACCGCGGTTAAACCTATAAACGATAGCCGATCGGCTAGGTGCCGATGACGTATCATTTATCTCTGAGCCGATGTCATATGTAAATCGATCGGCAATTGCAAATAGATAATAAAGAACCAAACCTATTTGATCGGCTGTAGATATTAACAGCATATAATTCTTATATCAATATATACTTAAATCAAGTGATTGGGATAGATCGGTCGCCATGCCGAGACAGTATAAATTACTTATATCGAAATATATATTAATAACAGGACTATATATGTTCATAGCATAGCCGATCAGATAGATCTAGCATGTATCGGCTAATACTCCGATACAACTCTATGTTAAGATGTTAAAACAAGCAGAATATACTAAACAAAAGCTTAATATACTTAGATGTAACAATATCTTGATATAAAAGGCAGATCTAACGTGTCAACGAAGCATATAGAGCAAATATAGTTAAATCAGATAAGATCGGCTGAAACTCCTATGCTACCTTAATCGGCAACCAGAAAGCAGGCTAGAGATTGATATTCTAAGCACGACTTAATAGATCAAACTCAACTGATGCAGCATTAAGTATGAAAATAAGAACAATATCTAGACAATCAAGCCGCTGGAAGTTTCATAGAGTGGTAGATATCTTATATAATCTAAACCAACATCGATATCTAACCTAATCGGCTGCCTTCTGTTAACAGATGTTAGCCGATTGTGGGGTTAGATGGCGATATTGCTAGAGATTATGTAAGATATATGATAACTCGACGAATTACATAAACAAGATTAGAGTATCATAAAGATGGAAGCACTAATCCCAAGAACGCAAGCCGTCATAACAAGTTTTACCTCTTGTTGAAGTTCGAAACCGATGCAGCTCAACCCGAAAGCAAGAACTCGTCGAAATAAAACAAAAGCAAAAGGGTGGCGATGCGCCGAAATTGTATTGAACGTGTGTGTAAATTGATTACATGGGGTTCGGGGTCTATTTATACCCGAAAATTACAAACTATGTCCATATCGGACACGACTCTTATCTCTAACAAATTCTAAGATACCATAAGTCTTTGCGGCGGACTTTTGCCCAAACATATCTCTAAGGAAATTACATAAAATGTCCTAATTAATAGGTACAATTACCTTCTCAGGACTCTATCCATGCATGGCAATTATCTTGAAACACATCAATTCAACCCGATGTCGTACACCAAGTCGTATTGCCGGAATCGGCTATATCACTTAACCCAGTCTGACTTGGATTTAGCCAATCCAATCGTAGCTGATCCGAACTCCAGCCGATTCTTGCTCTGTTCTCGAATCGATCTTCGCCTTCGACTCCACTTCGATCTAATTCTCTTTTCCGATGCTGATATTGCTAAATTTGGTTGTTAACAGGGATGCGTTGTATCGAATTTTACGGTTAGGGGATGATTTTGTAACTCGATGACAAGTTGAGCGACCTTCCGTGTACTTTTTCCTTGCTCTTTTTCTCCTGCGCAACGTTGAGGGCCTCCACGCTCTCTCAGACTGCATTATTTGCTTGATGTTGGAAAAAATGCAGAACTAATTTTTTCGACCCATCTCCCTCATTTTTCACGTGCACGCTTTTCAAACTGCTAAATGGTGTGTTTTTGCAAAAAGTTTCTAAATGAAAGTTGCTTAAAAAATTTAAATTAATCCATTTTTGAAAAAAAAAAAATTAGCTAATACTTAATTAATCACGTACTAATGGACCGCTCCGTTTTCCGTGCAGGAAGCCCCACTAACCGAACACAGCCTTAGGCCCTCTTTGTTTAGGCTTATAAGCCAATTTATAAGTCGAAAAGTCTAATCCTAAACAAATAAGTAGCTTTTCCGTTTGGCCTTTTTGAAGCTATTAGCCACTCTAACACAGTGGCGTAGCTAGGAATTTTTCGTTGGGTAGTCTTATTTTCCATGATGGAGGATGAAAAAATTTAGGTGTGGCCAAGTACCCTGTAGATAGCAAATATAATGATGCAAAAACAAATTATATACTACGAAATTTACAAAACTTGTCCTTGTCGTGCCTACTTATGCTACAATTTTTAATATCACCATACAATATAATATGCATTTACAAAATTGTTAAAGACCACCTAATTCAAATAAATCATCGTAACATAAGACACCATGATAAAAAAAAAGACAGCTAGCTCCAATCTAATCGTATAAACAAACACAAAAGTAACGAGTTGACAAAACTTGACAAAAATGCAATAATGAATACTTAACACTCTAGAGTTGTCAGGCTAACTAACAAGTTTAAAAAGCATGATATATTAGTATGTATAGTTCTTTTTGCAAATGATCATGAATTTTGATAGTAGGGATTAAGGTCTCTAGGCTAAAATATAGGGTAGTCCTGTGCCCAAATGGACTATAAGCTAGCTACGCTACTGCTCTAACACTATTAAGCCAAAAGCTATGATGGAGAAGCTTTTTTTGGCTTATGTGGGGTAGATATATGAATCAACCACTAAATTAACTTAGGACATTAAATCCACCAGCTTATAAATTATATAAGCCAATAAGCTGACTTATAAGTCTAGGCCAATAGGGCCTTAGTGCTCCTCCGCTTCGTAAGTTCGTAGTCCGACGCTGGATGGTGTGCTTCACTGAACTGAACTATTGAAGAGTGAAGAAAGGCAACAAAGGACAACGTATGCTCACGACGTAGACGATGATCTAGGTTTTTGGACGGATTTAGGGACGTACTGTTTGGTTTCCATATCCAACTTGCCACATCTAAGATTAGCTATACCATAACTTTTTAGACAATCATTTGGTTCATTGATACAGCTATAACTCACCACATCTTTCAATTGCAGGGTCACACGTAGTAATAAGATGTGATACATTTCTAGTACAACGTATGTCCAGATTCGTTGTACTATGATGTGTCATGTCGTAGTATGAGGTTAAGTTTTTTTAGACGGATAGAGTAGTTGATACCTTTCGCTTTGCTGTGAGATATGTGAATGAATGCATGCTATACATTATAGAAATGGTGGATGTATGTGTTTAATTAATGTGAAAATTATGTGGAGATAATGATTTTATATTGTTTGTATATTGAGTTCTAAGAATACGACTAAATTATAAATATTATGTTATCTTTGCATGATATTTAAAATAAAACTAGTGCATGATGTGACATAATTACATACTGAGATTTAGAAGTTAGTGGCCAAGTATCAATTTTATACTAAGATAGGATATCCGCAATTTAAGTACGATCGTGTCTGGTCTTGTAGAATAAAACTGTACTTATTGCTCCCAGAAGTATTAGAACAACGCCTTGGAGTAAAATCCGGAGAGTGAACAAGATCAGAAACCAACAACACGGAATGCAATTAAGAACTCCCTTCATAAAAAAAAATTAATCTAAAAGGGGATATGACACTACTAGTACAACGAATTTGGATAAAGAATTATGCGGATTCGTTGTAATAGGAGGGGACCCATCCGAGACAGGGATGGTAATCGGTCAAGCTCCATATATATGCTCTTTCACGACCCTACTTAACCATCAAATATTTTTAGGCAAAAGATGTATAAAAAGCAAGTCCAAACCATTTTGAACCCGGCCCTTAAATTTTCGAGTGTAAAATGTTGGGTCCATCATTACCACCCCCACTGCTAGGTTAAATTTTTTTAACGGAACAAGAACACCTCTAAAAAGAAGCCAAGAAGCCAGTCACTGGTGAAGAAGTGCTTTTTAGTCCCGGTTCGTAACCCCCTATAGTTCCGGTTTTCAAACCGAGACTACCAATCCAGGACTAAAGATCGCTATTTTTAATCCCGGGTGAAATAACCGGGAGTAAAGATCGATCTTTGTACCAACCGGGATTAAAGATCCCTCTCTTGAGTGGGACTAAAGAAACGATAGGGGCAGTCCCGGTTGGTCCATTTTCTTTTTATTTTCTCCCAAATCGAGTTGGATGTATATACCCAAATCAAACACCAAATCTCCAAATCCCCAAATATGAGTGCCATGCATATACCCAAATCGCGAAATCAATGTAACATCCTAAATTATTCACATCACAAATACAAATCCTAAATCTTACAAACCATCACAAATCTTAAACAAATTACACACAAATCAAATGCATCACAGATCGATTATACATCTCAGAACGATGCAATGAATCAAAAATTTGTAATAAAAGAAATTATACATCTCTCAAATCACAAATTATTAAAAAAAACGGAGAGAACCAACGTCGCCGCTTGCCATGGCCGCGCGCGCTTCTCCGCCGGCAGTGTCGGTCGCTGCCGCGCGCGTTGCCCCGCCGGCAGCGCCACCCGCCGCCACGCGCTGCCCTGCCGCCTGCCGCGTCGCGAGCGGCCTCGCCGCCCGCCGCCAGCCGATTCTCTAGCCGTCGGATGTGAGGAGGAGAGGGGAGGAGGAGGAAGGGGAGGAGGGGGGAGGAGAAAGAGGAGGAAGGGGAGGAGAGGAAGGAGCTAGATCTGAGGAGGAGGAGGATCTGATGAGGAGGGGTCTGAGACTTAACCAATTAGATGTGGGAGCGAAATATTTACTCCCGGTTGGAGTTTTCAACCGGGACTAAAGATAGATCTTTAGTCCCGGTTAGTGTTATCAACTGGGACTAAAGTTGTAATCTTTAGTCCTAGTTGGTAGTATCAACCGGGACTAAAGATCCTCGGCCCCCTGACATACCTCTGACAGGCCATGAACCGGGACTAAAGATGACACCAACCCGGACTAAAGATCAAAATTTTTATAACCGGGAGTAAAAACAATATTTAGTCCCAGTTCTTTTTGAAACCGGGACTATTGTTGATTTTGCCAGACCGACCAAAGATGGTTTCTTCACCAGTGAGCGTTGATTGTATGAGCACTGTAGGTCATTCCCAACCCAAGACACTAGATATAGTTTACATAAACTCCACATCATCAAGAAACTAGGACTATCATGAAGGAACTAGTAATAGACACTAATTTTCCAATGTAAACACCACTATTCTATACTGAAATTTAATGCTACTTATCTCACATGATATTTTGGATATTGTGTAGAAACAATGTCTCATGTAAGACATGATTTCCTTTTGTTTCTTCATTTATTCACTTGTCACATCATTTTTTATTATAGGTGGCAGCTTATTTAATACTACCTCCATATTTTAATGTATGATGCCATTGACTTTTAATCCAACGTTTGACCATTCGTCTTATTTAAAAAAAATTATGTAATTATCATTTATTTTATTATGACTTGATTCATCATTAAATGTTTTTTAAACATGATATAAATATTTTTATATTTGCACAAAAAAAATTTGAATAAAACGAATGGTCAAACGTTGGTTAAAAATTCAACAGCATCATACCTTAAAATAAAATACAGAGGGATTACTATTAACATCATCCTATTTATTATTTATTAGGTTGGGAATAGTCTTAATCTGCGCCTACCGTATCTTACGGTTGCAGACCTTCTGATTCGTCAATTAATAATCTCTCTCTCTCTCTCTCTCTCTCTCTGTGTCTCTCTCTCTGTTGTTTACCGCTGCCGCAGGGCAATGAATGAAGCGCTAAGGTGTGGGACAAACCGAAAAGTTCACACTAAGCGAGTGATGATAAGGAGCACAATGTGTAGGAGTATTTGAGATTTTGAGACATGTGTGACATAAAGCCAAATGCAGGAGTGTCTGCTGGATGGGATGCTGAGATACCGCACTATCCGCTATTCCACTCGTGGTCATTGCAAACTACTGGGAATTAGAAAATTCACCATAATGGATTGAGCATCATAAGCCTGGAATCGCTTCTATAATGGTGTAGCTAAAGTTTTGGCGCATGCACATGATGTGCAGGATACTCAGAGCAGCTCCTAAATCGATTTTAGTGCATAAAAATGAACCATACTACACTGTAGCAGTAGTACGTCAGAGGAAAAAAATGGAATCTAAATTATGGTCGAACCAACCGAGTAAAGAATTGTTTGTTGCCCTGTAGCTGTTGGTACATGCAAGTAGAGCAAAACTAAGGACATGTTTAGTTCACACTAAATTTCCCCCAAAACTCCCAACTTTTCATCACATCATATCACATTCAAAACTTTCCTACTCACATAAACTCCCAACTTTTTTTTCCAAACTACCAACTTTTCCTAAACTTCTCCCTAATTTTACAAACTAAACACAGCCTAAATGATTGGTTTTTTTTTAACATGGTCCTCATGATTAGTTTTTTTTAAAACATAGTACAAACACATACGCTCGCAACGTGCGTACACTTAATAGACTTATCAAACCAAACATTAATTTATTCGTCTTCCGTAGACTGCAATAGTCGATCCAACACTAGAGCTGCTCTCATGTCCATGTGCAAGCGATAATAACGGAGGATTGGATCGAATGCGACTAGCAAATGAAGTACAACCTCATCCTCGTGGCGCCCTCGTCTCAGCATGGGTACGTGCGGTCCGGTTGTAGTCTAGTACGCCTCTACTGTGGTGTCAAGCACTAGTTTTCTATATTTTAGATTTTATAAAAAAAACTTATTTTGTAAGTAAATATCTGAAATAACTTATCATAGAAATAGATATTTTTTTTCGTCCAAATAGGATACAACGTCTTGGCATCAATGATTCTGGCGTTGACACCCTCATCCTCGTGATAGTAGCACCGGAAAAGACGATGAAAAATTTTGATGGTGGGACGAAGAACAATAATGTTTCAGCAGGTGCCAAAACGGAAAAATTTTCCATTATTAAAAAGACACCTACAAGTATGAAGGCAAGGCCAGTCTTATCGGATGACGCCCTCAATGCCCTGAAGTTGATTCCAAATCCAAGCCATTGTTTGATTTCATCCCGATTAATTACTAGTTTTCGGAATGTAAAACAAATTGGAAGAAGAGTAATATGAGTACTATTTGGTTACTTGTTTCGTCGAGAATGGAACCGTCAATAGATTGAATACATCATCAGGGGCGTCGGGATCCGTCGCTCTCACGCCGGATCTGGCGGGGACCGTGGCTGGCACGGCGGGGCACAGGTTGGCGCGGCGCGACGGGGCGCGGAGGAGGCCGAGCGGCGCGCGTCGGACGCGGGAGCAGGCGGCCGGAGTGGTGTGCGGCAGATCTGGCCCTCCCGTGGCCAGATCGGGTGCGGGCGGCGACGAAGCCCACGGCGAGTGGGCGACTCCGACGGCGGCATGGTGGAGGCGCTCCCGTGGCCGGTGGCGGAGGAGGACGACGGCGTGAGGCCAGCACGGCGGCTGCACGTCGCGGCCGTCAGCGAGGCCGGAGGCATGGAGGCCGTCACCGTGAGGCCAGCGCAGGCGCGAGCGACGACAGAGGTCTATACCTAAAGCACCCATATCACCAAAAGAAGGCACAATGTTTATGTGGAGGTTGGATAGCAACAACAGAGCCTGGCACAATGCCAATGTCAAATTCTTCTGCAAAAGGACATGTAATTTAATAAGTTCGATAGCATGGAATACATGGTGTAATAATTTTAAAATGGCATGGTGAATAATAGAAATCATTAGAACAAAGAAGATAATAGGAATTGTGAAATAATAATAGAAACTCAGTGCTAGTAATACACGTGCTATAATAATACAGAGTATATGTATTGATACTATATCCATGATAGGAATCAAACAATTTAACAGTGTGAAAGGGTGTTGATAATCAAATAAAGTGAATTTCCAGAAACATGCTTTTTTTTCCGTTGAATCTGAAGAAACATGATTTTAGTTTGGAAATAAACTGCCGTTCAAGACGTACCTGACCATCTGTTCGGGAGGGAAAAAAGGTTTTAGTGTGGTATTTGTACAATGAATCTACATGTCATACCATAATATAGCATGAAAACATGAACAGGTAGCTAGTAATCTTAAGCACATGTACAAAATGCATAGTTTACAATAATGACAGAGCTATACAGACCTAAAGGGCCATACTGCAGATAGTTTTGTATGTTGCTGTTTCATTCGATTTATTCTAGGAGGGATTTGAGGTGTAACTGTCCACTATATAGCAAAGTATAAACAATTGTGTGTTCATTAGATGAAATTGCGTGTGGTTGTGTATGTTGCTGTTTCATTCGATTTATTCTAACATGAGCTGTCATAAGGCACCACTTCAGCTGTACAAAGAAGGAAGAGGTGCATATCTTTTCGATGTCCCCCCCCCCCCCCCCCCCCTATCAATCTGGAAAATAGAGGGCTTGCCTATCTGTATGAAATAAAATTTGAATGACAAATTATTATAAAATGAACTATCCTGAAAGATATACCAGTGAGAAACAAATAATATAAGCATCCATAAGTGACCAGAAAAACAAATATCAGTGAGCAACATGAAGCAAGTTAGCTGTGTATTTACAGTGATCACATATATGTAGAACCAGAACTATAGGATTGCTGGTCACATTTTTTACCTCCCATTCCTTGAAGCAGCCTATGAAGCATTCCATCCTGCTCGTTTAAGATAAATAAACAACATGTGGAGAAAGATTTGTGAAGTGAACCATGAAGCGGAAGTCTGTTGGTACTAAGGTAGAAAAGAACGCATCTCTTGAACAACACGGCACCCATACAGAATTGCAGATATGTTAGGACAAAGCTTCAGAAATGTAAGCCTTGTCACAGGATTATATGGCATGATAATGTGAATAAACCAACAGAAGAAACTTTAACTGACGCTTGAACTTCCAACCAAAGTAAATAATGAAGGCATTAAACATAACCAAAGCAAAACTGATTATCACTTACAGACTGATCAAGGTAATTAAAGCAAAACTGATTATCTGCAGTAGCTAGCTTGAACTTTTCCTCCAGTTGAATCATTAGGTAAACAAAAAGATTTAAAGCTAACAGTTACTATTTGTAATATGGCCTAACTCTTATATAAGCAAAAGCAATAAGAAAACTAAAACCAAGTAAAATCGTTGTGCAGTTTTGTGGCTACGACAATATTCACTGCGCTAATCAACAACAGATACTTGTAGACTATGTTTGTGAAGCATTTCAACTGCTAGCATATATAGGACACGAGTGTCCTATATATTTAGCTTTAGGAATTTCAAAGATTCCCAGACAGCTGATGCTAAACCATGATCAAAGTCATGTGTCCTGTCTGCAACTGCAAGATTATATATAGTAAAGAAATGAAAGCTTGTGATGAACTCTGAAATCTGCAAGTATTTAACGAAACAATAACAAAGTTGTGTACCTTAATTTTATTCCAGTATAACAGGGTTGCTCAGAGATTCATTGGACACTATACAACAAAAACACAGCTGCGTATCCGGATGAGGATTCGATGATGGTAATATAGCTTATGAGTATTACAATGCAGCAGCAGGCAAAATAATCTGAGAAACTTTGGTCGAGATAGAACAACCCTTCAATATGTTTGCCTTGTAAAACAGTCTGTGCATTTCTTCTGGATGGAATAATGACCATGTAAATCATCATTTGTAGAGTAAAGATTGATGAGACTAATCAATAGAACAAAATAATTAAAAATAACAAAAGGCAGACCAGTGAATTAAAATCCAGATCTGGAAGGAAAAGAAGCAAATGCTAGATTCGGTACCAGGACTCAGTTTTCTTTTTTCAGCAGAGTAGTGACCTAACTGGAGCTGCCTGCCTCATCCTCATACGGCAGCAAATGGAGGAGCGCGCAAGTGGCTGGATGTTCGTTCATCTTGATGGAGCTGACTTTCTCATGGGAGTGGACGGCAGTGCAGTGGCTGGCACACTTGCTCCACCCACACCCAAATCTTAACCACATATTTGCAACATAAGTTACCCGAATTGATCAATGTAGAAGGTATATAGAAGCAAGCAAGCACAAGAAGAGCAAGTCAGACCCTGGTGTAGTAGTGGCCGCAAGCTGGCGTAGCTGTGCGAAGAAGCGGACACAGACAGCGATGGTGTCGACATCCCTGGCTCTATGAGGAGAAGGTAGCGGCGGTGCGGGCCAGTGACTCCGCGAGAAGATGGCACCGCGCCCGGCTCCGTGAGAACATAGCGCCGGTCGCTAGCTCCGTGGGAAGGTGGTGGTGCCGGCCGCTGGCTCGAGAAGGAGGTAGCGACGGCGGGCGGGCGGCCGCTGGCTCGGATGTGGTGGGGACGAATGCGAGGAGTCGCGGTGGCGGCGGCGCGTAGGAAGGGGAGAGGAAATGAGGGATTAGGGCACGACCGACTGGGAATTGGGGGAGGTGATGGGGAGGTGCACGGTTGTGATGTGCCGTGACTGCCGGATCGGACGGCTGATGTGGGGAAAGGGCACTGTTATACTGTAGCAGATCGGAGGCCTCTCAGGGACCGATTTACTGTCGATAGTGGCCGAGGAAAACTAAAGATTTAATATGATATGATATGATACACCCGGTAGATTTTGGAACCCACCAAGGATGAGGTGCCGTCAAGGACGATGCCGTCCGTATCCCCACATTTTGCGCTGTCCGTACAGTTTCGGCCGTCACCCAACGTGCCCGGCGCCGCTGGTACAGACTGATCCAGGCCATAACCCACAGGCCAACTACACCGCCCTCACGTGACCCATCGCGCGCGCGGTGATGTCATCTGACCACGGGCCCTGCCACTCCGCCACGTCGCTGCGCCACTCCCGCTCCCCTCGCCGTCCTCAGCCAATCCCCAGTCCCCACACCGTTAATAAAGCCTTTGTGCCGCATTCTATGCCCAGCGGCGCCTGCCAACCTGCCACCCACCGTGCGGCCCTTTGCTCTGGACACACCGCCCTGCCTTTGGCCGTGTCCGCATAAACAGAAGGCGCCGCAGCACCAGGAAGTTTAAAGGAGAGACTAGAGAGTAGAGAGCGGTAGGGGATACTGGTTGTCTACCCGCGAGCGGCGGGAAGTGCGTGGGCGTGGGCGTGGGCGTGCGAATCGAATCGCGCGGTGTGGGTCGGGCGAGCGTCGGCGTCGGCGTCGGCCGAGCCATACAGCTCTCGTCTAGACGCGGGCTGCAGCGATGGGACGTGTGCCTGGGGTAGCGTGCGCGTCAGAGTCCGGTAGGTCCTGTTGAGAATATAGACATATAATGATTTAATATATTTCATAAATAAATCATGACATTACATATGTATACTAGCATTAACGCATCATTAGATCTACACATGTAAACTAAGCAGTAAAACATAAACATATCAAATATGCGCAACATGTCAAAGACGTAACGAGGTGGCGGTCCCAAAAACCTTATTGCCGCCTTCTCCCGGTTCAGGACGTCGAAGGCAGAGGTTCCGGAGACCTGCTCTCCCGATCGCAGGTGCACACCGGCGAGCGGGATGGAGTAGTCTACGAGCGACGGCGCAGCACAGAGGAAGAGGCAAACCCTAGATTGATTTCGTGTGTTTTGCGTGAAGACGGCGGCTCGGTTTATATAGAGATAGGTCGCTTGATCAGGGCGCCCGCACGATCTCCACTCCGCGTAACCAAACCGAATAAGTCGCGCGTAACTTATCCGGACTCCACGCCGTTTTCACGCACCGGATTTTTCGGAATGTTTCCAAAACAAAACAAATCCGAATTGAAACAAAAACAAATCCGAATTTTCCTGCAGCAAAACAAAACTGCAAAAGGAGGCTGCATCTGCGCAAGGGTGAGGAGCCAATTTTACGGACCATTCGACACGTACGTCATGCACGCGCACCTGCCAGGCGAGGCGAGCGAGCGTGTTCCCCTTCTCTCCACCACACATGCTTCAAGTGGCTAGGAGGGCATCCTCCCTTTTAAGGAGGTCCCCCTCTCCTAGAATAAGCAAGATGATACTAAACTCTACATACATGCCATCCCATGAGGTGAGATTTTGTGATTTTTCAAAGAATTAATCTTCGAATGGACCTTAGCCCATCTATTAATTCCAACATGTCCCGCCCTCTCGAAAAGCCGGAGCACGGATGCCGTGTCGCTGTGACGGGAGCAGGTCGGGCCTTGCCGCACGTGGTGGCAAATGTGGGGTGGGGGGGGAGCAACAGGGGCGCGGGCTGGCGGGCGTGTTTTTGACCGGATCCATACCCCTCGCGGCGCTGCCTCAGATAGTTGGGCGGGCCTATGTCGCTTGCAACGTCGTAGCGTCTTCTTCGCCTCTCTATTCGCCCACAGTGGAGTGGATGGTCGATGTCCGTCGACCGTCGTGCAGCTTGTGTTCCTATCTGATACGGAGTACTTCTGACTACTGACGGGCTGACCCAAGAACCTTCTGGCTGACGTATTCACGCAATCACGATCCGCGTAGTATGATTTCTCGGCACGATTTTCTGCAGAATACCCGTGCAGACAGGACTTACTCCCTCCATCCAAAAAAAAAAGCGACGAGAGCACGTTATGACAAAACTATCCTGCAAGTTGCTACGTTTCTTTGATCATGTTTGGGAAGCAACTATAGTTCGTAGCTAGTATCATACCGGTTCGTATATACGTTCCTTGCCTCTACCTCCTGATTTATTTTCTCGATTATGTAATTGCAGTTCCCTAAATTCTGGATGAAAATCTAAACTATTTGGGAAAAAAATGTTTGGTTCTGAAAAAAATTACACTTGTTAGAAACTCTCCAAACAAACCCTTTATAATTTTAATAGAAATAGGCGAAAATAAAGCATTGTACTATGTTAATCAAAACTAAAGGTCCTGCGTGCTGGTACATGGCAGGTTACATTCCAATGTTACTTCAGAGACTATGAGGTTGTTAGGAGAGAACAAAATAGTGATTATAATCAGAAACTTATCATGTGTACACAGTTTAGGGTTCCTTTGGAAGGTAGGAAATCAGTAGGGAATTTAACTAGAGGAATCCAATCTAAAGAAAGAAATTCCTATGAGAGACCTTTAGATCGTGAGTTGGTTGAAAGGAATTTCAAAGAATAGGAAAATGTGTCTAACATTTTGATGGAATTCAAACATTTGGTTGCACTTCATGTTTATAAATTCCTTCGATATATTCAATACACTTCCTCTTTATCCCCCCTCTCTCTATCTCCTCTCTCTAACAAGTCTATATATAAATCTTAAATTTCACGTATTTTTCCTATGAGATATCTAAACAACATTACATGTTTCTATTGTTCATGTGGTATTCCACAAGCCATGACACATTAATCCCATGTTTTTTTTTCTATTCCTACATTTTTTTTATTGCATGCTTTTAAAAGGAGCTCTCAGGGTTTACACACCAAGGAGACCAACTAATAAATGTCAGTGAAGATTTGGAAATGATGTACGTGTACTTCCGATACTATTACACACACACACACACACACACACACACACACAATATATATATATATATATATATATATATATATATATATATATATATATATATATATATATATATATATATCTGAACATCTCTCCGCCCAAATATAATTTAGAAAATGACTAGAAATGCTTATATTTTTTATTATAATATACTAGTTCTTATGATATTTATTAGTCAGTATGCATAGAATACGTTTCTATTATTTTAAAGTGTTGACGGGTTGTACTTGACTACAATAATTGTAAAAGTATTGGAAACGTTGATACTAGGGCATACACGAGATTGCGGTAAAAGAGACCGGAAAACATAGATTTTGATATAGGTTCAAGCTCCTCTACTGACAGGTAATAGCTCTACTCCTGTTGGGCGGAGCCGGTGTTATCATTATATAATCACAATCTCTTACAAGTACAATAGGGAGTAGAACCTAATCTAGTCTGTCAGTATAGCGGTGTAAAGTTCGAGCATGGGATCGATGGCTAGCTGTTACCGATTTGCTCGAACAAGAACTCAATAAAATTGGATGTGGCTATGGATCTTGTGGCACTCGTTGGATCGCCTTGTCATTTGGGGTTGTCTTGTATTTATACCGTCGGATATTTTCTTGTCCAAATAGAACTAGCAACTATGGATGCGACCTAGTAGTGCCGAGTAGGACGTTGCTTCTCTCTCCTTACCTGGGACTCGTTTTTTATCTTTTTAGGACTTCCACTATACGTGTAACGTTTGATTCCGTATAAGATTTGGTATGACAGACTTACACTTTCTCTTGTCCCGACATGATACATGTGTTTTATCTAGGGCTGGATAACGAGCCAGCTCGGCTCGTTTGAGCTCGTTGTCTTAACGAGCCTGCTCGGCTCGGCTCGTTAATGTACGAGCTAAAAGGCTAGCTCGGCTCGACTCGCGAGCTGGCTCGTTAAACTCGTTAGGCTCGTTAACGAGCTATATCTTATTGATATCATATTAATATTATCTATTTTAACATTTTATTATGTATTAACATAATAATAAACACCAACTAATATAGTACTCAATAAATGTGAATAGTTTTGATGTAATTAAAAGACTAAGCACTAGTCAACAAACACTAAGTTCATGAAGATATGGTGATGTTTTATACTAACGAGCTAAACGAGCAGCTCGCGAGCTAGCTCGTTAAGCTCACGAGCTAAAAGGCTAGCTCGATTCGACTCATTAAGACTACGAGTTCAAATCGATCTGAGCAAAGCTTGCTACGAGCCGATCCGAGCCACGAGTTTCGAGTTTTTTGTCCACTCTTAGTTTTATCTCTGACTTTACTCTGACCACAATATTATTGAGCGATACGGATGGTTACCAGCTAGAGCTTGGAAAGGAAATATTGTACCAAAGAAAGTTATAGGAGACTACAAGTTCATTAAGTACTAGCAAGGACCCCGCGGCGTTGCCGCGGACGCCAAAAAGCAAACTTCAATAAAAAAATATCTATCACAACAATTACTCAAACATTAAAATATATCTATAACATTAATCTCAATTTTAGGTGATGGAAGAACGAATTGGTTACATGGTGTATGAATAGATACTATGGAAAATATCGGTATATGAAGATGTTTGTTGGCAGACTGCTTGAAGGTGGCAGACTTTTATTGTGATTAAAATACAGCACCTAAGGATGATTTACAACATATGTTATATTATTGTAGAAAATAATTAGGAAAGTAAAAATATGCTATTCCAGAAGATAAGAAAGGATAATTAAGGCAAAATAGCACTATTCAATAGGATTAACTAAGATAAAAGATCTATAAAGCTGATGCTGCTAGAGATGAACCTAACTGGGAAATAAATGTAGTTGATCCCAGATTAGCAACACATATGTACCCCTGCTTAATACCTTTCCATTTTCCATAATAACAGTAATGCAGCCCAACAAAAATCTAACTCATCCCAGATTAGCAACAATAGTACCCCAGTTTAATACCTTTTCATTTTTCCATAACAACAGTAATGTAGCCTAACAAAAATGTAGCTCATGCCAGATTATCAGCAATAGCTGGCTGAGACTTACCTAATGCAACTTTTCATGGCACATGTTTACCCTGAAAATAAGAAGCATAGCAAAGTAGTAGACATTCAGAGTAATAATAATTAAGAGCTATAGGATTTCAACCATAAGTGCTCGTTCATAGTCTGGATTGCAGTTTTATGTAAAGTAAAAGAATTTTAAGAAGCAAACACCATATATATGACAACAGCTATTTACATTAGCGGCTATAATGCAGACCTTCTAAACAAATGGTGTTGCTTCTAAGGCTGGGTGTGCATACTGATGCCATCCTGGGCATATACCCAAAAGGGACAGTCATGCATATAGCGATGTCATCCACACGTGCACGCAAAAAATAAGACGTACCACATGGCATATATTCTGGCAGTTTAGGATGCACCATGTGAAGGGAAAAGGAACAATTTACCTGGATGTGATATGAAGGTAAAGCTGGATATAGACAATTTAATAGAGAAACTAATAGAACTTTTCTATGCATGTCAATTGAAGAAAGACCAAAAATTATATAGCTAGCTCATGTGCACCTTTAATGCTCACCTAGAGAGAAGGAAAGGGGTTGATGGAGAGGTGGGCACTTGTCAAGAGGAAAGAGGTGGGTACTTGTATTGTTGTATACAAAATAGTCAAAGCAGGCACATTCACAGGTGTACCGCATGGAGTGGAAGAAGCAGCGGATCTGCAAAATATGAGAATATTGATTTTTGCATGATTCTGTAACTATACCACAACAGAGGTAACAACGAATAAAAATAATATGCATGATGATGGAAAGACATCTCAAATATGAAAAGATTGCCCTACCAATAAAAGCATCATTAACTGAGGAAGCATGTCATCAGTAAAAAGTGAAAAGAGTCCTGATCTGTCCTGGTCAGTGAAAAGGGGATGAAAGGAAAGCGAGAAACTATGAGTAAATGTAATGGGTGAAAAAAGCAAATAATCGGAATGAAATGTCTAAGAATGCAAAGCCGATGTGATGCCGGCACAGAGATTTGCTCCCTTTTCTAATCAGATTTGCACATCAATCCTGTTATTATAAATTTGTGACCTGTTCAAGAGAGATGAACAAACAACACAAACAGATGAGAGAGCAGAAATGCAGTCCTATTGTTTAGTGCAACCGCGCAACCTGCGGAAGATATCAGGAAAGCCACACTTACTGCTAGTAACATGCTAGTTGTTAAGAGTCACAGGAAGGGAGTATTATTGATAAACATCGTTACTGAAAGAAATGCTAGAACAAATTTAATTATCACCTTGCCGGTTACTATGGATTGAAGCCTCATGGTGATGAACCATCCATATGGCCTCATTTGCACATACCAGCAGAGTTTGTACTATGCAAAATGAAGAAATGCCAGCAACTTGTGTATATTCGCACAAATGAAGGCCCTCGTCATCACATGAAAGCTACAAAAGCATCTGCAAAGCCATGAAACCTACAAAAGCAAGGTGTTATGCATGCAATTCAACAAATATATCACTTACTGAAGACCATGAACTTGATAGTCCATATATAGGACTCGTAATATAAGCAATCATTGCAAATGGTTGCAATCAAATTCAATTGTGTGCCTTCTATACTAAACATGAAGATTATCTATGCAATAGTAAATCATCTTCCAGGTTGAATGAGCACCTCATTCTTCTCATTTGTATCGCCGTGAAGCCAATTAGAAACATTGAAGCATGCGGCAAAAAACAATCATCTTATGTACACCAAAGCAGTTACTAATTATTCCTATGCAAGCAGAAATAGAGCATGTGCAATCGGACAAATAGCACAATGATTTTTCATAAGTTAACATTTCATGGTGCATGGTTTTGTGACATACTGCACTAACCATAGGTATATGAACACATGATACAATTACATGGGGAAAAATTTGAAGCCAATATCCCTCTGTACATGCAATTTTGCTATGTGTAAAAATGAAAATATGTGCTGTAATCACATATGGCTGCTAAACAAATGGAATCCCAGCAGGATATATAAAACTATTATGCATCACTAAAACAATGGGAAATCATATACTGTGAAAGAAATAGGAAAACATGATTGTTGTTTGGACTTTAGGCCGATTGTACGGCTAGCAAACATATCAAAAGTATTTGATTGAGTCTTATGTACTATTGGATCTTTTTGTTGGCTGTGTACACCTTCTTAAAGGTGCAGAGGCCGAGTTAATTTATAATCCTTTATCTAAAAATCAAAAGAAATCTTTATGGAAATTAGTAGGAACCATACCTGTAACAATGGAAGAGGAACATTATTGATATCCCAGACCAGTGTGTATCCTACGCACCTGCATAGACAGCAAAGCAAAGCCAAACTGAGCAGTAAAACAGCTACTGCAAAAAGGAATAGGTATGCAGATCAACAATATGAGGAAAAGAAAAGAAACCTAATTAAACATTAGTACATACAGAGCATGGCAGTACCAACTGGAGAGGTGTGGAGGAGCCGACGAGCAGCAGCCATGAGAAGCGAGGAGATGGCCGTGGACGAGATGGTTGGTGGCGGTGTTGGCCGGTGGATCCACGAGAAGACTACGGCTGCAGCCGGCACCGTGTCCGCGGGGAGGTGGTGCAGGACAATGGCTCCAGGGGAGAGCTGCGGCGCCGCTAGCTCGACGACGACGAAGCGGCGCTGGGTCGCCGGCAAGTAAGGCGACAAGGCGATGGCTGCTTGCAATGCGAGAAGATGGTGGCGCTGGCCGGCGGCGAGGACTCTTGGGGCGGAGGTCGCAAGGATCTTCGGATGGGGATTGCGGATTCGGGAGTAGCACGGGTGGGGAAATGTGGCTTACAGCGATTCTTGATCCGAGAAAACCCTAGAGAGGGCGAGACGGGGTGCCGCGTGGGGGTGGGGAGATGGTGGCGGCGTCCAGGAAGAAGCAACAGCGGCCGCGGATGGCCTCGCCAGGAAGCGACAAGGGCGAGCGTCGTGAGCTGCGCGCGCGAGGTGGAGACGAAAGGGGAACGGTGGCACCGTCGGAGTCGACGAGGCAGCCGAGAGAATGAGGAATCGATGGGTTTGATGGCTACTTTTTTTTCCTCCGCCTGTTGCGAGCGGCTGGGTGGCTGGTTACGATGGCAAGCGCGTGCCTGGGCAGGAGATCGAACAGCGCTGATTTTTTGGGCAACGTGGCCGTGCGGACGAGTGAACAGTGTACAGTACCCGTCGGCAGGTTTATAGGATTTATATGATATGATATGATTCGGACTGGACTATATATGCGCATATCTTAAAATTTGACAATGTAAGCCATCATGTCAAGTTCGACTACTCGATCAATTTATATCGATGTCTACTACTCCCTCCATCCCATTTTAAGTCCAGCTATGGTTTTCCGCGTCCAACTTTAACCGTCCGTGTTATTTAAAAAAAATAAAAATATTAAAAATATAAGTCACGAGTAAAGTACTATTTATGTTTTATCATCTCATAACAACAAAAATATTAATTATAAAAAATTTTCAAATAAGACGGACGATAAAAGTTGGACGTGGAAACTTATGGTTGCACTTAAAATGAAACGGAGGGAGTGCTGAGTAGTCAGAATGCACGAATATAGAGAATAGAACATTTGTCAACATGGAGAAAAGAAAAACACACTATTTAAATATAGGAAAAAAACAAAAGAATGCATATCTTTTTTACTTATATATCCCTTCTTTCTATAAAGCTAATATCCACTAAACAACTAAAAAGATCAACATGCAAGCATATTATTTATTAGCACTCCTAAAACCTACATGCAAACATGCCACGTCAACCTATTAAACACACAAAGTTCAACATGTAAGCATATAGTAATTATATCTACAATTTATTTCATTTTAAAACTAAACATACACATGCTAAATCATTATTCTCAAATCATTTTCATAATATTTTAATCGATTTTATCATTTTTTCAATATCTAACTTATATCCCATAATAAGGCGTGGAATATCATTTAGTTTAAATAGTGTGTCAAAGTATCCGTTCTTTTGTTAGATATCTTTAATTTAATGTGTTTTTGCCCATTATGATAGAGATAAATAGCTCTTTGATATCGTATGATGTGAAACATCACCTGTGGTTACTTTATGTAGGTTGTCAGATCTATAAATACTCCCTCGGTCCCCGTCCCATAATATAAGGGATTTTGACTTTTTGCTTGCACTGTTTGACCACTCGTCTTATTAAAAAAATTGTGCAAATATAAAAAATGAAAAGTTATGCTTAAAATACTTTAGATAGTAAAGTAAGTCAAAAATAAAAATAAATAATAATTTTAAATTTTTTTAATAAGACGAATAGTCAAACAGTATATGCAAAATGTTAAAATCTCTTATATTATAGGACGAAGCGAGTATATTCGATCATATAGCAGAATTATCGTTCTGATTTTTATTTAGTTGATATAAAGTGGTGACTACAAGATAATTGTTGACTTTACTCTATTATATAATGTAAAAAAACTTAATCTAAAAGGGAATGTGATCTCTTATAGGCCCTGTTCTAACTTCATAAAGATACAGATTTTTCCTCGTTTTTCATTAGCACGCTTTTCAAACTGTTAAACGGTATATCTTATGAAAAAATTTATATAAAAGTTGATTTAAAATATCAGATAAATTCATTTTTCAAGTTTATAATAATTAAAACTTAATTAATCACGTTCTAATGGATTTTTCGTTTTACATATTTAATTTTAATTTGAATACAGCCATAGTACGATAAATCTAGATCTATCTTATCTATTAGTTAAGTTTTTTTTACATGGAGGGAGTATGTGTTTCGCATTGGCATTGGCACCAGCCACAGTGCACCACTTTACATGGCGGTCATGCCGCGGTATGTGGGGTGGGCCTTGCGGGTGCCGTGTCCACGCTTTCCTGGCTACTGTTGGTCTGGTTGGGTGGGGACGTGGTGTTGGCGAGGAATAATAGGTGGGGACTCGGGTCAGCGCCTCGCGTTCCGCTTCCACCCGCCTCGCGGTTCTCCTTTGGCTGTCTGGCGGGCTCATCGCCCTCTGCCAATGACAACGCTCCACAAAGGACGCCGATTTCCAGCAGCCGCATCGACGAGTGGATCCTCTGCGCCGCTAACTTGTTCATCAGTCGTTGTGTTGGACAGTTGGAGTAGTCCGGTCGTGCCGTTCCGCCGATCTTTTCTGTTGATTACAGCTGTATTGGCGTGTATAATTCGTCAACCTTTTATTCCTTTTTCGGGGGGCTCTCTGTACGACTCTAACGGGGCTGCGCGACGACTCGTCAAGCGTGATTGCGTGAATCACGGGAACGGGACGGTACGCGCTCGTCGTCGGCAAGCTTGGAGCAGTTTGTAGTGGATCTGGCTTGTCTCGCAAGCAGCGACAACACACTGCATGTTCCGAGATTTTGTTCTATGCTGGTTGGTGTCCCGTTTACGAGAGCAAGTTTAATTACGTAATAGTAGTAAAACTAGCATCTACTCCCTCCATACTAGTAATACTAGTAAAAAAAAAGTCGTTTAGGACAGCGACACGGTCTCTAAAACACAATTTTAACTTTTTATTTCTATAAAAATATTTATTGAAAAGTTATATATGTATACTTTTATGAAAGTATTTTTCAAAACAAATCTATACATATAATTTTTACATTTTCAAACTCAACAACTTAAGAGTTATTCATAATTTATATTTCCAAGGTTTGACTTAAACATTGTTCTGAACGACTTACTTTATAAGTATGGAGGAAGTACCCTCCATCTACAAAACAAAACTTCTAACCTAGTACAATAAATCTGGACAATCTTATATCTAGATTCATTGTTTTAGGTGCTGATTGTCTTTCTTGGGATGGAGAGAGTAGTTATAAATTTATTTTTACTTTTTCAAACTCCCTCTTTCTTTCTCTCACTTTTTTTTTCTTGAGTTATGTATAAGTTAACTCCCTCTTTCTTTCTCTCACTTTTTTTTTTCTTGAGTTATGTATAAGTTAACTCCCTCTTTCTTTCTCTCACTTATTTTATGTATAATTTTGTAATAGAAAAAGTACGAATTACACCCCTAAACTATCTCTGTCGACCGAATTACCCCCTGAACCCGAAAACCGGATATCACTCACCCCGAACTTTTTATACTGCACGAATTACCCTCCTCGACCGAATCCAGAATGGTTTTCTCCTACGTGGTGTACGCGTGGCAACCCAGTTAGTATTTTCTTTTAAAATAATGGTGGGACCCACATGTCATACCTTCTTCCCCTCTTCCCCTCTCTCTCTCTTCTCTCTCTCGGGCGCAACCGCGCAAGGCGTGCACGGCGCGGATCGGCTGGTGGCGGAGGCGGAGGTGGAGCTCGCCCGGGCAGTCGGCGGCGGAGACAGACTCCTCCGGGCTCCTCGCCCAGGCCTTGAGGACGTGCCCCTCGCCGGATTACTCCTCCTCGTCGTCGTCATCATCCTCCTGGTTGCGGCCGCCGGGCGAATGCCGTGGAGGGCGCGTTGAAGCCGCCGCCACCGCCGACGCCGTACATGGTGGAGGCGGCAGCGAGGAGCAAGGCGTGCACGGCGGAGGCGGCGCCGTCGTGGCTGCCCGAGCGAGCTCCGTCTCCACCGCCGCCGACGACGACGAACACACCGCCGACGTAGAGCCCCCTGGCCTCGTCCCGCTCCGTCGCCATGTCCGGGAGCGGCACCCACGCGTCGGCCTCGGCGTTGTACGCGACCGCGGTCTGCAGCGCGTTCTTCTCCTCGTCGTGCCGCCGGCGACGAACACCCACCTCCCCGCCGCGGCGCACGCGAAGAACGGCCGCCTCGGCGCATCACGCATATCGTCCTCAACCTCTGCCGCTTTTCCCCGTCCTCTCTGACCTCGTCAACCGGCGAAGCAGCACAGCACAGAATCAGGCACCTCGTCAACCAAATCAGGCACCAAACGCACGCGCACAGCACAGAACAGCAGGTTGATTAGATAGGTCGCGATTGATGATGATATCGTGCGGGGCCTTGGAGTACTTGAGGGCGATGCCGCCGAGGTGCGCGCCGCCGACGAGAGCCCCGCCGAGCGCGGACTTCCTGGATTCCCTCATCGCCTTGAGCTGCAAAAACAAAAGGGGATCGGAAAAATCACGTGGTTTGACATGCGGCCGGACGAGCGAGAGACGGATTGTGTGGGAAGGAGGACCTCCGGGCTGTAGACGGGATCAGAGGCGATGAACTCGTCGACGTCGGCGTCGGTCCACTTGGAGAGGTGCTTGTCCTCGCCCGCCCGCCGCCCGCCAGCCGCGGCCCCTGTTCACCGAGAGAGAGAGAAGGGGGAACAGAGAAAAAAAAAGCGCTGACAGGTGAGCCCCACCATTTTTATTTGTTTTTCTGACTGTATCGCCACATGCGTGCCACGTAGGCTGAAAACCGCTTCTAATTGAGTTAGGGTGTTAATTTATCCAGTTTTAAGAGTTTAGAGTGTCAAATGTCTGGTATTGTAGTTTAGAGGGATAAATCGTACTACCGCAATAGTTTGAGAGGGTAATTTGTACTTTTTTTCTTTTGTAATTGAATTATAGTCCACTGTTATTGTTGCCCTTATTAGGAGGGGTCATAATTTTTAATGATCTATTGACACTATTTCTTCCATCCTGAAATATTAGCTTTTTTATTAAAAAATTATAATTGGTTAAGAATAGAACATATAGGTAAAGAAATTAAATGAAAAATGCTTGTGGTGGGTTGATATGAGGTTGTAGGTGTAGAAATATATTTATTTTGGGATAAGTCGTTGCGCTAGAAATAGGTATGCTTTAAAACGGTGGCGGTAGTGTATATCCGTATCGAAGAGAAATACTAGTTGTTTCGGGACTGGTAAAGCAAAGCAAAAGGTGTAGCACTGCCCAACAGTTACGTACAAACAAGAAATTCTTAACGGAATTGCTATCTATCTGCCGATAGATTTTTGAATCCTATATCTTACAGATTTATGTACGTTGAATGGTGTTAAGATTCGTGTTACACTCTTGCCGACTCCATCATTATCGATTTAATGCTAATTTATTTATGATCCTACACGTACTAATTATATCGTACTTACAATATAGTTACATATGTAATTTTAGTGTATTTACGATGTAAGTCTGAAAATTACATATGTAATTTTAGCGTGTTTACGATGTAAGTCTGAAAATTACATATGTAATTTTAGTGTATTTACGATGTAAGTTTAAAATCTACTTAAGACCATTTAAGCCCACGTGAGCTTCAGATTGTCCACGTAGCCTTTTTTTTTTTGTTGTTTTGTATTTTGTTGTGTATATTAATGTCATCCGTTAGATGTTCATTCAAAGGATAAGAAATCTGTATATTAGGAGGCTAAAAAAATATGTTACATGATGGGCTGTCACATGATGTATAGGCAGTAGTTGGTCCAAACAAAAAAAATTGTCACCCCTAACGGTACTCACTCCTAGCCAAATATTCATTTTTTACCATTCAGGAATGGGTAAGAAGTTAAAAAAATATCGCTAAACATAAATGATAAAGGCCTATGTAAAAATGAACTAACATGGAGTAAAAGTAAAGTGATTTTAGTGTATAATAAAATACTAAAGTTATAAAGTACTAAACAAAATTATAATTATAATTTATCAGAATTTTTTATAATCAGGATATCATGTCTCTGTCATGAACATGTAGAAAAAGTTGCTTCTATAAGAACGTAGTAACCTGCAATTATTCAAGTATTTTTTATGTTCGTGATATTTTTTAATTTATTTATATAGAATAATCAATTGCAATATTTATGGTACAAAATTTAAACAGTCTTTGGGCAAGTCGATAGAATTTTGAAGGTTCAAAAACTAATATTTTCACTGATTTTGGTTATTTAAAAGCTCCACAAACAAAAATATTCATAATATATAGTCTATGAATTTTTTGTTGGCAAGTAGTCATCACAGCTAGCCATAGACGAGTACATATAGCCTATGGAATAGGGAGGGTTGAGGTATTAACGGGACTGGAATATCAATTTAAGAGCGAATATAGCCCTTTTGAGCCAAATACCCAAATATTCACTGTACTATTTTAGTCCGTCATGCAAATAAATATTCATTTTTTTACAACACACAAATAAATAAAGGCCTAGCCAAAATAAAAGTAAGAGCCTATTTTCTACCCTACAATGAACCTACGCATTCATTGGTAGTGCAAAAATTACAGATAAATTATGGCACTACCAATTTGTTGGTGGACAAAGTTAGCTAGGATATGTTTGGTTTGATATTAATATGAAGCCAAAAATTAGTAGTATGGTGAAAAAGATCTTAGAATATGACCAAATTAAACATGGGCACTATTAATTATTTGGTATCAATCTAAACTATCTTATCTACTATCTAAGTTACTAAAATTTTGGTAGAACAGCTTCAATGCTTAACGGCCCTAATTTCTCTAATCTCTCTCCTCTTCTTCTTCGTACAGTTACTCTTACCATATAGAAGAAGGGAAACATTGGAACCTAACTAATGCCTACTATTGCAACCTTCGTTTTATATTATAAATTATTTTAATTTTTTTTAGTTAAACTTGTTTAAGTTTGTTTAAGCCTATAAACATACAGTAGCATTTTTAACACAAATAAACATATTATCAAAGTATATTTAATGTTAGATTTAATAAAATTACTTTGTGGTTCAGATGTTGCTATTTTTTTTATAAATTTAATCAAACTTAATAAAATGTAAAAAAATAAAATGATTTATTATATGATATGAGAAGGTGAAAGTATCATATACACTGCAGCGAGAAAGCTCCATGGCTAATGCTGGGTACCTCGTCCGTGTTGACAATCTAGCAGAAGCATCGGAATTACTACAACGCTTGAGCTGAGGCCACCAGTGCACCACCGCTTTACCAACCCGTATCTATCCAGTACCAGTACTCCATGGTCTCGCTCGGCGCTCGCCATGCAATCGCAAAAGATTGGGAAAAACGTGGCGTGGCGGCAGGACCCTCGAGGCCCCCCACCTGCAATGACGCACACCCACGCCCACCACGCAACCGCGGAATCGGCTGTGGCGGACGCCTGTCCTGATGTGTCGGCATGCTTTTGTAGCCTACGCTGTGATTGCAAATTTTCACTTAGATCTTATTTAGTTCTCGAAACAAAAATTTTTTTACTAATCACATTAAATATTTATACATATGTATAAAGTATTAAATGTGGTAAAAAAACAATTACACAGTTTATGTGTAAATTGAAAGATGAAACTTTTAAGCCTAATTGTGCCATAATTTAACAATATAGTGTTACAGTAAATATTTATTAATGATGGATTAATTAGGCTTAATAAATTCGTCTCGCAGTTTCCTGACGAAATCTGTAATTTATTTTGTTATTAGATATTTTTTAATACTTTAAATGTATGTCCGTATATCTGATGTGACACTCTAAAAAATTTTTTTTTGCCATCTAAGGCCATGTTTGTTTCAACTTAAGATTATTATAATCTAAATTATAGAACTAGATTAACATAAGCTAGATTATAATAAGCCGACATAGAATAAGCTGCTAGCTATTTGTTTATTTGGATTATTATCTGTTTGTTAGTTGTTAGTCACCCAATAATCTAAAAAAACACCTTTATAGTGGCTTACCATATTATAGTAATCTGGCTTATAGATTATAATAATATATCATAATAAGCTATATGTTTATTTCAGCTTACTACTAATAATCCAGATTATAATAATTCTAAGCTGAATCAGACAAGCCCTAAATCGGGCCATACTAGCACACACGAGCAAGAGCAATATGTCATTTGTACTGACTATTTATGCACTACTAATTATCTAAAAAAATTTGTGCACTACTATGTCTGATTGTAAACATGAGCCATTTTAGATTACGTATAAGATCGAATTAAGAAAAACCATTATCTAGAAAAAAAAAGAAAATAGTCAAACAACTTAGCTGCCTATCTATAGAGTAGTATTAGAAAAGATGAACAAGTTGAGAAGGTGTCATTTCTTACCAAGCCCAAAGGAGAACAAGTTGGAAAAATAACTTGAATAACACAATAACTTATACTTAGCCATTTAGTGTATAGTAGTTGAGAAGGATAAAAATAAAACCTTTTGAATCATCCGTACTACTTAAAAAGAGCGGTCCAATGGCGGTAGCGGTAAATCTGCCGTCCCACCTACTCCCATTCCCATTGCAGATTTTGCACAGTAACCTTAAACTTCTCAATATTAGATAACTAAATTTAAATAGATAGTTACATATAAATTCCCTACAGAAAAATTAAATTAGACATAAACGAATAATATGTTCTTACTTATTTTAGGCAATACTATGATATTTTACATTTTATTTATCCGTAGAGAAGCAGGCATTTAGCTAATCATATCGAAAGTTTAATTCACTATCTGTTGACTAATAAACGATAAGCTAGCATGAGAAACAACATAGTGGAGAACGGAAAATAATTCTCTTGGTGAGAATATAAAAACATAAATATCATGATGTTGCACAATATGATTTTTTTTAAAATTGATGGTCAAAAGATAGGGTTTAACTGATAAAGTCAAAATGAGAAACGGTAATTTGTAACTGCAAAGGGACACTACCAGATAAAAGGGCATTACTCACGGTTCGTAACCTCTTATAGTTCCGGTTATACAACCGGGACTACGAATACGGGACTAGAGATGGAGCCAGGTCAAGTCTGGTTGCTAGTTTTTTTTCGTTTTTTCATTGTTTTTAAAATTGAATATTGATTTCACTCCATCCCTAAATCGTGAAAACCCAAATCATCATAGATCACAAAACAAAAGGATATGTCCAAATCCTCAAATCGATCATCTCCAAATACATCACAAATTCAAAAGGAATTACATCACAAATACATCACATATTCATATCACACGCAAATCAAATACATCTTAGATCCAGAATCGCAAATTCTCAAAAAAAAAAAACAGATCCATGCGCCCCACTGCCGCCTCCTGCTTCCCCTCCGGCAGAGCCGCAGGCCACCGCTTGCCGCGCGGCCCTCCGCACGGCCACGCCGCCGGTCGCCATCCCCCGCCCTACGTGCAGCCTGCCGCCACCAGCCGCGTCCCCGCCCCGCCCGGCCGCCAACCCCGGCCTCGCTCTCCTCGAAGCTAGGTTCCTCGCTCGATCTGGAGAGGAATAAGAGAGAGAAGGAGAAAATGATAAGAGAGAGAGTAGGAATAGGAGATGAGAAGTTTGGGAGGATAAATCTTTGGGATTATATACTGTATACGGATTTTCAATCCAACCGGGACTGAAGATCAATTTTTATTCCCGGTTGATCACACCAACCGAGACTAAAAATCCACGGCCCCTGACAGGTTCGGATAGAAAATGAAACGGGACTAAATATCATCTAGGGCTAATAGAGTTTTAAATCGGAAAAAAAATCATTTTAGTCCCGGTTTCTATTTAAATTGGGATTACTGTGGTTTTTAGCTAACTCAGTAAAGATGGTTTCTCCAGTTGTGGGAGTACATCAGTTAAAAAAAAGATATTATTATTGTTGTGATTGGGTATGCAAAAGTTGGATCGTTAGTTACTTCCTAAGTAGCGGCTATATAAGAAAGATATTTTTTATTAATTTGCTAATAATGTATAATAATGCAACTAAGGAATTCATTATCCACGATGCCTATTCTTGTCAAACTTATTCTATGGCATGCCGATCTTTAGCTATTATTTACTACCTCCGTTCCATAAAAATTAAATTTATAGAGAATTAATGACATATTAGTAGGATAGACAAATGACTAAAATAACCCTATTTAATGAACATAGTACATGCAGACATTCCATATATAAACTTGATTAAAAGGAATATCACGACAATGGATTAGAAATGAGATGGAAGGAAAGAAGATTACAAGGAAATACAATCAGTTTACTGGGTTCCACATTAGTAGAAATACAATTTTTATGGGACAAAGGTTTAAAGCTAGAAATTTAATTTTTATGGGACAGAGATAGTAGTTTCCTAGGTTTATTTTTATGGGACGTAAAGAGTAGGCATACCTAGTTGGCCTACTGTTTATGTGGGTCGGACAAACGGGCTTCACCCGGTTTTGCAAACCAAAAGACGAAAATTAAAATGAGCGTTAATGAGCTACTCCCTCCGTCTCCATAAGTGACGGTCAGACGGACGTATAATTTATCCGTTGAATATTGTATAGTGTAAATTGCATTGATGGTCTTTAAACTTGTAAGCAAGTTTTATCTAGGTGCACGAACTTACAAAGTATATATCACGGTCCCTAAACATGGTTTATTATATCATCCCGGATCACGGTCCAAAATCTCATTTGACCGTGGTCTTGTCTACGTGGCATGCCATGCAGACGACGACATAGAATAAGCTGCTAGCTATTTGTTTATTTGGATTATTATCTGTTTGTTAGTTGTTAGTCACCCAATAATCTAAAAAAACACCTTTATAGTGGCTTACCATATTATAGTAATCTGGCTTATAGATTATAATAATATATCATAATAAGCTATATGTTTATTTCAGCTTACTACTAATAATCCAGATTATAATAATTCTAAGCTGAATCAGACAAGCCCTAAATCGGGCCATACTAGCACACACGAGCAAGAGCAATATGTCATTTGTACTGACTATTTATGCACTACTAATTATCTAAAAAAATTTGTGCACTACTATGTCTGATTGTAAACATGAGCCATTTTAGATTACGTATAAGATCGAATTAAGAAAAACCATTATCTAGAAAAAAAAAGAAAATAGTCAAACAACTTAGCTGCCTATCTATAGAGTAGTATTAGAAAAGATGAACAAGTTGAGAAGGTGTCATTTCTTACCAAGCCCAAAGGAGAACAAGTTGGAAAAATAACTTGAATAACACAATAACTTATACTTAGCCATTTAGTGTATAGTAGTTGAGAAGGATAAAAATAAAACCTTTTGAATCATCCGTACTACTTAAAAAGAGCGGTCCAATGGCGGTAGCGGTAAATCTGCCGTCCCACCTACTCCCATTCCCATTGCAGATTTTGCACAGTAACCTTAAACTTCTCAATATTAGATAACTAAATTTAAATAGATAGTTACATATAAATTCCCTACAGAAAAATTAAATTAGACATAAACGAATAATATGTTCTTACTTATTTTAGGCAATACTATGATATTTTACATTTTATTTATCCGTAGAGAAGCAGGCATTTAGCTAATCATATCGAAAGTTTAATTCACTATCTGTTGACTAATAAACGATAAGCTAGCATGAGAAACAACATAGTGGAGAACGGAAAATAATTCTCTTGGTGAGAATATAAAAACATAAATATCATGATGTTGCACAATATGATTTTTTTTAAAATTGATGGTCAAAAGATAGGGTTTAACTGATAAAGTCAAAATGAGAAACGGTAATTTGTAACTGCAAAGGGACACTACCAGATAAAAGGGCATTACTCACGGTTCGTAACCTCTTATAGTTCCGGTTATACAACCGGGACTACGAATACGGGACTAGAGATGGAGCCAGGTCAAGTCTGGTTGCTAGTTTTTTTTCGTTTTTTCATTGTTTTTAAAATTGAATATTGATTTCACTCCATCCCTAAATCGTGAAAACCCAAATCATCATAGATCACAAAACAAAAGGATATGTCCAAATCCTCAAATCGATCATCTCCAAATACATCACAAATTCAAAAGGAATTACATCACAAATACATCACATATTCATATCACACGCAAATCAAATACATCTTAGATCCAGAATCGCAAATTCTCAAAAAAAAAAAACAGATCCATGCGCCCCACTGCCGCCTCCTGCTTCCCCTCCGGCAGAGCCGCAGGCCACCGCTTGCCGCGCGGCCCTCCGCACGGCCACGCCGCCGGTCGCCATCCCCCGCCCTACGTGCAGCCTGCCGCCACCAGCCGCGTCCCCGCCCCGCCCGGCCGCCAACCCCGGCCTCGCTCTCCTCGAAGCTAGGTTCCTCGCTCGATCTGGAGAGGAATAAGAGAGAGAAGGAGAAAATGATAAGAGAGAGAGTAGGAATAGGAGATGAGAAGTTTGGGAGGATAAATCTTTGGGATTATATACTGTATACGGATTTTCAATCCAACCGGGACTGAAGATCAATTTTTATTCCCGGTTGATCACACCAACCGAGACTAAAAATCCACGGCCCCTGACAGGTTCGGATAGAAAATGAAACGGGACTAAATATCATCTAGGGCTAATAGAGTTTTAAATCGGAAAAAAAATCATTTTAGTCCCGGTTTCTATTTAAATTGGGATTACTGTGGTTTTTAGCTAACTCAGTAAAGATGGTTTCTCCAGTTGTGGGAGTACATCAGTTAAAAAAAAGATATTATTATTGTTGTGATTGGGTATGCAAAAGTTGGATCGTTAGTTACTTCCTAAGTAGCGGCTATATAAGAAAGATATTTTTTATTAATTTGCTAATAATGTATAATAATGCAACTAAGGAATTCATTATCCACGATGCCTATTCTTGTCAAACTTATTCTATGGCATGCCGATCTTTAGCTATTATTTACTACCTCCGTTCCATAAAAATTAAATTTATAGAGAATTAATGACATATTAGTAGGATAGACAAATGACTAAAATAACCCTATTTAATGAACATAGTACATGCAGACATTCCATATATAAACTTGATTAAAAGGAATATCACGACAATGGATTAGAAATGAGATGGAAGGAAAGAAGATTACAAGGAAATACAATCAGTTTACTGGGTTCCACATTAGTAGAAATACAATTTTTATGGGACAAAGGTTTAAAGCTAGAAATTTAATTTTTATGGGACAGAGATAGTAGTTTCCTAGGTTTATTTTTATGGGACGTAAAGAGTAGGCATACCTAGTTGGCCTACTGTTTATGTGGGTCGGACAAACGGGCTTCACCCGGTTTTGCAAACCAAAAGACGAAAATTAAAATGAGCGTTAATGAGCTACTCCCTCCGTCTCCATAAGTGACGGTCAGACGGACGTATAATTTATCCGTTGAATATTGTATAGTGTAAATTGCATTGATGGTCTTTAAACTTGTAAGCAAGTTTTATCTAGGTGCACGAACTTACAAAGTATATATCACGGTCCCTAAACATGGTTTATTATATCATCCCGGATCACGGTCCAAAATCTCATTTGACCGTGGTCTTGTCTACGTGGCATGCCATGCAGACGACGACATGGCACATTATTATTATTATTATTATTATTATTATTATTATTATTATTATTATTATTATTATTATTATTATTATTTCTCTCTTTTTCCTCTTTCATTTCTCTCTTCTTTGCCCTCTTCCTCTGAGAGTAGCGACGCTTGGCGACGATGACAGTGGTCAGCACGGGGGAACTCGAGGTGGCTCCAGTAGAGGAACAAGATAAAAGAAGAGTAGGAAAAAGAAAAGGGGAAAAGGAAAAAAAATACCATGTCATCATCCGTGTGGCGTGCCACGTTGATAAGACCATGGTCAAATGACGCTTTGGACCAGAATGATATAATAAATCAAGTTTAGAGACCTCGATGTGCACTTTACAAGTTTCTGGACCTAAGTGAAATCTCATGATAAGTTTAAGGACCGTTAGTGCATTTCACTCTATTTTATATGTACTATGTCTAATACTTAATGAACTAGATTAGAGAAGTACTTCCTCCGTCTTTTTTTTTACGGATGGACTAGATGATTTCAAATAATTATGCTTTACTAAAGTATTGTAAACCAAAAATCTAGGAGAAGATAATTTCTTAGATTAAAAAAAGACAAAACATAATATTATACTTAGTCGAGTAGATATATGTGTAATACATGGGTTTTTCAATAAATACAAGGAATACCTACCGTGTCCATCACTAATCCGTGTAAGACTATAATTTTAACCTGTCAAAAATAGGTTAAGTAGAAGGCTAAAAAGATCACTACATCCCTTCATTAATATGGAAAGAAAACAAGAACGAAGAAAGGAGATTATTATTAGTTTGATGGCTAATACCACGGCAACTGAAGAAGGAGAGGCGGCGGTGGCTCGATCTCGGCGGTGAAGAGGGGAGAGAGCTTGAGTGGGCGAAGATGAGGGAGGGGTGGAGAAAGGGAAGAGGAGCGTATCCGCCGATGAAGGGAAGAGAGAGAGGTGGAGAACAACAGCGTTGGAGATCGGGCTATCAATGTTGGTGTTTGGTGGAGGGGAAGGGGAGGGATGAAAATAATAAAGGTGAGAGGCCGACAGCAAGACTATTATGTGGTTAGAGTATATATGTGTTTTTTTACAAGGACTGAAGCATAAAAGTTTTTATTGATTTGGTAATAAAAATAAGAATAGCTGACATGTAAAAATATAGGGGATAAACGAGAAAGCTCTTAGCGGTAGCATCCATGGAAGGATGATGTGAACTATTCGTGGTCTTAATTTATATATGGCAACCTAAGACCACTGATAACAAGTGTTCTCCATCGTACACGCCCTTATGGCGGTGATCATGAACAAACCCGATTTTGTTCATTATTCAACCGCACCCACTTGCTCACAGATGCCTCAGCTTCCAAATTCAACCGCAGTATTGTTGAGGCTTTGTTCGTAGAGTGAAATTCCAAATTCCTGCACAGAAAATGTGGTGGTTATGAATTTATAAATAATTAATTATCAGCTTAAAATTTTTCAAAATGAACTTATATGATTTTTTTGAATACAACTTTTGTATACACTTTTTTTAAAAAAAAGCACATAGGGCATGTTCACTTTGTTGCCATTTTTAACCTTACAGATATTTAGTAACTGATCACAGTTATTTGATAAGATTTTTTTAGCATCAAAGTGAACAAACCCATAATTTAGGAAGTGTGAAAAAACACAAGAGTTGAGTTGGAAAAGTCACCTACTAGTACTAAATAACTGTGATCAGTCCTTCGAATTTTGGAAGGAGTCCGGGCTAAATTAAAGGTAGACACAGAACGGGCACACAATGAAAGGACGCGCGAGAACGCGCCTTTTCTGGTTCGCCACTGCCCCGGCCACGCCATCCGCCGCTCCTCTGCACTACTAGAACTTGCATGAGCTGGGGCCCAACCTGTCAACAACGCCAATCGGTGCCCCCTCCGTGCCCGCACGTCCCAGTCAATGCCCCCACTCTCCATCGCACCACGCCTCACCCGTCTACGTCCCCCGTTAGTCCGTTACGTGCACCACTGCTTTTCTCCTCCGCCCGCCCTGTTCGAAGTGACGATCTTACCCTTAGCCGTGGGCTCAGCGCCGTCTACTAGTATTTCCAAAATACTACTACATTTATATTCGTAGGCTGTGTTTTGGTAAGAGGGTAAAAACTTTTACAGTGGCACATCGGATATACGGAGACGAATTTATTAAGCTTAAGTAATCCGTTATTAGTAAATGTTTGCTGTAGCACCACATTATGAAATCATAGAGTAATTAGGTTTAAAAGATTCGTCTCGCAAACTAGTTGCAATTTGTGCAATTAGTTATTTTTAAGTTTATATTTAATACTTGATGCGGGTGTTCAAACATTCAATGTGGTAGAGTGAAAAATTTTAGGGTGTGATCTAAACAGGACCTTTTTTACTACAACTAATGAGGGCATGTTTAGTTAGTGAAATGAAAATTTTTAGGTGCCACATTGGACATTTGACTGGATATCGGAAGGGGTTTTCGGACAAGAATGAAAAAACTAATTTCATGACTCGCCTGGAAACCGCGAGACGAATCTTTTGAGCCTAATTAATCCATCATTAGCACATGTGGGTTACTGTAGCACTTATGGCTAATCATGGTCTAGTTAGGCTCAAAAGATTCGTTTCGTGATTTACATACAAACTGTGCAATTAGTTTTTTCTTTTTATCTATATTTAATGTTTTATATATGTGTCAAAGATTTGATGTGATGTTTTTTTAGAAAAGTTTTTGGGGAGCTAAACAGGCCCTGAACTACTGCTACTCCAGTAAAGCTAGTGATGGAATAGTAGAATTTAATATGCACGTTACCTTCTTTCTGGCTTCTGCTACGGTTATAAAAAGTTGAATCGGATCAATCAAGATTGTAAGGAAAAAGGTTAACAGTACGTCAGAATAAATAAAATGCATGGCACTGCTAGACGTGACCGTAATGCAGAGCTAACGCCATGCTCGGTGGAGTAACGCTCCCGTGTACTCGCAGCAGGCGCCGCACTAAGAATTAGGTGTACCAAGCAGGCGAAAACAAATTCCTCCGGAAGAAATGGTACTCCTACCACCAGTACAGGCCAGAACAAACAAGCGAGCGGTAGTAAAAGGCGGGGAAAGCGGCAAAGCTTCCGAAGGCGGGGCGCGCGCGGTGGGTCCCACGGCGAGGAGAAGCTGCCGCCGCGCGAATCACTGCCTCCAGATGCCCGCCCTCGCGCGCCGCTGGCCCACGTCTGTCGGCCGAGACCACGCCCGGTCCTCGCGCATATCGCCATGCGCCCGCCCGAACACGCGCCTCCCGCACCGCCCACTACGAGCCCGCCACGCCATCCGAAGCCTCGACACCCACACGGGCCACAGGCCGAGCAGCGCGCGCTGATCACCGGCCGCGGCCTGGATGGGGGGCTGGCAGCCGCGCACACGTGGCCTGGAGAGGTCGCCCACACGCACACGTTATTCTCAAGGTCACGAGGAGAACAACAACGCAGCCGCGATTCCATCGTACGAATAGATCGACGGTGCTAGCGAAAGATGCAGGCACCCCACCGCACAAGGCGCTCCCCCATCCACACTTGTCTCCTTCCATGCCCACTGCCTGTACAGCCACTATTTACGTTGCTTTTCATGGATTAGATCTCCGGCTAACCACCACCGTCTCTATACCGCGTGTCAGTAATGTGAACGATTTGATAATAATTCTTCGCCGCAATTGTACTGCTAGGAACGGAATTTGTGCAGCGCTGAGCTGTTGTGACTAGAAACACATTGCAGTAACTTTATGGCGCGCCTCTACCCTGCCAACTGTCAAAAGATGAAAAGTGAAGGAGCGTTAAACAAGCCCTGTTTGAGTAGTAGCATTCGTCCAATGAAATGCGTCATTTGCATAACCATTAATCGTCGTGTCGCATAGATGGCAACAAACTACTACTCCTGCGAGTACTCTCACTATGATGGACGGCAAAAACGCACCGGCGCTAATAAATGAGAGCGTATGTTTCTCAACCATGCATCTTACCTTTTGGATCGAAAGACCAAAAATAAAAACGTCAATCAAACTCAGTGTGCACAGATATTTTTGTGACTTTCTGAATAATTTCTTCATACTAATATAAAGGAATACATACACTCCACGGTTTAGTCCATCTCATCGCCGGCATGATCTGTTCTAATTAACAGATCCCAAGATGGATTTCGCCCTCGGCAGAAAAACTATTTACAAGGCTCTTCCGTCTCTCACAGGCTACTAAACAAAAACACAAAGAGGACCAAAACATCGGAGAGAAATATCCATCAAAGAAGAAAATAAGAGAGAAACTACAAAGTCGTCAGCTAACCCATCCTGAGCTAGTTCTCTACCGGCGGCGGCCGGTTCAGATCCAGATCGAAAGCTGCCGCCTTGTTCGCCGTAACCGCTGGAGGTGACGGCGCGAGATCAACCACCGACGAGGAGTCGGAGTCACTTTGTGCAACCGCCGCCACGGTGACCGGCGGTGCAAGCTTCATCATACGGTATCCAGCCGCAGCTGCGGCAGCCGCTGCAGCCTGCTCATAGAAAAAGTAAGGATGCGTTGCTGGACGTGCAACGGGATATCCTCTGAAAGGAAAGCGAACGCCGGTGCCGGCGACTGCAGTCACAGCAGCCGCGCGGTGGAACAAATCCAAGTCCAGAGTCGGCGGCAGAGGCATGGCCCGCATAGGCGTCTGAACCCCGCCGCCACCGGTGTCTACCGTGCTATTGCTGCTGGGGCTGCCGCCACAGTCGACCATCGACTGTGATGCAAACGGAAAGTTTGTTTTTGCCTTGGCACCCCGGAACTCTCGAGCGGCGGCGTCGTAGGCGCGGGCGGCCTCCTCTGCCGTGTCGTAGGTACCGAGCCACACCCGGCTCTTCTTGGCAGGGTCACGGATCTCCGCTGCGTAACGCCCCCACGGGCGCTTGCGGACGCCCCTGTAGTGAGGACCCCCGGCTCCGACACCTCCGCCGACGCCAAGACCAAGCCCGGTGGGTGGCGCCACAGCAACCTTCTCCACCGTAGCTGCTCTGGGCGCCATGGGTGCAGCAGGTTTACAAGTGGCGGGCGCGGATCTCTGGTAAACCGGGTGGGTGTTTTGGGAGGTTGGGTTTGGGTGTGTGTGGCGTCTAGGATAAGGAGAGACAGGGGAGGCCGTATTTATAGAAGGGCGAGGGGTTAAAAAAAACGCAGCTGGGAAAAAGGGAAGCGAGTGGTGGAGCGGCGGTAGGGAATAAAACTCGGCGCAGTCAGCGAGCGGTTTGACTGTCCTCTCCTTGCCGCCGCCCCTCGTCTTTAGCGAGGCGGCATTAAAATTAGGCGAGCGCTTTTCCGTTTTGGCCACTACAACTGCACCAATTTTGGAAACGTATGGCAGCTGTTAGGGTCAGTTTTGCATCTCAGTACCCATGATTTATGGTGTTTTACGGTAAAATTTTTGGCTGTCACGCTAGCGGGACTGTATAGCATGCCACAAAGCTTGTTACGTGAAATTACCCCTCCGTCCGAAAATATACTCCTTCCATTCCCTATCGCCGTTTCAGGATTGTTTTTTTTTTACGAAAGAAGTATGTTTCAAAATATAACGATTTTTAGCCTATTTAAAAAATATTAAGGTTAGCTAAAATGCTTTATTTTTAGTTGTTTCAACTTGTTAGTTTTTAAATTTTGAATTGCATATATTCCCTTTCTAGGCTTTTGATTGGTTTTAGCATTATTGAAATAATGATAATCATATGAATCAATATAATATTATGTGTATCGTGATAGAAAATTTGAATAAAAGAATCTTATATTTTAGGACGGAAGGAGTAAGTGATTAATTACATTTTTAAGGAAAAAATCAATTGAAACCTAAACTAATCAAATTTAGGGTGTATTTAGTTCATGTTAAAATTGGATGTTTGATTGAAATTGAAACGATGTGACGAAAAAGTTAAAAATTTATGTGTGTGAAAAAGTTTTGATGTGATGAAAAAGTTAAAAATTTAAAGAAAAAGTTGGGAACTAAACGGGTCTTATGTAGTGAAACTCTGCTTTTGCAGGGAGCCCTAATGGTGGCTGGTGGGAAATGAAACGGCTGGGCAACCAACGAGATGCTTCCGCCGGCCGCCGGGGGCGCGCGGGGAAAAGCGTCCGAACGCGAGTGCCAGAATGGAAAAAGGCTCCCAGATTATCCCAAAAGCGAAGCGAGGAGGGGGGAGGAGGAAGCAAAGCCGCCGCTCGGGACGCGGCCCCACCTGGAGCGGGGGGCGGCACGTAGTGCGAGCACGTCGCGGGCGGTGCGGGCCCCACGGCGAGGAAGACGACGCATCACGATCCGTGCGTCCCGAGCTGGGGTCAGGCGCGGGCGGGGGCAGCGTCGGCGTCGGCATCGGTATCGGCAGCAGGCGGCCTGCGCGTAAAGACACGTGGGCCGCGGCGGCCACCACCCTCCACGCTGTCGTCGTGTTCCGCGCACGCCTCCCGCGCCAACGGATCGTCAACTTTAGCTAGCTGAGTCTGAGCGGCGCGTGTTGGGGGGAGGAACCTTGTCGTGCGGGGAAATTTTGGTGCCGCAAGCAAAGATACGCCGCTCGTAGACGGACCCGCTCGCCGCTCGCATCGGATTTGGAATATTTGGTTTTCGGAAGCCACTGATGCTTCCTGTGTTTTCGTGGTGATAAGAAAAGAAGCTTACGTGATGCTTTTCTGTGAATAGACCAGGAGTGTTGGCTTTTCTTTTGGCGCCAGTAGTCGTCACCAAATGATGCATCATGACAACTGATGCAACTATTTCGAAAACAGGCATGACCGAAGGTCTAAAATCTTACTACTGCACAAATTTGAGTCAATTATTTGTAGCAAAAGATTTCATTATACGTTGTACGAGTACGAGAAAGAAAAGTCATGAGAAGCCTAACTACACTGGCTTCGTTTGATACTCACCGGGAGCTTTAGTTTCTACGTGCTCACGAAATTGATGATTCATCGAGCCCCATATGCTGTTACTAGTACAGTTTCGGAGTATAGTACCATCTACCGATGTTAGTCTCAAACATGTCTAACCCTATCAGTCTTTCGCGGCAGAGAAAAAAATGTTTTCCTCGATCCAGCTATGCGCTATCCACGTTGAGTGTGATTGAGGAGCTACTTTTGAGTTGAGTATACAAGAAACTATGCAGCTCTCGTGAACCTCACAAATCGGCAGAGAACACCCAGGACGCAGAAGATCACCCGACGGTGCGCGCTAACGGCGATCGCGGAGAGAGCGTGGGGCGCGGCGCGCGGTGGGCCTGGCTGGCGGTGGCGGGGCATCCAAATGTCGGCATCACCCGGCTCCGCGGGCGGGCGTGCTGCTTGGATCGCGGGGACGTGGGGCACCCACCGCTACCGCTGCTGGCTGCGCCTGCGCTGCGCCACTGGGGGCAGACGGGCGGGCGCGGGTTTCTTTTATTTCGAGGCGCAGGCGCGTCCGTCGCCTAGACCGACAGTTTAGTACAGCCGCCCCCGTGCCACCCACCCACGCGCGCGGCGAGGGAACCGGCACGCGCCGGTTCCCCGCGGATTGCGTGATGCCGCCGCGCGCGCCGCTTCCATCACACGCTTGCGGCAGCGGGGCGCTAGCTGCCACTTTCGTGATGGACCGGACGAATGAATTGCTAGGCGTACCTATGACCATGTACCAGGCGCTGCTAGCTACCATCCATTTATGAGTCGGATGGATAGGACATCAAGCGCCCCACCTTGCCGACGCATCAGTTCCCGATTCTGTTATCCTCGACGGCAAAGGCTGTGATTAATTGGATCCAAAATTTGGATTTTGGTTAAAATTGGAGATGATATGATTGAAAAGTTGTGTGTGTATAATAAGTTGATGTGATGAAAAAGGATTGAAGTTTGAATCCTAATTTTGAATCTAAACACAGCCAAAGCATACGAGCTCGGAATCGTCCAGACGCTACTGTCTCAAAGGAAGCATAGCAATACTAGTACAGTATTTATTTTAGAAAAGGGAAGCACTCAAAATCAATAGCATCATTGGTTGGCATACTAAGCCAAAGAAAAACTTAATTTTAAAATATTTTCAATATAGAGTAGTTTTTTTAACAATAACATTTATATCGCTGAAAACAAATATATAAAAATATAACTTATAAAAGTTTATTAGGGAATATCATCAACTGATGAGGTTGCATATTCTATCAGACTCAGGGTTCACAAAACCGATGGGATTTCGTGAAAACCGATCGGCTTTCATGAAATCGCTAGGAATCAGTTTATAAAAACTGGTTGTTATTAGTCAGTCATCGTACGGCGTTGACCGAAAGTCATCGGTTTTTACCGGTTTTGGCAAACCAGTGAGGAACGATTTTTACTTCGAAATCGAAAAGTTAAACCATGGTCAGACTTCACATCTCCCTGGGCAAATTATATACTACCTCTACTCAACGATACAAGTATTTCAAGTCCAACTCGGTTTTTGTTAATTTCGAATACTTAAATTATCAAGCCACTAAAAAAACTACTAGTATGTTAATATTCCAAACCGAATACAACTCCACGTTTATTAATTCCAATATTTCTGAATTATTAAACCATAAACATAGTAACATAGTAAATAGAGAATCCAAGGCAAATACAACTAGGCTGTGTTTAGATTTAAAGTTTGGATCCAAACTTCAGTCCTTTTCCATCACATCAACCTGTCATACACACACAACTTTTCAGTCACATCATCTCCAATTTTAATCAAAATCTAAACTTTGCGCTGAATTAAACACAGCCCTAGTAGATAACTAATTCTGGTTTTGACAATATTAAAATAACATACTAAAAAGTGACACAAAATATATTACATCCGTCCATAAAAGGACACAGTTTTACCTTGTCAGATATTACTAGAGACTAAGCATTAGTATAAATGACCACTATGTCGTTCATAAATTTGGAGATAAAACGAGAAGCAATGAGACAGTAGCTAACAATTGCTAGATTGTTGGATTGAATATTTTTTGGGGGGCATATATAAATACGTTTTCGTAACTCATGCGCCTAGGGAAATACGGAGTAATAAGGAAACTAATTGAAGTAGGAGTATATGTAGGCTGCCATGAAAGTGATACTCATAAGTCATAACCAAAGCGCTACTTCATCCATTTTAAAATATAACAACTTTCAACATCTAAAATATAATCAACTTCTTATCAATATTTTATTCTCAACTAATCACAACTATCAGTTATTTATTTTTTTTATCTAGTTACCACCCATAACCTTTCTTCGTTTAATTTTATCTACTAACTTTTAATAACGGTGTCCAATATTGACGGAGGTAGTAGCGAGTAGGGAATATTTGGGTGGAGCTGTTTCGAGCGGCAGCTAATGCACCCCACTTTGGAGACGGAATTATTGAGGAAGGAATTTATGGTGCCGAGGTGGAGTTGGACTGATGTGGTGGTGTGCCGCGCGTGGGTCGCACTGTTCCACGCACTTGGTTTGGCCGCGTCGCTAATAAAATCCGGACACATTAGCGTAAACAAAATCTACGTACACGGGGCGTGGCCCCACTACCCAGCCACACAGCTGGCAGGTGCGTATCCATCGGGCCGTATCCCTATTCTTTTATACGCCGTCGAAAAGGACGGGTGGGGACTGGGGACAGGGCGAAAGAGACACGCTGAAAAAAAAAAGGACGCGAAAACGAGAGTGGGGAGAGAGACCCGGGCCGTCTTCTACGTGCCGCCTCTCCAAATCAGTCGTGGAGAGGGGCGCGTGGGTCAGCATCGCATCTCACCCTCGCGAACGGCGCGGCGCCAGGTGGAGATACGGGGCGTGGACGCACGGGATTGCCCGGCGACGCCGGCACTTGTCCCGTTATGTTTTTTCTTTCCTTGGTGGCGAATGATGCCAGTGGCGGGCGGCGTGGACCGCGCGGCGCGGGGAGTGGGAGGGGACAGAGACGTCGCTGCTCGCGGCGCCTACCGGGTCCAAGTCGTTATTATCCCTCCGCTCCCACTTGACGTCTCGACCTGCCGCTGCGTAAACAACGCGGCTGGGCGTGCCGGCCTCGCCGGCCCGTATCTCACCTTTGGAATTCGGCGACGGTGGTGGGAGAAGCGGTTGAGTCTACTTGGGTGGGCCCTACCGCTGCTGGCAAACGTAAGCACCACATGTCGATACTCCACGTCTCCACGTCTTCGTATATGGATTTGGATTGTTATTACTCCCTCCATTCCAAATTGATCTACATATTGTTTTTTTAGTTATTCCTAAATTATCTACATATTTGTGTTCATGTATTAAGCCCTGTTTAGATCCTCTAAAATGGCAAAAGTTTTGCCATTTTATAGCACTTTTTGCCATTTTGGATCTAAACACTACTAGCAAAAGTTGGCAATTTGGCATTTGATATTTGCTAGTCCATGGCAGCAAATTGTGCCAAAAAGTGCTTTGGGACCACTACCTCTCTCTTTCTCTCTCTCACTTTAGTGCTAGAATGGCAAAACTTTAACATGCATCTAAACACCAACTAGTACTTTTGCAATGCCAAAACTTTTACCACCAAACCTTTTGCCATTTGCCATTTGCCATTTGCCATTCCAAATGGATATAAACAGACCCTAAGTCTATTTGTTATTGTGCATTGGAGTAAATGGACATTGATGCATGTGTCCATGCACACAAGTATTTATAACCCACTTGTAATATCTTGATTTGTTGTTGGCTAGGAAATAGTGGGAATAATGCATGCATCGAGTTTGTTGCTAGAGTAAATATAGTATGAGAGAGTTATTAGCTTTTCTTGGTCTTGGTGTACCTATGAAATATGTAGATCAATTTGGAATGGAGAGAGTACTATACTTCCTTAGGCCATTAGCAGTGCAGGTCACGCACTACCGGAACTTCATGTGCCAAATAAGTTTTGAGTGTGAGCCCGAATGATTTGAGCCACGGATCCACACTGCGAGTTGCCTTCCAAATAGTATCAAGTGGGCCCGGATTCAGTACTATAGCATACAATAACCAAGAAAGTGACGTTGCTGCAGAGCCATGTTCCTGTTGTTTAGCCTGCAGCGCAGTGAGGAACTCGTTGCTCAAGTAGGATGCGAAGAACCGAGTGGAGGAACGGGCCCCACCAACCTTTTTCGCCACGTAGACGAGGTTCTGCCCCATTGTGAAGGGCCTTAGGGCATCCACAATGTAAGCCACTTCTAAAGTGTCCTCACTAACTGAGAGCGCTAGTAGCGGAACTCAGCTCGCAATGGTAGACACCCCTTTATAGGCTCTTCAAAATCCGAAACAACTGGATGAAGGCACTCAAACTCACAATGGGTCCACAGTGGATATTTTCCTATACTACCCCTTTCTTCCCCCACCCTCTCTCTCTTCTCTTTTTTCTCCGCCTCTTTCCCCTCCTCTTCTTTTTTCTTCGCTCGACGCCACCTCACTCCCTCCCCTCCCTCTCCCTCTCTCTCCCGCGAGCGCCGGCGCCACCTCCCCAGCCACCGCCGCCGCCGCTTTCTCCTCTCTCTCTCGCCGCTGCTGCTTGCCTCTCTCTCGCCGCCACGCGGAGGAGGCCAAGGCGGAGGTGGAGGAGGTCGCGGTGGCCGAGGTCGTGGAGGCCACCGGATCCGGTTGTCGTCGCCGCGGATCCGGTCGTCGTCGCCATCGCCTCTCTCTTCTCTCTCTCTCTCGACGCCGCCTCCCTCCTCACTGCTCCGACGACACCGCCTGTCTCTCTCGCTGCCGCCTCGGGTTCTTCCCCACCGCCGTCAGCCTCCTCCCACCGACGAGGTCGAGGGTAACCGTGTCCACGAGCGCCCGAAGCCCCCCAACACATCGCCTGGCTGCGGCTCCCCATGAAAAGCTGGCGAGGAGCGGAGAGAGCCGCGTCCCTCAGCAGTGAGACGTGTTCCATCGCGGAGGTACGGCGCAAACGGAAAAGTGAAGCGCCGTCGCTAGGGGTATGACCTGGTGATACCGATTATAGATGGCCTTACTCCACCGTAGTACAAGCTGGCAGCTCCTCCACCGTTGGATGGGAAATCAGTACGGTATGTAGAAGTACAACTGGTTATCATGGAATACGTTGTACGACTCCTTCAAGCATACTGATAAACACCACATAGATTGTCTTTTTTTTTTTTTACGGAAGGCGTACTTCCTCCTACTTTTTAAGATAGCCTTTCTCTAAATTTATTATTCTATGTGGTGTCAAATCTTCACATATATTATCTTTTTTTATGGGGGGAGTAGTCATTAGCAACGTACAAACCGCTACTTGGTCCCAAATCCCAATCAATTTCAAACAAAAACTTTTCCACATGGCGTAAATCTGCCAATTTTCTACCTTTTTCAATAGTGTAAGAGCATACATAATTTGATGAGGTTAACGTCGACTGCATGTGTAGTTCACCCACTACTAAAAAAGGGGCATAGGTATCGGTTGGGAACCGGTTATAAGTGCCGGTTTCCCAACCGGTACCTATTGGTTGGTACTAATAATAGTAACTGGCACCTATGACAATTATTAAAACGGCACCTTTAGTTTTGCTCGAGCGAAAAAAAAGGGAGCCGGCTCGAATGGAGCCGATCTCACTGAGCACCATCGCCATGCGCCAAATCAAATTGAAATCCCCAAATCATCTACGGATCGTAACCAAAATCGATTGACATCACATATAATCATGAGTAAAATGCACCAGCGGTCCTTAAACTTGTCAGGAGGTTTCACTTAGGTCCACGAACTTGCAAAGCGCACATCGAGGTCCCTAAACTTGGTTTATTGTATCATTCCAGTCCAAAACCGCGTTTGATGGTGGTCTTGCCTACGTGGCACGCCACGTGAACGATGACATGGATTTTTTTAAAAAAATTTCTCCCTTCTTCCTTCTTTTTTTCACCACAGCAACAGCCCCTCCCCTCGTGCCGCCTCTCACCACCGAGAAAAAAGAAGGAAGAAGAGAGAAAAAAATAATAAAAAATTACATGTCATTGTCCACGTGGCGTGCCACGTAGGCAAGACCACAGTCAAACGCGGCTTTGGACCGGGATGATACAATAAACCAAGTTTAGAGACCTCGATGTGCACTTTGTAAGTTCGTGGACCTAAGTGAAACCTCCTGACAAGTTTAAGGACCGCTAGTGTATTTTACTCTATAATCATTCACAAATCGTCACCAAAATCGATTGACATCACGAACATACTCCAATAAAATCATTCACAAATCCACCAAAACATCTAAAAATTCACAAATCCCCAAGGCTTTGTCTGCTTCGTCGCCGCGGGCCCTCTTGTGCCGCCGCCTCCCCTCCCGCCAGATCCGACGGAGGGGAGGACGCCGCCGCCCGCCGTCGCACGCCGCCTCCCCTCCCGCCGGATCCGACGGAGGGGGAGGGGGGCGCCGCCACCTCCCATCTCGCCTCCGCTGGGACGCCGCCGCGCGCTACAGGCGAGAGAGAGAGAACGAGAGAGACCAGAGAGATTGAGAGAGGAGAGAGAGAGAGAGAGATTGAGACGAGGCGATAAGGTTGGTTGACTTATAGGACGAGGCCGATGCGTCGGCCTGGATCGGCTCGGCTCAGTTTAGATAGGGGTAGGGTTTTTTAAAAAACCGGCACCTATAATTTATTATTGGTGTCGGTTTTAAAGAAGAACCGACACCTATAGTATAGGTGCCGGTTTTTCCTTTAGAAAACCGACACCTATATTATATTAAAGGTGTCGGGTTTTTAAAAAACTGGCACCTATACTATAGGTGTTGGTTCTTCTTTAGAACTGGCACCTATAGTTGTTTAAAGGTGTCGGTTTTACGTGTTTTGAGTTCACGGAGGAGGGAAAAGCATTATAGGTGCCGGTTTTAGCTGTTCCGTCACCTATAGTGCCGATCTATATGAAGTTTTTTTTTACTAGTGGCCGCGTGTCTTTAAAGTGATATGGAGAAGATAGGAGATGAAACAATACTTACATATTGCCCAATTTATATTTCCAATACCTTTACATGGATCCCCCCTCTCTCTATATATATATATATCACTTATTAGTACAGTATATGAGACTGACACACCAATATTGTATAAACAATCTATAAACCGCTGTCCATGTGCATGAAGTTTTATTACAATTAACATACGTCAGTTTTAGGGACAAAATTGTAGATTACTCATTACTTCGTAGATACTAGATTCTACATCCTACCTCCACCCAAAATAAGTGCAGCCGTGAGTATCCGTGTTCAACGTTTGATTGTTCGTCTTATTTGAAAAAAATATAATTTTTTTTAAAAAAATTAGTCACACATAAAGTACTATTCATGTTTTATCATTTAATAACATAAAAATACTAATAAAAAAATTCAAATAAGATAAACGGTCAAACGTTGGACATAAACAGCGCAAAACTGTACTTATTTTAGAACGGAGGGAGTACAAGCGAAGGGCGACGGTTGTCGTTGAGTGTAAATGTGGGTATACACTATATAAATAGACAAATATCCCACCGCGTTGCTGTGAAAAATTAAACTGCTTAATATGTAAAAATAAGATGCAATATGGTTATTAATACTAAAACAAATTTTTACATATGAATTTTGAGCCTAAAAGTAATTGAGATTGAGATTGCATGGTTTTAAGATGGAAGAAAGAAAAGACAGTTTAAACCATATATCTATCATTCTAAGTAGAAATAACTATGGTTGTATGGTTAATGAGAAAAGAGAAAATATCATTAACTATATTTAGTGTGATGAACTATATACTTGATGATGATTTCGGCTAGCCCATCAAACAAATCATGGACCATTTTCCTACATTCCGGATGATCGTCGATGGCATCTGAGATTTGAAGACGTGAGCAAACGAAAAATTTCCTTTCATGCTTTGGGCCTTAGCATTTTTATAGGCCAGAGAGCCCAAGGGATGAAAGCAGCGTATCAGCCCAGGAGATGATCTGTTTCTCAATCCAGCTAGGCAAGAATGTGGTAGAAATAATATTCGCTGATGTATAATGGAAACAAATAGCCATGCGCATAAACGAATACGGGCATTGTATTCGAGAAATTCGGCACAGAAGGAGCTATGGACTATCCGTTACGTTAATCATTGTGACATGGATCTTGGTATTGCTAAAAACCTGCTTTGTGCTGCCGTGTTGGCAACTTCGTAACTTCAGGGCTGTTCAAATTATAGCCAAAATAAACATTATCAAATTTTGATAATGTCAAAATTTTGTTAAGTTGGCAATATTACTAAAATTTTGACATGATTTCTTACGTATTTATCAAAGTTTGACAACAAACTAAATGTAGATATTTTTTTATAACTTTATAAAAAAATTGTATAGTCGAAAATGGCATCAATCTAAATAACCCCTTCATTTTGCTATACACATTTGATCTATGAGCGAAGAGTTAGCCCGGACCAAAAGCAATCAACGAAGCAGATACAGTAATCGAATGCGAAGCGCTAGACAAAACCTTACCTGTGTGATCGCTGGAGGGCTGGAGGCTGTTCCACTGGGACCAGCATCATCTTAACCTTGCCCGCCGGCATCGAGGCCCTGAAGCCACCGCCGCCGCTGCCATCGCTACTGCCGCTTCCGCATATTTGCTGGGAATAAGTCTATTTTTCGTCCCTCATTTCTTGTGTCTGGTTAAATCGCCTCTCTTAATCGCAAAACCAGATATAATGCCTCCATCTTTAAAAACCAATGCAAATAAACTCTTTCGGTTGGTTTGAAAGCGGTCTTATCCTAGTCTACGTGTTGTTCATGGGACCCACATGTCACTGTGAAAAAAAACAAAAATTTAACAGCCCCCACATACCTGATCTAATTTTCTTTTCCCTCGTCTCTCTCTCACCAGGTGGCGGCAGCGGCCAGCCTCATCGGGGCTACGGCCAGAGTTCCGACTCCGATGGTAGCGTCAAGAGCCATGACAAGTGGTTGCGATTGCTTGAGGATGACGACGGTGAGCCCCATGCATGTTCTGCCCAAGGGTGGCCCACCATTCCACCACCGCGAACAGCTGCCGCGACTTGCCATTCCCGTCCTCCTTCGACGTCGGCACTCGGCACCGGCGTTCCCTGCCCGATAGCACGTACGCTGGTGGCGGACTGGGCGACGTCCACCGCACGGATGAGGTCCAGCTCGACAAGCCGTAGCACCGTGGCAGCCGCAGCCGCCATGCGACGGCGGCCGTCGTCACCGGCGCCCACGAACGTCACATACTCACGTCTTCTCCTCCTCCGACTAGCTTGCTCAGCCCATCCATGGCGCGCACTACAACCACCACAACAACTTGCGAGGTTGCGACACAATGCAATGCAAGCAAATGAATAGCAAAGTCTACGCAAAGAATCGATCAAGCAAATGATAGGATGACAAGGTCACATTCGTTGACGAAGCGATGCTTTCCATGTTGTTGTCACCGCCGGACATGCACGGGAGCCACACGGTGCCGTCGGTATGCAACCAAATCAGTTGCAATTGGGGATATGGGGACGAATCTATTGATGATTTGGGCAGAGGGAGAAGGAAATGCAGAACATGTATAATGGGAGAGGAGATGACGAGCCACGTTGGGTCAGCGAGAGAGAGACAAGGAGCGCCGGTCACCAAGGACATCGGGCTAGCAGCAAGCGTCGGCGTGGTGGGTGTGTTTTTTCATGACTAGTATTGGGGAGATAAGACACAGAAGAAAAACTATGAAACGTATCCCGTCAAGGAACGGGAAATTAATAACCCAACCGACAACTAGATCAAACCAGCAGATGTGAAACTCTGTCCTCCAAACCTTATCCTCGAGACATCTATGACACTCATCTTTGTCTCTGCTCGCATCCCCTTCCTCTTCTCTCCGTTTCCTCCTCCCTCCCGTCCTTAATGACTCCGCCCCACAGCCGCCGTCCTCCTTCCTCCCTTCCTCGACTCCTCTACCCCACAGTCGTCATCCTCCCCCTCCTTCCCTTCCTATGATTTCATCTCAGGTCGCCGGAGAACCAAAAGACGTCGTCCCCAATGCTAACGGTGTTTTCCATTGTCTTTCCCCTTCTCACACCAGATCGGAGGGCATCAGTTAGACTGTGGAGGCCGATGAGATCATGGGACCGCCGAAATTGGTGGGGTCAGCAAAAAGGAAAGCAACTACAGTAGCAAGATTGCCTAAGGAGGAAGAAGAGAGAAGAAGCGAGGTATCAAGCCTGATACATCGAGTATCATCCATGATACCTCGGGTGATAGTATCAAGCTTGATATCTAGGTACCAGGCGATACCCATAGATACCAGGTTACCAGGTATCAGATATCATATCGTGAGGATACCTCGGGTGGTAGTATCAAGCTTGGTACCTAGGTACCAGCCGATACCCATAGATACCAGGTTGCCAAGTACCAGGTATCAGGTATCATATCGTGAGGAGGAAGCTCGGGCAGTCACCCGCCTGGCCATAGGTGAGCCATTTACCTCTGGCTCCTATTTTCTTGCCCCTTTCTCCCCTCAACACACTACATCATTTCCTATTGTTGCTGCGATATGGAGCAAGCTCGACGCGGTCTACTCAAAGTAGTTATGGCAGTAGGGGAGGAGGGAAAATCGTGTGGACAGTGTGGGGGACAGATTAAATTTGTCGGGTGTTTTAATTATCCCGTTGCTTTCATAATGCCACGGGATCCCGTGCGGTAGCAGCCCTCTTTTTCATGACTAGTATTGGGGAGATGAAGACACAAAAGATAGGCGCAGGTGGCAGGGCAGCAAGGACGACGTGCAGCTGCCGCCGACTTCCGCCCTCGCCACGCTTGTCGCACTGCTGCGGCCGGCCTCTGCCGCCACTGACCACGCGTTGTAGCCTATAGGTGGCCTCCATGCCGTGCGGGATGAGGTGCACCGCCGCTGTGTGGGAGCCTTCCCCATCTCTCTCTTTTTCTCGAGCTCGGCTCGCCGCTCGCCAGACCCGTGTCATCGTCGTTGCCGTCGCTGTCTGCTTCCACTTGCCAACCGTGTCCTTTGCCGCCGCAGCGGACCAGTCCCTCTCCTCCGACGGCGCGACGCCAGGGTGACGCATCGATGTGCGTGAAGGTTGAGAAAGAGGAGTGGGGCTGGCTGGGGCAAATGGGCCCCATCGTATTTTTAGTTTGGAATAAGTTCACTGGAGGTCCCTCAACTTAAAAGTGAGATTTGTTGAAGTCCCTTAACCATAAAACCAGAAATATGTACCCATAAACTTACACAAACCGTACACTTAAGGTTATACGGCAGTATATATGGGTGGTTTCACTGACGTGGCATCCTAGTCAGAAAAAATTAAAAAAAGTACGTGGAGCCCACATGTCAGCTGCACATTTTTTTTCTTCTCCTCTTCTCTCTTCTCTTTTCTCTCTTCTCTTCTTTAGTGAGGGAGGCCAGCGGTGGGCAGAGCAGCGGATGGCGGAATAGCGGCCGGAGTGCGGCGTCGCCTCGAGCGCCGCAACAGGAGGAGGGAAAGGGGAGGCACCCGGCGGGAGATGGGGGAGGGGAGAGGCGCGACGACGAGGATGGCACGGAGATGAGAGGTGCGGTGCGGTGACGGGGATGGCGAGGCGATGGGGGACGGGGTGCGGGGCAGGTGAGCGTCGCGCGTGGCTACCCTGGAGGCGGGGGGTCGCTTCGTGCGCGCCGCATCACCGGGGGCGCGTCGACTGGTGGGTGTGGGCGGCCGTTCTCCGCCAACTTTGCCCTCTACTCCCCACTCATCTCCACCTCATCTCACCGCGCCAGCGCCACCATCGAGGCACCGACCCTCTTGCGGCCGCCGCGGGGTCGGAGGAGGAAGCTGCTGTCACGTGCCCTATTTACGTCAAGCCGTTCCCCTCTGAGCTGGCGGTGTCGGACCACCTCGTCGGTTGCCTTGTGGTGGCGGGAGGAGCCCGTCCCTACGCGGCACGTACCTGGCTGGTGATCCCCTCGCGTTCGTCATGGAGGTGGTGAAGAAGCTGCTCGGGTGGGCCCCACATATACTTTTTTAATTGTTTTGCTGACTAGGATGCCACGACAGCAAAACCACCATATATACTACCATAGGACCTTGAGTGCATGGTTTGTGTGAGTTTAGGAGTACACATTTCTAGTTTTATGGTTAAGGGACCTAAAAAAATCTCGCTGTTAAATCGATGGACCTCCGATGAACTTATTCCTTTTACTTTTAATCTTATCACTTTGGGACACACTTCTATTTTCAATTCCTTTGATGACTAGGCTACCACGTCAGCACACTTTATTAAGTTAATCAGCCACGTCAGCAAAAACCGCTTTTCAAACCAGTGAATAAGTTGATCTGCACCGGTTTTCAAAGTTTGGGAATGTGTTATACTCGGTTTTATGGTTGAGAGATACGATTCGACCAAGGGCAAAAGATGAGGGATCTTAAATAGACTTATTTCTATTTGCTGCTCGGTTACAGCGGAGTATGTACGGCATGCGTCTGTTTGGTCTTTGGAGCCTCGACTGGGCCTCGTGGAGAATACTCTTGTTTATGGGCCCAAATTGCCACAACCTGAAATTTTTGGACCATAAAATTTTGGGAGGCCCAAAATGTCATGGATGGTAACATGTGGGAGGGCCCAATCTGCCATGGCTGCTTTCATGGACCCACCGGGCAACCGGACCTTGGGCCAAATTTACTACGCCAAGAAAAGGGCTTAGATTAACCAGCATAATTAGCTCTGCTAATGGGACACCGTAACTAGATCTTTACCCGCACATGCACCGAAAAACTTCCTCACACGGCCGAACAAGATCGCCGTGCGAATTTGCACACAACGGCACGGCGGTAGGCAGGCAGCGCAGCAGGCCGCCGTGTGTGCCACTGCTGCAGCCCGCCGGCCTGGGCCGCCTGGCCGCCAACACGTCCAGTACGCCGTTCGTTACCCAAAGCGATCGTCAAATCCGGTCGGACCACACGCACGCTAAGCACAACGCGAACGCATCCGGCCTCCTCCTCTCTCGCTTTTATTTTTTTTTTCTTCCTTCCTTCCTTCCCCTCTGCCTCTCTTCCGCCGTTCCACCCACCTCACGCTCTCCTCCCTCTCCACAAAACCACCGCGCCCTGCCGCCCTCCCGGCCGGCCTCCCCAACGCCTCGCGAGGGGCACCGCCCTTTCCGCCGCCGCCGCAAGGGGGCCTGGGTCGCCGAGCCTCACGAGGAAATGCCCGCCCAGAAGCGCCCTCTCCAGCCGGCCGACTCTGACGATTCCGACGGCCACGTCCCAGTCGGCCGCGCCGCCTCCAGCCGCGGCGGGGGTGGTGGAGTCTCGCACGAGTCGGATGGAGAAGACGCCGCGCGCCGGGCAAGGGAGCCGCCTCGGGACCAGCGGGACGGGGGTGAGACGGACGGCACGCCGCGCCGACACACCTCTCTCTGTCTCTCGATTCACGCGCATCGCGCTCGATGCCATGGGCTGTGGACGTGCCTAACAGGTTTTGTCTGCGTTTCATGATGGGTTTCGCAGATCCCGACGAGGGAGATGGCGGCGGTGGAGACGGAAGCGGCGGCGGCAGCGACAGCGAGTCGTCTCTGAACGGCGCCGGCGACAAGGACGAGTAAGCCTTCCTATCTCCCTCCCCTACCTCTCCCGGGTCGCCTCGCGTGGCCCGTGGTGGTAATCTGACCTCGCCGCTGCTTTTTGTGTCGTGCACTACCCGCTTACTCCCGTTCGTTACTTCTGCGACTCCGCTCTCCGGCGAGGCACGTGGCCAGCCACCGAGCCGGCCGGTGAGCTACTGTATACTATACGTGGCGATTCTCGATGATTGCTTCGTTCCAATTGTTCCTTTTTTTCTGTCATCTTTGCGTTGGGTAATCTGATCAAGTTGCACGAAGGGTACTGGTAGAAATTAGCTTACGATGCTATGCATGCTTTCGATCGCCATGAGGCGCGTGTTTTCACGGGGACGGCGTGACAGAGATGGTGGCGAATGCCTGGGGGCAAGATCGAAGCAGCATCGATGAACACTGGTGATGATGCGATGCTGTCATGGCGTGGCGTAGGCGCGTATCCGCTGATTCTCAGACTTGTCCATCTGGCCTTTCTGATCCCTTCTAGGCAGGGGCTGATGTGTAATGCAAGTACGCAGCTACGGAAGAGTTGATGTTCTTCTAGCGTCATTGATTTATGGATCATTATTAATTCATTATCTTTAGTTCCATGACTTCTGTTGGATAGAAGCATCTACAGCTTGGATTCATTCTTAGAGTTAAAAACCTTTCATATTTTCGTTAATATATAGACAGTCTGCATCTTCAACTCTAACTCTATGCAGCATGATTTAAATTCAAGATGCTAATCATAACATGCCACTAGAGAACTGGTGCCATTGTCAGTTTGGTACCCACAGTTTGACCGTGGTATAAACGATCACGAGAGTTTGCAATGTTAAACTACTGTTTGATCCCTCGAAACCAGACCATAAACCAATGAAAAGTTCAGGAGTTCTAAAAGTGTAGAGTCGATCGAGTGCAAGACCTGCCCATTTCGTCAAAATGATCTGCTGGGCTCACAATCATATATTGAGCAAATATTGCGGTCACTTTATACCTACTAGGGGGGTTGTTTCTTCCAGTCCATACATTTACGATAGTTCTGCATCTTCTTCTATCACGACCAAACGTTTCTGCACTACATAGCTAGCTTCTTCAAAGAAAAGGGTGGGTAGTATGAATATTGAAAGCCCTCTCAGATAAAAATTTATCACACTCCCACCGTTTAGAGTCTTGGTTGGATAGTACTGTTTACGCGAAGTGAAACCTGACTATATCTTTTATTCTACCGCATAGATTACTTTCGTAGGTAGGTTGACTTTATTTTCTTCTTTCTGAGTCATTTGTTTCTGCTGCTTGATCAGAATGTGTTAGTCCCCGTTCTAGGCTTCTGACAAACGCAAGTTACATAAGCTAATAAAATCTGTTGCTAGCTGTATTATATTGTCTGTTTTCTCTTGAATCTTTCCTATCCAGTAGTTATGCTCTACAGGCTTACAAGAAGTACCGAGATCGGTTTGTTTCTCTTCGTCGACGTCTCCTGCAAGATCGTTTGGACCGATCTCCCCAGCGGCCCAGCCGCTGGATGAAATTTAGTAGACGTGTCACCCGGCATTTGCCCCTGTAAGATGCTCCAGGGATACACATATGGTTGTAGCCACAGGTTGCACACGCCGACTTATATGCGCCGGGCGGCGACCGCTGCCGGTCGCACAAAATCGGCGACGCAGCATGATCCACCCTCCGAGCCTGACCCGGCGCTTCGGTGTGAAACACAAGGAGGCTAGCTTCGGTGTTTCACCTCACGCAACTCACGTTCTTTGATCAAAGCCGTACTCAAACGAGCGGCATGGAAGCGCATCCCTTGCCTTGGCCGGTGGCCGCTACCGCTACGCAGCTGGTCCGAGACTCCGAGTACAGCAGGGGTAGCAGTTTTCAGCAGAGAAAGGAAAAGTACGGCAGGCGGCCAGCCTGCATGCCCCGTGCGTCGCCGCCGCCGACTGCTGCCGATTGACTGCTACGAGTAGCTCGCACCTGGCCCTCTCGCGTCGCGCGATTCCCAAAGCCAATCGGACTGGAAGCACCCCCGCCTCTGCCCCTCCACGCTGGCAGAGACGGGGGACTGATATTCACATGCCACAAACCCAACTCAACCCAGCGCAAACAGGTCCCAAGTCTTTATTTTCCTCTCTCTTTCTCTCCGTCAGGCAAGGCTCCCTCACGCACCCACCTGGCTGGTCACCTCCCTTCTTCCGCTGCCCTCCTCTTCCTTCCTCCCTCCCTCCCTCCCCGACGACCGCCCCCGCCCCCTCCCGGCCTCGTCGCGAGGGTGGATAGCCGCCACCGCCGCCAGATCCTACGGGCAGAGGGCCAGAATGCCCGCGCAGAAGCGCCGGCTCTCGTCGTCGCCGTCTTCGAGGCCCCGCGACCACGTGGAGACTAACGGGATGACTGGTGCTTCGAAGGCCGCCGCCGGCAGCGGCGGCGGAGGAGGAGGAGGAAGCGGAGGGGGAGTTCCGCTGCCGCCGAGGGGAGGTTCCGCCGCCGCGCCGCCGCCAAGCGGGCGGCTGACCCGCAGCCTCAGCGCGAAGGCGGTGAGTTTTTCGTGGCGTCGACGTCGAGGCCTCCCATCTCCCCCGCGGCCGGCCGCGATATGCATGTCGCGTTCGGGGTCTCCGTGCGAATATGGCTAAGAGGCTTGTGTGTTTCGATGGGCTTGGCAGATTCGGACGCGGAGTTCGGCGGCGGCGTGGACGGCGACAGCGAGTCGTCGCAGAGCGACGGCGACATGGACGAGTGAGTCTTCCTTCCTTCCTTCCGTCCCTCCTCCGCTCCCTCTCCGACCCCATCCGGCCTCTTCTGTCTCCTCTGACTGCTACGCTATTTGGCTTTTGGAGCCCCCCTCGCGGTGCCACGACCCGAATACTAGCTCCGGTTCGTCGTATAGTACTTCGGTGGTTCTGCGAGATGCCGCCATGCCGGCCGGAGCTGGTATGCTCGGGGAGTCGTCGGTATTGGACATGGTTGCTTCGTCGTGTGTTCGGGTCGTATCTATGCAAGCGATCGCATGCGTTTACATAATATGGTATACAGATTGTCTATGCTAGCTGCGCTGCCAACACATACGATCTCGTAGGTAGTACTGCACACCACACTAATGCCGGAGATTGCTGGGAAACGTAGTCTATGGATCTCACAGTCTCAGCTGTGCAACCTGTTTGCGCTGTACTTTTGTGCTGGAGTCACCTCTTTCATCTGAACTGCTCTGTTCCACGTGGTTTCAGTTGAACGTTGAAGCTTGGAAGAGTTCTGTTTAACAGTTGTTTTTCCGTCGATGTATGCTGATACTTTTCCAATGATTGTGAATTTTTTTTTTAATAATTTCCGTTACAAAGACATAGATGATTTTCGTTGATGTTGCCTTAATCTGGTGTTCTAAATCTGCTTGCTTTTTGGGACTTGGAGGTCTCCTGTAACCCTGTTTACTACAGGGGCATTATCTTCCTTGTTATTTTTCAATGTCCTTTCAGCGGGTTGTCTTATAAGAAATATGCATTCTACGGACGTTCATGAGATTCAAGATTCTCTAAATCATATTTTATCTTAACACAGATTTGGTTGTCTTAATGCTGAAGCCTTACCTAATTACATCATTGGAATTTGGATCCATTATAGATGATAGTCGAAGCTCAACTAGGAACATTGCTATGCGTGTGACCTCCTGGATGGATGAATGTGCTCAAATGTTCATCTCGACTAAAATCAGAACATCTTCTTTTGCATGTTTAAGTTTCTGAAATCTGGGGTTATATAGTTTCTGAACAGGAACTATATGCCATTGTTCAGTTTGTAGTTAAATACTTGCCTTCACTTATATCTTGCTTTTTTTAATCATTGAGTGGTTTCTCAATAGCTATGTTTTCAAGCTAATGTTGCACTGCTTTATTTTTTATTACACTAGGATGTATGGTATAAATCTAAGATCAATATTCAGGGGCATACATGCTGAAAGATAATGTTTCCCACAGGCTGAAGCTTATATGGACCTATTTCTCATGCAGGTTCATAATAGTGAAATTAGCAGAAATACGAAAGGAGGTCCAATGCCCTATCTGTTTAGGTAAGGATTTTTCCCCTCGAGTTTTGCAGAGATTTGGATATAATATTGATTGCTCATATTCACGCTTGAAAGTAAACCTGGACATGCCAATCCATGCATCCTTATGTTTATGTGCATGCATGAGCCATTTTGTATCTACATAATTTAACCTAATATAGCCAACATTTGCACCGCTGTTGTGTAAGATGATTTAAACTAGCATAAAACCCTGATGTCATTATTACATCTTTTGTCAATAAATAAATGCACTACTATGCGCATCTTAATTGTCAAATAGATGAATGAATTTAGCATGGCTGTAGTAAAGTTAGTTTCTTTATAACTAGGATTTTTTTTCCAATTTTGTTTTATTAGTAATTACATTTGAACTACAGGAACTATAGCCGATAAGTCTATATGTTGAATGGCTGATACTAATTGCCTGCTCAGGAGAATCTGATTCTTGTTTTTAGCATGATTACATGCATTGCTGGTTTGGTGGATAGTGCCAATTGTAACTTTCACTCTTTGTTTGGACAGTTACTGCTGACAGTATTATTTTCATAATCACTATGGTTTCACCTAGAATCACTCCATCTGTAGTTTCTATAGTAATTATTATATGGGCCAAATATCATGTGCTATATCCGATGGTATATCCTACCCAATTAGAAACCGAACAGTGCAGTTTGTCGCCTCTTCGTTTTACAAAACATGTCACAGCAGACAAATTAAAAGTCTAGGTTAAATACTATTTTCATGCATTGGACAGACCTGATGAAACCCAAGTAAAAAAAAAAAAACTGTAACTTGCAAGTTTGAAATTTTAGATTTAACATTAAACTACACATGACATTTTCTGTCATGTGAAACTATGCCATAATAACCATCTGATCCTTATGCTTCGCAGGGATTATCCGGAAAACAAGAACTGTTATGGAGTGTTTACATCGGTTTTGCAGGGATTGCATAGATAAATCTATGCGGCTAGGGTATGGTGCTATACATCTGTTATGTGAAATATCAGTTTTCAGAAGGAAAATGTAGAATTTACAAAAAATGATTTCTAAGCAATAAAAGAGAACATTCTTTGTTTGACAATATAAATAATGCACTTATTTAGCAGAAATAATGAATGCCCGGCATGCCGCACTCACTGTGCAAGTAGACGTTCTTTGAGGGATGATCCTAATTATGATGCATTGATTGCTGCCCTATATCCAGATATTGATAAATACGAAGAAGAGGTGATGTCTATGTGCCTTGTCATTATTTATTTGTTTGGTTTTCTTTGGCCTGGGTGCTTATAATATTTTTTTTACCTGCAGGAACTTGCTTTCAGTGAAGAGGAGAGGAGTCGGAACAAAAAGGTGAGCTTATCTCTTTGGTACTACTGTAAAAGCCAGCAGACTGTATCTCGCATCTGAAGTAGAAAATTGATGCAAAATTAAGTTCTCTCTTCACCATCTATTTTTTGTTTCATCATCATATTTAACATTTTTTTTACATTGAAGATCCAAGCAACAATTGAGGAAACAATTCGAAGACAGTCAGAGGCAGTTGGTAAAAAGCGTTCCACAGCCAAAGCAACTGCCACTGTTTTTGCAAGGAAGTACAGGAGAAATATGCGAACGCGTGGTAGAGGTAAAACCATTGCTCCTGATATCGCCCCTACTGGCTCAGACAACGAGGATAGAGAAGAAGGAAATGCCATTGATACCACCAAGGAGTCATCTTCTGCTGATGACCGCTCTTCAGATTTAATGCCAAAAAGAGGTAGGAAAAGGCCCGCATCACGAGCATCTCCTGCTAGAACCATTGGCAGCAGTGACCATGGCTTTGAGGAGAACGATGAGCTGATAGGCGGAAAAGAAAGTTTCACCACGTCTCCGTTGCGGGGGGAGATGCTTGCATGGGGCAAAAATGGAACACGAAGCCAAACAAGACATGGCAGTGTTGGTGGTTCAAATGGCAGAACGGCAAAGGGTGGACGCGTTGCAAAGTTGGTGGACCACCTCCGTACTACTGATGATATGGATAAGGAGGTATTGTACTTCATTTGTGATAGATTATGAATTCCTTTCTGTATAAATTTCCTTTTTTCTAAAGATATTCTTTCACACCTATAATTTGGAAATTCATAAATTTTCTAGGATCTAAACTATATGATGTTTGAAGTTTTAAGATACAACATAAACTGTACGCTGTTTGAAATATTTTTCAAAAATAAGAAGAAAAAAAACAACGTTCCATGCTATGTGGTGATAGTGTTCCTGAGCTTTAATGCTTGCTATTTTTATTGTCACATGTTCTGGTTGTTCTATTCATGCAATCCACAAGTGCATGAATAAGCAGTGTCTGAGGCTCTAAGCTAAACATACAAGGAGCACGTGCTAGGTAGCTGAATTTTCTATATATTTATTTTGCAGTTCAACTTGTATCTTGTTCTCCTTCCTCTTGATGAACAAAGTATGCCTAACTTGGAGAAGCCCTATATAAGTTGTCGACCAACCTTGTCCATTCGGCATCTTGTACAGGTTATTGCTTGCACCTAAAGTTCTTTTATTAGTTTTGAAATGTTCTTGCTGGTTGATCTAACCAAAGGTTGTAAATCTTGTTTGCTTCCAGTTCATTGCTCTGCAGTTGTCTCGGCAAGTTGAAGAACTTGATATCTTTATGAGGATAGACCACTGCAATGGAAGTGTTACAACACAGGACTGCACTACAGGTGTTGCAAAAATGCGTTTATCTGATGGCCTGGAAAGAATAAGGGAGGATAAACTTCTTTCAGAGCTTCATCCTTCTTTTACTTCTCATCACGGTGATCTGGTAAGTTCAAATATCCGCATGAATTCAGCTTCCACATGTTTTTTTTTTGTTTATTCTTGCACTTCTGATGTACTCTGCGTTTCCATTCAATTGTTAGGAATTGCTGTATGCTTTGAAAACTCAAGGCTAGATCAGAATTTCTTGACACCGCATTCGTCACTGTCGTTACAGAGGTACATCTGGCCATTCGGGCTCAGTCTGGTGAAAGGTTGTATATAAAAAGCATTCTAGTGGTTCTCTTTCTTTTTTCGTGATGTTTAAAATATAATTCGATTACTTTGTAATATATAGATTTTCATTGTTTGCAAGGATCAGTTGAATTTATTAGCGATTTTTATAAATAGACTAAGTAAATATCCTTCTGTTTATTCATTTGTACCAGTTTGCTGGATCATGGATAGTAGTAGATTGTTGCGGTAAAATCTATTTGTTATTCGCTTGTTCAGGCCTTCGTTCATACAGAGATATCGCTTGTCTGGGAGCAGTCACCATTCTCTCATTGCCATGTGCCTCTGCGATTTGTTTTGGTGAAATATACTCCATTCGTTTCAAAATATATAACACTATTGACTTTTGCATAACGTTTGACAATTTATCTTATTCAAAAAAATCATATAAATATTATTTATTCTGTTGTGACTTGTTTTATCATCAAATAAAATATAATTTTAACTTATACTTTTACATATTTATATTAAATTTTTAAATAAAATGAATAATTAAACGTTGTATGAAAAGTGAACGTCATACATTTTGAAAAAGGTGTGCAAATTACGTCCTACTGCTCTACTGGCTGACGGAGTTGCGAGCCCCCTTCGTTCTTTAGCATGGGTTCTACTTCGACCGATTATGAACATTATAATCTAGGTAGAACATATAGCGCTGTTATTTTAGCGCAGTCCTTTACAAAAACTGAACATATAGCTCTGTCGATCTTCATTTTGCACGACTTGTATTAGCAACCTATCGTTACGCAGAACCTCATGCAAAAATTCTGCAAAATTACGCAGAAACGTTAGACAAGTTTCCCACCAATGCACCACATACAAACTTGAATCACCAAAGCAAACATGCAAAATGAATAGTAGCAGTACTAAATTAGCAGATGGATACTTGCAGCCCCATTATTTCACTTATCCATTTGATTATCCAAATCACTTATTATCAAATAAAAAAATTATTTGTAAGTAAAACTTTTAGATGCATGTCTTTAACGACTTAAAAGCAAATGTTGTAAAATAAACTACGATAAAAAATAAAAAATCAAATTCAAAATTAAATTCTAAAATTCAATTTTTAGCTTATAAAAGTAAGCATAAGCGAAACAATAAAATCTTTGGGATGAATTTGATTACCCAAACAATAAAATTTTGCGAAGTGGTTGCACACTTGCACTGTAGCCTCCCTCACCGTTTGTTTTGGAGGTGAATGAGGGTCGCCCCAGGATGCCTGCGTCCATGAGCCATCGCCAAACTAAGTCGATGGTGGTGAATTTGTTGCTCACCCCTTTAAGATCAATCCTGTAGTCAGGCGCAGTCGGGAGCAGGGAGGTCATCTCTTCTTCCCCGTAAAATATGCAACTGTACCCCTGCCATTGTTTTCGGATCAATCTCCGTCGTCTCGGCCGGACAAATTTCATGCCCAACCATCATCTGATCAGCAACCACTTTGGACTGCCGCACCTAGGCCTCAGCTCCTTCCTGCTCGCATTGCCTAAAACTTTAGATTGCCTGTACGTCATGGCGACGCTCGTGTAGGGGGCCAGCACGGTGTACAGCGTGTGCACTGCCCGCACGGTGTACATCGTTTACACCACCCACACGACACGGGGAAGCGGAAGGCACCGTCGCTGGTGCCGCCGCCGGAGCGAGCCGAATATCTTGAGAAGGACTCAAATGAAGAGGACGAGGACCTCCAAGGCTCCACGTGCACCAGCCGCCCTTCCGTGCTGCGCAGGATCTCGCCCAACGCCGTGGTGCATGCTGTTGAGTTCCATGGTTTCCCCGACGTATCGACGCTGCTCTGCTCATGTTGTTGCCTCTTTACGACTCTCTGCTCTGCGTCTGCTGTACGCCGGGTTACAACTTACAAGCCTCAGGAGCCCTAAGATCAGCTGGTTAATTAACGTGCACCTGCGCATGAGCAGCATTTGAATTACTTTGGACGAGGGTTTTGCTGGGACATTGGAACGGATGCCTTCAGTTGGAAAGATCGTTCAACTCTCTTTTCTTGAGCACAGTCGTTCTCTTTCCTCCCTTAACGAAACCTTCCTTCTAAAAAACCACTCCATCCCTTTCCCAAATAATCCGCTTAAAAAACCTAACCCATCATAAAAAATCGATCTACAAATTAAACTATATTTCTATCTTCTTTTCTTAGCCCGTTGTAAAACAATGACATATAGTTAATAAAACAAAAGGCACGATACATACTTCTAAAAAACCTAACCCATCATAAAAAACCGGTCTACAAATCAAACTATATTTCTATCTTCTTTTCTTAGCCCGTTGTAAAACAATGACATATAGTTAATAAAACAAAAGGCTCGATACATACTTCTATTTTACTAAACGTACCCTATCATACACTCGTAGGAAGTACAAAGAAAGATGATCTCCTATTTTACTAAAAGTACAAAACAAATGCACAATAAACTCATAGTATCACACATGCTCTCCCCGTCACACGTCACAGAAAAAACTAACTCCTGACAACGGTTGGTTTTTCGTCACCGGGAGTTGATTTTTTTTTCTTGGATGGAGGAAGCACCATTAACATATCTTTAGGATAGGGATATAAATGAGCCAGGTCAGCTCAAGCAAAAACATGCTCGACTTCACCCATTAGCATTGCCAGGCAGGGCAACATATCCTATGCACACAGGCCCTCACGTGTACACACGTGCACACCAACTAAAAAATATCACCAAAAAATCTAGAAAAAAATCATATACATACTTTCAATTGTACTACACCTAGGGTTAAAATCTTAACGTCAAATTCATTATATTTTAGCCGTAACAAAAAAAACAAAAAATCTGACAGTTTTAAGGTTGCAATTTTGTCAGAATTTTATCTTTTTTGTTATTCTCTATGTAGAATGAATTTGAAATTACGACTTTGCACGTAGATGTAATACTATTGAAAGTACATGTATGAATTTTCCTAAAATTTTTTGTGATAGTTTTTAGTTGGTGTACACGGTGTGTACACGCGAGGGCCTGTGTGCATAGGATACGCTCCTGCCAGGCAGAATGTAATGTCCATACCCATGGTGTTGGGCATGGGTAAACCGATGGGTACCCTATGGATTTCTCTCAACATGAGTAATATGACTTATATTACCCCATAGGTAGATAATTAAACAACACAGTTAATTAGCTAAAAAAACCATCACCAATAGTTCATCAACACAGTAGCACAAATCAATAACAAGCTATCATATTTCATCAAACTTTCAACTGTTCAAATATAAGGGACGTGTTAAAATCAACTAGGTTGGGTTTAGGTTACCCATAGATACAAAATGAATACCCACACCCGTCCTCTAGAATTTTGGGTATCATATTCACACATACAAACAATTAAACTCACGCCTGAACCTATTTGACGCGGTATTTGCGAATACCCATGTCCACAGGTAGGATTGTCATCCTTACTTAAAATTAAAAGCCCTCGGTGAGACGCACATTAGGTTGTGATCATGGATCAAACCTAGGTGGATTGATCAATCAATTGGCAAAGTTAGCCACACAAGCATTGCTTTATTCTTAAGACCAACTTCTTTTCATAAACTATAGTCAATTTGCAGTGGATAAACTTATGCTACTACCTCTTCCTATTTCAAATCTTATCACGGTATGCTATTTCCTTTTTTAACTTTGAACATTTTTTTTAAAAAATATGTATAATTAGAAGTATGTTGTATTAGCAATGTATAGTGTGCTATAAATACAATAATACATTTTTTATGAATCATAAATCAATCTATTACAAATTACTAATGCTGAAATTTGAATATTGTTGGTCAATTATTAATCATAAATCATTAAATATTTTATTAATGATTAAATTGGATTTTTTATGAATCATAAATCACTAAAAGTATTAATGAGTAAATGAAGATGGAGTGAACATAAACTCACAGCTCTATTGTTTCGCTTATTCATATGCTTATCCCAATCCCTTATTAGCAAAAAAAAATATTTGTGAGTAAATTATATATATGTCCTTAGCGACTTAAAATTAAATGTTGTAAAATAAACTACGATGACAAAAAAATATATATCCAAAATTAAGTTCTACAAATTTAAAATTTAGCTTATAAGCATAAGTATAAGAGAAACAATAAGTCCCTCAGCTTTGTATGAGGTCGGCAGGTCCCTTGAACGGAAGATTTTTTTTTAAAAAAAAAGGTTACGAAAAATAATTCATTTTCTATAAAATTTGGAAAAATTCTCAAGATCTACATGCGCCAAAAATTAAAACTTATAATTATAGCGTACAATCTTGTAAAAACACTTACAACAATAACTAATACTGCTCCGAAAAAAACATCTCAACGAGACCCTTATTCCGCTTGTCGGCTTTTAAGCCTTAGCTTAAATTTATATTTCCAAACTCAATTTTAAATTACTTTGGGTGTTCTTCGTCATTTTCTTTTTCCAGTTTATCTTTCAAACTGCTAAAATCTCATTTGTTTCCACTCGGCTTAGGCCATCTACAATCGGTGTCTTCACCTCGTCCTCTCACCCTATGCCGTCCGCTTTTCCGTCCGAGCCGCCTCCCCACGATGCGACGCGACCCCTGGCTGAGGGATGCGCCTCTCGCCGCTTTTTGGCGGAGCGACACAGCCGAGAGACCCATTGGTGGGCGACGGGCTCCTATGGGCACCGGTTCCCCAGTTCATATTCCTATTCCACCCTTGGCCGGAGGAAGGGGATGAGGACGACGCGGCGTAGGGGCAAGGCGTGTGCGTGCACTCGGGGCAGAACCGGAGTCGCCGCCGGACGGATCGCCGCACTGCATGCAGACCACATCCAAGCAAATCCAGATCGGGAAGGAAGAAAAAAGAGCAAGTAAATCCAGATTGGAGAGGAAGAAGAGCAAGGAAATCCGGGACGGCGCCGAGGCCCGCCGCCGCCCGCCATCCGCCGTCGGCCACCCCGCCCCGTGTCCTGCTCGCCTTGCGGAGGTAGAGAGGCGGCGACGGGCGGAGGGATAGCCGTGCCCTGCTCGCCGCTCGCCGCGCGCCGTCGATGCCGCCGCTTCGATGCCGGCGGCAGGGTGGGGCGGGGACGCCTGCCGGCGTCGGGGACGAGAGAGTAGGCGGAGGAGACGAGAAGACGCGAGAGAAGAGAAGAGAACGGCGGTAGAGAGGAGGGAGGTGGCGGCGGCGGCGAGCGGGGGAGAGAGGAGGGAGGTGGCGGCGGCAGGCTGGGAGGCGGCGGCGAGATGGGCGACGATGGCGAGAAGAAGAAGCGAGAAGAAGCGGCGGAAGAAAAGAGGGTTATTTGAGGATTTTTCATCAGGGGCTATTTTGGGCCAAGACACCTATTGTGGGCTATACAGTACTCTCACCGGGTTGTTTCAGATTTTGAGAAGCCCATGAGAGATACTTTCTATTGCGAGCTGGATTTCCTACTAATGTTCTCAGTTAGTGAGACGAAGTGTCCCGTGGATACCCTTATCAGCCAAAGCGGCCGAAGCCATCCAATCCAATGTACTCCAACCGCCAGTTGCAAGTCCGTCCGCATACTTCAGCCGACATGGGCCCGCACGCAGTGACAAGAGGGCATACAGGCGCCTGTATCCAAAGAATATCCTATCGATCTCTCCCCAACCCAAGCGGCAACAGCCAGCCCACCACCGCTTCCTCGCTCTGATGTTAAGTCCACCGCCGGTGCCATTTCTCCCTCCCACCACTTCCCGTGCCCCCCCTCTCCTACCGCCGCCCAGAGCAACAAACCCTAACAGCGCCGACCCCACGACCACCACCGCCGCCGGCATGGGCGCGGCCGCGTGGTGGCGGCGCTCGCTGGGGCAGCGGTTCAACCCGGCCGGCGTGGCCGCGGTGGCGGCCGTCGCGGCTTCCGAGCCGCGCCTCGCGCTGCCGCACGTGTCCGTGCAGGACATCCGGTGGCTCGACTGGGGCGAGCTCCGTCGCGCCGGGTTCCGCGGCGTCGTGTTCGACAAGGACAACACCCTCACCGCGCCCTACGCGCCCGGGCTCTGGCCGCCGCTCGCCGCCGCGTTCGACCAGTGCCGCGCGGCCTTCCCGCCGGGCTCCCTCGCGGTGTACAGCAACTCCGCAGGTCTGGGCCTTGCTTCCCTGCTAGTATTAGAAAGCGGTTGGTTTGGGGGAAAAGGAAACATTGAGCTGATGAAGTTGATGTGTTTGTGGATTTCCGCAGGGTTGAAACAGTATGATCCGGATGGATTAGAGGCGACGGCGATTGAGGCTGTTATCCAGGGGGTTCATGTGATCAGGCATGGCAAGTGCTTGTCCTCTTATTTCTGACTCAGTGGAAAATTTCTGTGTTACTTAGCTCATTTTTTTTCGCTGAGAGACCTACAATACAAACGCTTTAGAACCCTTTGAATGCTCCATGCGTTTTGTTCTCTTGTTATTGAGGCTGACATTGCATAGAATGTAAATCGATCGTTAACTGAAAGGGGAATTATGGAACTGCTGGATTGTTCAACTGTCATCTGTGAAATATTGGAGTGTTCAGTCCTTTGTCACCCAATTCATTTTTAATGATTCTTTCAGCTTTGTTTGGCACCAATATTTGTTAAATGGTTCCGTCGTGTCAAATATGCAAGTTATATATTGCAACTTTGCAATTAGGCTGCAAAGTAGTTCTTGTTTTGATATTATCTTTCTTGTTGACTGTGTGAGGCTGTAGCTTTGATTTGCACATATAAAAGATAATGGGGATACTCTGTTTATGCATCTTCTCTGCTGGTTGCAGATATAAAGAAGCCTGGTGGAGAAGCTAAGGAAATAGAGAGTTACTTTGGTTGTTCAGCCTCAAATCTTGTTCTGGTAGGAATGGCTATAATCACTTGCGACAACTTTACTTCTAATGTATTTTACACAGCTAAGATTATTCTTTCATGTTTCCAGGTTGGTGATCGATACTTTACTGACGTTGTTTATGGAAACAGGAATGGTTTTCTTACTGTTCTTACAGAACCATTGAATTTTGCAAATGAATCTTACATTGTCAGACAGGTATGGTATTCAATTATCCTGTGAAACAATCAGCGTATTTACAGCATAACAAGGGGAAAAAAAAGCATAATTTTGTTGGCAACTATGAACAACCTAGGCTGAGCATTAGTTTTTCCTTTTTCTTAAGAAAAAACTGCTTAAATTGCTAGTTTGTGACAGTTGTTTCTCTTTATGGATTTCCTAAGTTTGTGTAGATGCTAATTGCTACTAGTACATTATTAGAAAACCCAGCCAGTGAATTGTGTTGTGCTAATAAAACTATGGATTCTTTCAAATTTCTTGATCTATTGGAAAACGCTTTGACTATTCCCTTGTGTAACTTTACAACTATGCTCCTAACCACCAGATAGTTTGTTCATCAATTTTTTAAATCAAAGTTTTCTGTGCTACTGCTACATGATCTTACAGAGATACTGTACCATCAAACACTGGAGCAAAATATGTTACAAGTAAAACCCTCAGTTGATGTTACACCTTAGGTTTGCCATTGTTGTGATCTCTGAGTCTGGACCATCGTATGAGCATATTATATTTTTCTGCCTACGGTAGCTCTTTTGTATAGATTTCTGAAAAGTTCATCCTGACATTTTTGGTTTACCAGGTTAGGAAATTTGAAGCATACCTTATCAGTTATTGGTACAGGAAAGGGCACAGACCAATTAAGCACCCGTTGCTCCCTGATGCAAGACGAATAGTAAAGTTTGATCCATACAATGACCCTATGGCACCTGCAGCATAGCACAATTATGTTTTTGGCACCAGTTAATAGTACAGTCGGCTGATCCATTGAGTTCGCTGTATTTTTTTTTCTGAATCAGTATGAGCGGATGTTTACAGTCTATAGTTGAGCAGAATATAGAGAAGAGTATGTTATGACTAAGGTTGTCTTTTGGTGGCTTTCTGAATCAGTATGAGCGGATGTTTACAGTCTATAGTTGAGCAGAATATAGGTCAAGCTATATTGTGCTTATAGTGTAAGATCATGATGGCTTTTGCAGGGTTCAAATCAATAGTTCATCTCTCTTTTGATTATCTGCTGCGCCTGGAGCCCTGGGCATTAACTGTGTTTATCAATACTTGGAAGTAATCAATACCAGAGACGCTTCCTCTCAATTTTCTCGAACAAAATATTACGGACATCACCCTCCACATAATCTTTATTTGTTAACCAATAGTGGTTAATTATTAGTGATCCATTTCCTTTTGTGAACATTGATCATTTCCGGTGCGTATATGTGCTGACTGAAAATGCAAACCGTGCGAGAAGTTCTGCATAGGAGATTACAGAAGTCCTAAGGCATGATCTGCTCAGTATCTATACATTTCATATTAGCTTACATCACACGGCCGCCATTTTTCCCGAGTACTTTGTTTACATAGCCCAAACATGGCCTGCAGTATCCTGTTGTTGCAACTTGCAAAGGCGTAACTTGTAGGTGTTTATGTTGGACCTGTAAACTGCACATTTCTTATTTTTTTCACATTGATACACAAAGTCCATAAAGAGCATTCTTTTCTCTGCTCAGCAGGCACATCGATTTTCACAGAGATGACCTCGGTTTAATGGATGAAGACCTTGTCCTATACGAGTATACGCCTTGTCCACGCTTCTTCCCAAGTCGGCCAGCATCAACATATTGAACGAGAAGAGGGCAAGGGCTGTATTTGCTATCTCCTAGGCCATTATGAAGTACCCGAAGCACTGAAAGGCAGACATCTAAACCAATGAAATCAGCAAGCTGCAGAGGTCCCATGGGATGATTCGTGCCTAGCTTCATCCCCGTATCAATGTCCTCTTTAGTCGCTACTCCAGTGTAAAGTGCCCAGAACGCCTCGTTGATCATTGGCATGAGGATGCGGTTCACGATGAAACCAGGGTAGTCTTGTGAGCATATTACCGTCTTCCCAAGCCTGCAAGGTTCAAAAATAATCAGGCAATATCAAGTGGACAAGTACTTGCCAACATTACATTGAACGGATTTACGGCTTCAAACTTAATGTGTAACAGGACTTTTTACCCGATAGGAATAGAGATCTTTCAGCTAGGGCAAACCTACTTGATATGGATCCAGTTGTTGCTTTAACTTGTACTGAACAACATGTGTGGCCGTGGGCACGCAAGTAGCATTGTGTATTTATATACAGCGTAAATTCATTTTGAACCACAATAAACACAGGAGTTGAAATAATTTGAGAGGTAGAATATTCCTATTAAAGAAAATATGCACTTCACCTGACGGATGTCCTGCCCAAGGAAATAAAGTGTGCGATGCTAATTTGTGGACCTAAACTAGAAGTGAATTCTAAATATGCACTTCACCTGATGGATGTCCTGACCAAGGAAATAAAGTTTGCGATGCTAATTTGCGGACCTAAACTACAAGCGAATTCTGAATGCAACATTTCCTGTGACTTCTCAAAAATTCCATGTACCAGCTATGAAATAGTACCATACATTTCAATTTGGAATCTAATTTAAACTGTGCAGAAGTTACATAACATTGGACATGTTTTCTGAAGTTGTGTACATCAGAAATAGAATTGGAGTACTAGGCCTAACAGAAGGTGTAAACACAAAGCTTTCAGTTACCTTTCAGAAAAAGATTTGACTTTAGTGAAAACCTCTTCTGATGTATCAGCCCCACGTATGATTTCAATCAATTTCATTATCGGAGGAGGGTTAAAAAAGTGCATACCAATCACCTGCAGCAAGAAAAACTCTCTGATTTATTACTCCCAAAGATCTGAGCATTCAAACAGAGGCATGTTTTAAGTGATACACAAATCGAACTACAAAATGAAAGACATGTAAACCGGAGGTTCAGACAATTTCGCAACCAAACGGAGCATGCATGATAGGTATATCCACCAAATTTGCATTCTATATAGCTTTAGTATATACAATAACCTTTTCTACCTTCCTTGAAATGAAGTAAACAGATCTGTACCTAAATTCAGAACGCAATACTAATCACCACCACTGGCTGTCCCACCTTACAAACTTCTGGCAAAAATGCAACCCAAAAGTTAACGCACAGGTGCATCACTAACCCGATATGAAATTCTAAACAAGCGCATTCTCCTTTTCAATCCAGGAGGTTGCCCCAAAACAATATGTTATACCAACACAAAAGTAACAAGTAAGCATATGATTGGCAATTGAGTCTAGGAAGGAACTAGCAGCATTAAAAGACAGCGTGGAGATCAGGGAAACCTGACAGGGGCGATTAGTGGCTGAAGCCAATCGGGTTATAGAGATTGAGCTAGTATTGGAGGCAAGAATAGCAGAAGGTTTAGTGATCTTATCCAGCTCAACAAACAGCTTCTTTTTTATGTCTTCTGACTCCACGATAGCCTCAATCACAAGATCCGCATCCCTAAGCTCTTGCACACTGGAGACGCACTTAATCTGCTCGATGGAATGCTCACAGGAGGCCTACATCACCGAGCAAGACTAAAAGGGGTGACCTTATGTCTTCTGGCGAGAAAAAAGATCACGATTTTTGGGAGGTCAACGCGCTCACCTGAGAAAGCTGGCCCTTGGCGACGAGGCGGCGGAGGGAGGAGGAGATGGAGTCGACGGCGCGGGAGAGGGCGGCGGTGTCGGAGTCGAGGAGGAGGACGCCGCAGCCGGCGGCGGCGGCGAGCTGGGCGATGCCCGAGCCCATCTGCCCCGCGCCGATCACTCCCACCACCGCAATTTCTCTCGCCGTCGCTTGCGTCGCCATGGTTTCGTGTGTCCTAATCGTTCTTGGGTTTATCTGCGCGTTTCGTGGTGTACTGGTGTGTTACTCTACGGCAACTTGGGACTGCACCGGTACCACTCTCACCACCCACTTCTGCGAGAGAAGCCGTAGTACGCCTGTTGTTGCAAAGTTGTGACATGACAGAGGAGTATTTGAACGGTAAACTGCACATATTTTTCGAACTTTACCGAACTTAAAAATATTTGATTAGAAAAAAAAACGACTTATAATATGAAACGAAGAAAAAAAATATGTGTGATCATTCGATCCATCTCATCGACGGTTAGATATTTCTAGTTCGCATGTAAGTTTTCTCATTTTTGTTGAGTCAAATGGTGATTGAAAATAAGGTGTACAATGCAATAATATCAATTCTTAGGTTTTGAGCGGTATAGTGAACTTGTGGTTTTCCCCTATTTTTCTTCATTTTTTCTATGTATAATTTTTTTTTAAACAATACAAATGAGATAGTGCGACATTTCGTATTGATATAGTAATAAGAAATATAAGCCTATAGTCCCGAGAGGTTATAGCCATGAAATTAGAAAAAAAAAAGAAGCCATAACATACGTCTACAAACGGATCCTGCTGTTGAACACAACACTGTTAGGTAAATGGATCTTCAAACGACACCTCCAGGAAGGATAAAACACCGAGAGCGCCGCTATTGCCCGTCCTGTGAAATCAAGATGCGGTTTTCACATGAAGATATCTATCATGAAGAGAAGGAGAGATTCTACGACAAAAACCCCAAGGGAGATATGGCGTTGACAAGCGTCACCATTGTCGGCCCAAAAACAAGTTAGGCTTTCACTCGTAATCCTCCAGCCCTCCTTTGCCATAGTGTAATCATCATTAGCCACTACCACCCAACCACCTTTGATACGTAGCCACCACGTCAGCGTATCACCACCAACTGACCATCAAGTAGGATGGTGAGCCTATGAGAGGTGGAGCTCGCTATCGACAACTCCTCCCTCCTTCGGTTGACGCCACTCGCCACCCACGAGCCAATTTGTATGTGTGGGGAGAGAGGGAGGAGGAGAGGAGATGGGAGAGAGTGGGTTGAGGACATGATGGGGCTGGGTCACTGGGACTTAGCGAGTCTACCTAGCTCGATTCTGTTTTTATAATGTCCAATAATTTTTAGAAGTAGTCTACTTAAAAAAATCGTGAGTTACCAAAGACCCCTTTATGTGTCAAATTAATAGCTGCTAGATTTGTTATTGAGGGACTCCTTATTGTAGCACCGTTTGTTGTCTTGGAATTTTTAATACTTACTTTCCCTATGTCAGTCTCTGAAGTCTGAATGCTATTTAACAAGATTTTCTTTCTATTTTTTATGAATGTTTTGTATGGCAGTGTTAGGATTTAGTACAAAATATTTTTCAGCTTGTTAAATTGTTACACAGTTGAGTCCCCATGACCTATAAATGTCCTATGATCTTCCGATGTTTGAGTTTCAACCAATCATTTGTTTTTAGAAATGATCCGAACCATTATTAATTCTTATTTGATTTTATGCCATGTTATAGAGCAGCAGGTGATAAGGGTACACAGATTAATTCAGAAATAATCTTAGTACAGGTAGTGGTATAACTTGCCAACTTGGTAGTGGACTGTTTGCTTGCTGGATCAACCCAAGGATCCCGTTGGACAAGGTAACACGCAGAAATGTGCGGGGCGGGTCATCTGCTAGCACGCATGTCACCTTGGCCGGCAATGCGACCCGCGGGGCGGGCACGTCCAACTCCCGTCCCGCTTGCATCTTTACGATCTTAGCGACAGACCGGACACCCGCCGGAACGCACCACCAAATTCCAGCTACCCAACCACACCACACACATCACGTAGTCTTACACTGTTGTACGAAGCAACCAAAAACTATCCAGAACATATATATAAGCGCGGCTACATGAGCATGGCCGCGGCGGCGAGCAGCGATGAGCCGGCGCACGCCGCCCAGGTGCCGGCGCTGAGGCCGCGCGGGCTGCCGCTGGTTCTGGGTCTGATGCCCACGGGCCTGCCGTGGCCGCCCATGTAGGCGCGCGCTCCGCCTCGGCGCTCGTCCACGTCCATGTGGCTCGCCACGCAGACGCAGAGCATGACGAGGACGAGCGCGCAGACGGGAAGGAACATCGACCTCCTCATCATCTTCTTTCTGTCTTGTGTTGGTCTCCTTGGCGCACAGGCAGTTTTTCTTGTGATTTCTTGCCCTCCAACTCGATCGGCACGTAACCTGCTCGTCGCCGCGGGCTATGTATTTATACACACCGATCGGAAATATCTTTGAACAATATGCACCACACCAGTCCCTCAAAGATTTATGTCTATATGTTTAGAATCTGTGCTTTCTCGCGTACGTGTTCTTTTCCTTTCTTTCTAACGAGAATCTGTCTCCTTTCGGTGTCTTTGCAGACGAATTACTCTGAAAAATCTGTATGATTACACTATCTGTCACATAAAAATTCAATCTAGAATAATAAAAATATAATATTATTTATGTTTAGATTTATTGTATTAGTAAATATCACATCTCAATATAGATTTAATTTTTTATGATACAAAGAGTATATGTAGTAACATATTGATGATAGATGGATGCCGGACGGCATCATCGATGTTATTCTCATGCTTATCAACGAATTTTCTAAGCGCTTCTCTCCATCCGGGACCTCACAGAGGATCCTGATGAATAGTAACAAGATAGATTTAGATACTGAAATTCTGTATTGTCTAAACAAGTCTTCAAAGTTTGTTACGTGGCTTAATATTATCTCCTTGGGTCTATTAAAAATGCCACTTGAACATAAAACATCGTCCAAATTCAACATTTGAATATCTATTTCTACACTTACATTTTCCATGGAAAATAGAGAAAGACCAGTGGCGGAGCCAAGGCCCGGCCAGCACGGGCAGGCGCCCGGGCTCCGCTGCACGCACCCATACATTAGAACTAACTATGGTGCTTAGCCATTAGCCTAGCTGCATATATGCACCATTAGATTAGCACTAATTATCATACATAGTCATTAGCTAATAGCCCAATTTACTTCTATCCATGATAAAATGCTATATGTATTTGTGTTTACTTGTTAATTTGTTTTCTATCGCTAGATTTCCTCAGGCTAAGAAAAATTTCTAGATCCGTCACTGAGAAAGACAATGGAGAGAAAAAAAACAACGGCAATTGTCCATTCGTTAAAAAAATGTCGCATTGGTAATTAAAGTATGTGGCATTTTCCTTTGTTTTGTGTTCGCTTTCTATTTTTGTTTTTCTTTATTTTTTGTCTAGAAAATGATGGGCAAAATGAGCATTTGAATGTTGACTTTGTATGTATGAAAGATGTGGCATTTTCAGTGGGTCTAAAGACAATATTAAGTCATGTACAATCTTTAAAGATTTGTTTGGACAATATGTAACATTAAGAACTAATTTGACATCATAGCAAAATTTCAACAACCAATTCGATCACCCTTTTTGCAATTGAGAGATGTTATGAATGAATTGGTTGTTCAAATACTTTGTGTGTTCTCTCAATTCTCCAAATACTTTGTGTGTTCTCCTTCGAAGAGGAAGGAATCTGAACAGATTACTCTTGCTGACTTTTTTATACACGGTTCCGACTTCTTTCCTTGGTACACACACTGCTAGCCAGGAAGCTGCTATGGAAACCAGAGGAAATCTGGCACTCATATTGCTTTATAGTACAAGCTTGTAATCGGAATAGAGAGATCAATCTCCAACAATGGTGATTGTGGACGGCAACAAGGAGCTCCACCGGTTACCGGATGCTGAAAATTGGTCACGTCAAGGTTCACCTACGAGGAAGCTTAAAGTTCTGAGAAGAAACTGGTTGGTAGTTAGCTTTTAAGAATCTAAAAAAGCTAGGTTTTTCAACTTATGTCTTTCATTTATGTGAATTCTATAATTGCAGTTTCTCAGTTTTTGAGAATCTAGATAAAAAAACTGAATTGTTTGGGAGAGCTTTAGATTTTTAGGGAAGTTGTAGCTACAACAAACTCCCCAAACAGGTTCGAAGCTTCATATCAAGTTCGGTGTCCAAATTCCAGCGAGGCCCATTTAGAAAACCATAGGAAAGGCCGATAGTGATGGACGGCGCAACGCCCGGGTGAATAATTGCAAAGTATTTATATGGAAAATCCTCAACCTTGAAAGTCCAAATTATCGGGCACCCTCCCGCTCACTTCCTGTATACACGCGGTTGCTCTGCCTCCTCTCTCTCTCTCTCTCTCTCTCTCTTTTCTCTCTGCGCTCTTTACAATTTATGCTCCCAAATAAAGGTCCAAATGTTCAAACAAAGACACTGTTTAAAGTGATAACACAAATCAATGACAAAATGAAGGACATGTAAAGCAGACATTCAAACAATTTCGCAACCAGACATAACATGCATGATAGGTATGTCAAACACATATTATTTTTTGTTCTTCAAGGGCATGTTTTTGAAGTTAGCTTTAGGCCCGGTTTAGTTCCCAAAATAAAAATTTTCACGCTGTCACATTGAATGTTTGGACACATGTATGGAGTATTAAATGTAGAAAAAAACCAATTACAGAGATTTCGTGTAAATGCGAGATGAATCTTTTAAGCCTAATTGTGCCATGATTTAACAATGTGGTGTTACAGTAAATATTTGCTAATGACGGATTAATTAGGCTTAATAAATTCGTATCGTAGTTTTCTGACAGAATCTGTAATTTATTTTGTTATTAGACTACGTTTAATAATTTAAATGTGTGTCCGTATATCTGATGTGAAAAAAAAATTCCTCAACTAAACAAGGCCTTAGCATATGCAAGAACATTTTATCCCTTCATGAAAAAAGAGTTGCAGATCTGTACCTAAATTCATAATAAAATACTATCACCAGCATTGGCTGTCCCACCTTACAAACTTCTGGCAAAAATATGTTATTGAATTATTTAAAAGAATATGTAAATATTTATATTTTTTAAAACAATTCAATAACTTATATATTTGTGAAATGCTATATTTACATATTGTTAGAATTTAAACGAATGGACCTCCGGAAAAAGAATTTCCCATCTAGAGACTTAAGAAGAAAACACTAAGATCATAGACGAGTTGCTAATCAATAACCTGACATAGGCGATTAGTGGCTAAGCCAGTCGGGTTATAGAGATCGAGATAGTGTTGGGAGTAGGAGTGTCGGGAGGGATAGAAACAAACTGAACTAATTAACCGACCGCGCGAAACCGAAATTACCGAGACCGTGCTTTTCGGCTAGAAATTCGGTCGTGCTTCTTCACTAACCGAAATTACGATCATGACCCTCGATTAACCAAAATAACTGAATTAATCGAAATTAGGAAAGCCCAGGAGCTGCACCAAACAGGCTATATTATGAATAAGGCTATCTTGGGGAGTGAATAGGTGCGTCATATATTGTCAGCTATTATATTGTTTGCTATTTAATTATAAAAAATATCCTAAAAGAGGAGAAAGGCTACCAAAATTTTGTTGTAATTTATTTGATTTTTTATCTCCTGAAAATGTCACATATTCTGGTCATGGCTGAAGACTGAACTAATCCACTCAAGAGCGAATTGCTTAATCTTGGGACACCACTATACATCTAGTGGTCTCGTGATAGGCTAAATCAGCGACCCAATTTATTTTCCATAACTAGTACCATGTTCAACCAAGTGCACTTTTAAAAAGTAGATATGTTTAATTAGCATTTATCTCTTTTCCACGCGGGGAGTATGCAAGCATGCAACAAGGAAAGATAGTCCTAATAGCTAAACTTCAAATAAACTTTTATTTCAAATTACATATCCAATTTACAATCCGATTATACCATTGCATTCATTGTGATTAATTAAATTTTTATAACAACATGTTACATGATTATATTATGATGAAAATAAATATATATGTTGTATATTAATTTTATTATATAGAAAAAATACTCGTGCATTGCAATAGGTAAAAATATTTTTGGATCGCTATACATTCTACTATTTGCTTTTGGACCAAAAGCTCGTTCCTCCTTCCTTCTTTTTCAGTCTCAGCCATCAAATCCGGTCGAATCCTCCCCACCAAATCTGGAAGAATCTTTCTCGATATTTCAAAATTGGTTGATGGTTTTTATTCACTCGATCTCCTTTTTCCGTTTTTATCCAAATCGGAGCGAATCCACAAAATTTGGGATAAAACGGTGACTTTCAAATAAAGATTAAATTTAATGAATTAAAGCGAATTGAAAGAGAAAATCATGAGAAAAATGATGAGGGAGTAGGGTTGAATCAATTTTTGCAATCAATTGGTGTAGAGAACACATGGGGAGACATATGGACGTGGCGACGACGCAAGAGTTCGGCCGGGAAAAAAAAACATGGCAGATAAAAAGCAAATTCTTACCTCTTACAAGAAAATGCAACTTAAAAAAATAGCGATGAAGAAAAAAGCGGATGAAAAACTCAGAAAAAAGGCGAGAAAAAAAAAGAAAAAAAACAGCGGATAAAAAAAACCAAAAAAAGCGAAGAAAAAGGCAGACGGGAAAAACGCCGAAAAAACAGACGAAAAAACAGCGGAAAATAGATGGACGGAAAAAAAGAAAAAAAGGATGGAAAACAACCCAAAAAAGGCGAAGAGAAAAGCGGACGAAAAAAAAGGCGAAAAGAAGACGAAAGGGTGTGTTTAGTTCTTTGGGGGTAAAATTCTTTAAGTATACAGACACACATTTAAAGTATTAAACGTAAACTAATAACAGAACAAATTACAGATTCCACCTGTAAACTGCGAGACGAATTTATTAAGCCTAATTAATCCATCACTAGCAAATGTTTACTGTAGCACCATATTATCAAATCATGGCATAATTAGGCTCAAACGATTTGTCTCGCAATTTTCCCCACATTTAATGCCCCATGCATGTATCTAAACATTTGATGTGACGTTTTTGGCCAAAAATTTTTTTATCTAAATAAGGCCGGACAAACAAACAGCGAAAAAAGTATATGGACAGAAAAAACGAAACCAAAGAAAAAAAGGAAGGAAAAAATGGCAAAAAAAAGATAGATAAAAAAGGGAAAAAGAAGCAGACAGAAAGAAAGGAAAAAAGGACCCAAAAAAGAGGAAAAATGAACGAAAAAAAGAAGGAAAAAGGGCGAAAAGGCTTATGCTTAAATTACTTTTTAGACATTGAATGAACAATTTATTTTATTGGTTAGTTGTATAATATGTTGATTAAATTTAATTTCTAGATAGACTTATGTTTTTACCCCCAAAATAGATTTACTTTTAATGTTGTGACAAGTTAATTTTTTTAAGTAACTTCTATAATATATATAAATTACTTTTAGGCTTTATTGGATTTACTTTTTTATGTCTAAGAAGTAATTTAATAAAATCTAAAAGTAATTTAAATATACTATAAATGTAATTTATATTTTTTTATAAAAAATATAATCATGTGAGATCTTGTTATAAAGATTTAATTATTATGAATACAACGATGTAATGGATTGTAGATCGGATCAGTGATTTAAGAGAAAAATTTTTTTGAAGTAGATAGTAGGAATATATTTTGTACTTACTTGAAGAACTAGTAGTACTATAGTTTAAGTAGATTGTTCGAGTCTGAGATGTCCCATCGTTGGTTACGACTAAGTAGATTTTAAGTTAGTCTTATGTTGTTCTCAATGTAATTCGGTCCCGAGTATAATTAATTAATGACCAGATTAATTAATGTAATTCGGTCCCGTTGTTGCGGCCGTTGATCATCATTTTACACGTGTACGCTCCTGATTATTTCCTGATGGCGGTTGCGGGGTAGTTTGATCATTTCCCATAGCAGTAACCGGCATTTGGAGCATATATAAGGAGGAGTTCACTCTCATTTCCGACACATAACTTTGAGCTGAATTACAAGAGGCTCTATTGTATCTTTTATACATTAGAATAATGTAGAGAGTGAGGGGAAACTCTGGAGGAGTGCCCGAAAGTTTGGCGCTTATTCGACTTATACCTCGACGAGTGTAGCTTCCTACGAGGAATTCTAGAGGAGTACCGGAGCTGTCGGTACACTCTGCTCCGGGTTCGGAGAACTTCTTCTATTAAGTAAGCATTCGCATTCCTTTCTTATGTTATTTAATTACTTAGTCTGAGTAAGATATATTTCCATCTTTGCGGGTTCATTGTTTAGTATTTATATTAAGTGCTCTAGTACTAGGACTCTAGATAAAGAAGGAAGTTACTGTACAAGTATTAGAGTAGTAATTAATAACATAGACGTGGTGTCTAGGTTAGAGATTACCTTTGTTTGTTGTGTATCCCACGGATTTATCGGAGGTAGGCGGCAGGTGGTGACAGCCCTGAATCCCGTCCCAGTAATCCTCCACGTTCGGATACATCATAGAGCTATAGCTGGAACCACGCTGGCAGACCAGTAGGGGTCGGTGCCCGAAGCAACAGATAGTAAATTACCTTTGCTTAGTGTAGATAATTAAAGCGCATAGAAAGTCCTCTCTAGCCTGCCTACCTATAGTTGTTGTCCTTGAATCGTCTTAGCATTAGATAGATTACACACGTTCCCTGAGTTCGATATCCTTTTGGGGTCACCCGATGGCGAAGTGCTACAGCGGTATTCTGTGCGCTTGTGGATTTATCTGTGGTAATAAGAAATACCAAAAATGGGCTCATAGGTGCTAGTTAAATTTAAATATACACCTATCCTAACTTATAGGTATCGGTTAGAAGATATAACTTGCACTATAGGTGCCGGTTTTTAACCTACAAGTCAACAGTTGGGTATTGATAGAACCATTGATAGGTACCAATTTATTTAAAAAACCTACACATATATGGAGGGGGGAGGGGGTATAGATAACGGTTCCTATGACAAAACCAGCACCTAAAAGTAGGTCGCACTAATGATCCACAGATACTTTCTTAAGATGGGTGGTTTTTTCTCGGAGGTATAGATGTTGGTTCTTAACATGGAACTGGAACCTATAAATTAGGGATAGGTAACCGGTACCTATAACTAGTGATAGGTACTACTTTTGTTCCAAGAGTCGGTATCTATGTGTATGCAGTATAAATGTCCCCACCTACCTCGAACTGGCCGGGAGCAGACAGTGTGGCACCTCTATTCTGCTCAAGCGGTTAACTAGAGTGTCAGTGTCAAGGATAAGTCATATCTTCTATACATGGGTTTGTAGAATACGGCAATAGCATATACCTAATAGTATACGGAAAGGTATCCTTTGATTAAGTATATATGACGGATAAAGAATAAAATTATCTTCCTGGAATAAAAGTTGTCAGAGTTCTAGTCAAGAAAGGTAAGGTCTACTTAAACCCATATCTTGGTCTATCTCTCCGAGTTTTACTTGTAGAGGAAGATAATCTTCACTATATATACAAGGCCCCCTCGTCTAGAGAGGGGCATCGAGTTATAAGCCATAACCAAAGGCACATCTAGAAGCAATCCAGAGAAAGCTAACGCCATATCATTGAGTAGATCTTGTTGGTCCGTTCTCGACAGCTCCTAGTCGGTGGGTTAATTTAGCCATCTTACTTCCTACTGTAATTCGTGTGGTATTCCTATACAAATTTACGTATAAATTGGAGTAAGTTATTACTTATCTTGAAGGCTCGAACCAGTATAAATCCTTGTCCTTTGTCTCATGGGTCCGATCTCGCATATACCCTAGTTCAATGATCCCCATACTCTATAAATACCGTCTGCAGGTATAGTTCGTCGACATAGAGGAGGGGAGGTTTTGTTTCTTTTTTTTTTTATTTGAGGTCAGGGGCGGAGCTAGAACGAAATGAAGGGGGTGCCATTTGTTTAATTTACTCTACTTTATATCGAGTTTAATTTGATACGAGTGCCTAAATTTATATTGAGGGGGAGGTGCACGCATGGTGAAAATAGGTAAGGTTTAGTTACAAATTTTTTTTTCGCCGGGTTCCTGGGAACCCCCCCCCCCCCTAATGACTCTAGCACCGCCCCTGTTTGAGGTTAGTTTCTCTATACTCTATCAACCTCTCTCTTATCCATGCTTGTTTCTTTAAGAATTGCTAGATTTTTAGCATTTTGGATGTAGATTTTAGTGCTTTGGTATAAATTCTTGCATGCATATTTTATAGATTTTGCACATATTTAGAACGAGTTTAGAGGATTGTTGGGCATTAAGTTACCAGTTTGTTGACAGAAAACACGAGGCCTAAGAGATCTGCTTAACTCCAGTGCAGGTCCAAAGCTCGCCTTCGAATGTATGAGCGTGCCAGTTGATTTGATCCTGTAATCAACAAAAAATAGAAGTAAAGAAACCGCAGTTAAATCTATAAATGATAGCCGATCGGCTAGGTGCCGATGACATATCATCTATCTTTGAGCCGATGTCATATATGCATCGATCGACAGTCATTAATAAATAAGGAGGGACTAAATCTACTCGATCGGCTGCAGATATTACCAATATATAATCTTTATATCGATATATACTTAAATCAAGTGATTGGATAGATCGGTCGCCATGCCGAGACAGTATAAATCACTTAGATCGAAATATATATTAATAATGAGACTATATACGTTTATAGCATAGCCGATCAGATAGATCTAGCATGTATCGGCTAATACTCCGATACCACTCTATATTAAGATATTAAAGCAAGTAGAATATACTAAACAAAAGCCTAATATACTTAAATGCAGCAAGATCTTAACGTAAAGGGCAGATTTAACATGTCAATCAAGCATATAGGATAAAAAGTAGTTAAATCAGGTAAGATCGGCTGAAACTCCGCTACTACCCTAATCAGCAACCAAGAAGCGGGCTAGAGATTGAGATTCTAATCACGACTCATAAGATCAAACTTAACTGATGCAGCTATAAGTATGAAAAGAAGGACAATATCTAGACAATCAAGCCATTGGATGTGTCATAGAGTAGTAGATATCCTATATAATCTAAGTCAACATCGGTATTTAACCTAATCGGCTGCCTTCTATTGACAGATGTTAGCCGATTGTAGGTTGGATATCGATATTGCCAAGGATTGTGTAGGATATATGATAACTCGACGAATTACATAAACAAGATTAGAGTGTCATAAAGATGGAAGCACTAATTCCGAGAACGCAAGCCACCATAACAAGTTTTACCTCTTGTTGAAGATCGAAACCGATGCAGCTCAACCCGAAAGCAATAACTCGTCGAAATAAAACTAAAGCAAAAAAGGGTGGCGATGCGCCGAGATTGTATTGAACCTGTGTGTTAAAAGTTACATAGGGCTCGGGTCTATTTATACCCGAAAATTACAAGATATGTCCATAACGGACACGACTACTATCTCTAACAAACTCTAAGATACCATAAGTCTTTGCGGTAGACTTTTGCCCAAGCATATCTCTAAGGAAATTACCTAAAACATCCTAATTAATAGATACAATTGCCTTCTCATGACTCTATCCATGTGCGGCAATCACCTTGAAGCACCTCAATTCAACCCGATGTTATACATCAAGTTGCATTGTCGGAATCAGTTGCATCGGCTTACCTAGCTCGACTCAGACCCAGCCGATCCTAATCGTAGCCGATCTGGACTCCAGCCGATTCCTGCTCTGTTTCCGAACTCGATCTCCGCCTCCGACTTTGCTTCGATCTAATCTTCTTTCCCGATGCCGATATTACCAAATTTGGTTGTTAACACAGTTGTTGGGATTATAGGTATTGATTATTAAGTAAGAATCGGCACCTATAATGGGGAATAAGGAACCGATAGCTATAATCTTTATAGGTACCGGTTTTACCTATGCGGTTGGGCATTGGTGCTGCCTGGGAAACCGATATCTATGAATGGCTCCCAACCGGTACCGATAAAGGGTCTCGTACTAGTGTAAATAGTTGAATAAGTTAATCAAGCTTATATGATCTAATATATGGTGGTAAGCTGTGGTAAAATATAATAGGCGACCAAATAGCACACCAAGTTTGAAAGTCTGTTAGCATATATGTACATCAACACGTTATCTTGAAAATAAAAATGCACGCAAAACAAAACGGAGAGGACTAGGGATCAGAATCTTCAAACGGTGTTTCACCATATAAAAAAGAATGTTGCGGATATTTCATCACTCGGAATATAATGTTTCAACGAAAATTATTTCAGGTGTTCAATTACTAAGTGAAAAATGTTTCATTGTTTGGTAAAATTTGTTTCACACACATGCAACATTGAAAAAAAAAACTAAGTGCAACATCGAGAGCCTATTGTGTGGAACATCAAAGAAAAAATATTGCACATCTTATGCAACATCCGACCAAAAGATAATGAAACACCCAAATATCCAAAGTGCAACAAACATACACAACCAGACTACAACAGACTGGGAGCTTGAGTCTTAAAGCACATAGCAATGACACACATGTCCTGGAGAATACGATGGTGAAGCTGTCGAGAGGACATGGTGGCCAAGCTCGGCAAGCTCCTCGGCGGCCGGATGGGGACGATGCCGAAGAATGGGTCTAGCATCATGGCCGCCAGAGCCGTGGCGTTGCTGGTGAACCGGAGCGTGCTCGCGATGGAGCAACTGGCAGCGGGGTCGTAGTCTCATAGACGACGCTCCTCCCACAGCCTCCACGCTCATCAGGGAGACACCTTCACTGGTAAGGTTGTCATCGTCGTCCCTCCTTCCACAGCCTCGACGCTCGTCAGGGGGGGGGGGGGGGGGGGGGGGGTGCAAGTGGCGGCGAGTTCGTCGGCATACCTCCACCGCAACCTCCGGCGAGGTCTCGTTGTCGTCTTACCTTCTTCCATAGCCTCGACAGGGGCGGAGCGCAATGGGCCATGGGGGGGTGCCCAGGAACCCGGCCCAAAATCTAAAATACCTTGTTACCCTCATACCTACAGCATAGAGGCACCACCCTAGCCCAACACAGGGATCCCACCCTCCCCCCCCCCCCCTCTCCTCGTCCGGCCCAAATTTAAAAGGCCCAACCGTAAGAAAGCCCCAAAACCAAAAATTACGCAGTGTGAGACACTCAGGGTGTGTTTGGTTCACGATCATACATGGATAGGATATGGCCATCCATATTTTGTTGGATATGGCGATCCAATTTCTTTTTTGGTTGGAGGGATATAGCATGGATGGGAAAAGCTAAAAGTTAGTGGGACCCATTTGTCATATATATATATATATATATATATATATATAATCATCCGAGATCTTGTTTTAAAGATTTAATTATAACAAATATAATGGTGTAATCAAATCATAAATTAGATAAACAGTTTAGGAGAAAAAAATCATTTAGAGCTTGCTTAACAGGAAATCAAACCAACCACAGCCAATCGGAATAGGACACATCACCCAGTCAAAAACTAGATGGCTTCATCCAGCCAAATCGGTCGGATGCACTCACCAGCATATTGAGGGAATATTCCCTATTCTGGGCCGCCCCATCCACCCTGCCCTTCAACCAAACACCACAAAAACTCGAACGGCCATCTCCCATTTAGACTCATCCACCCAACCAAACACACCCTGAAACGCCCAGCGCGCAGGCGCAGCCGACGCGGCGACGCTTCCCCTCGAAGCCTCGCGTGATATCAAAGCGGTAGTTTCGATTTTCTCGCGTGAGTCGCCTCGACGTAGGGCTGACAAAAAAGCTCGAGGCTCGCGAGCTGCTCGAGCTCGACTCGTCCTAGGCTCGATTCGAGCTCGGCTCGAGCTTCAAACGAGCCGAGCCCGAGCCTGTTCCAAAGCTCGCGTGCTTTGTCGAGCCGAGCTCGAGCTTCTAACGAGCCTAGTAATATATGATTTTTGTTGTTATTTAATAAATTAGGAGATCAAATATGTTAGTTGTATGCCTTGTATTGTTATCATATATTTATTTTATTCTTTTTCCTCTTCTATTAATATGATGAACCGGAAATTAATTATTTTTTAAAAGATTATCCTTGAAATATATATTGTTCTAATTAAAAATCAAGCTCGGTAGTCGAGCTCGAGCTTGATCGAGCTCGAACCGAGTCTGTTTAAAAGCTTGAACATTTTATAGGCTCGGCTTGAGCTCGGCTCGGCTCGAGCTTGTATCGAGCTCGAGCCTAGGCAGGCGAGCTCGCTCGAGCTCGGTCGTTGACAACCCTACCTCGACTTCGAATCTCTCTCCTCGCTCTCGTCTGACCTATCGCCTCTCCATGGGAGGTCGCCCTTGCCTCGCCGCTCGCTGGAGACCCAGCCCGACAGCCCCAATCGGAGAAATTTCTCATGTGTAAAGCCTCTCCCTGGTAGGTTGCCTCTCTTTTCTAATTTTTTGCACTGATTAGGCTAGGGCTTGCAACTATAGTGGCATATAGAGAATTAGAGATAGATGACAGGGGCAGGAGGAGGAGGACTGGAGGAGGACGGCGGCAAGCTGCAAGCTAGCAACGGCCAATAGCTGGAGCTTGCCGGCTGGCCGCTCGCCCTAGCTTACCGATCTACTCTGAGCCCCACAAAAATTGCAGCCAGCAGCACTAGCTGAGAGCAACTGAATAAGTGAACTCTTTCTCTCAATTTTTCTTATCCTTAGTTTGTACTAGTTTTGTACCAAAATAAATTTGAAAATTTTTATTTGGTCTTAATAGATTGCTATATAGCACTGGATAGTACGAACAATATGAAGACATTTGTTTTAATTTGTACCAAATCATTTCATAACTTATTCTCTGTTGAAAAGTAAACTATATTTTCAAGGTCATTGTCCTATGGAGGAATGAAGACGGTGGCATTCGCATGATATATTCATATGATTTTGTTAATAGAGGTCTTTGTCTATAGTTGAACCATTATCAACTTCACAAATATTATTAGTTGATTTCTTTGTTATGGTACGTAATTTTTAACTCTTTTTTTTACGTATTTCTTGTGGTATATTCCCTTCAAATGAAGAAATAATGCTTATATTTATTGGTATGCAACTATTTAGTATAATATCGCTCTATAACTATAGATGCCAGTATTACGTAAAGAAAGGTAGCTCTAGCTCCGCCCCTGAGCCTCGACGCTCGTCGCAGGGGCGCTGCCGTCGGCGAGGTCACCGTACCTCCTCCGTAGCCTCCGGCGAGGTTGTAGAGAGAGAGAGAGGGGTTTGAAAGTTGAAGGGATAAGGCTAACATGTGGTGGGGTTGAAAGAGAAAACTAGTGGAGTTGATGGGATGATCTGATGGTGGACCGTGGACCGATTTTTCTTTGAACGCTGGACGTCCGGCTTAAAGCGTTTTCGAAACAAAACACGTACAGTGCAGATAACTCAGGTAAGTTCACAAATCACAATAATCGTGTTCTTGATTGAATAAATGCAGTGATATATACATCCACACTTTATAATCACACATCCCAGCTTCGTCTCTCACGACGATATATAGAAGAACCAGACATGATATCTGCTATACGGCCTAGGCGCACAATATCCACTTGCCACTCCAAACACACACAGCATAGATCGATCACGTACACGAAAGAAGTATGACCATTAGGAGCAGCGCTAGCTACCAGAGCAAGGCCGCCGCCGCGAGCAACGAGGAGGCAGAGCATGCAGCCCACGTACCGCCGCTAAGGCCCCGCGGGTTGCTGCTGTCCACTTCCCCGTCAAATACTCCGACTCCACCGGCACGCCCTCCTCCGCCTCCTCCGCCACGTCCTCCGCCTCCGCCGCCACGTCCTCCTCCACCTCCGCCTCCGCCGCCACGTCCTCCTCCGCCTCCGCCGCCACGTCCTCCTCCGCCTCCGCCGCCACGTCCTCCTCCACCTCCGCCTCCGCCTCCGCCTCCGCCGCCACGTCCTCCTCCGCCTCCGCCTCCGCCTCCGGCTCCTTCCGTGAGGTCCACGAGGCTCGCCGCGCAGAGTAGGACGAGAACGCCGAGCAATGGCAAGAGGCGCCTCATCATCTGATGATCTCTACAGCGTCCGCAGCTTCTGACTTCTGGCCTGTGTGCTAACTTCGACTCGTCTGCCAAGCCGCCAACCCGTCGTTGTGAGAATCCCCATCTCGCGCATGGATACTTGTACACATCTACAGTTGGCCACGGACAGTTGCCAGGTTTTAGGACAAAGACCGAAAGACCGCGTAAATATACTTGTACTATACAACAACGCGTCCGTAGCTAATTGGTTGATTATACTCACGTTTGCGGTTTGTAGGGAACCGATAACTAACTAATTAAACAGCTTGTGAGCTAAATTATCTACTTTAGCTAGGTAATTAGATGGATGAAACTACAATTCAGCTACCGCGTGCCCATATGTATTTTCGAGGTAATTAGATGGATGAAACTACAATTCAGCTACCGTGCCCGTATGTATTTTCGTATTGAGCCGACATTCCAGATTTTCTTGACCAGTATACGCCGTGAGTCGATCTTCTACAGTGGCGAATCCAGCAGGTAGCTTCGTTATGCTCTAGCCTACCCTCCAATTTTTCCAAAAGAATTTCCATACTGGCGCGGCTGGAGCTCTGGGGAAGACGAACAATAGCGATGGGAGAGAGAGAAGCAGCCTGAAGCGGTACCACTACGGTCCAATTCGTCATGCTAGAAACCCACTACGGCCCATCTCTGTCCTCGTCCTTTACTCATCACTTGGCCTACTAGGCTCATTCGTGGCTGATCAAGCCATCAACGAGCAAAAGCTTGCGGCGGCGGCACGGCAGCGAGCAGCCGGAACGCCGGAAGTCGGAAGGGGGGAAGGTGTGGAGTGCAGAGGCGATCTATATAACCATCTAGTAGCAGTGTACTATTGTGAGTCATAATATTCGTTGGCACCTGCGCGGCAAACCACGGATTTGCTAATTTTATCGTCAAATAAAATCAATGTTTTAAATGATTAGATGTAACTCAGTATATATACAAAATAAATGATAACATGTCTTCATATATAGCCTCTGCTTATATAATACAATTCATGTTTTATTTTTTTTAAACGTCATTGTGTTTTGTTATGATATACAAAAGTTATTTCCATGCACAATCTGGATATCGTCATAATTAAGGTAGTCTGCACCTCTTTGTTTTATCTCAAGCTTGTTTCAAAAATAGGTTTGGGTTAATGATTCCTAATTACTCTATGTTATCTAATTGTTAACAAAACTCACATCTTATATAATAATTTGAGTTGTATTAAAAAAGATAAGTTCGCATTATCTTGAAGAACTTGGGAGGAGAAAACATAGTATTATGCGCAAAATGGATAACAATGTCATGCGTGATTATGAGCTAAAGTGAGGTGATTGGATGAGTAATCAATGATTAAATTAGATGGATGAATAGCTTATTGATCCAACGGCTGATAACTATGTACTAATATGATCCGATGGTATAGAATTATTGATGATGTGGCTTCTTGCATGCCTTTTTTTATAGAACTAAATGTCCATTAGTGGGTACCAACTATATAGGAAGATAGGATTTGTCTATTCAACGAGATCCTTAGATTTAAGGCAAGATTTATGAGGAATTGAGTCTCATTTTTTCTATTTGATTTGTTGGTAAATTTGCAATGGAGAAGAAATAGCATTAACTAATCATTTTACAACAAATTTAAGTAATATACCCCCTCTAACTGGGGAACATATTCTATGCACACAAGCTTCTTGTGCACACTCCATGCACACCGACTAGCAAATATCATGAAAATTTCTAAAAAAAAATTGGACATTTACTCCTATTAATATTTCACATATCTACAAAGTCTCATATTCAAATTCATTATATTTTAGCCGTAACAAAAAGTGAAAAATCTAACAATTTTCAGCGTAAAAATATGTCAGAATTTTGTAGAATTTTTTTGTTCAAGGCTACATCGCTTCAACCTCTTGGATCACTTTGGTTAGATTGATATATTTGCCTACCTATTTGTCATATATTGATTAATTCCATGATGAGTACTGTTTTACCTACTCCAGCTCCCCCAAATAGTCCGATTTTTCCTCCACGCCGATAAGGAGCTAAAAGATCGACCACCTTAATACCAGTTTCAAAGATGGATAATTTTGTATCTAACTCGATAAAGGCGGGCGCGGATCTATGAATAGGGAATGTTGCACTAGTATATACAGGACCCAAATTGTCAACAGGCTCCCAAGAACGTTGAAAATTCATCCAAGAGTCCTCTTTTCTCAAGCCACATCTGTGTGCAATGCATTCCCCATGATCTCCATTCAACCCCACCTAGGAAGTCGTGATGGCAAAGAGTAAACAAACTAATCACTCCACCGAGGGCCAAAGCCCATGTTTTGCATCACTTTAAGCAAATATTCCCATGAGACTGAGTCAAAAACTCTAGCAATGTCTAGCTTGAAAATGAGTGTTGGCTTTCTCTTCGCGCTCACTAAGGTAGGTGTGTTCCTCTTAGGAAGCAGGGTGATTGCTGCTCTATTGAGTGCTCCAAAATCAGCTGAACTGTTAAGTTAATGGAATCTCTACTCCTCTGAAAAAATGAATGAATTCAAACAATTTAATCTGGACAAAAGCGTTCTTTTGTTCAACTCTAAACTACAATTTTCTCAGTTGTTTGTTAGCACACTTTTTTAATTGTTAAATGGTGTATTTTTTATAAAAACTTTTATACAAAAGTTTCTTTTAAAAAATCAAACAAACTTATTTTTAAAATTGGAAACAATTAATACTCAATTAATCTAATTAATCTTGTGCTAATAGTTTATTTCGTTTAAAGAACTGAACGGAATCAAAGATTGAAACTATGCCGAAGACATAGAGAGCTTACAAAACATTCACAATAACAACCTTGGCGCATCCACAGTAATAATTGTTTAATCACACTTATTCCTGTTGGCTAGCTTTCTGCCTATTACACGTCAACAGGATGATAGAACTGACATCAGCCAGACGCACACACCACACGAAAGGAGACAATAGTACTGACATCAGCTAGACGCACACACCACACGGAAGGAGCTCCTCTGACTTAAAAGTCAGAGGGACATAGGTTCCTGACAGATGGAACCCACACTAACTGGTCCACACGTTAGAGAGAAATATCCCTCGCTTAAGTTAGAGGAGCCTTGTCGCACTCGCACACACCACACCTTACCAGTATAACCACTTCCCAAACACACTGCACGTCTGCACGCATATTACAGTATCACATAAACGAAAGGGGAAGCCCGCTACAGGAGTACGGCGACCGCGGCGATCACCGAGGAGGCGATGCAGGCCGCCCATGTACCGCCGCTGAGGCCACGCGGGCTGCCGCTGCCGCTGCCTCCTCCCCTACCCCCGCCACCGCTGCTGTGCCCGCCCCCTCCGCGCCGCGCTTCCGTGACGTCCATGAGGCTCGCCGCGCAGAGCAGGACGAAGAGGCAGAGCGCGCAGAATGGCAGGAGGCGCCTCATCTTTTCTCTGCTGACTTCGACTTAGCTCGCTCGTCCGCTTGCCGACTAGCCGTGTTCTGCAGCTGCTGCATCGCGCAAGAGTATTTATGCACCTCTAGAGTTGACCTGCAGGGGAAGGAAATTTTTTTAAGAATGTTGGCAAGGATTTTTTTTTTTTGATACAGAATACCACACTACACGTGTCAGTGAATGCTCATTGGTTCATTATACATGATATATGTATGAAAGCGTTGAGAATTTTAGAGAATCATTTGGTGCCACTTCATTGATAGCACTTTGGCTTCATATACTACTGATGATTGCATTGTAAAAAACCATTAAGAATTGAGCGAACAGCTTGAGCTCAAGTATCTACTCTGGCCTATCTAGCTAGACAATTAGATGCATGGATGATCAGGAGGTTAATTAGCGTATTTTCGTATGCATGTGCCATGTGTACACAGTAGCATGCAGGTATATTATTACTGGAAAAGAGAAATATACATATATTAATTCCATTATTTCTTTATTAGTGTATCTAGAAGCTGGAAGACCAGCAGGTCTTGACCATTTTAGGCGCTTAGATCATTGCTGTTATCTTCGAACTTTGGCCTTTGGGCCTGCCCTCCGGCCCGTCCTAACTCCTAAGCTCGGTTCAATCTGTCTTTGACAACATTATGCAGAGCGCTCGGGTGGATCAGTGGAGTGCGGGCAGCAACATCTTGGGGGCCCTTCTCGCCGTAAAAATCCGATCTCACATCCGCGTCCTCTATCCGTTAGGAGTCTAGGTTTCTTCTAACGCGCACCTGGTTGTTTTGTAAATTTTATAAACTGTGGCGTCTGCTGCTAGCAGCCTCACCGGTAACAAGACACGACAGAGAGCAGCGGCGACCAGCAAGCAAAATGTGCCAGGGAATGAGGGAGTAAGACAAATCTGGCCCTTTTTGTTGATCACGAACAAAAGAATCATCAATTACGGAATTGCAAATCTCACGAACTTAATTTACAACGAACAATTAATCAATAATCACACATTTCCTCGTCTCCTTGCCGATCATTCATGGCGACAGCCCGGACACTTTCCGGAAAACTCATCCCCTGTGCCCACTGCACAATCACATCACACAAGTCACTTACACAAAGCATCATGTATTGTATTTCATGAAGCGGAGCTACAAGAGCATGGCCGCCGCGGCGAGCAGCGAGGAGCCGGCGCACGCCGCCCAGGTGCCGCCGCTGAGGCCGCGCGGGCTGCCGCTGGTTCTCGTGGCGCTCCCTCTGGCCCCGCCGCCGCCGCCGATGTAGGTGCGGCCTCCGCCTCGCCGCTCTTCCGTGACGCCCATGAGGCTCGCCACGCAGAGCATGGCGAGGACGAGCGTGCAGACGGGCAGCAACGACGACGACCGCCTCATCTTCTGTCTTGTGGTTATCTGAGCACGAAAGCACAGTCCGGCAGCTTTTCTTGTGTGATTTCTTCGTCTTGCCTTCCAAATTCCAACCCTGCACGTATCTTGTCCAAGCTGCAGTATCGGGTTGACCGGTCAGATTATTTTGACCAGTATGCACCACCAGTACCTCGCAGATTAATGGCTATGTTTAATAATTAATTTAGTAATTTTGTGGTACTGAACGTGTTCTTTCCCTCTTTTTGACTAGAATTCGTCTTCTTTTGCTCTCTTGACAGACGAGTTGATCTGAAACTTAGTACCTGTTTAGATTTCAACTTTTTTCTTTAAACTTTTAATTTTTTCGTCATATTAAACTTTTTTACACATATAAATTTTTAACTTTTCATCGCATTATTTTAATTTTTTTAAACTTCTAATTTTAATGTGAAACTAAACACAGTCTTAATTGATGGATGCATGGTTAGTGACTTTTCATTTGTTTAGCATATGTTGCCTGTTACTGGGGACAACCTCGTTGATGTTATCCTCAAGCTTTGTCACCAAATTTTCTAAAAGGGCAGTAGCAGTGCACCGTTCCCCCGGCTCATTATCCCAACTTCCATGTAAGAAAAAGGAGACGAGGCACACATAGAGCTACAAGCTATCCAATGCAGGGTATCTTCAGCTGGGCCCCACTAAACTTTACATTTCAGCCCCTCCCCTTTTTAAGTTCAGTCCATATATTTTTGTCATTTTACGATTTTACAATAAAGTCTCTTAAGACATAAAATAACTTACAAATAAATCCTTGGACCCACCCAGTCAGCCTATTATTATCCCTATCCCCAAATCACGCCAGAGAAGACTTCTTCTCCATCGTCACATCGCGCTCCACGCCATCTCCTCCACAGCATACGGCGTCGCCCCTCCACCGGCCACCGCGCCTCTCTTCCTCCTCCGACCAACCTCTATCTTCCTCCGGTCGTCCCCTCCTTTTCTTCACCGTCCCTTTTCTGTCGCCGGACGGGACGGCAAGCTTGGCAACAGGCGTGGAGGCGACGAGCTAGGCAGCGACCGTACGAATCGAGCGACGAGCTCGACGCCTCTCTCCTCCCAGGCGTTAGGACGAGTGGATGGATGAGAAGCTCCACGGCACCGCCGGATTTGGCATGGCGTGGGGCAGCAGGAGCGAAGATGGATCTCGGCGGTGCAAATCGGGTCGACGAACTCCGCACGGCAGCCCGGAGTTGGAGGCTGCAGCCGCCATCGAGCTCTTCCGCGGCGGTCATGGAGGCCTCCTCCACTACTCAGATCGGCGTCCACGACGGCGGCAACCCTGACGGCGAAGCGGCAGCACGTGGCGAGGGACTAGGCATGGCGGCAGGCGGGTTGCATTCCAGAACCGAACCGACGGCTTCGCGCTCTGTGCCTTTTTCCGCTTTTTGGGTGAGGAACTCGCGTCTCAACAAGGAACGACAAGCTCAGCGAATGAGCGAAGGCACAAGGGCCCACACCCTCTCTCCTCCACGGCATCACGCGGCTGAGTTGGAGGCATGAAGTAACGCTCCACCGTGGTGCACTGTGAGAGTCCTAAGCGCGCTTCTCTCTACGGCTTTAACTTGCAAGTTTTTACATTTGCATGGCTGATAGTGATACGCGCCTACGCGGCAGACACCCCAGCTAGGATGTTTTACAGTATCTGAACGAACAAGTTCTCGATCAACTAACGGCTAAATGCTCCAGCAATTTTGAGAGCGACGCTTACGAATTAAAAAAAAAAACGCATTTTACTTATCTGGAAACTCGTTTATTACGTACATGCACGTGCCAGTTAGGTTGGTGGGTAGCTCGTCCGGGGAGCATAGGTTAGACAGATGCAGAAATACCCACAGTAATATAAAATAGAGGAAGTAATTTATAATTTTCTCTATCATCATCCTCCCACGGTCCCACCTATATACACCTAATTTAATTGGGAGTATATAGTTATTTTCCCTTCCTAAGTAGCATCTCCGAAATAATTTAGAATCCTTATATTATGGAACCAAGATAGTACTTTCACAAATCATAATAATCGTATTTTTGTTGGACTAAAAAAATACCCATGCGTTGCAACGGGAAGACTAATCGTTTAAGTTCATGACACCTTGCATGTGTAGTATTTTGACATTATGGATCATGATGTTGACCCACATGGCAAGCTATCACGTAGCGCTTGCTTCACTTGATTGCAAAATTCACTTTGAACTAATAAATGGCAGCAAATCGGAGTCGTTACACACACGGAAAAAATTAATGAAACCGATCGCACGTGTGGATAAAACGGACGATGGACGCAATGTTTTACCGGAAGCCTTATATATTTTTTAATTAGGATAGAAAACATGTTAACACCTTCAAACTCCCAAATCAGTAAAGTCGAGTCTAATTTGACGGGTTACCAAATCAATAGGAGTTGAGTCTAATTTGATAGATTCATGGGATTTGATGGTTTTAATCTTATTGAGCAAAAATAATTAGGAAACATGAACATAAATAAAGTTTATATGAATAAGCAATCATATATATATATATATATATATATATAATTCTATTTTTGAAAATAGAAAATACTTAAAATCACACATAGAAAAAAACCAATTTTAGCCTGGCCCAAAAACTTGCGACCTGCTTCTTTGTGGAGTACGCGTGCGCGGCCCATGAGGCGGCCCATCAGCACGGCAGCATGGCAATGGCACCAGCCCGACATGGGAGACGCCGAGGCCGTCCGATCTTATGGACGATCCCGATTGATTCCAACATGGAAAAAAATTCGGCAGCCCAACCCTAACCCTAAAATCATTTCCCCGATCCCCTTCCTCTTCCTCACGAAAAGCAATGGCGGCGGCGGTGATTCGGGCGGAGTGATGGTGGCGGCGATGATTCCGGCGAAGCGACAGCGTTTCCAACAAGCAGCAACAGTACGAAGTCCCTTCCTTTCTCTCGTGAAAAGCGGCAGCGGCGACGATTCTGACGAGCGGCGATGGCGCGTAGCGTGAAGCCACGGCTGTCCGAGCCACTCGGATCTCGTGCAACGAACTGATGCCACCCGAGCCCGGTATGATGTCGTGCATGGGGCCGTCCTGGTTCTCCTCCGCACGCAGCCAATGCCGCGACGACGAGCCTCGACCTCACGCGACCGACAAAGACGGGCGCAAGGCCAGTCCAGGGCAATGGCTAGGGTGCGTGCACGGTGGTGCGGATGCCGTGATCACATCACATGATGGCGGCGATTTGCCAAATCGGCAAGTCATCAATCCGATTCGCTTAGGGATTTGCCAAGGTTCTAATTTTGGGGAGTTTTCGATTTAGGGTTTCTGAAATCATGCCAAGTGTGGTATTTTTGTATGTTGTATATTGAAGTTCTCATGGTGTAACACGATTTGGTTTAAATTTGATTCGATCTATGTAAAATCTTGACTAGAACCAATTTGATGTGGACTCGGGATGACGCGACAGGGACTGATGAAATTTTTTTTACGACGGACGAAAATATTTTAGCAGAATCCTTACGTATTTTTAAGTAGGTATAGATATAGATATATAAAATTTGTCAAACCACATGATCATCACAAAATTTATATAATGTATATATTTTTTATAGGTTAATGACATCTATGGTCAACTATGCAGAGCTATAAAAGGTTACTATTTGTACATCATACCAGTCTTGAAAAATTAAAACTTTCAAGATCCTGGACATCAATTTGTGAGTACTAATCTAGGGGTATCTTTTAAAATATTTTGTATATACTGAAGTATAGGATAAAATATACTATTAGAAGTGAAAATAAAAATATGCTAGGAGCCATATGCCACGTGCTGACGTGCAGGTTCGCCTTTTCTCCACCCGCCTCTTTCTTTTCTCCTTCTCTCGCCATCTCCATCCTCTCTCGCCATCTCTCCCGTCTCCTCGAATCCTAAGCCCTGGCGGCGGCTGCTCCCTCCCTGGCGGTGGCTGCTGCTCTTCCTCCCGGCGTGGTGGCGGCTGCTCCCCTCCCCGTCCTGGTGGCATCTGCTACGCCCCCCTCCCCGACGTGGAGCCGAAGGCGGCTCCTGTTGCCTCTCCCCGGTGTGGGAGCGTGGCGGCAGCGGCGGCGGTTGCTTCCCTCCCTGACGTGGTGGCAGCGGCTGCCCCCCCTCCCCCCCCAACATCGTGCTGACGGTGGCTCCTACTCCCCCTTCCCGGCATGGCGACGGCGGCTGTGGCGGCTGCTTCCCTCCCCCGGCGTGGTGGAAGCAGCTGCCCGCCGCCCCCTCCTTCCCGGCTGCCCCCCCATCTCCCCGATGTGGAGCCGATGGCGCTTCTCTCCTCTATCGCGACGGTTTGATTTGGGAATATTTTAAGGATTTTGTGATTTAGGATGTTGATTCAGTAACCACCGTGATGAGGATTAGGTTTCTTGCGATCAAATTCATGAGCTCTAGATTAAATTTTGGCTTTTTCATACTGTTTTTGGCTGTATCATTGATTGATTGATTTGGGGATCGCTTGGGGATTTTTTTTTCTATGTTGGACTCGGACTGGAAGGACTAAGGACGGATGAAATGGACATCGCAAAAATCGCAAAAAAACGCACACAAGAGGGAATCGGACTTGAGCAGTGGGACGATGTACGAAAATATTTGGCAGAAACATCTTAAAGATTTTATAATAGGTAAAGATACATCACACTTTTACATATAGTACTTTCACAACTCACAATAGTCGTATTCTTGATTGGATACAACATACTTTTACCCATTTATCTCACGATCAAAGACAGAACAGTAATATATCTGCGAGGCGCCCAAACTAGTTGCCACCCCAAACACCAATCCAAATCCAGTACTGCACATGGGTTCAGTAGTGCATGCTGCACAGGACCCTCTCTCCCCAAGCACACATCACACATATCACGTAGTACAAAAAAGCATGTAAAAGCAAACAACAGCGCGCTTTACCATATAGGCGCCGCGCTACAGGAGCAAGGCGACCGCGGCGAGCAGCGAGGAGGCGGACCATGCGGCCCACGTACCGCCGCTGAGGCCGCGGGGGCCGACTCCGGCCCCGAATGGTATGCCGTCCTCGCCTGCGGCGCCTGCAAGTCCTCCACTTCCGCCTCCGCCTCGCTGCCCTTCCGTGACATCCACGAGGCTCGCCACGCAGAGCAGGACAAGGACGCAGAGCACGGTGAATGGCAGGAGGCGCCTCATCATGAAATGATCTCTACAGTATCCGTAGCTTCTGACTTCTGACCTCTGCTAACTTCGACTCGTCAGCCAACTCGTCGTTGTGAGCACTGAGCATCTGCATCACGCATATACTTATGCACATTTAGAGTTGACCTTTGGCCAGGTTGTTGGACAAAGTATACCGCATACAGCAACGTGTCAGTAGCTTATTAGTAGTTGGTTACCCTGATCATGGCCGATAAATACTCGGCCTATATATAATAATAACGTTTGCGGTTTGTAGCAAATTGATAACAAACAAATTAAACAGTTTGTGCGCTGAATTATCTACTCTAGCTAGATAATTAGCTGGATAATGCTACAATATATGCAGCTACCGTGCCGTGTATTTATTATACACGATATCGTATTGAGCCGGCCAGCCCCAACCAGGTTTTTCTTGGCTAGCTAGTATACGCCGTGAGTCCTCTGCTAGCTACCTGTAACCCGTTTGAAACCTAGAAAAATAAAACATATAGGAAAATAAAATGCAAGAAGATAGATGTAAAACAGAGAAAAATAGAAAACACAGGAAATATAGAGGTATAGCTGTTTGGAACAAAGGAATTTGCTCTCTATATTTGACAAGAAAATTACAGAGCCCGGTAGCTTTCTCTCTTGTCCATATAGGAAAATTTCCATGAAGTTTCGATGGAGTCTTGTTTTTCTGTGAAATTGGTTGGAGAAGTGGAGGAAAGGAATTCAAATCTTAGGAAAACTATTTACGAGTTCCTTTGTTCCAAATGGCGCAACAGTGAATTTTTTTTCTAAAGAAACGGAATCCTTCACAGTTCCCTCTCGAAATTCCTCCAATCCAAATGGCCTCAGTGGTTTCTAGTCAACTTCGTCAATTTCCTCCACCCATGGTTTATAGCTGCCACAACAACCGTAACAGGGTACTACTGCCATCTCCCGCAATAATACCTAGCTACTACATTGTGCTGTAGATTGAAATGTGGAATTTGATCCTCTAAATTGAATTGTAATTTGTAGTCAAATGTTGTTGTTGATTGCTCACTTTGTTTTTTTAATAAAAATATGATACAAATATTAATTAACTTTTCAATTAATACTATATGGGATGTTTGGTTGATGTCTAACCTTGCCATAACTAAGTTTAGACTAGTTGAGACATGGTGGCACAAGTGTGGCTTAGAAATAGTTGGCCACAAGTGTGGCAAGCTTGGCTTCAAATTTGAGAGTATGACATGTGGGTCCTAAGGCTACGAAAGTATGGCATGACACAATTACCGTAACAAACCAAACACACATCTAAAAAATTGTGGCATAACTAAAGTGTGGCGTGGCAAAGTGTGGCAAGCAACCAAACATCCCCTATATATCATACTATCATGCATATGGGCGAGTATCTTGTACGGAGTATAAATTTATTTACCTTTTAGATTTTATGTTTCCATTGTTATGCAAGGAGAGCTAGTAACATATAAAAATTAAGTCATATTTTTTTTTGTCTTTTATCCACTATTAAAATATAGTATTTAAGTACCTCTTTGCTTTTATAATATAACATTGTTGACTTTTGAACATAATGGTTAACTATTTGCCTTCATAAAAAAATATGAAAGTATGGAAAATATAAATCATGCTGAAGGTACCTCTTTCCAGATAAAACAAGTCACAAATGATATATCAAAATTCAGTAGGCTATACATTTTAAAACAGGGGACTAACTCCTATTGGCCTTTACTTGGTTCCACCTCTATAATGTGAGCATGAAGACAAACCTTTGTTAGTAGTTAAAAAAAAAGTAAATTTCACAAAACTACAAATATTTTGTACAATTTATCATAAAACTACAGATATAAGAGTTTGTTTCACAAAACTACAGATTTAGTGTCTCTGTTTATCACAAAAATATAGGTATTTTGTATAATCTATCACAAAACTATAGATTTAAGAACTTGTTTCACAAAACTACAGATTTAGTATATTCATTTGTCACAAAACTACATATTTAGTGTCTTCATTTATCACAAAACTACAGATTTAGTGTCTCTATTATTACAAAACTACAGGTTTTAACAATGCTAAAACATGTAGTTTTGTGATAAGGAAAACATTAAACCTGTAGTTTTATGATAAATAAAGATATTAAATCTGTAGTTTTGTGAAACAAGTTTTTAAATTTGTAGTTTTGTGATGGATTGTACAAAGTACCTATAGTTTTGTGATAAACGAAGACACTAAATCTGTAGTTTTGTAAAATAAGTTCTTAAACGCGTAGTTTTATGATAGCTCGTGCACACTATCTATAGTTTTATGAAATTTAATTTTAAATAAATAAATAAATAATAGAGTGTAACGAAAGTAAATAAGAGAGTGTAATGAAAGGTCAAAAACATAGGCCAGGATTTTGGCCTATACGTACAGCCCTAGGTAACGATGTGGCGTAGTAAGGACAATAGCAATGTATCATATGTATTTGCCAGAGCTTAGATGTCACATGGGCTAAGGAAAGTGATATACACAAGGCTCACAATGTAGCAACCTCACGTGGGGTCAAATTTTTTTTTCCTTTTTTCTCCACTTTTCCCCCTCTCCCCCTTTCCTCGAGACCGACGCTTCCTTTCTTCTCCCCCTCTCTCTCCTCTCACGCTCGGGCGGCGACCCAACGTCGCTCTCCTCTCCTTCTACCGTCACGGGACGGCCGTGCGGAGCAGCAGTCCGAGCGAAGACAGGGTCAGGGAGGCCAGGCGGAGCATCGGCGGGGTTTGGCGCTTGCCGGCACAGTAGTGGGGGAAGGTGGGAGCTCGGTGGCGTGGTAGCGAGGGACAGTGAGCTCGGGTGGGAGCTCCGACTCGGCGTAGATGCGGCTTCTTCGACGAGCTTCTCCCCCTTCTCTCCTCTGTCTTGCTTTCTCGCCATGGGTGTGGATGCAATTCTTTCTCTGTGAAAAAACTATTTTCTTCTGATAAGGTTCTCGGAGCCAAACGAGAGCGTGCTAACCCCCTTATCTCCTCTACGCATGTAACCTGTCTAGCTAGAGAGTTGAGGTCAAATACTACATAGATACACTGTGAATGGCCTAATAGATTACAGAGCGGAAATGCTACACGGATAGGAGGCTCCTGCAGCTGCAGGGGGAGCAACCCGAGTGAGCGAGTTTGCGTCACCGGAAAAAGGACACGGCAGAGAGCAGCGGCTGTACAGGGACAAGGACCAGCAAGCAAAATGTGCCAGGGACTGAGGGAGTAAGACAAATCTGGCCCTTTTTATTGATCACTAACAAAAGAGTCATCTTTCTTAGAATACACAAGAAACACATCTTTGTATTAAGAAGAATAAAAGTAATTTACAAGAAAACTAAAAGAAAAAGAGAGGATGGGATAAAGGTTAGAACCGAGCTAAGCTAAGCCTATTCTCACTAGAACAATGGGCGAACAGAGATGCCAAGGGGCTAGACACGTAGCACTGGAATTGCCGCATTGGCCAAGCGCCAGAGTTCCGCTTCAGCGACCATTGCCTTCGCTACCTTCGGCTACGTCCTCTGTTGTTGGTTAAAGACCCAATTGTTTTTTTTCCTTCCATTACCCAAACAACAAGGGCAACAATGATTTGTCAAACCCTCTTCAATGAGATTTTGGAATCTTCTTCCGGGTATTGCAAAACCAAAGGAAGAAGATGACATTCATCGGTAGACATACAGGCTGTTCGATTGCACTGAGAGCGACCCACCAAAAGCTTCTCTAAAACAAAAGAATCATCAATTACGGAACTGCAAATCTCACGAGCTTAATTTACAACGAACAGTTAATCACACTTTTCCTCGTCTCCTTGCCGATCATGACGACAGCCCGGACACTTTCCGGAAAACTCATCCCCTGTGCCCACTGCACAACCACATCACACAAGTCACTTATATACACGAAGCATCATGTATTGTATTCCATGAAGCGGAGCTACAAGAGCATGGCCGCCGCGGCGAGCAGCGAGGAGCCAGCGCACGCCGCCCAGGTGCCGCCGCTGAGGCCGCGCGGGCTGCCGTTGGTTCTCGTGGCGCTCCCTCTGGCCCCGACGCCGCCGCCGCCGATGTAGGCGCGGCCTCCTCCGCCTCGCCGCCCTTCCGTGACGTCCATGAGGCTCGCCACGCAGAGCATGGCGAGGACGAGCGCGCAGACGGGCAGCAACGACGACGACCGCCTCATCTTCTGTCTTGTGGTTATCTGAGCACGAAAGCACCGTCCGGCAGCTTTTCTTGTGTGATTTCTTCGTCTCGCCTTCCAAATTCCAACTCTGCACGTATCTTGTCCAAGCTGCAGCGCGCGCCATGTATTTATACACACCTGATCGGGTTGACCGGTCGTCCGGCCGGTCATATTATTTTGACCAGTATGCACCACCAGTACCTCGCACATTAATGGCTGTGTTTAATAATTAATTTAGCGATTTTGTGGTACTGAACGTGTTCTTTCCCTCTTTTTGACTAGAATTCGTCTTCTTTTGCTCTCTTGACAGACGAGTTGATCTGAAACTTAATTGATGGATGCATGGTTAGTGACTTTTCATTTGTTTAGCATACGTTGCCTGTTACTGGGGACAACCTCGTTGTCTCGTTGATGTTATCCTCAAGCTTTGTCACCAAATTTTCTAAGCGCGCTTCTCTGGACGGCGACAGCTTGAAAGTTTTTACATTTGCATGGCTGATAGTGATACGCGCCTACGCGGCAGACACCCCAGCTAGGATGTTTTACAGTATCTGAACGAACAAGTTCTCGATCAACTAATGGCTAAATGCTCCAGCAATTTTGAGAGCGACGCTTCCGAATTAAAAAAAAACGCATTTTACTTATCTGGAAACTCGTTTGCGTACATGCACGTGCCAGTTAGGTTGGTGGGTAGCTCGTCCGGGGATGACTCTTGCTGACTTTTAATACACGGTTCCGACTTCTTTCCTCTGATCACACACGTTGCTAGGCTGGCTAGCTAGCTAGGAAACTGTTCAGAAAACAGGAGGAAATCTGGCACAACCCTTTCTAATGCGAAGCTTGTGCAAGGCAGGTTCCCAGTGCTCTCTTGGAAGTTAGGCTAATCTCCAAAACATGGCGACGATACGATGGAATAAGTTCACCGGAGGTCCCTCAACTTCACAGCGAGATTTTTTTTTTGATGTCCCTTAACCATAAAATCAAAAATGTCTACCCCTAAACTTACTCAAACCGTTCACCGGAGGTCCCTCGGCAGTATTTTTGCCCGATTTTACTGATGTGGCATCCTAGTCAGCAAAAAAAATTTAAAAAGTATGTGGGACCCACATGTCAGTTGCACATTTTTTTTCCTCTCTTTTCTTCTCCTTCTCTTCTCTTTTCGCTTCTCTCCTCTCTCTTCTCCTTCAGGCTGGTGGCGGGCGCAGCTACGATGGCCGAGCGCGGATGCGGGCGGCCGGTGAGCGCGGTAGCAGAGCGGTGGCGGGCTGTGGGCGGAGCGGACGGCGGGCGAGCCCGGAGGCGGAGCAGAGGCAGCGGAGCGCGGCGGCGGAGCGGAGGCTACGGGCGGAGCAGGGCGTCGCAGTGGCCGTGCATAGGTGGCTCGAAGTGCCGGCTGACGATGCACCCCAGTCGCTCGCGTTCCTCCTGTGCCGCGGCAGCGGCAATGGTGGCGGCGGCAGCGTCGTCGGCCTGATCCCATGGTCCTCCCGGACACCCAGCTCGCGCAGCTGTAGCAGGAGCGTGTCCACGCTCAGCGTGCCATCGGCGTCGTGGACGGTGGTCGGCGCGGGCGCAGTGACCCTCATCGTCTTCGCCAACGTCGCTGTAGCACTTGACGTCGTAGCTCATACGCATATACGCCGGGTACAGATGGCCGCATGTACATGCGTCTTCGTACGAGCATATATATGCATGCATGGAGATGGAGACGACCAGCTATAGCCTAGCTAGCTTCTTGTTGGTTTGCCGCCCGATAACATGCATACGTATATATTAGCCAAGCATGTGTATATGGCTGAGCACACTCACATGTATATATGCCATTACATGCAGCGGAGGAGCGCGGATGCGGGGGGTGCAGCGGAAGGCGAGCGCAGCGGAGAAGCGGCGGCGGGCGAGCGCGGCGGTGGGCAAAGCAGCGGAGGGCGAGCTAGGCGAAGCGGAAGACAGTGGATGGGACGGGGAGCTCCCCCGTGCTCGGCCGCCACCACCGCCGTGCCCCCGCGGGTGGCCGACGATGCTAGGAGAGGCATCACCGACGGGAAAAGGGGAAGAGGCAGAGGAAGAGATTGTTTCTTGGTCGCCGGCCACCTCCCCCTCCCTCCCAAACTCGCTGGCCGCCGCGCTCGCTCACCGCCGCTCCGCCGCCGCGCTCGCGCTCCACTGCTCGGCCCGCCGCCGCGCTCGCGCCTTCCGCTGCTCCGTTGCCGCGCTCGCCCTCCATTGCGCCACCCGCATCCGTGCTCACCGCTCCGCCGCCGCGCTCTGCTGCCTCCGCTCTGCCGCCGAACGGCCGCGCCGCGTAGCCTCGCCCACGGCGACGACGACGGTGGAGAGCCGACGACGACGGTGGCCACGGCGCGCGGCTGCTGCCCGTAGCCTGAAGGAGAAGAGAAGAGAGAGAAAAGAAAAGAGAAGAGAGAAGGAGAAGAAAAGAGAAGAAAAAAAATGTGCAACTGACATATGGGCCCCACGTGTTTTTTATTTGCTGACTAGGATACCACGTCAGCAAAACCCAACAAAAATACTGCCGAGGGACCTCCTGCGAACGGTTTGAGTGAGTTGCGGCCGGATGCCGACGACATTGCGACGAGGAGAGAAATAGCCGCGTCAAGGCTCGCCTGGGACGAAGCTTCTATTAGTCCAGATTCCGCTGAGGCCCACTTGCGGAAACGGCCCACGGAAACGGCCCATAGAGATGGACGTGGGATGAACAATGATGAACTCCTCCTATGGGCGGCGGCGGCGGCGGGCGGCGGGCCTATCCAACTACGGAAGCAATCAAGCAAGCCACGCCGGCGGCTTTGCAAGTTCGCATGGCCGCATTCCCAACTCGACGGCGGGAACTGACTGCTCGCCGCCGCCCGGTCAGCATCTAGCCATCCAGGTACCCCGTTGTGCCTTGTGTGATCAGCAGTAGAACCATAAAATCGAAGGATTTATTGTAGATAGTGCAAGAAAATTTTGCCAAGTACAAGTAGTTTTCCGATCTAAGGTGACCATATGTAGATGATCACCGTTCTTTATTATTGACTATTGAGTAATCCTCTGGATTACTATGCAACATCCGCATAGAAATCTCGGATTGTGATCCGGACTGCGATGGGGATCCTTACCGTGTGATGCTCGTTGTACCAAGTTAGGCTTCCAAATGTGTATTCCCCTTGCACTTTCCACAAGGGTCTCATGCTGACCTTGAAGGTGTTCACTTTCTTTGTGGCATTGAAGACTAGGGTTGGAGGTTCAACATCGATCTTGACTCCTAGGGGGCTCTGTATAGCAGATTGATAAACTGCATCGACTTCCCCCACATTTGTGACTGCTCGCCGCACCTTGATTGGATACCTTAGTTCAGGAATTGATATAGAAGGCAAGTTGAGGTGATAGGCAGGTAAAGTTGTAATGTTGCAGATCTCATGTTTTTTGATCTTGCAAGCGAAGAATTTGTTGTAGTCCATTGGATCAATGTCGTACATCAGGCCGGGATCTGCAGCTCCATTAGGATTTATGTTCCCCCCTCCATAGTCGAATGGGTCAGCAACTTTCCGAGGTAGAGCTTCCGCTAATATTGGCATGCCATATTCATCCTTGGTTGATGCTTTGGCCATGCAAAAGACAATCACATGTAAGACCATGTTATTGGATTGATAAACATAGTGTTTCATGTGGATAGTATAGCTTACCTGAGGTAACAATGGCTGATTTTAGAGCAGCATGAGACCAATCAGGATGCAGAGCCTTTAGCAATGCTATGACACCTGCTACATGTGGGGCTGCCATTGAAGTCCCCGAGTTAAATGCATATCCATCTTCTTTGGCTGCTAGGATGTTGACCCCTGGTGCTGCTATGTCTGGCTGTTAAAGTAATTATAATGAGATTATACCATTGCAGTAAAGCATTGCAAGCCTACTGAGATCACTATTACAAGCAACTCAAAGTTGGTTAGGTCAAAAGAATGTGCACCGTTTCAGCTTTGTTTACCTTAAGAACTGTAGGGTACCTAGTGGATGGGCCTCTTGATGAGAATATTGCCACCTTTGGAGCCAGGACTTCTTTTCCTGTAATACTATGTGCTGGTTCAATCTTTGCAACCGGCATGCTGCTTAGTACAAAGACCATATTATTTTAGACTAAATAAATATAGTTCCACAGAAAATACAATTACTAAGCCTGGTTCTTCACATGAATTTTTTCCTACCTTTGACTACCAATGTATGTTGCAACTTGAGACCCAATATCAATATCGACTAAAACACAGGGTATGCCTTGGCAATCTTCAGTGCGCAAAAGCATATCTGTGGTATACAGTCCGAAAATAAGACCAGATGCCCCACCACTAAAAACGTTTTCGAAGACAGTATTGACAAAATTTAGTATTGGTCCATAAGTTATTTCGATGCACAGAACAATGCTTCCATTGATTGTTGTTCCATTCAATGCCCCTTTTGAACAACTGCAGACAGAAACAATGGTTGCTCAACCAATTTGGAAATGCAACATCAGAATCTAAGCTGCCATCTATCCATGAATTTAGTTAATCAATAAGTTAAACAGAAATGCACATACTCTCCACCATTTACAAGTGGTTGGAACCCACTCTTGGATTCGTTGTTTAACTTGTAATATAATGATTGACCCTGCAAATATGATAGAGATTTGCACATAAATTTTGAGTGGCAAGTGTTTGGAGATGATAGGCGAGGAAAGGTGCCTCTAGGAGCGCTCCGTTCGATACTGCTAGTGGGCTGAAAATTTTCCTCATTTTCGTGCACACGCTTTCCAAACTGTTAAATGGTGCGCTTTGTGCAAAAGTTTTCCTTATAGAAGTTTCTTTAAAAAATCAAATAAATCCACTTTTTAAGTTTATAATAGTTAATTAATTATATGCTAATCATCTTTCCTGTTTCCTGTGCAAGCAATAATCATATCCTATATGCAGTATCGAACGGAGCCAAGAGATTGTGTTTCTACTATTTACCACTAATGTTTGCTTGTTTCCCAGGGTAATGGTAGTTGGAAAAGACCGATCGATCTTGCTTGCTGCGGCTGTAATAACCCAAGGAGCTGTATTGAAAATAACTTGTGGTCGAGGGCCATCGTTTCCCCCAGCATAAACAATGGTAATCCCCTTCTGGACTGCATGGAGTGCACCAAATGAATCCTCATCAGCATGAATTGAGAGGGACAGGATATCAACTCCATCATGAATTGCATCATCTAGAGCTGCTAGCACTCCGGCGCTAGCAAGCTGTAGGCTATTCCCTGTGTTCCATATGACCTTATACACAGCAAGACGTGCTCGGGGTGCACCTCCACGGGCTACTCCTGTTGCTAGGCCATGGACGCTGACTCCATCTACCACTGCACCAGCTGCTATGGATGCTGTATGTGTTCCATGCCCGATCATGTCCCGGGCAGACATGTAATTCTTCTTAAAGTCAGCTTTTTCTATACCTGCAGCATAGTACCGTGCACCAATGATTTTCCTGCTGCAGTTGGTTGGCCCCCAGGCCTGTCCTAGTTGACACACGCCCTTCCATCGTGATGGTATTGGTCCGTATCCATGATCACTGAAGCTTCTTGATTCAGGCCAGATACCTGCATCAATTGCATATGTTTTCCAATTTACGCATTAAGGATTTTGCAAGAATTTGTATGGCCAAGGTCTTTTCAGATGATTTGGTGATATTGTACTAACCAGTGTCAATCATTCCAATAATTACATCTTCTCCATATTTGCTCCTCTGCAGAAGTTTATTGGGTGGTTGGTAGTTCAGTCCGAGGAAATCCCAACTTCTTGTGGTCAGCAATTCATGTTGCTTATTTGGGGTAACACTGATCACTTCAGGTAAATCTGAACATAAAAAAGTATACATGAGAAATTCTTCTGTATAAATAAATAAGGAGAAGAACCATATATATATAGTGCTCCAATAGGGGAACGTATCCTTTGCACACTCCGTACACGCCAACTAACAAATGTCACTGAAAAATCTAGCAAAATTTGTGCATATACTTTACACACGTGTAAAATATTAACCTCAAATTCATTGTATTTTAGCCATAACGAAAAAAAATTCTGGCAGTTTTAAGACTATAAGTCTGTCAGAATTTTGTATTTTGTGTTGCTTCTAGTCTCTATGTAGGATGAATTTGAACATGGGACTTTACACGTAGATGTAATACTATTGAAAGTACATGTGCAAAGTTTTCTAGAATTTTTAGTGATATTTATTAGTTGGTGCGTACAGTAGTATGTACATGTAAAGGCTTGTGTGTATAGGACACATTCCCCTCCCATGGGCATATAGGTGTTAAGCTGTGTTAGTTTTTTTCTTCTTGGGCAGAAAGTGAATAGCTTAACATAGGTACCTTCCCATAAAGGAGCTGTTTTTAATCAATGTTGAATATGTTTTGAGTGTCTTTTTCTATCATTCAGAAATAGCATCATGCATTTTTTCTATCATTCAGAAATAGCATCATGCATCAGGATTGATTTCTTCACTTTGGTTGTCTTTGAATTTGTCAGTGTGGGAGTCAGACCTACTGTCGCCATCATGGGATTCAGGTAACCGCATCAACAGCAATTGCAGCTGGTCAAAGCAGTAGCTATTCAATCCTAGGAACGTTTTAGGATCATTTGGTCATTAGGATTTGATTAGTTACATTCTCACAATGATAGTTGCTTTCCTTATCTTTATACTTCTCTGTTTATGAAGAGATGTTCACAGTGAAAAACAACTAGGCAAGGAAGAATAAACAAAGTCTCTAATCTTCTTCCCAGTTCAGCAATAAACCTCAAAGCTTCTGTACTGCAGTTGGGAAGAATTCTGCCGGTGGTTAGATGGAAGTGAGCGTCCTACCCTTGGTCTCAACTCTCAAACCCATACCATGCACATAACAAACATGACTGGTAAATTTAGCACTGAGTTAGTCAAGTTAACTTTTGTTAGCTAAACTCAGTTCACCTGCAAGATTCTCTGCTTGCTCCTCTGTTAGCATTGCTGCAAAGCCTGAGAAGCCATGTTTGTAGCTGTAAGCAATGGAGGCCAGCGCCTCTTCCTTGCTGAAACAAAGTGGTAAGCCATGAGAAACAACACCGAACATGTTTATAGTTAGTTATAAAATGAAGTGTTTGGAGTTGTTGAAGCAAATAGGCAGCTCATAAAATAATATTGGTGTTGAGAAGGTAAGAACTAAAACACCCCAAAGCAAATAAACTCCTTAGATTACCTTCCAAGAACGCTGGTGAGCATGTCATGGTGTGAGGCAGTGACAAGAGTAGGGTCATCATATTTCTTCTCGCCCAGATAGGCAATGTACAACTATGCATACATAGAGAAGCAGAGAAAACATCTTTGACCACCAAATCTGTATACGAAATAAGATGTAGGGTGATGCACTGTGCATACCTTGCGAGATCCATATATTCCTCTGATCATGAAAAGCCATACACAAAATAGGAGGAAAGCTGGAAAGCGCTGAAATGGAGAGTGCAGAATCATGTTGGGACTTCTTATACATCAGTATGATCTAGTAGGTATTGGTATTTATAGGTCTTTAGGTCTTGCTTGGTGGCTTCTGTCCATGTCCAGAAAGAAATGTGACACACATTTGTTCAATGAATTAAATGTGGCACTCAAATTCGTTCAATGAATTCGATCGCTGAATGTTTATGTCTACTAGTCTAGGGTCACAACGTAAGACAAAATGTCATATGTTTTGCTGTTCATTTTCTTCTTGTCCAAGTGTCCTCCCTGGGTTTTCTCTAGGAGGGGATTCCCTGGAATTTTCTGCCAAACTAGCTTAACTCATGGTCATGGGTTGTATTTCTCCGTGCTACCACCTCCAGCTTATCTTGCATGAGTACTTTTCGTTTATCTTGGTTATGCTAGTCTTTTTTTAAAAAAAAAAAATCAGATATTCAGAGTGAGAAGCATGGAGGCTAGAATTTATTCATCTATACGTCAATAACTCAACAAATTGAATATTCGGAGGCAAAGTGGAACAAAATTCCAGGAGATGCTACTATGGTTTACAGTTTACACTAGCAAACACCAAGCAGTGGAGCCCAGGAGCCCCCTGATTTGCTATAATGGTTTCTCAATCAGCGGGGAATTTTGACTCTTCTGTTCTCCCCGTGCCATTGCACATCATTATGTGGAGTCGTCTTCCGCGTTTGTTCGTTTAACTGATGGAGACTAGACGGCTAGAGTGCTGATTCGTGCAAGTTTAGTCTTACAAGACGTCGCTGCTTTCTGATCTTTTGTTTATCTGGAAGAAAAGGGTACAGGTTAGCTCATATAACTCTAATACTTCTGGATAATATGGAGATGATCAGACTTTTGCATTCGAGTGCTGATCCATTGGCGCTTCGCTTCCATGTGGGTGCTGCCGGCTGACTGAAGCCATTTGTCTTAGGCGTATTGGATTGGTCTGGTTTAAGGAACTAACGAAATTTTGTAGTGCCAGGTAGAGATGGAAAATATGTGTTTGATTTGATGCACATTGTATTATTGTCAGATAAATGGATGAGTATTACCCAAATTTTGGTATGGTAAGATGTTGAGGGGGTATGTGCTTTGCTACCTTATCAAAACAATTTTTGAAAGAATATGACTACCGTTATGGGCATGTTTTTTTTTCTCTAGTAGCCGGTTGATCTATTAGACAGGATTGTTATGTAGAATCGTGGAAAACTATTGTTAGAAACACCATCAAACATGGTGGAGCAAGATGGATTGGGATATCGAGAGTAATGCTGTAAAAAAAAATGTAGTATCCCAAAAATATGGGAAAAATATAGTATTGGTTAAGGCATAGAGCATCACCGATAGACATCTAAAATTTCATCCCAAAATTCTGTTTTTTGGATTCTTAATCAGATATTGAGATTTGAATAGATTTCTCTATCCAATATCTAGAAACCAATATTCGGTCAAAAAAACTAAGAGCGTGGGGAAGAGGTGCCTAAAAATCTCTTACCTAAATCTCCTTTTTTTAGATAATGACCTAAATCTCTTTTTGAAAAAGATTCTCTATTGAGAATTTAAGGATTAAAAATGTATTTCCTTCTCTCTAAAATAGGGTCTTCCTCCACTCGGGCATTATCAAATCGTGCGATCTGACTCTACGATTACCTATCTAGTACTTCCTCCATTCTGAAATTCTGGTCGTTTTACCATCCCAACGTTGTCCCAAAAAAGATGCCGTATTATCAATTCAAATGTTTGAATCTGCTAATGATGGCTTTGCACTGTGTACTTTTTGTGGCAATGGCACCAATGTGAACTGTGACTCTACCATGTGTCCCTGAGTTGTGGGAATATTGCAATCAGAAAATATCTCTGGACCTTCTGGGGAATGCATGTACACTTAAATCAAATGATAATCAAATGAATGAGGGTAACTTGGTCGTTTTGTTTGCTTACTAATTTGGATCGAAAACCTTAAAACGTCAAGAATTTTGGGACGGAGGAAGTATTGTCCTCCTAAAATACACCACCTAGCCCTTATCAAATCGTGTCAATTGGCTCCACGATTGACCATCTAGCATCGTCCTCCCACTCGCCCTTTTTTCTGGGGTAGAAGCCTTGCTCAAGAGACAAAAATTGAGAGCGAGAATGATACCCGATTTGTGGAGAGCAAAAGTAAAGAAAGAAGGAATACCAATGTTTAGGGGAAAAGAAAATGCCGATTTTGGAGGGGGGGGGGGGGGGGGGGGAGTAGGGAACCGTTGGAGAAGCCAAAAATCCAAAAGGTGGCACTGTTGAAGTGTTGATGATGCTTTAAGCCCTTGTTTTTGTATAAGCCAGCCTATACGATGAAGGCCCGTATAAACCAACTAGCTACAAAAGAGGTCCAAGATTACAGAATCAACGTGAGGGAGCATTGCCTATGCCTTCTACGGGAGAACCTACGGCTCGGGCGCCCGATCGGCCAGAGCAAATCGGTGCTGACGTCATGCTACGTATAAAACTATTTTAAACTGATTTTTCTCCTAAATTACTTATTCAAATCATGATCTGATTGCACCATTAAATTCGTTGCAATTAAATCTTCAAAGCAAGACCACACATGGATATATTTCGACAAAAAAAAAAAGCTTATTATTGAATTATTTTTAAATGTTGCACGATGTTCTACCAAGTATATCGGATTTGTTTCACTAAGTAGATCGAAAATGTTTCACTCGTTTAAATCGGGTGTTGTTTTACCTTATATAAAAACAATATTTCAGCAAATAGTGAAAGAATATTTCAGTTCACTGCAATATTAGATCTGTACACAGTGAAACATTGTTAGTACACTAGGTGAAACATTTTTCGGTGAAATAAAAAATAAACGGGGTTTCCAAAATATATGAGTTTATTTTGTTGCAATGGAATGTTTCGTTCACTGCAACATTAGATCTATACATAGTGAAACATTATGAATACACTAGGTGAAATATTTTTGGTGGAACAAAAAATAAATCAAATTCCTTTAAATGAGAGTTTCTAAAATATGTGAGTTTTTTTAAAAGAGTATTTTAATTCACTATAACATTAGATCTATAAATAGTGAAACATTGTATTTACACTAGGTGAAACATCTTTTGTAAAAAAAAGAAGAGAGACTGTGTGAGTCCAATAGATGTGCACGTGGGGGAGGGCGTGCGGGGGAGCGCCCGATCCGGCTCCCCGCGCCGGACGCCCGGCTATAATCATTCTCGGCCTTCTACTCCTCTCTCTCTCTCTCTCTCTAAAAAAAGCCATATGCCGTCCGTCACCGTGCGGGCGGCGGCGGTGGCGGCGGATGGCAAGCAAGACCGGAAAGTGCAAGCGGCACATGCCAACCAGCCGTAGCAAGGCCGCGCCACTTCGTCCCAAGTCAGGTCCCACGGCGACGGGCCGACAGCGGAAGCGGTTTCCGCCCCCACGGCCGCGCCCCTCCCTTCGCCGGCTGCGCCGTCAGGTTCGTTGTTCCATCCATCCATCCATTTGTCTTGTTGGCCACCCCGTTTTATGTCTATAATTCTCAACAAATGCAACTCCTATGAACAATGAAGCAAATTGTTCTTATTGCAAGCGCTATTGGTGTACATGTTTATTACTGAGCATACATTGTCTAGAAATATGTTCATTACTAAGCAACATCAGCGTAGAAGTCTTGAATTGTGATCCGGACAGCAATTGGGATTCTTGCAGTGTGGTGCTCATTGTACCAAGTTAGGCTGCCGAATGTGTAGCCTCCCTGCACTTTCCATAGAGGTGTAATGCAAATCTTGAAGGCATGCACTTTCTTGCTAGCATTGAAGACTAGGACAGGCGGTTCGATAGTCATCTTCACTCCAAGGGGGGATTCAATAGAGGATTGGTAAACCGCATCCACCTCCCCGACATTAGTGACTGCTCGTCGTACGTTTATTGGATGCCTTAGGTCTGGTATAGATATAGAAGGCAGATTCAGGTGATAGGCTGGCAATGTCGTAATGTTACAGATCTCATATTTCTTGATCTGACAAGCGAAGAATTTGTTATAATCCTTTGGATCGATGTCATAAATTAGGCCAGGATCAGCAGCTCCAATAGGATTTATGTTCCCTCCTCCATAATCGAAAGGGTCAGCAACTTTCCGAGGAAGCGCTTCTGCTAATATCGGCGTGTCATATTCGTCCTTTGTTGATGCTTTTGCATGCAAAAAAGAGTAATTCATGGTTGAGTGGATTTACCTATATAGTTGTTTCATGTGGATAGCACACTCAAGTAATTTACCTGTGGTGACAATTGCTGATTTGAGAGCAGCATGAGACCAATGAGGATGTAGAGCCTTAAGCAATGCCACAACGCCTGCTACATGTGGGGCTGCCATTGATGTCCCTGAGTTAAATACATATGCATCTTCTTTGGCAGCTAAGATGTTGACTCCTGGAGCTGCTATGTCAGGCTGTTAAAGCAGATATAATGTGGTTAGGAAATGCTCCTGTGGAATAAAATCATCTTAAGGTGCACGGTATCTGATGTCTGTCTAAAGATTTTCCTGACTAAAATAAAGACCAACAGTATGTACTTCCTTTCAGATTGTACCTTAAGAACTGTAGGGTATTTGATGGATGGGCCTCTTGAGGAGAATATTGCCACCTTTGGAGCGGGGACCTGATTTCCTGTAATACTACTTGCTGGCTCAATCTTAACAGTGGGTAATCTGAATAAATAATAAAGCAAAATTATTTGGGAGTTTAAATAGTTACAGAGAAAATACAGCTAAAGCTTGGTGGGTCGTTAAATATTTATCCATACCTTTCACTGCCTATGTATGTTGCAACTTGATATCCAATCTCATTGTCAACAAAAACACAGGCTATCCCCTTGCAATCTTCTGTGCTCAAAAGAACATCTGTGGTATAAAAAGCGAAGATAAGACCAGACGCCCCACCCTGAATAACGCCTGCAAAGACATCTTCGAAAATTCTTCCTATCAGGCCAAAAGTTAATTCAATGCATAGAACAACTTTTTCATTGATGCTTGTGCCATTTAACGCCTCCCTTGAACAACTGTAGACACAGGCAAAAAGCTTCAACACCTAAACATAAGTTGGTATGTAAATGATGTTAATCAGAAACTGGCATTAACTTTAAACATACTTGCCACCATTTACAAGTGATTCAAATCTGCTCTCTGTATTGTTCTTTAACTTGTAATAGAGTGATTGACCCTGCAAATATAAAAGCATGTACTTTTGAGTGGTAAATTCTTGAGGAAGATTGCATGGAGCAAAGGTTCTAACAGAGATCACGAGTCTCATGTACCACTAATGTTTGCTTGTTTCCCAGGGTGATGGCAGTTGGAAAAGATCGATCAATCTTGCTTGCTGCGACTGTAATGACCCAAGGAGCTGTGTTATAAAGGACTTGAGGTCGAGGGCCTCTATTTCCCCCAGCATAAACAACAGTAATCCCATTCTGGACTGCATGGAGTGCACCAAATGAATTCTCATCAACTCCAAGTGAGAGGGACAGGATATCGACTCCATCATGGATAGCATCATCTAGAGCTGCTAGTACTGCGGCAGTAGCGAGGTATGATCCACCAGCACCACCCTCCTCCCACCCAACCTTATAAACTGCAAGCCGTGCTCGGGTTGCACCGCCACGTGCTACCCCAGCTCCTAGGCCATGGAGGTTAACCCCCTCTACCACCACACCTGCTGCAGTGGATGCTGTGTGTGTTCCATGGCCATTGTTGTCCAGGGCAGACATGTAATTCTTCTTGAAGTTGGCTTTGTCAAGGCCGGCCGCATAGTACCGTGCACCAATGATTTTCCTGCTGCAGTTGGAGAGCCCCCAGGCCTCTCCTAGTTGACAGACGCCCTTCCATCGTGATGGTATTGCATCATATCCGTGGTCATGGAAGCTTTTTGATTCAGGCCAAATGCCTGCATCAATAGTATGTGTTGTCCTACTTAATATACATCCATGTACATGTTCATGCATGAGGAATTTTGAAAGAATTCTGTAGGTCAAAACTTTTACAATTGATTCCATTAAAATGATGGACTTACCAGTGTCAATTATCCCAATAATTATGTCTTCTCCATAATTGCTCCTTTGCAGAAGCTCACTGGGTGGTTCATTTTTAAGCCCGAGGAAATCCCAGCTTCTGGTGGTCATTAGCTCATGCTTCTGATTTGGAGTAATACTGATAACTTCAGGTAATTCTGAACATGAAAAAAAAAACATCTCCTCAAAAATTAAAGCACATTAGTAAACATGCCATTTCTTTTTGGGGGAGAACGCATTGCTTTACAGAGGCAGTTTCTGATAGTGAAAGCAGTTTGCAATGGTAAATTGATATGCACATTAGTGAACATGCCATTTCTTTTTGCCATTCAATGCTAGGAATACATTGGAATTGAATCCTCTAGTCATCTATCTTAACTGATAGCAAAAGGCTTTTAACATGAACTATTTACAAATAAAGGTCAGTATGAGTTCAATAAAGCTTCCATTATCTTAAAAACAAAAACAAATAAAGGTCTGTTAAAAATCCGCCTACCTGCCAGATCCTCAGCTTGGTCTTCTGTTAACATTGCCGCAAAGCCTGAAAAGCCATGCTTGTAGCTGTAGGTGATGGAAGCCTTGGCCTCCTCCTTACTGAAATTCAATTAGTAAATTACCATAACCAATTAGTAAACTATCATACTATGCAACTATTTTTTAAAAAATATCTTATTTTTGTAAATGTTTTTAGTCAAATTAGTATCTCAATGATCGTGTCGAAGTTCAAAAATGTTTATATTTTGATATGGACGGAGTAGGTGTGAGGAAGAGATTTGAGAAGAAAATTAGAGATAACTTTTTCGAGTGTCCACGAGGAAACAAATTATCTGTTATAAAAAAAATGACGAAATGCATTTCCGTGAACACAATTTAGAAGACGGTTCAGCTGTCCAATTCCTGGACGTGACAATATGAAACAGATCATGCCACGACTTAACATTACCATGCTGCAGCCGCGTTTGACTAATCGGAGCATGGAACCTCATAATCCATGTAAATTAACTCATCCAACGTGACAGCACGACGCGGATGGGTGAAAACGCATATATATTTTGAAAGTTCACCGGCCGTCAACTCAGCTGCACCCTCTCTTTTGTTGTACTTTTCTTTGCAGATGTTAATGTCAGGTCATTCTTAAAAATTGATTCGATCCAGCTAGTGGAACAGGTAGCCTCAGTGAGTTTTCAGATGAAACTGATCCTTCAGAAAGCTATCTGGTTATTACAAATTTTACAAGTTGTTGAATGCTTGACATGGTCCTCGCTCGCCTCAAGCTCATCAGGATTGTGGGCTAATTAAGACGGAAAAAGTACACCGAAGGTCCCTCAACTTGTTATCAGGATAAAATACGTCCTCGAACTGCAAAACCAGATACGCGAGGTCCCTTAAGTTAACTATACAAAACCGTTCACCTGAGGATCTTAGGTGGTTTTGACCCCAGTTTTGTCCTACGTGGCTGCTGAGTCAGCGTGGGACCCACGTGGGCCCCACCTGTCAACGTAACCCACGTCATCACCCTCCTTCTCCCTCTTCTCTCCCTTCCTCATCGCTCTCTCCCTTCTGAGCGGCAGTGCGAGGCGCTATCTCTCCCTTCTCGGCGGCCGGCGACGAGCGACGCGACGGCGGTGGGGGGATGAGCTGCGGGGCGAGCGGCGAGGGAGGGGTGGCGCGCGGGCGGCATCGGAGCAGCGCGTGGGAACGGGGGGAGGAGCGGCGCGCGGGCTCCCCCACCGGCCGCTGCCCACGAGGCCCACGAGGTGGCGGCGGCGGGAGGAGCTGCGGGCGGGGGAGCCCGCACGCCGCCTCTCCGCCGTCGCATCGCTTGCCACCGACGCCTTGCAGGTGCCGTGGAGGTGAGCTACTTGCGCGCGGTGTCCAGCAGGAGGAGCAGGAGCGCGGCGGCGACCACCACCATGCGGCAGCGACAGTGGAGGTGGGGCCAGGAGCGAAGGCGGAGGCGGCTGGTGCAGCGGCGATGGGTGCGGAGGTGGACAAGCCGACATTATTCCCGACGACGAGACAGACAAGCTGTCGCTGCCAAGGTGTGAATGGAGTTTCGCCTGGCGGCCACCGTGCCGTCGCCGGCATGTCCTGGCCGGTCTGACCGGCGCCTCAACGGCGGTCTGACCGGCGCATAAGGCCGGTCTGACCGGCGGCACATGCGCGGTCAGACCGGCCCCCTGGAGGCCGGGATGGTGCTGCTCAGGATGGCCGATACAAAGCCGACGGAGCCGTATTCGGTCAGATCGAGCCGATGGCGGTCTGACTGAGCCGAGGCCGGTCTGACCGTCCACTCAATGCCGGTCTGACCGGCCAGGCTGATGGGGCCCTCTGACAGGGCTACAACAGCTAGTTTTCTAGCCGTTGCAGAGTAGCACGGTCTGACCAGCCACATACCTCCGGTCAGACCGACAGAGCACAGAGTTGGGGGATTTCGCCCCCAACGGCTAGTTTTGGTGGGTGGGAGTATAAATACTCCCCCACCAGCAGCAAGGGGGCTCTCTTGGCACCCAATTCAATTGCATACACCCCTTGCACTTCTCTCACACTCACTTAAGCTTAGTGTTCATCCATTGTAGTGGTTGAGGTTGTTCTAGCCAAGAGTCAAGTGCATTGCTTCCATTTGTAGAGCTAGTGTGGCACTTGATTGATCATCTCCACGCCGGGTTATTGCTTGTTACTCTTGGAGGTTGCCGCCTCCTAAACGGCTTGTGGAGGAGTTGCCCGGTGACCTCTCCGAGAAGATTGTGGAGGAGGCCCGGCACCGGTTTGTGAGTGGTTTGGAGTTCACCACCTTCGGAGTGAAGGAAGAACTACCCCCGAGTGATCGAGGCTTGGGTAGTCCTCTCCGTGGGCTGGCTCCCGCCTTGCCCACCCCTTGACGAAGGGGGCGTGCGGTGGCTTCGTGGTTGAGCGGTAGAGTTGGGCTCACCTCAACGGGGAGTAGGAAACCGGCGAGTTTCCGAACCTCGGTGAAAAATCTCTTGTCTCATCGTCTCATTTGATTGTCGCATTTACATTTGTGCAATTTACATTTCTAGAGACATACTTGAGATCATATCACCCTAGGATTGCTAAACATTGACATAGGAGTGTGATTTACTTTCCTAGAGATATAATTGAGCCACTATCACCCTAGTTTTGCAAAACATAACTTAGTTGCTTAGTTAGAGTTAACCCTCACCAAGCCTAGCAACTTAGGTTAGTTTTGATTAGGTGTCATTTAATTTTAAATCACCTATTCACCTCCCCTCTAGTCGACATCTCGATCCTACAAGTGGTATCAGAGCTTGGTCTCTCTTGATTGGGCTTCACCGCCTAGAGAGAAGATGTCGAACGAGGTGAACCATGTAGGGAAGGCTCCTATGTTTAATGGCACAAACTACTCCACTTGGAAAATTAAAATGTCTACTCACCTCAAAGCTATGAGCTTCCATATTTGGAGTATTGTGGATGTAGGCTTTGCTATCACCGGCACGCCCTTGACAGAGATTGATCACCGCAACCTCCAACTCAATGCGTAAGCCATGAATGCTTTGTTCAACTCTTTGAGCCAAGAGGAGTTTGATAGAGTGAGCAACCTTAAGACCGCATATGAGATTTGGAACAAGTTGGCGGAGATCCATGAGGGCACAAGCGAGTACAAGGATGCCAAGCTTCATTTCCTCAAGATCCAATATGAGACATTCTCCATGTTGCCTCATGAGAGTGTGAATGACATGTATGGGAGGCTCAATGTCATTGTGAATGATCTCAAGGGGCTTGGGGCAAACTACACCGATCTTGAGGTTGCCCAAAAGATGCTTAGGGCTCTACCGGAGAAGTATGAGACCCTTATTACCATGCTCATCAACTCCGACATGTCAAGAATGACACCCGCAAGCCTCTTGGGGAAGATCAACACCAATGACATGTACAAGTTGAAGAAGAAGGAAATGGAGGAAGCCTCACCTTCTAAGAAGTGCATTGCTCTCCAAGCCGAAGTTGAAGACAAGAGCAAGAGCAATGTGAATGAAGTCGATGAGGACTTGGAGGAAGAGATGGTCCTTCTTGCTAGAAGGTTCAATGATCTCTTGGGAAGGAGAAAGGAGAGAGGAAGGGGCTCCAACTCCAATAGGAGAAGAAATAGAAGACCCAACAAGACTCTCTCCAACTTGAGGTGCTTTGAGTGTGGTGAGAAGGGACACTTTGCTTCCAAGTGCCCTTCCAACGATGATGATGGAGACAAGTCATCCAAGAAGAAGAGTGGAGGCTACAAGCTCATGAAGAAGCTTAAGAAGGAAGGAAAGAAGATTGAGGCCTTCATCGGGGAATGGGACTCAAATGAGGAGAGCTCCGCCTCATCCGGGTCCGAGGAAGAAGGTGGTGATGATGCAAGCTCCAAGAAGAAGAAGATGGCCGTTGTTGCCATCAAGGAGGCTCCATCACTCTTCGCTCCACTTTGTCTCATGGCAAAGGGCTCCTCTAAGGTAACATCTCTTAGTGATAGTGAGAGTGATGATGATTGTGATGATGTTTCCTATGATGAGCTTGTGACTATGTTTGAGGAGCTCCATGCTTATAGTGAGAAGGAGATTGTCAAGTTCAAGGCCCTAAAGAAGGATCATGCTTCTTTGGAGGTCTTGTATGAGGAGCTAAAGACCTCTCATGAGAGACTCACCATTTCTCATGAGAAGCTTAAGGAAGCTCATGACAACCTCCTTTCCACTACTCAACATGGAGCTCACATTGATGTTGGCATATCTTGTGATTTGCTTGATGATAGTGCTACTTGCCATATTGCTCATGTTGCATCATCTAGCATTTCTACCTCTTGTGATGATCTTATGGATATGCCTAGCTCTAACTCTAGCTCTAGTGTTTCTATTTGTGATGCCTCACTTGTTGTTAAGAACAATGAGCTTAAGGAGCAAGTGGCTAAGCTCAACAAGAGTTTGGAGAGATGCTTCAAGGGTAAGAACACTCTTGACAAGATTTTGAATGAGCAACAGTGCATCCTTAACAAGGAGGGACTTGGATTCATTCCAAAGAAGGGTAAGAAACCTTCTCACCGTGCCACTCGTTTTGTCAAGAGCAATGGTAAGTATTGCTCCAAGTGTCGTGAGGTTGGGCATTTGGTGAGTGATTGCCCCGGTGGTAAGCCTCCTAAGACATGCGTGCTTGATTCTTATTATATGCTTAGGAAGGCTCATGATGGTAGTATTGTTGCTAGATATGTGGGTTCCCCTATACTTAGTGGTAAAAAGAATGCCATTTGGGTGCCCAAATCTTTGATCTCTAACCTCCAAGGACCCAAACAAGTTTGGGTACCTAAAAGAGCTTAATCTTCTTTTGTAGGTGAACTACCGCACCGGTGGGAGCCATTGGGTGCTTGATAGTGGATGCACTCAACACATGACCGGTGATAGGGCTATGTTCACCACATTTGAAGTAGGAGGGAATGAACAAGAGAAAGTGACATTTGGAGACAATAGCAAAGGAAAGGTAATTGGGTTAGGTAAAATTGCTATCTCCAATGATTTGTCAATTGATAATGTCTCTCTTGTTAAATCTCTAAATTTCAATTTGCTTTCGGTTGCTCAAATTTGTGATCTTGGCTTGTCATGTGCTTTCTTCCCGCAAGAGGTTATTGTTTCTAGCCTTCTTGACAAGTCTTGTGTGTTCAAAGGTTTTAGATATGGAAATCTCTATTTGGTTGATTTCAATTCTAGTGAAGCAAATTTGAAAACTTGTTTAGTTGCAAAAACTTCATTGGGTTGGCTTTGGCATAGGAGGCTAGCCCATGTTGGCATGAATCAATTGAGCAAACTTTCAAAACGTGATCTAGTTGTGGGCTTGAAAGATGTGAAGTTTGAGAAAGATAAGCTTTGTAGTGCTTGTCAAGCTGGCAAGCAAGTTGCATGTTCTCATCCTACTAAGAGTATCATGTCCACATCTAGACCATTGGAGCTATTGCATATGGATTTGTTTGGCCCAACAACCTATAAGAGCATTGTTGGTAATAGTCATTGTCTTGTGATTGTTGATGATTATTCTCGCTATACTTGAGTGTTCTTTTTGCATGATAAGTCTATTGTTGCCGAGCTTTTCAAAAAGTTTGCAAAAAGGGCCCAAAATGAATTTAATTGCACTCTTGTGAAAATTAGAAGTGACAATGGTTCCGAGTTTAAGAATACCAATATCGAGGACTATTGTGATGATCTTGGTATTAAACACGAACTTTCCGCTACCTACTCACCTCAACAAAATGGTGTAGTGGAGAGGAAAAATCGTACATTGATTGAGATGGCAAGGACTATGCTTGATGAATATGGTGTTTCCGATTCCTTTTGGGCGGAAGCCATAAACACCGCTTGCCATGCTACCAATAGGCTTTATTTGCATCGTCTCTTGAAAAAGACTTCCTATGAGCTAATTGTTGGGAGGAAGCCTAATGTTGCCTATTTTCGAGTTTTTGGTTGCAAGTGTTATATTTACCGAAAGGGTGTTAGACTAACCAAATTTGAAAGTCGGTGTGAAGAAGGGTTTCTTCTAGGTTATGCCTCAAATAGCAAGGCATACCGGGTCTACAACAAGAACAAAGGTATTGTGGAAGAAACCGCCGATGTTCAATTTGATGAGACTAATGGCTCCCAAGAGGGGCACGAGAATTTGGATGATGTAGGTGATGAAGGCTTGATGAGAGCTATGAAGAATATGTCAATTGGAGATGTCAAGTCTATTGAAGTGGAAGACAAGCCATCCACCTCCACTCAAGATGAGCCATCTACTTCCGCTACGCCAAGTCAAGCTCAAGTTGAAGTGGAGGAGGAGAAGGCACAAGATCCACCTATGCCACCAAGGATACATACCGCTCTTTCCAAGGATCACCCAATTGACCAAGTGTTGGATGACATTAGTAAGGGTGTTCAAACTCAATCTCGTGTCGCTTCGATTTGTGAACATTACTTGTTTGTTTCTTGTCTTGGGCCAAAACATATAGATGAAGCTCTTTGTGATCCGGATTGGATGAATGCTATGCATGAAGAGCTCAACAACTTTGCAAGAAACAAGGTGTGGACTTTGGTTGAAAGACCTAGAGACCACAATGTCATAGGGACAAAGTGGGTCTTTAGGAACAAACAAGATGAGAACGGGTTGGTGGTGAGAAACAAGGCAAGATTGGTGGCGCAAAGTTTCACACAAGTTGAAGATTTAGACTTTGGTGAAACTTTTGCCCCCGTGGCAAGACTTGAGGCTATTCGCATCCTTCTTGCATTTGCATCATGCTTTGATATAAAACTATTTCAGATGGATGTGAAAAGTGCTTTTCTAAATGGTGAAATTGCCGAACTTGTCTTTGTTGAACAACCTCCCGGTTTTGAAGATCCTAAAAATCCTAACCATGTTTACAAACTCTCAAAAGCTCTTTATGGTTTAAAACAAGCTCCTAGGGCTTGGTATGAAAGATTGAGAGATTTTCTTTTGTCAAAGGATTTTAAAATTGGAAAAGTTGACACCACCCATTTCACAAAAATCATTGGTGATGATTTCTTTGTGTGTCAAATTTATGTTGATGACATCATATTCGGTTCTACTAATGAGGTATTTTGCAAGGAATTTGGTGATATGATGTCTAGGAAATTTGAAATGTCTATGATTGGAGAGTTGAGCTTCTTCCTTGGACTTCAAATCAAGCAACTCAAGGATGGGACGTTCGTGAGTCAAACCAAGTACATCAAGGATCTACTCAAGAGGTTTGGCTTGGAGGATGCGAAGCCCATCAAGACACCTATGGCAACCAACGGGCATCTCGACCTTGATGAGGGAGATAAACAGGTAGATTTAAAGCTTTATCGTTTCATGATTGGTAGCTTGCTTTACCTTACCGCATCTAGGCCGGATATCATGTTTAGTGTTTGCATGTGTGCACGGTTTCAAGCCACTCCTAAGGAGTGTCACTTAGTGGCCGTGAAGAGGATTCTAAGATATTTAAAACATTCCTCTACTATTGGCTTGTGGTACCAAAAATGTGCTAAATTTAAGCTTGTTGGCTATTCTGACTCGGATTATGCCGGTTGCAAAGTGGATAGAAAGAGCACATCCGGTAGTTGCCAAATGCTTGGTAGATCCCTTGTGTCATGGTCATCCAAGAAACAAAACTCCGTAGCCCTCTCTATCGCCGAGGCGGAATATGTTTCGGCGGGTAGTTGTTGTGCCCAATTGCTTTGGATGAAACAAACCTTGTTGGACTATGGCATATCCTTCCCCAAAACCCCACTCCTATGTGACAATGATAGTGCCATAAAAATAGCCAATAACCCGGTCCAACATTCTAGAACCAAACATATTGACATTCGCCATCACTTCCTACGAGACCATGTTGCCAAGTCTGACATAGTCATTAGCCACATAAGAACCGAGGACCAACTAGCCGACATCTTTACCAAGCCTCTTGATGAAACCCGCTTTTACAAGTTGAGTAATGAGTTAAATGTCATAGAGTTCTCTAATGTGGCTTGAGATGAAACACCATGGTTGCTTCCTTCGCATATTGTATATTTGCTCCTATTTGCTCTTATGCTTTGGATTTATTGCCATTTGGTTCTACATTGCGAAAATGGAGCATGTCACATTAAGGGGGAGTTTTGCACTCTTGCATGTACTCTACTTCCTTTTATATGTGAGCAAATCAACTAGTGGTGCTAGTAGTATTTTCAAAATGCCCAAGTCAACATAAGTCAAAATTTTTGCAAAATCAATGTAATTTGAAAACTATCTCTTGGAAAATGTTTCAAAAGGTTCCCTATATGTTTTCCAACTCTCACTTTGCAAGAAAAATGATTTTTGAATGAAAATGTCATTTTGGCCCTCTTTTGAAGAATCTAGAATCTTGTTTTTGGCCAAAATGAGATTAAACCCCAAAATGAGATTGAGAAGGAATTTGAGAAAAGTTTCAAAACAAAGTTGGTAGTGAAGAAGATTTGAAATGTTTTTGGTATTCAAATCATATTTAAAAACCAAATATTTCAAAAGTTGTTTGAAAATCAAATTCGCCCAAAAACCCCTATAGACCATAAATGGTCACCTCATAGCACTCAAGTGAGTTTTGTTGCAAATCTTCATAAATTTCAAATATTACGAATGGTTGGCAATATTTCAACTCACACATTTCAAAATTGCTCCAAAAATCAAATTTTTGTTGAATTTTATTGTGTGGGGATAGCCGAACTGTGCAAGGGCTGTGCACAGTCGGCTGGGGGCCAGGCGGTCTGACCGGCGCTATATGCGCGGTCTGACCGGCTTGGTGGCGGCGGTCTGACCGGCCACTAGGGCCCGGTCTGACCGGCCGCACCCCGGCGGTCTGACCAGCCGAGTATAGCCGATCTGACCGGCCGGGGATGGTGGGCCCGGGAATCTTCCCTTTTCTTCTTTCTTCTTCCCCTACCCGACTCCATCTCCTCCCATTCATCCTTCTTCTTCTCCAACTCGAAATTTCTTCTCCTCTCTCCTCTCCCCTCTCCCAAAACCTAGCCACTTCCCTCCACCAAATCCTCTCGGTTTGACCGCGGATTTCTCTCTGGTTACATCGTAAGTGATTCTCCTCCGCTTCCTCTCTCTATTCCATGGATTGATTTGAGTTTTTATTGAGTTTGTGATCCATGGCATGGAACCCAAGGTGAAGGAAGAGGTGTTCTTCGATTTGCACCAATAGAGGGTAGTTTCTTGGTGTGATTCAACTCTTCAACCGGTAAATCACTCTCCCTCTTGTGCATTGCTCTCAAATCAGTCTATTTCAATCTCTAGGGTTAAGGGTAGTTTCCCCCATTATTCCAATCTTGATGAAATAGGCCATACCCTTTGATGTTCAAGTTCCAAACTTGTGCAATATCGTTCTAGCAATATTTTAGACTCTTTTGTGTGATTGTGGAAGGATTTGGTTGTGCTCCTGTCAGTGGCGGTCTGACCGGCAGGCAGTCTGACCGGCACCAAAGCGGCGGTCTGACCGGCCTAGGGCAGGCGGTCTGACCGGCCAGGGGCCGTCGGTCTGACCGACGTGATTGGGGTCTGACCGGCCCTGGCCCCCGGTCTGACTGCCCCTGACTGGCAGCACCCCCATTCCTCCCTCTTCACTATATGGCTTCTAAAATTGTTGCTTATCCATCCTTTGCTCCTTGTTTTTCAGCTATGCCTCCCCGCACTCGCCATGGTCGTCGTGAGCCCACGCCCAATCCCGTCAGTGAGAATGAGGAATCAAGCGGAGATGAGTATGTTCAAAGTGATGATGACAATATGGAAAATGTTGAGGGTGATGAGATGGAGGCAAGTGATGATGGTGATGACAATGGGAGTGGCAATGGTGAAGATGATGAGGCAAGTGATGATGGGAGTCCTCTCGATTCCACCATCCAATTTGTGCTTAATTTGAGGAATGCTCAACAATACACTATCCTCTGTCATCATGATCAATTCTGGAGGCCTAACGATTGTAATGATCCAAGATTTCATACACGGTTCCAAAAGTCCGTGTATGAACAAGTGTATGCCAACAAAGCCTTCGCCTAACACAAGTGGATTTCTTGGAGGCACATTGGTGAGACACCGGAGTTTGAAGATTTGCAAGAGATGTTCCGGACCGTTGGGATTGATAGAATTGTCACTATGAAGCAACCTTTTGATGAAGATCTCATCCGGCAATTCTATGCCACCGTATGGGTGTCCAGCGATTGTGATGCAATGAAGTGGATGTCGGGGACCCTTCGATGCTCTATCAACCGCCGTGAATTCAAGGAGCTCTTGCACATTCGCTTCAACAACGGGGATGACCTTCATGATGAGCACACCCACAACCCCTTCCCCATTGATCACTTTTCTCAGTTTTATGAAGAAGGGGGAAGGCACAGATATGGAAAGGTGGCGGGTTTGAGGGCTCTCCCAAGTGTGATCAACCGTATAGTAAGGACCACCATCCTCCCAAGATGCGGCAACAATGATGACATACGCGGAGTTGCTTGGCATGTCATTGATGCCATTATGGATGGTCGTCGGTTTGATGTTATCAACCTTATGATAAAGGAGATTGCCATCTCAAAGGGGACTATTGGACAAGAAATCTATTATGCTCCCTACATAATGAGGTTGATTCAAAGCAAGTTGGGACAAATTGGTCACAATTTAAAAGAACATAAGGAGTACAAGCCTCGTCTCCAACTCTCCACTCCTAGAGCTCCTCGTGTGCGCCAACCAACTTTTGATCAAGGTGCAAACTCAAGTGCAGCCCCTCCTCCTCCTCATGGTATGATCCAAGTGCTTTTTTCCATCCACAATATGCCTACTTTGGAATGCAACCCAATGAATACTTCAACCCAGTACTTGAGGCTATTAATACCCTAAGTGAAAGCATTCAACGCTTATCCACCGGGCATGAAGCACTGCATGAGGATGTTCGGGGCTTGCGCACCGATGTTGGCAACTTGAATACTTCGGTGGGAAGATTGCATACTAGGGTGGGTGTATTGGATTCTCGAGTCCAAACTTTGGAGAGTACCCAAGCATTTGTGTATCATCGTCGTCGTGATGCTCATCATCCTTCCACTTCGGCGCGTCCTCCTTCTCCACCACAAGAATGAAGACCTTTTTGATACTTGATGCCAAAAGGGGGAGAAAAGTGTGTTTCTATGTCTTGTGGGTTGGGACTAGTGGTAGTGAGGTTAGTCACCTCATATCTAATAGGTTAAGGAGGTTTGGGCTATATTATGTGTGGGTATGGGCTATTACTCTATATTGTGTGTTCCTTTTTGTTTTGTTGATTTCTATGTCATTTGGACCCTTCGTGGTCTTGTAATAGCCTATATTTATTTGTGAGCCCTTTATGTGGTTTTAATGTAAACTTGTGCTATGATGGATGGTTGGTGTGACATTGATATACTTGTGACCATCTTATGCATTCGGTTGATTCATATGTGAAGATCATATTATAATTTGTCTATGTGTTGTGCTATGTTGATATGTGAAATTGAATTGTGCATTGGCTACATATTTGCTATTTGTGATTGTTATGCATATGTTTAGGGGGAGCTTTTGCTTGTCAATGCAATATATGTCCATGTGCTCTATGTTTGATTATATATATTTGTGGTGTTTGTCATCAATTACCAAAAAGGGAGAGATTGAAGCATCTAAGCCCCCGGTGTTAATTTTGGTAATTAATGACAAGCGCTAATTGTGGACTAACCGTTGTCTTTGAGCTATACATTTTAAGTTAGGTCCATGTCATATGTGCGCATGGATGATTATCGATGGATTAAAATTGACGGTGCAAAGCAAAGGGAAAGGAGACGGTAAAACTAGCGCTTTAATTTAGAATTGATCGAGGTGTAGGGCGATCAAATTTACTAGTTTATTTGTTAGTTTTTGCCGTACTATCAAGGGTGGTAATGACCTAGCAAAGAGATGATTAAATTGCCACATTAGGTCATTGCATTTTCACTTGTGCTCACATTTTCTTCACACACACAAAAATCACCTTGCATTTTGGCCTGACCAGGGGCGGTCAGACCGGCCACATAGTGGCAGTCTGACCGGCGTGCCCTGGCCGGTCTGACCGACGCCTCAACGGCGGTCTGACCTGCGCATAAGGCCGGTCTGACCGGCGGCACATGCGCGGTCAGACCGGCCCCCTGGAGGCCGGGATGGTGCTGCTCGGGATGGCCGATACAGAGCCGACGGAGCCATATTCGGTCAGACCGAGCCGATGGCGGTCTGACCGAGCCGAGGCCGGTCTGACCGTCCACTCAATGCCGGTCTGACCGGCCAGGCTGATGGGGCCCTTTGATAGGGCTACAACAGCTAGTTTTCTAGCCGTTGCAGAGTAGCACGGTCTGACCAGCCACATACCTCCGGTCAGACCGGCAGAGCACAGAGTTGGGGGATTTCGCCCCCAACGGCTAGTTTTGGTGGGTGGGAGTATAAATACTCCCCCACCAGCAGCAAGGGGGCTCTCTTGGCACCCAATTCAATTACATACACCCCTTGCACCTCTCTCACACTCACTTAAGCTTAGTGTTTATCCATTGTAGTGGTTGAGGTTGTTCTAGCCAAGAGTCAAGTGCATTGCTTCTATTTGTAGAGCTAGTGTGGCACTTGATTGATCATCTCCACGCCGGGTTATTGCTTGTTACTCTTGGAGGTTGCCGCCTCCTAAACGGCTTGTGGAGGAGTTGCCCGGTGACCTCTCCGAGAAGATTGTGGAGGAGGCCCAGCGCCGGTTTGTGAGTGGTTTGGATTTCACCACCTTCGGAGTGAAGGAAGAACTACCCCGAGTGATCGATGCTTGGGTAGTCCTCTCCGTGGGCTGGCTCCCGCCTTGCCCACCCCTTGACGAAGGGGGCGTGCGGTGGCTTCGTGGTTGAGCGGTGGAGTTGGGCTCGCCTCAAGGGGGAGTAGGAAACCGGCGAGTTTTCAAACCTCGGTGAAAAATCTCTTGTCTCATTGTCTCATTTGATTGTCGCATTTACATTTGTGCAATTTACATTTCTAGAGACATACTTGAGATCATATCACCCTAGGATTGCTAAACATTGACATAGGAGTGTGATTTACTTTCCTAGAGATATAATTGAGCCACTATCACCCTAGTTTTGCAAAACATAACTTAGTTGCTTAGTTAGAGTTGACCCTCACCAAGCCTAGCAACTTATGTTAGTTTTGATTAGGTGTTATTTAATTTTAAATCGCCTATTCACCCCCCTCTAGTCGACATCTCGATCCTACACACCACCTCGCCATCGGCGGCATCGCTCGGAAGATCCGGATTTACAGGGTCGCCGAGCCGTCTAGCCCCGCCGGCTGCATCTGCGTCCCGGCCAAGCTGAGCAGCGTGCGGTGGCGACCGGGGCGGTGGCGCACGTGGGGTGCGGCGAATACGACGGTGTCGTGACGGAGTACAACGTGGAGCGCGGCATGCCGGGGTGGGAGCACGATGAGCACGAGGGACGGCAGGTGTGGGCGACAGCGCGGCATCGCCCCGTCCTCTTCGCGCTCCCCCTGGCTACCGCCGTAGCCGCCCTACCCTTGTCCCCCCGGGCACCGGCCGCCATCGCGCCGCCGTCGCCCTCCTCTCTCCCGTCTCGCCTGCCGACCTCTGCACCGCCGCTTTGCCTCGCGAGAAGCCGCCTAGAAAGAGAGAAGAGGAGAAAGAGGGAAGGTGATGACGTGGCTTCCTGACATGTGGGGCTCACGTGGGTCCCACGCTGACTCAACAGCCACATAGGATAAAACCGGGGTCAAAACCACCTAAGAAACTCGGGTGAACGGTTTTGTATAGTTAAGGGACCTCACGTATCTGGTTTTGCAGTTCGAGGACGTTTTTGTATCCGATGACAAGTTGAGGGACCTTCAGTGTACTTTTTCCAATTAACACAGCGCAATTATTCATAGGCCTAACGGCAAGCAAATCCACGAAGTAGAGGCCCAGGATTGGCCACGGAACGGAAGCCTCAATTCACCCAGATTTCATGTCTACGCACAAAACTGGCCCATTTGGCGCGCCATAAAGAGGCCAGCCCGTGTCCATCGCAATCAGCTTAGGCCATCTGGCGAGCCCACTCCGGCCACAGCCTTCCTCGTCGCCTCCGGTCTTCATCGGCGGGCGGCCGCCGGCAAATGCCACCCCTAGTTCCCAGCGTCCGAGCCAGCTGGCCCAGCGCCGCTAGGCGCTACTCCGCACCAAGGCGTCGCCCGCCGGAGGGACAACCCACGAGTTCGTCCCTCCTTGCCGGTCTCGTCTCCCTCCACGGCCGTCCCGATTGACGACGAGCAATGAAAGGTAACGGCATCGCAAACACCAAACGACTATTACTTCTCTCTTACAGGTACAAGCACACGGTGTTCAGATCGTTTCTCTCTCTTGGAATTGTCTCCCTTGATTTTGCAATTTTCACGGTGCTAGGCTACATCGCCGTAGAAGTTCTGAACCGTAATCTGGACAGCAGTTTTGATCTTCACTGCATGGTGCTCATATGGCTCTCCTTAGGCGTTGAAGGCAGGGAGCGAGGGAGCGGTGGATTGATGCCGATTTTTGGTCCTGGTGAGTACTGCTGGATTATGGACTGCCTGGAGTATTCTCACATAGATTAAGGGTTTGTCAGGTTAATCTCTATGTGATTGAAGGGATTTGGAGGGGATTAATTTCACATCTGTTGAGATGCGGAATTAATCCCTTGCACTCCCCTTCAACCCCTTCTTTATTTTTGGACTAGAAAAAATATCTGTGCATTGCTACGGAAAACTAAAATTATGATACTTTCATCATCCAAGCGCTTTAAGAGAATATTCTTCATATTGTGCATGAACACAATTTTTTGTCAATGTCTAGATAGAAGGTACCCCCACCGAAAGATCGCGGTCGTCTGAATTACCCCCTAAAGCACAAAACCAGATATTCTTCACCCCTAACTATGCAAACCGGACAAATTACCCCCTCGACCCAATCCGCAGTGGTTTTGGTCTACGTGGCGTATGCGTGGCAGTCTAGTCAGTATTCTATTTATAAAAAAATGTAGAACCCACCTATTATATCCTCTTCCACTATTCCTCTCTCTTATCTCTCTCACTCCCTGTCTCACTCTTCCCCCCTCTCTCTCTCTCTCACGCGCACGGCAGCAGGCGGGGGCGGCGACAGCGGCGCGCATGCACGCGGACGAGGGCCGGAGGCAGCAGCGAGGACGGCGGCACACACAGCGGGGCGGGGCGGGGCGCGAGGAGGCGACGCGACGGCGGCAGCATGCGAGCACGCAGACGGGGCTCGAGACGATCACAGCGACGGGTGACGGCGCGCGGCGCGGGCGGGGTTTGATGGGAGATGGCGATGGCACGCGGCGTGAGTGACGACAGGCGACGCGACGGTGCGCGGCGCGAGCGATGACGGCATGCGGCGGCACGGGGCGCGGAAACGGCGATGACGACCGCCCCTCCTCGAGTTCCGCCGCGGGATCGACGAGCCGCCGAGCAAGCTCGAGCTCCTGCACGCGGGATCGACGAGCCACCACCTCGAGTTGGGCCCGCTGGAAACGCTGACGATGATGCGGAACTCTGCGTGGATGTGGCGGCTCGTCGATGAGGACGAGCGCGCGGGGCAGAGAGAGGTCGAGGCCATGAGCCTGCGGCCACGTGCGTGCCGCCGTGCGCGCCGCAGCGCCGTGCATGCCGCCGTCCTCGCCGCCTCCGGCCCCTGTTTGCGTGCGTGCCGCCGTCCTCGCTGCCATGTGCGTCTCGGCCAAGCCGCCGCCTCCGGCCCCCGTCGGCGTGCGTGCGTGCCTCCGCCGCTACCCCCGCCTACTAATGTGCGCGTGAGAGAGAAAGAAGAGAGAGAGGAATAGTGGAAGAGGATATGACAGGTGGGTCCCACATTTTTAATAAATAGAATATTGACTGGACTGCTACGCGTACGCCACGTAGACCAAAACTACCACGGATTAGGTCGAGGGGGTAATTCGTCTGGTTTACATAGTTGAGGTTGAGTAATGTATGGTTTTGTGGTTCAGAGGGGTAATTTGGACGACCGCAATAATTCATGAGTAATTCATACCTTTTCCTTTTTCTTCAAAACAGCATATTCCACATTAACCAAACATACGGACTTCGTGTCACACTCGAACGTAATCTCGATCAGATATAGAGAAAAAGTTACAACTTCAATGTACAAGTCCGGCCAAGCAAAGATTATCAATGAAATTCACTCTACAAACTAAACTCAACGGCAAACAAAATCTAACCATTGAATAACTTCACCATCGAGGCAACTCTTTGCATTGCAGGTCTAGAAGCGATTCGAATTGATAACGCAGGTACACGCAGCTTCTTCCAAATCATGAGATACAGAGTATCTTTCTAGCAGTAGAACGGCAGCACGAGCTAGCTTGATGCCGCGTGGGCAGTCCAGCCCAAGCTCGGCATAGAGAAGCTTTGCTGAGATTCGTGGTGCAGGACATGCGTCGCTTAGATGAATCAAGTCTTTCGGATGAGAGTAAAAGACTACAGTTACACGGTTCACACGCGTCTCGATTCTTCGCCTGACCTTATCTCTTTCCTTTCTTTTTTTTTCAAATCGGTCTTCGCTCCTCCGCCTGCCCACCTCATCTCCTTGAGCTTTTTACATGTTTGCCATTAAAAAAAATAACCCTACCTCTATGCCACTAAAAAGTTTAAGTCTCCCCCTATGCTATCGTCGAACTTTATCGTGCCCTCCACACCATTCCGTTGCTATTCTGTTAGGGTCAAACCGTTTGACAGCTCTGACATGTGGGCCCGGATAGAAAAAATGTCGTTTCTGCCCTTTCAGTCACGGGCCCCACCTGTCATACTCTCACCTCCCTCTATCCCCTCTTTCCCTCTTCCTCTCTCTCTCGTGAGCAGCGGTGGCCAGCAGCCGGTGGCGGGCACGGCGCGCCATCAACCCGAAGGAGCTCCGCGGCAGCAGCGTGGGTAGAAGAGAAGGAGGCGGGGAGCGAGGCGAGGAGCGGGGCGAGGAGCTCAACAACAGCGCCGGACGCACCCCCGCCGAGGATGGAGGAGCGGCGAGCAGAGAAGATAGGCTTCTCGCCGTCGGTGCGGGCGCCGAGGTAGCCCTCCCAGCGTTGGTGCAAGGACGGGCGGTGGTGGCGCACGGTGATAAGCGCCTCTCCGGCGGGGCCGAGGAGCGCGAGCTCACCGTCGGAGGCAGCTTTCCCTCCGTGGCCGCGGCCGTGGCCGTAGGTGTCAGCGCGGAAGGCGAGGCCACCGGTGCGGTGGTCGTAGGCCGCGCAGCCGTCGCCGGGGGAGAAATCGGGAGCGGCGGTGGCCGGCGGCATGCCCCTCGCAGGCGGCGATGTGCATCGCCGTGCTCACCCCTGCCACCGCCGCCGTCGATGTAGGTGACGCCGCACCCTCGCCATGCCCGCCGGAATCTGGCGAGCTCCACGCCGGCGACCCTGCCACCGCCGCCGGCGATGCAGGTGATGCCGGACCACGCCCGCCGCGCCCCCGCCGGCGAGCTCGCGCTCCTCAGCTCCGCCGGAGAGGCCGGCAGCCGAGGCGACGATGGGCGGGGTGGCGCGGCGAGGCCGGCGAGTAGGGGGGTCGTCGTCGGGGATGCGTCAGCTCCTCGCCGCCATGGGGGCCGCTGAGGAGGCCGCGGCCGCCGCCGCCGCCGTCCGACGCTCTTCGTCGGTGGCGCCCTCCGTCCCGGCTATCCCTCTCTCTCTCTTCTCTCTCAACCCTAAGGGTAACAAAGTCATTTGGCTGCGCTGTTCGACACCGTTAGGACTAAAAGCGAACGGAATGGTGTGGAGGGGGTGATAAAGTTTGACGATGGCATAGAGGGAGGCTCGAACTTTTTAGTGGCACAGAGACAGGAGTCATCTTTTTAATGGCACACAGGTAAAAATCTCCGTCTCCTTCTGTCCTCCGCTGCGATTCCTTCTCCCCCAACCAGCGGCGCCCTCCGTCCCTCTACGCCGCTGCCCCTCCCTCGCCCCGACCAGCGGCGCGGCGCCGCTCCCCCTCCTCCCCCGCCGGCGATACCGCTTCCCCAACCCCTCAGCCAGCTCGCCCTCTCCGCCGCTGCCACTCCCTCTCCCCCAACTGGCGGCACCGCTTCCCCTCCTCCTCCCCCCACCGGCGACGCCGCTTCTCTTGGCAGCCGGCATCTCAGCTGTGGTGCCCTCACACCGCCCCCCCCCCCCCGGCCTGTGGTGCCCTTTCCCCGGTGGGTGGCGTCTTCTCGGCCGGCGACGGCACCCTCCTCGCCGGCGCACGGCGGCGCGGCCACCAAGCTACCACGGCCTCAAGGCAGCGGCGTCCTTGGCTCCCATGAGCAGTGGCGGCGTCGGTGATTTAGTTTCTCTTATTTAATTTTTTTTTCATGATTTTGGATTTGTGATTTCGTGATTAAGTATATTTGTGATTCATTTTCTATTGTTTATGTATTATGTTGGCTCAGATGGATCGGATTGGGGGATTAGGTTTCTTCGGATCAAATTCTAGATTAAATTTGGTATTTGTGCTGTTTTTGGTTGGTTGATTGATTTGGGTATTTAGCACGGGGATTTTTTTAGACGGACTCGGACTCAAACAACAGAAACGGAACCCTTATGAATTTTTTGATACGGGCGATCTGGGAGGAATCGGGCACAGGGAATCGGACAAGCGACGACGTACGAAATTGCATGGCAAAAACATCTTAAACTTTTATAATAGGTAAAGATAAAGATAAAGATTAACCGAACAATCCTGCAGTGACTTTTCGCACACTTTAATTGGATAATAAGGCAGGTTTGCGTGACAAGCTGATAAGCTGGTTAGGAAGAGTGAAAGGCCATTGTTTATAGGAAGAGTGAAAGGCTATTGTACAGTACAAATTATAGAGGCAAGTTTCTCTTCGGCAGCTTGAGAAATGACAGAAGCATAGCATGCAAATGGAAAAAAAAAACAGTTCCTGTGGGATAACTTGCATTTTTTGCTGAAATCATAAATTCTATTTGCCTGTCCATATCCTGTGTATTACTGCTGGAATTTTGATGTGTTTTAGGCTTACGTTCCACCAGGCCCCTATCGGGTTCCTTTTAAAATGTTATTGTTTGAGATAGAACAGTACCCAAAACCAAAAATGTAGTAAATATCAGGTTAAATATGTACGACTTCTTTTTTTTTTTTTCATTTCAGTTCCAAGCTACAGAGACAATAACTCAGATCACTGTATTACAATGCGCAAATAGCCCATCTCCAGTATTTTTTTTAATCATCTCAGTTTTAACAGGCAATACTATCCTTCGTTCACAGGTCATATGTTTCATCAGTGTAAAGGTGTAACCATTTGGGGATTAGTATTTCCATTATCTTCTTCTGTTATGTTCCTTTTGCGCATAGACCTTTTCTTTCCCTTATCAAAGTACATCATACTATGAGGCCATCTTGGCTACGTTATACTAGTCAAGTTGAATTTTCTTAGATATGATGGCATTGACTTTTGTAAGATGACTAAATTGCTAATGCTTTGGATACAATATCTTAACATTTAACATGAATGGGATAGGAAGAAGACTGTGTTGTAGTTTTTGGTCCTAGAAATAGTCGTGTGCTTTGATGATAAGTAATATGTGCACTCTTGCGGTTGCAACTTGTTGATGTGATAAAAAACTGAAACGTTAATATGTATCTGATAGGTGAAGTCAAGCTATAAAACTTTAAACAATACACGATTTGTGTCGTATTCCCTTCTTTTTACAGCTTACTGGTCAAACAGCTGGAATTTCCATCAAGTAAAATCATCTATGGGACTTTGACTTTTGATTGCAAATAAGCTTGCAAAATGTGTTGGAGTATCTTCTTGTTGTCACATCTCTATCGTGTACTCCCTCCATCCCATAAAAAACGAATCTAGGACCAGATGTAACATATTCTAGTACGATGAATCTGGACATATGTATGTCTAGATTTGTAGTACTAGAATATGTCACATCCGGTACTAGGTTGGTTTTTTGTGGGACGGAGGGAATAGGTGTATTGCATGTAAGCATTGTGAAACCAAAACTGAAACTATCTGTAGTCATTGTCATGCTGCATTAGGTGGGAGGGGGAGGTACATGATATTTCAAAAGTTGGCATAACATAGACCTGAACATTTTTGTATTCTGGTAATAAAGAAATACATAAAACCAATACTTCTGTAGTTCTGTGGAAATTGGTATCTCCTGTAGACTCTATTGTTTCTATGAGCGCTGTGTTATTTCCTGCATGTTTCACCCTGGACCCAGGTTATGCAACATCTGCATAGAAATCTTGAATGGTAACCCGGACTGCTATTGGAATTCTCACCGACTTCTTTTCATTGTGCCAAGTAAGGCTGCCAAATGTATAGTCCCCTTGCAATTTCCATAGAGGTGAAAAACTAACCTTGAAGGTATGAACTTTGTTTGCAGCATCAAAGACAAGAACAGATGGCTCAACAACCATTTTAACTCCAGGCGGGCTCTGGATTTCAGCGTGGTAAATTGCATTAACCTCGCCTACATTTGTCACTGTTCTAGATACTGTGGTTGGATTCCTGAGATCAGGAAGAGCGATTGATGGTAGATTCAGGTGATACCCAGGTAGCATTGTTGCATTACAGCTGACAGATGTCTTGATGATGCACCCAAAAAACTTGTTATAATCGCTTGGATCGATGTCATAAATGAGGCCAGGATCAGCTGCCCTGTTTGGGTTAATGTTTCCACCTCCATAGTCAAATGGATCAGCAATCTTCCGAGGCACTCCTTCTGCCAGTATTGGCATGCCTCGTTCGTCAGTTACAGATGCTTTGATATACAAAATGAAACAGAGGTAAGAAAAAATGCAGAAAATCACATTTACAAGCCACACTTTAAATTTCCACTAGCATGGTTACCCGTGGTGACAATGGCCGATTTTATTGCCGCTGGGGACCAGTCTGGATGGAGGGCTTTCAGCAGCGCGACAACACCTGCTACATGTGGCGTTGCCATTGATGTTCCTGTGCCAAGTTGGTAGTGATCTTTCATGGCTGCTAAAATGTTGGATCCTGGTGCAGCTATGTCAGGCTGTGATAGAAGCAACAAGACCATTGGTAAGATGAGGAAACACCGTGGCTTTCTACCGGAGGCTAAGTTTTTCTCCTAAGTTGGAGTTACGTACCTTGATAATATCAGGGTAATCAACCGATGGACCTCTCGAGGAGAATGCTGCTACTTTTGGCGCCAATACTCCTTCTCCTGTGATAGTGCGTGCCGGTTCGATCTTTGCCATTGGTGAGCTGCTTAAAAACGATCATAAATTTTGTTCTAGGAAGTGTTAGAACTCATTACATAAGATTGTAATCATTGTGTATCTTTGCAGTTTGTTCTACCTTGCTTCGCTGATGTACGAGCCGATCAGATTTGCACTTTCAAGGTCCACGAGAACACAGGCAGTGCCGTTGCAGGCCGTTGTGATGCCCAGGAGATCAGTCGTGTACTGAGCAAAGATTAGGCCAGAAGCCCCAGCACCCAGGACGGTTTTCAATGCTAGTGGAAAAAGTACAAGTGGTGATATCTCGATGGAGATGCACAGCACAATTCTCCCCTTCACATCCGTGCCGTTCAGATCATCCTTGGTGCATCTATCCACAAGAAAACGGTAACAACCCATTAGCTTCATATTCCCTGATTTATTGATAGAAATTAAGCAGAAAAACATTGGCGAAGCTTTTTTTCTTTTTTGCCATACAGGCCTCCATATGCTAGAAGTCTGAAGCTGCTGCCTGATGAGTTATTCCCTTCGTAGTAGTACATGGACTGTCCCTGCAAAATAGCCAGATTTTTGGACAAGATAAGCCGTTGACCAATGAGCACACATCGTGTGGTGATTAATGGATCACGTTTGTGCCTCGTACCACAATCTGGCGCTTGTCCCCCAGAGTGATCACGGTCGGGAACGACCGGTCAATCTTGCTTGCTGCGACGGTGATGACCCAAGGAGCAGTGTTCCTGACTACCTGCGGCGCAGGCCCAAAGTTCGTGGCTGCGTACACAACGGTGATCCCCTTCTGGACGGCGTGCAGCGCGCCGAACGAGTTCTCCAGGGTACCCAGGGACAGCGACAGCACGTCCACGCCGTCGTGGATCGCGTCATCGATGGCGGCCAGCACGGTGGCGGAGTTCCCTGACCCGGCGCCGCCCCTGCCCCAGACGGACTTGTACACCGCGATGCGCGCCCAGGGCGCGCCGCCGCGGGCGGTGCCCGCGGCCAGCCCGTGGAAGCTGACCGCCTCCACGACGGAGCCCGCCGCGGTGGACGCCGTGTGCGTGCCGTGGCCGTTCACGTCGCGGGGCGAGAGGTAGTCGATCTTGAGGTCGTCCTCGTCCACCCCGGCGTGGTAGAACCGCGCGCCGATGATCTTGCGGCTGCAGTTGTTGCTGCCCCATCCTTCTCCGACCTGACACACGCCCTTCCACCGTGCCGGCACCGGCCCGTACCCTTCGTCGCTGAAGCTTCTCGACTCCGGCCATATCCCTGTGGCAAGTGCACCACCAGACCGGCTGCATTATAATGGGATTGCGGCAGAAATGGCGCCACCAAAAACATTTGAACGTGCGCTCTAGACTAACCGGTGTCAACAACCCCGATGATTATGTCTTCTCCGTAGTTGCTCCTTCGGAGTAATTCACTGGGGTTTTGGTAGTTCAGCCCCAGGAAATCCCAGCTCCGTGTGGTCGTTGTCTTGTACCTCCTGCTTCTCTGCACACTGATTACTTCTGGTAACTCTGGAGATATCAGACGCATTAAGCAAACCGCACATGGTGAGTTTATCGGGATAATCATACTGCTCGATTAGAATCAGAATGTGAGAAGTATAGATGATCGGTATTCTAGCCAAGTGAATCGATGTATCATCCTCTTTTCGGAATGGGTATATCAGTTTATTGGTAGGATCATCTGACCTGCAAGTTGTTCTGCTTGCTCTTCTGTTAGCATTGCAGCAAATCCTGAGAATCCATGCTTGTAGTTATAGATGATGGAAGATAAGGATTCCTCTTTACTGAAAGTTCAACATGGTTAATTGGTTAGCAAGAAATGGTTGGTTAAGCTCTTGAATTTCAAAGTTCAGATGTTTCATCAAAGAACCTTTGATACAAAACCATAAAGGTGAAAGTATACAAAATATCATGTGATCAAAGTCATCAAACTAACTGACAGTGACAGAGATCACCTTCCAAGAACGCTTGAGAGTGTATCATGGTGGGAAGCAACAACATCGTCTGTGTGTGCATGCTTTCTGTCACCTAGATACGTTATGTAGAGCTATAGCAGAGGGTGTTTAGAACATTTCTTAGTCCAATCTCTTGAAAAGCAAATCGTGAAGGAGGCATGCTAACCTTGCGCGATCCGTGCGCTCTGATGAACAGCATCCAAAAGCAAAGTAGCAGCACTGAAGCCAAACGTTGCTGACAATAGTGGAATTCCATTTTTCTTCGTTGTGTAATTGTAGAGCGAAAGAAGGCCAATTTATAGGTGTGAGATGTCTGAATTTGATGGGGTCATATTCTTCAGGTCAACGAAGTTAGTTTTTCTCAAGCGCCCCTTTCCTTTGCAATTTCCTAACTCAAAATCAACTAAGGAAGCGCCCCTTTTCTTTTCAATTTCCTAACTCACAATCTTCCTTTCACATCTTATACGAACTTTTTTACAGAGCACACATCTTATACGAACTTGTAAGACCTATGTTCGTGAAGTGCGCGTAGTTCAATTGGTTAAATTTCTTGTGGTGGAATTTGTCCATCCGAATTTAAGTTTTAGATTGACACCATAGTTGCTCGTATTTATGATTAATTTTTTTTTGAGTGGTAAACATATCTCAAGATATGAAGTGCCAGTCTTTCAGACATAGTGAGTGTGCACGTTTGTTTGTAGTAGTACTATGTTTCTTAAAAAAAAAGAAAAAACAAGCTACCTAAATACTCCCTCCGTAAAAAAAAAAAACTCAACCTAGTACTATATGTTCAAATTTATAGTATTAGGATGTGTCGTATCCTGTACTATATTGGTTTTTTATGAGACGGAGGGAGTACACCTGTTAAGGCTGCAATGCATTTCCGTGAACACAATTTAGAATCTAAACGGTTCAGCGTTTTAAACCAATCCGTGCTTCCATCTGCTTGCGAAATGACATCTTTGACATAACAATATGAAACAGATCATGCCACGACATATACTACTAGGTTGCAACCGCGTTTGACTAATCGGAGCATCGAGCCTTATAAGCCATGTAAATTAACTCATCCAAGGTGAAAGCGCGACGCAGATAGGTGAAAAGCATGCGCGTGTGTGTTTTGAAAGTCCACTGCCAAGTGCCAACCCAAGTGCACTCTTCCTCTCTCTCTCTCTCTCTCTCTCTCTCTCTAATGCAGAAGTTAACGTCACTTATTAAAATTTGTCCGATTCAGTTAGTGGAACAAGTAGATCATCGAGTTTCCTTCAGTTGTCGCTTCCATCGGAAAGCTATTTGTTCTCAAGCCCACCAATAAAATTGGATCGCATATAAGAATATGGAATAAGATCACTTTGACTCCCTCAACTGACCGCCGAATCTAAATCATATCCCTCAACCGCAATACCAGAAATCTTGACCCCCGAACTTACAAAACCGGTGCAATTTGACTCCCTCGGTGGTTTTGGAGGGTGGTTTCGCTGACGTGGCGCACACGTGGCAGTGTTGACCTAGTCTTTGTACCACGTGGCATTGACGTGGCGCTGATGTGGAATTAAAATAAAAAAGTATATGCGGACCCATTTGTCATTCACAAAAAAAAATTGTGGGATCCATTGGTCCCACGTATCATCCTCCCTTATCCCTTCTTCCTTCTCCCTCTCCTCCCTTCTCTATCTGTCCCTCTTTCTCTTCATGTGAGAGCGGCGTCCGGAACGGCGGCGGCGACGGCGGGCGATGGACGGAGCGGCGACGGCGGACAGCACGGCGACGGCGTATAGTGGGGGTCAAACCACCCCACAAGCTTTGGCGAGATTCGGAACACGGCGGAGGAGTTCGCCGTCGCCGAGATGCCGCAGCCGCCGCCGTCGGTGTGCACGAGGAGCGTCACCTCCGTCGCGCTCCCGACGCATGGAGATGGCGGCGGCTGCTGCCGCGTGCCGCTCTCCCCATTCGACGCGTACTGGGCGCGCTGCTGCTCGTTCGCCACCACCACTGTTCGGAGACGTGTCCGTGCACTCAGGGACTCCCTCGAGGCATTGCTCCCGGCGTTCTACCGCTTCGCCGGTGCGCTGGTCTACTCGCCGGAGGAGGAGGGGGAGGAGGAGGGGTCGCTGTCCATCGTCGTGGAGGCCGGTGGTAGTGTGGCATTCGTGGAGGGCGAGGCGTTCGTGGTATCGGTGGTGCGCTTGCCGCGGGGGATGATGGCGGCGGGGCTAGGGCCGCGCTTTGCCATGCAGCAGCAGCCGACGGTCTTCGCGTCGCCTCCGCCGCCGCCGCCGCAGTAGCAAGGATTTGGCTTCAGCGGGTCCGGGACTGGAGCGGTGCTAGTGCCACGGGAGACGGGGATGGTGGCGCCCCGGTGGCCACCGAGCCTCCTGCTCTTGCCGCCAACTTCCCGAGTCTCTGCGAGGCCGCCGCGGGCGCGGCCGGTGGCAAGTCCAAGAGGAAAAAGGGGCGGTCTCGCGGCGGACGTGGTCGGGGAGGGGGCTCGTGTCGGAGGAGGAGGAGGAGCTCCAGTCGTTGCTCCACATCATGGCCAGGTCGACGCCGGAGCGCTCGAGGCCAGTCCGCCGCCGTGCGTTGGGGCGCGCAAGCTATTTCTCCCTTTCCACCGCGGCCACCGCACACCTTGCCGTCGACGCCGCGGCCGCCGCCCACCTCACTGCCCACGACACAGAGTGGGGACGAGGAGCGGCGGCTGGGAGCGTGCTCCCATCTCCCCCGACGCATTTCGTCGCACGTCGCCCGAGGTCCACCGCCCACTGCAGCCACCACTCCGGCACCCACTCGCCGATGCCGCCACCAAGCCCCTGCCGCCGGCTCATGTCAAGGGGAGAGAGAGAGAGAGAGAGAAATAAGGGAGAGAGGAGGAAGAAGGGTAGTGAGAGAGAAGATGACATGTGGGACCCACATGTCAGTGGGTCCCACAATTTTTTTTTGTGTGAATGATAAATGGGCCGACATATATTTTTTTATTTTAATGCCACATAAGCGCCACGTCAATGCCACGTGGAACAAAGACCAGGTCAACACTGCCACGTGTGCGCCACGTCAGCGAAACCACCATCCAAAACCACCAAGGGAGTTAAATTGCACCGGTTTTGCAAGTTCGGGGGTCAAGATTTCTGGTATTGCAGTTGAGGGATACGATTTAGATTCGGTGGTCAGTTGAGGGAGTCAAAGTGATCTTATTCCTAAGAATATTGCTGAGCCCACCATGAAAATCAGGTGAGCCCAAAAGACCCAATTAAGGTAGTCAAAAGGAATAAGTTCACCGGAGGTCCCTCAACTTAACAACGAGATTTTTTAAGGTCCCTTAACCACAAAACCAGAAATCTTCACTCCTAAACTATACAAAACCGTCTAATTTAGGTCCCAAGGCAGTATAGCTGCCTGGTTTTGCTGACGTGGCATCCTAGTCAGCAAAATTAATAAAATAAATATGTGGGGGCCCACATGTCAGTGAGAGAAAATGATGTGGGCCCCACATATATTTTTTCTTTTATTTTTCTCTTCTCTTCTCAACTTTTCACAAGTGGGTGGGCAGATGCGAGTGTGCGGCCGATGGCGGAGCGGGCGCGGCGGCCGGCGCAGCGGGGAGAGATGCAGCAGTCGCCGCGGCGGCGAGCGGCCAGAGCGGCGGCGGCGGAGGGCGAAGTCGGTGGAGGGCGAGTGCGGCTGCGAAGCAGGCAGGACGGGCGGCTATCTCCCGGTCATCGGCGCCGCCCAAGAAGTACAACGCCACCCGCTGCAGCGTGCTGTTCGACGCCGTCGCACACGCCGACCCTGCCGCTAGGCCGTGGTCGATCAGGATGCCCAACGAGCACAGCGCGTACTACATCGCCGACCGGTTGATGGGGCGGATTGCGTTGTTGGCCGTGCTCCGGGCGCCGTCCGACGACTTGTGGAAGGGGAGCAGGATGAGGTTGGCCTTGCAGCTGTGCATCAGGAGGCACACGTCGTGGTGCATGCTGCTATACAGCGACACCACCACGTACGGGCTCACCGTCACCGTGCCCAGCGGCGCTTGCTGCTCGAAGCAGCGGAACGTGTTGACGATGTAGTCGGACGGCGTCGGGTTGCCGCTACAGGCTCAGCTCTCCGTTGCTCCGCCTGCCTGCTCGCCCACCGTCGCCGCTGGTAGCCGCGCTCCCCAATCGCCGCCCGCCGCCTGCTCCGCTCTCCACCACTCCGCCTGCCTGCATGTCCACCGCCGGCACTAGCAGCCACGCTCGCCCGCCGCCGCCCGTCCTGCCTGCTTCGCAGCCGCGCTAGCCCGCCGCCGACTCTGCTCTCCGCTGCCGCCGCTCCGACCCCTCGCCGCCGCGGCTACTTCTGCATCTCTCTCCGCTGCGCGTGACCGCCACGCCCGCTCCGCCGTCGGCCGCACACACGCATATGCCCGCCTGCGCGTGAGAGGTTGGGAAGAGAAGAGAAAATAAAAGAAAAAATAGATGTGGGCCCAATCATTTTCTCTCACTGACATATGGGCCCTATATATTTATTTTATTATTTTTGCTGACTAGGATGCCACGTCAGCAAAACCAGGTATGTATACTGACTTGGGACCTAAATTAGACGGTTTTGTATAGTTTAGGGGTGAAGATTTCTGGTTTTGTGGTTAAGGGACCTTACAAAATCTCACTGTTAAGTTGAGGGACCTCCGATGAACTTATTCCTAGTCAAAATCATGTGAGGGCTGAAAAGCCCAAGAAGGCCGAATGCCTAAATTTAGCTCGGCCGTGAGGGGAGAACAGCTCGGCACGTTCTAATTCGCCGCCTCGCCTAACCAAAACGCGTCCCTTTCCTCGCTTTCCTCCCGTTTATAAGCGACGCGTGGTGGAGGCGGCCGGAAGCGCCCAGAACCAGAAGAGAGCTCTGCCCCGTGGTCAAGCCGTGCCGCGTCGTCGTCTCCCTCGCCTTTCCCCTCCGCTCCGCTTCGCCGATCAAGGTGACCTTCCCCTTCCCTTCTCTTACCCCGATCGATCTGGCTTTTCCGCGTCTGAAGCACGAGAGATACTTCTGTGGTGGGAGTTCCTCACGCGTTTCGTGATCTCGCCACGAGCGAAGTGGATCTCGTAGGTATTGGGGGGTGGTCCTGTCGTTGATTTGGAGATCGTTTTGTCCGATTGGGTGGTGGTGTCGAGGGTCTGGGGGAGTGGAAAGTGGTGGTAGGTTAGGTTCATTCGTTATTGCCTCGACGCGAAGATGCTGGATTTTTTTAGGGCGAATTCAGGCGTCAGATTTGGGGAATTTTTAGTGTTAATAGACGTTACCTGTTTTGTTTTGATCTAATATGTTCATACATCATGGGCTATGATCCCGCTATTTTAGTTAGTGTCCGTAAAAAGAGGCATTTCGATTTCCTGCTGCTTAGAATGATCGATTTTATAATTGGCTTCTGTCTATGAGTTAACACAATTTAATTTTGCAAGTTGGGAGGTGTATTGATGTTTATGCTTGATTTGCGTCAGATACGTTTTGATAATTCTGTACCTACGCGAATTACCCAATTAGTGGGACTTATTGCAAGACCATATCTGCTTTATAATACAACGTTGACATAAATTGTTGAATGTTCTGTTCTACCACCAAGAAATCCATCCCTAACAGGAACTATGTGTGGTAGCCTGGTAGGATATATGGGGTCATATAATAATATGTAAAACGGCACTGGTGCATTTTTGTTGGATTTTTTCCGGGCTTAAATCCACCTCGATTTTTGTTGGATGTACTTGAGCTGTAGCCTGTATCTCTTATGTTTCCCTGGTTGATTTCATGTGCATTTTTTTTGGATAGATGCCATCAGACCCAATCATGATAAGAAATAATTTTGTTTTGGAGATGCACTTCTTGCTGGCCACTTATCTTATCTTTTTTAGATGCGTTTGATTGGAATGTTTGCAGCTTGCATTGAGACAAAGAAATCAGCTTTCATCTGTTTGAGACCAATCAAACTCAACTAGCAAATTTCATGTCTGATCTCGACGTCCAGCTTCCATCAGCTTTTGGTATGCACACATTTCCTTGGAGCTTTAACGATTTGATCAATAGGTTCTACTTCTTAGAGAATAAATATTTATATTTCTTTTCTAAATTACTTTAGATTACTCTTAGTTGTATATTTCAGTCAACAGGATATATTGATATCCAGTTACGAGCTATATTGTTTAGAATTGTATCTTATCTGGTTTACCTCGTTTCTATTTAATTTTGATTAGGAGTAACTGGTAGTCTATTCTGAGCATGCCTGAACCCATCATTTGATAATTTTGAAATCTTCCCTGTAGATCCGTTTGCGGAAGCCAATGCTGAGGACTCCAGCGTTGGTGCTGGATCAAAGGACTATGTACACGTGCGCATTCAGCAGCGCAACGGAAGAAAGAGTCTGACTACTGTTCAGGGCTTGAAGAAAGAGTACAGTTACAACAAAATCCTCAAGGATCTGAAAAAGGAATTCTGTTGTAATGGTACTGTAGTCCAAGATCCAGAGTTAGGCCAGGTACAAAATAGCATTTCTGTTGTGTTGGATCCACATTGTCTGGTGTGAAATAGTGAATGTGTATAATGATGAATGTTCTGCTATTTTTTCAGGTCATTCAACTTCAAGGTGATCAGCGTAAAAATGTTGCAACGTTCCTAGTTCAGGTAATCTATATGATACCAACGCTTATCTTCATATTTGTTCAGATTGCTTTTATCTGATGAGCTTCTATTTTGGCTAGGCTGGAATTGTAAAGAAAGAGAGCATCAAAATACACGGGTTTTAGGCTACACATAATGCCTATGTGCTATTATATGATACAAAATATTGAAGTGTCTGAAGCCTGAAGTTGTGATAATACCAGTTTTTACTACTTCTAAGACATTTGAATTTGTGTCGGTGTGAGCTCTTGGTTATTGATGCAACTTGTTTCAATATGGTTTGTACGTGCTACCTATATGAAAATTCGGTTCTGTTATATTGTCTACTAAACAAAAGTATACTGTGTTTATCTAAGCTTTCGCTTCTCATGCAATTGTTGTTTGGATTTGGCATTCATCTCCTATGAGCTCTTACACTATCGATTACTATCACTTTTGAACTGGATAAATTCTAGTATTAATCAGCCACAGCGCACAAGACTTCGATGTGATCATGTGATCTGTGGAGGTTATAATATGTTATGAAACTAAGCTTGGGCTCATTAATTTGCTGTTAGGGAGACGCAAGGCAAGACCCAAGTCTTCGTTCGTATCCAGCATTATCATGTTTATTCAACACCCTAAACTGCATCACTTTTGCAGCCAAGGAACACATAACAGAAGTACAGAAACCACTTGTGTTATCCTCATCTATTCTGCCATCAGGCTTGGCAAGAGCAACCCAAGCTTTGTTCAGATCAATAGACACACACCACACCACACCACGTTCAGTTCAATATACTACGAGTTGGAGGGCCCTATGCTCCTATTCCGCCCTGCCTTCCATGTCCCGACCGCACCGGAGGTGTATCTCGTAGCCGCAGGCGATGCACTGGTACGCCCAACCGAGCCCCTGCTCGTCGCACTCGCAGCAGATGTACGGCCCTCCTCCCGACTTGTCAGACACGATGCTTAGCTCGTGGCGGTGGCCGGTGTGGCGCAGCGACGGCGGGTACCCCTTGGCATCCTCGTCCTCCATCTCCTGCAGCAGCCTGATCTGCTCGTCGGTGAACGGGAACGCCATGTCGAAGTAGAGGTTCACCAGGTTCCTCCCCTCCCTCGTCACCGTCTTGCCGTCGGGCCCAACCACCACCAGCGTCGGGATCTCCCGGACGTCGAAGTACCTGGCCAGCGCCCCCGACGACGCGCCGTCGTCGTACGGCAGCGCCAGCCACGGCATGTCGCTGCACGACCGCAGGTACCCGTCCTCCTCCTTGTCCATGGGGATGTAGATTATCTCAAAGTCCTCGGCCTTGCCCTTCAGGTTGCTGTATATGGCGGCCAGCTTCGCGGTGAACTTGATGCACGGCGCACACCGGTGCGCCGAGAAGTAGAGCCCTACCGTCTTCCCGACTAGGCTCGAGATGGGAACCTGCAGCCCTTAGCCATGGTGAGGCCAACAGCTGGATGCATTCATGCTTTGGATCAACGGCAATGGTAATGCAAGCTCGATCTTGTGCCATGCACCGACGCTCTTAAACTTACCTGTTCTTGGCTACCGTTCACGTAGTCTTTCCCGTTGACGGAGAAGATCTTCTCCAGCGTCTGAGACGCGAACTTGCGCTGCTCGTCGGCCTCCAGCTCCGCCACCCTCGCCGACGTGAAGGGGAATGCCCGATCGCCGTAGCGGTGCACGAGCTCGACGGCATCAGGCTGCACGACCTCGCCGTTCGGGGCGAGCACCACCAGGCGCGGGATGCCCTCGACCTGGAACCTCTCGCTGAGGCGCTTCTTGCACCCGATGTCGCCGAAGGGCACGGCGGGCCACGGCATGGCGCGGTGGAACCTCTCGAAGGACGGTCGATTCTCGTCGCACGACACGAAGATGACCTCGAAGCCGGCGCCGTGCTCCTTGAGCTGGTGGTAGGCGGCGGTCAGCGCGGGGGTGAAGGCCTCGCACTTGGGGTACCAGTTTGCAGCGAAGTACAGCCCTATGATCTTGCCCTCTAGCTCAGAAATCTGCACCTGTGAAAAATACACCTTCCTTTGAGTTTTGATCAGATTGTTCATGGACCATTGGACCATGTATGGCTGACAGAAATGGGGAACAAGATATAGCAAAAAAGGCAGCAAAGGAATGCTTCCCGGTACAAAAGAAGGCGTACAGATGTCAACACTGAGACAGCAAAGTTGCAAACACATTCTGCACGAAGCTAGTATTCTGATTCTTGTAGTGTGGACTGGACTACAGAATACCGAACTGTTCTAAAAGCCGAAATCTGATTCCTCTTCTATTTCACAAAATCCACATACAGTTTGGATGTTCTCTATAAGAAAAAAAAAAAGCATCTGCGTATTATATTAGAACCTTTCTTTCGGTTTGCGTTTTTACTTTTGCAACCAAAAAATAATCTTATACTGTAATTTATAAGTATAACCTTGAGAGTTGGGACTTGAGATTTCTTAGAGCTGGCAAAGGAGTTAGGATCGTAATTCAATTCTTTGGCACCCCGTTCCTAGCCACTTGTTTGAGAGGTTAATACTCAACAGTCGATGGGATCATAAGGCTTGCAGCTTCATCGTGAAAAACTGATGATTAAGGATAGTCAACCATTCCTGAGGAGTTACTCACTTTGATTTTGCCGTCTGACTGAACTGATACATCCATAGCACAATATATATTGATTTTCGTAATATCAGATCAATTCACCCGCATGATTTATATCCAGCCTAGCATGTTCAAATCCACCCCAGAAATCAAGGATGTGCTTATTGTTCGCTTGCCACAGTACAAGGCCTGGATAAGCAATCTTTAAAACCGGAGAACAGCAAGCAAGTTTAACCGACAAGAACCGATCGAGTAGAGAATCAGAAACAAAGCATGAACGGGACGAGCACCTCGTTCCCAGTTGGAGAGATGAGCGAGGCCAGAGGCAGCACAGAGCCGCCGACGCCCCCATTCTCCCGTGCTTCCTCCATCTCCGGCTCCCGTCCCATGTCCACTATTCTTCTCGGCGCTTTCCCTGTGTGCTCGATTTTGCTGGGCGGCAGGCGGCAGCCGCTAGCTAGCTAATAACTAGGTCCCTGCAAGACTTCAAGTAGTGGAACGGTCTATGCAGACAACGTCCTCGAGTCGAGTCACGCCACAGATTTTCTCCAGAAATAAATGGGCAGTGCGCTGTGCGCTCGCTTCATTCCTTTTCCACAGGGGCGTTCACGTCATTTCGGCCGCCGTGACGCCGTCCGTCCGTCCGTCGCTGTAGGGCGCCGGGTAATGGCCAAACGCGGCGGGGGCTTTCAAAGCCTTCGCGTGCGGTGTGGCGGTCTGCCGTTCGAGCAGCTGGCAGGGGCGCGGAGGCGACGGCGCGGAGCACGTCTTTTTGCCGCGCGGCCCAGGGGTACGTGGGGGGCTCGGTAGCTAGCAACGGTGGGCGTGGAAAAGGCACCGGGACACGGCCACACGGGGGGCAGTGGTGCGCTCCGACTCCGAGACCGATCGGCCAGCTGCAACGCAACGTGTTCCAGTGGGCGCGCGGCGGCGTCACGGTGGTTGCATCGGCTGTATGCATGATCGTAGCCAAAAGTCTTGACGGGAACACAAAGGAGGCAGAAGATCATCATCATTCGAGGATGGGAGGATTTTGCAAAAGGTGATCCGTAGCCATTGGTGGATGCATGATTAACGTCTGTTAAAGTTGAATTATGCATCGTCGTTAACTAGCTAGTGCCAGCCGTTACAGAATTAACCAGAGGCGGCCTAACGTCTTAAGACACGTCGCGCCTAAGGAACTCGCTCGAAAACGCGGAACGATCGTAGATGCGACATCCATGAAAATACGAAAAGATGTGCTCCATTATCGCCTCAACATCGAAAGAGACATACGTACCGCGCCAATGATGCTCAAGGCCGTGCTTGCTCCAGACAGACAACAGGAGCATGATTATAACCTTTCTCCCTTGTCTTCCAAGATACTGTACCCACACGAACACGGCAGCTAGCTTGGTCATCGCGTGAATCGGATAGGGCGACCGCACCTGTCACGCATGTACAGGAGTGAACTCCTGTAGTCCTGTAGCAGAGGCGATCACTGCGGAGGGACGTGATAAATGATGGTGCTCAACCAGCCCACCTGGCCAGCAGCCGCCGCAACCAGAAGGGGCACGTGGTGGTGGTCCTGGTGGAGAAAGCTAGGGGGGATAGTACAAAACGAACGGCCAGGTCATCGGTGCGGCGTCGCGCTCGCGCTGCTCGCGTCACGCCGGGTTCAGCGAATGCCCATCAGCCCATCCTTCCTTCCGCACACGGGGCCGCGACACGTACGATACGACACGGCCAAGTCGAGCGCGCGTTTGTCCCTTTCGTCACGCAGCGTGAGACTGCAAGGAGGCCGGCGCAGGCGGCACCGAGAGGGGAGAGGAGAGGAGCCGAGGAGGGCCCCTTCCGCGGTTCCGCCTCGAAGGAGCTACTGAGCTTTCCACCTTCTCGTGATGGCGTCGCGACTCGCGCGTGCTTCTTGAGTTCTTCGGTTTTTTTTTTTTTTTGAGAGGTTGAGTTCTTCGGTTCTTTGGCCCTTCGAGCCACTATTGTGAATTTGTGCTTATCTTTTCCGGCGGGGACAGGTGTGAGGCGTTCAGGACTTCAGGTCAGATGGGATTAAGGGGATGGGCGGAAAGAACGGAAAGGAGTAATAATGCAAAAGTTGCTTGCGTCTTCGGATGATCAACTGTCCAAGTATACATGGGAGAACATAGTCTATTCTCTATTGGGTATTGGCAGTCAGCCGTGGCAGTTTGAGGAAATCTCGACGCCAAGGCCGATTTCAACTTTTTTTTTTTCTTCAAACTTTTAACTTTTCCATTACATTAAACTTTTTTACACACAAATTTCTAACTTTTTCGTTACATCATTTCAATTTCTTTAAACTTTCAATTTTGACGAGGAACTAAACACAGCCCAAATAGCTTTCTCGGTGTTGTTACTGCTGTATGACAGTAGGACTTGCGAATACCGCACCAGTAGGACTTGCCAACAATGAAGCCCATACACGACACACTGAGCTAGAAGACGGCCTGGTTAAATCGGGAAGGACGCGAGAGTTGTGATGGGCTAGAAGTGAAAGCATAGGGCTGGTTTTGATTAGAATAGTTCACTTTAGGTTCCTTAAATTTATCGTCGAGTCTAAAATTTATCCCTAATTCAAAATATCAGATATAACAGGTCTCTCAAATCAATCGGATCACCCGAGGTCTTAGACAGTATTATACCCAGTTTTACTTAACGTGGCAAGCTGAGTCGTCTCCCGCGGCCCCCACATGCCAGTAAATAGTACTCTCCTCTCTCTCTCTTCTCTCCTCTCCTCTCTTCCCTTTCCTCCCAATCTGCACCGGGACAGGCGGCGACCGGCGGGGAGAAGGGGCAGCGCCTTGCCTGCTTCCGTCGCCATCATCAAGCCCTCTTGTACACACGGTGTTGTGGATTGACGTCGCGCCGTCGACAAGAGCAAGGTCCTTGAGGACACGACGACATAGTTAAAGACGACGAAGACGGTGAGGTTGCCGCCACCATCCGCCGTGACGAGGAGATGGATGTTGAGGACGACGATGTGGAGGCGGTCGAGAGGGAAAAGCGAGGCATGCCTACATCATTCCAAGGAGCCGTGCGTGTGCTTCCGATTGTTCCGGGAGGAGGGAAGGTTCATGCTGATGGAGGTGGGGATCCCCGGGAAGGAGAAGAAGAAGAGGAGGAGGAGGAGGGGAAGAGGATAGCTGTAATCTAGCTAGAGGTGGGTTGAGCAAGTCCGGTTGAGGTTCATCACCCCACGACGAGTTGGGCGACCAGAGCAGAGCCCCTCGCGTCGTCCCCAACGTTGAGGTAGAAGTTCTTCCTGAGGAGCTTGAGGCGGTCAGGGAGGGCAGTGAGCAGGACGTGGACTCCAAAAAGGGTAGCAACGCAGCCCGCAAGGCCGCAACCTACTCCCAGCTCGAGCGCCCGCGCGTCTCGGAGAGCAAGGCGTACCGACTTGACGGCACGCTCAAGGAACTTGGCGAGGACGACGGCGCTGTCCTAGACAACGGCACCGGTGACGCCGGGCGTGGCCATGGAGGACGGGAAACCGTTGCGTGTGAGCGCGCTAGGCCGGCCGCCGCCCGTCCTTGTGACCTAGGTGGGAAGAGATGAGAGGGGAGAGGGGAGAGAGAAGAGAGAGGAGAAGAGAATACAAGACACTGACATGTGGGCCCATGCTGACTCGGCTTGCCACGTCAGCTAAAATCGGGTATAATATTGTCTAGGATCTCAGATGATCCGGTTTTGTAAATTGAGGAACCTGTTATATTTGGTATTTTGGTTAGGGATAAATCTTAGACTCGGCGACAAATTAAGGGACCTAAAGTGAACTTATTCTATTTTAATTTGTTTGTGCAGCTGTTAGGCCGATGAGTACGTCGGCTGTACCGGCCTTGTCTTTTTAGCTCTCCTGCCATCTTGGGCCCTATCTATTGGTCCCTCATCATAACAAAGGCCGCAAAGACATAAATAAAAATTATTAGACTGAAATAATCGCCATCAATTTCAACTGGTGTTATGAGGTCAATCGAAGTGTACGCAGTTTGTACCTCTATGGCTCTATATATGGATACCGGAGATTCCTTTGATGCCACTTTGTTCACATCATAAAACAGGATTCAGTATTCCTTCCTTATCACCTTTTCCCATGGTTGCACGTTTGAGAAGTGTTCAAGATTGATGTTCTAGTGTGACATTGGCTCCCAATAAATTTAATCAGGTTTAGACACGAGTACTCACCAATATTGCGGTTTGGTCAAGCATGCACATCAACAAACCTGCCGCTGCAGCTTTGGGTCTTAGACAACGATTTGCCTACCAAGAACCTTTGAGCTCCTTTTTTGATGGAAGAAACTCTTTGTTCCCCGGGGGGAAAAAAAACTTTGCTCTCATGCAATGACCGCTTACTTTTGCCCCTGTTCCATCTTCTTCCTTTTTTTTTTCAAGGAGGGCAAAAGCTTTACCTCGTATATTAATAGATATGGAGAAAAAACAGAACAAAGAAATATGTATAGAGCTCTTTTTTTTTGGAAGATATCACTTAACCTCTTCTTTTACGTGCTCTTGCGGGTTTAGCTTTCGGGGCTTGCCATGTCCATCTTATTCCATGATGTGTGTGTTGGAACATGGAAGAAGTTGAATATTATGGGCGTGTGCGGCTGGTATTTTTACATAGTCAACTTGCATCGATTTTGTAATTGTAGTTTGTATGGCTGCCAAACATAGCATATGGGATTTTCGGATCTCGAGAGCTTTTTTCTTACATGCATGTCGCATAAATATATATTATAGAACTTTTTTAAAAATAATTGATTGAGATAGATTAACGTGAGATATATCACTCCTCCATGAATATACAATGTTAAATTCGATTTCTACAAGTTATAATAAAATGAACAAATTAAATTAAAACTAGTACTATGTGTAATTTACAACTATATTTGCTATTTTTTTATAACTTATAGAAGTCGAATTTAAACTTGCATATTTATTAGATATATCTTATTTTAAAAAAATAAATACTTTTTAGATAACATGAAAATGAGACGATGTTTTCTTGAGGGATGAATTAAAATGCTCTTCCGTAGAATTATGCAGTGATATTACTCAAGTCAATTTTATCCAAGAAAGTGACGGATTCAGTGTTGCCCCAGAGGGCCCAGAATGAGTGACTGCCAGTCTGCACAATTATATGTCATTTTGCACCATTTCTGATTTTTCTTCTATCTAATTTGATCGGCAGAACTGCTACTTTTGTTTAAAGAAAAACCAAAGGACATATAATATTATTTCAAACACAATTATTTACCACGTGCGCCTCTAGAAGAACTTTATCCTATTGAAAAATCAAACTTGAAGAAACGAGGATTGAAAGTGGACTAAAGGCCTATTTCGTACACCGGGATACTGGATATACTTATAATAGTAGAGATGTCACAGAGAAGCACGATGAACGTGAAGAAAGCGAGCCAATTGATGGATTGCTGGGCCGATCTGTTCTTCCTCGACACTTCAAATAAGTAAAGTGTCTATCTTGAACAAAATAGTTTGATTTTAGGATAGAGGCCTAGTCAGTATATGACTGTGTGCGCAAAAAGAGAATTATTTTTTCTGAAATGAAAGGACCTTGATGTTGCCTAGAGGGGGGTGAATAGGCGTTCCTAAAAATTATCACAACTTCATAGCATATTAGAGTGATGATAACTTTTGATTCAAATCGAAACTTCCGTTATGGGATTGGAAGTTCCGGTCTCAATCGAAAAGTTCGGCGGATAACGGAATAAACACTAGCTATGAACTTGTAGCTCAAACAAACAAAATGTATATGAATCAAAAGGTGACAAATAAGGTATCTAAGCAAGATATAAGGTCACCAACTAAATCAAATAAGCATGCAAGTAGATCGGGTAAAAACAAGCTCAAGCACAATATGAGAGAATGCAAGAACGGGCAAACCAAGAGGGGAGATGCGCGATTTGTTTCCCGAAGTTCGGATCCACGGATCCTACGTCTCCGTTGAGGAGCCACAAGGGCCAGGCCTATTTCAACCCTTTCCTCACGAGGGTGCACAAATGCACTCCTCGGTTTCACTCTTGATTTCTTCCCTTACGGAGGCGAAATCAAAGCCTTCACAAACTTTCCGTGGCACACCACAACCTTGGGTGCTCACCGGCAACGCCTAGCCGTCTAGGAGACCTTAGTCCCCAAGAGTAACAAACACAATCGAAGATTTGCTTGCTATGAACTCGAGTGCTCAAAGTATAGAGTGAAGCTCACTAGCTCTCAACTTCTCAATCACTCAATCCAACTCTTTTCCCTTCTCAAATCCCTCTCACAAAGAGGCACCACAAAGGATGGAGTGAAGCTCACTAGCTCTCAACTCCTCACTCTCTCAATCCAACTCTCTCCCCTTCTCAAATCCCCCTCACAAAGAGGCACCATAAAGGTAGAGAAATGGGGATGGCTATTTGGCTTTGGATGTGTCTAATACTCCCCAAGAGCAGCAACCACTCAAAGGAGGGGTGGAGGAGTTTATATACCCGAGCCCCTCAAAAACTAGCCGTTGGAGGCCAAGACTGTAATTTTTGGAGTTTCTGAAAAGCATTTTCGGACAAGTCCAAAAACTTACAGAAGCAAATCTCAGATTCGCAGCCATTCTCGGAATGTCCAAAAATTTTCGGAGTTATCCGAAAAATTTTCGGAGTTTCCGATAATTTTTCGGACTTTCCGAAAAGCACAGAGTAAAACGACTATAACTTTTTGCTCGGGAGTCCGTTTTTGATGAACTTGGACTCTATGGAAAGCTCACTCAGAGGACTACCCAACTCAACCAAAAACAAGGTCTAAAAACACTCAAAGGATAGGTTAAAGCTTGGGTTTCTCTCAAGGTAGCACTATGATAGGTCACTTTGAGCACCGAGACATACACAAACACCTCGACGTTGCATCCCTCTTAATAGTACGGCATTCCTAAACTCAAATGTAAATAAGAAGAGAACTACACCATTAGAAATGCCCTTTTTTTCATCTTTCTTTCATTGTCTTGAGGGACGCCAATGCTGATACCGTTTCACCATATATTCTTCAAATGATTGATGCGGTTACTTGTAGCTTTAAATGGTCTCGAACGGTCCATCATGACAAAGCCGTCACTCGCCCTTCACCACCGGATTTGGTTCTTCGGTGCCAAGCCCCTTGCTTGCCCTTCACCGCCGCATGGTCCATCGCGACCGAGCATCGCTTGCCCTTCACCGTCTCGCCATAATAGCCACTTCGTATCACACATCTTCAATATCTTCACTTTGTCATTCTTGATATTGTTAGATGTAATGATATCAGTTGAGCATCAACACCTTTATAATCCTTGGGACCTATTTCTTTCATTCAACTCAATAAAATTATTAGTCCCAATGATCCAGTTGTCAACCTACACATGTTGATCAACCGATCGCATGTATAAAAGGATATGAATAAATGATGAGTATTAATCAACACCACAAGTGTCATATACTCAAATATATGTTCAAGTGTAAAGATCCCAATTAAATGAAGGTGAATAATTTGGATCGATTACGTGCATAACTAAAGTATAGGATTTGCTCCCCCTAAATGTATGCATACAAAATATTTGTGTGAAGCAAGAGTATGCATAACAAGATATTAAACATTGAGAGCTTATCCTATATAAGAATAGAAGGCATTTATCAAATATAGACAATAAAATAAAAACATACCTTCATCATCTCCACGTTCTCAATGTAAATAGACTAAATAAGAGATAATACTCAAACAAAACATTAGTCTCACATGCATATGCCAATCACGTGGAAATATTATATACAAACATATCAATATGTACATGAAGAGAAAGAGTGATACATATAGCTTGATCTCCATGTATTTCATCCTTGTGATTTAGGTCCACCAACACTCCACTTTCATATCCACATGAGACTAGGCAAAAAAATGCTTATAAAAACATTAGTCTCACATAATTGGATTTGTTATTAATCATCAAAACCAAATCAATGGCACTTGAACTTTCATGGAACGACTCACACGAGACGGTGCGGTGTTCTATCGATAGAGCAGTAAAAAATTACAAGATTACAACCATGGAAGGTCATAACCAAGAAAAAGAAAAAAATATACCACCACCCACACATCGGCAGCGCCAACACACATGACAAGAGAAGGTTAACACCGGACCGGCCGCCGCTAGACCAACAAAGGAGCATAGACGAGATCGCCACAGCAAGGGGGGGTGCCAAAACGACGTCTTCAAGAAGAGAAGCAACGAAAAACCGCCGTCGCCGTCCGTCAGGGCTCAAAGAAGGCAAGACTGGGCTTTCGCCTGGCAACCACCCTTGAGGGGTGAGACAGCACAACAACGCCCTTAGGAGGGGGAATTAACCATCGTTGTCGGTCCGGCCAAGGCCGAGCTAGGTTTTCACCCGCTGCTCGCCACCTGCGAATCCACGGCTGACACACCGATGCTCCACCACCACTCAAACTCTACCAACATGTGGGCCCCCTGCACCGACGCCCCCCGCCGGCCAACCTTCTCACGCTGAAGACCGCGCCACACCCACCGGCAGCTCCACCACGCACCGAGGTCGCCTCTTCCACCGCCGGCCGCGCCTCTCGCGCCAAGCCGGCCTCCTCCACCGTACGCACCTCTCGCGCCAATTCGGCCTCCCTCCATCGGCTGCGCCTCTCGCGCCAAGCCGGCCTCCGTCTCCGCCGCCCGCGCCTCTCGCGCCAAGCCGGCCTCCGCTGCCATCGGCTGCGCCACTCTGCGACAAGACGTTCTCCGACCCCTCCTCCAAACGATGCTGCGCCGGTCCAATGTAGCCGTCTGCCACGCCCTCGGCAAGCCGTCCGAGGCCGTCATGCCTCCTCCCACCACCGTCACGGTCACCATCACCTCACCGTCGCCGTCGTCACCTCACACCCGACTCCTTCCCCGCCTCCACTGCCGACGTCGCCGCCGCCTCCTCAGTCACGGCCGTCACAAGCCGGCCGCCGTCGCCGCTGCCGCTGTCACTAGCCACCGATGCCAGCAGCCGCCGTCGCAAAACCGCCGCCACCTCCAACGCAGCCGCCCCGACGTCGTCGCCATGCGCGGGGGGGGGGGGGCAAATCGGCCTGCAGCACGCCAGATCCGCCATCCAGGGGGCCAAAATGGCCTGCAGCACCTGATCCGGCCGCCGTCGCCGGCCTCGCCGCCAGAGCCACCTGCCGTTGTCAACCTCGCCGCCACCTCCATCCCCGCCGGCGGCGCCCCCTCACCATCCCTGACGCCGCCGTCGCCCCCGCCGCCGTCGTCGCCTTCCCTGCCGCCAGCCGCCACCAACTGTCGCCGCCACCTTGCTATCTTCAATCCCCGCCGCCACCACCACCAACTGCCGCCGCCACCTCAGGCCGACCCTCCGCCGGCGGCCTCCCCGCCAGATCCGGCCGCGGTGGCCCGGATCTGGGTGGCCTTTGCTGTCTCGCGTGGCCCCCCACCGCCGACAGGAGAGGCAGACAAAGGCGACAAAGCCCCGCCGCCGCCGTCCTTGCAGCCGCGGCTTTGCCGGCGGCCTCTCGGGCGGCAGAGGGAGGAAGGGGGGGAGCGGCGATGCCGGTTGTTTTCGCCTCCCGTGTCACCCGTGAGGGAGGGCGACGCGGGGGCCGAGAGAAGAGAGTACTATGTGGCTAGATTTTGCGTATGCATCTATACAAAGTATGAATTGAATGAAGGGTGAGAATTATCCATATCAGGGAATTCCAGTGAAATTTTATCACCCGAAACAGACAAATAAATTGGCAGTGCTGAAGCTGAATGAAGTTCCGGGCTAAAGTTCTCCAATTGCAAAGTACGTTTTAGAGTTCAACTCGACAACATGCATGATATGATTTGCTACTTAAATTTACAAGCTTTATGCCCTCTATGGTCATAAACAATGATAAAAGATCAAAATAATGCTATTATAACACACATGAAACCAACCGCCAATCGGAAAAATGATTCTCAGTTTTTTTTTCCTTCTCTAGATCGAGTTAATGTTGTAATAGTGATGCCAGGAAATGATGCTATAGATTGCACTGTGTACATGAGTAGATCAGAATCAATAATATTACTGAAGAACAAGTTCTATATATAATTGGCATTTGGCAAGCATCACCATTTGTCATTTGCAAGGCGCAGTTAGTGCACCAGTCCTTTTAATTAACCCATGCCAGTGCACCAGTCTAATGAAACGTTACCCAAAGTTGGAGAATTTTCTTAAACTAGTTCTCTTAGTTAAAAGACAAAGTTGGGTTGTTGCACCTAGTCGACCAAACGGAATTGTTCTCTAGTGTCATTATCCTTGCCTTTCCAATTGCTATCTTTCGGCAAAACAACTTTCCAATTGTTCTCTTAGTTAAAACATATCTTGTTGTAACAAACAACTTTCTGTGATATTGCGTATCACTCAGATTCCAACTATATTTTCGGTCCCAAGAGACGTACGTATTGCATCTTTTTGTAATTTGTACAGTGTAAAGGGGGCTTAATTTGTTCTGATTTTCAGTGTCCAATCCTGAAACATCTGTCGTCTGTAGTTCTCGTAGCATTTACTTTACCATTTTCCTCCCATTTGATGGATGAAGAAGAGACAGAAAAGAGCCATGACGTTGCGAGCACGACGTGTACAGTCTGTTGGCTAAGCTTCGATAAGATTGAAGCGAGAGTTTGCTGTTTACAAGCACTAGCAAGTAGCGAGAAGACGAGAGCAAAGTGGGTCAAAGTTAAACGGCACAACCAGACGGCCAGTGGCTAGTGCAGCCTTCTACGCGCACTTGTACGCTTTGGGAGTTGGGACAATTGAAGCGCACACGGTTTATGAACCAGATTGGTGGAAGGATGCTACAAGCCCACACAACACAATACGCTGACGCATCAGAGTATCAGATACAAGAGATATTCCGTTCACATCGACTCATCAAAGTGCGTACGAATTTGCAGTGCAACACTACATAAATATCGCTCCTCTCATTCTAAAATATAATAATTTTTAGTGTTTAGAAATTATTTTAAAATATAACAACTTATCCATCAACATTTTCAATTCTAATATTTTATCATTTAATTTAGTTCACTTGTCTTCACTTCTCAACTAATCATAATATTTTATTACTTAATTTTATCTTTTTAATATTTACGTTTAATTTTAAAATATTCTATATCATGTGACGGAGGTGGTACAGCTGTGAAAGAAATGAGCCTCATAAATCTAGTTTTTGCCAAAGACATGAGCTGTCAATAAATTTCTTCGTGGCTACTCCTTTGTGCAATCATTTGAGTCAACTCTTCTGATACGAACTTCTTGCGTGTTAGCCCACAGTGGCTCGGCGTGCCGGAGTGCTGCCAGTTCATGCCACCCGGCCAAGTGCAAGCATCGTTCCTACAGTAGCGCTCTAGCGGTGGAAATGAACGGGATGAACATGAACGCCACCGACACGGAAGCATGTCCTGTACCATTGGAGTTGGAACTCCTAGCTCATCCCTTCCCTGAGTATCAAGTCTCAACTACAGAGGAAAATTCTTGCGGTGGTTCACAGTTGCATCAGGTTTTTAATTGACGTGATTAGTTAACGGGAGGAGGTGTTTCTGGTAGAGACGAGATCCGATGCCAACGATCAACCACACGAACTAATTGAGGCGACACCCCAATCATGGGCAAACCGCCACAGGATGTGTCAAACGCTGAGTTGCCAGTTCACCGCCGCCGATCAATCTCACGCACTATAGCCGGTCGGCGGCCGCGCGCCACCGACAAGACGCCAAGGGAACAGCACGCGGCGATCACGACGGCCCAAAGCCCCAAACCAAGCGCGATGTCCTCCCAACCCGCCGCGGCTAAGCAACTCAAAGCAAACCGCACGTTGGGGTCGCTGTGGGCCTGTGGCTCGTGCCGCGCCCGTGCTGCGTAGGGGAATCCCCCTCGAAAAGCCGCGTTCCCACCCCGCGCGTCGCGATCCCACCTATGCGAGATGCCCCCACGTCCCCGCGTTCAGACTACCGCCCGCGCGGGGGCCACCACCCGCCGCCGTCCACCTCGGCGTCCACGTTGGACTGGACCTCCACATCGGCGTAACTTTAGGTGATGGGCGCCGCGACCGACCCGGGTTACCTCGAAACTATAAAACGGCTGCCTCCCTTCCGAATCGGTCACACGAAGATCATCTCGAACACCTACTCCGACACCGGAAGCAAAGCAGCGCAGCAACAGCAAAGAAATCAACCCAGAAAGAGGAAAGAAGATCATCTCGATCATCTCTGCGCATACATGGGGAACTGCGCCGTGACGCAGCACGCCGTGTCGTGGGCCGACGACGGCGAGTGGGAGCTGCCGGAGTCGGGGGAGGAAGGCACCGCGCCGCCGAGGAGCGGGGCTCACATGACGGAGGTGACCATCAGGATCACCAAGCGGCAGCTGCAGGAGCTGGTGGACAAGAGGGCGGCCGCCGCCGGCGGCGGCCACGGCTACCACGTCTACCGGAAGAGCCGGCGGTCGGCCGCGGAGCTTCTGGCGGACATCATGAACGCCGGCGAGGTCTACCACCAGCACTACAGGGTGGCGCACTGGAAGCCCGCGCTGCAGAGCATCCCGGAGGCCGCCATGGAGTCATGACACGTCCTGCAGTGGCGTGGCCAACTTCGTTTGCTTTTCTCTGGCTGCATCCTTGCAGCTTCGTTCGATGGAACACAGCTTTTTTGTGACCTATGGGTGTAGTTGTTCTCTCCTAGCTCAGATTCCACGAACGATGTAAATTAGTAGGATGATTAAGTGATGACAGATACAACGGTGTAAAGAAGATGATCTGTCGTCCACAATCCATTACTGAGACATGGAAAATGGAGAATTAATTCATGTGAAAATGCATGATGATCATGGGAGCAATTACGTGCCCTTTGTGCATTGCTACCTCCGTCCCAAAATAAGTACAGCCATGGGTTTCCGCGTCCAACTTTGATCGTGCGTTTTATTTAAATTTTTTTTATAATTAGCATTTTTATTGTTATAAGATAATAAAACATGACTTATGTTTTTAAATTTTTTCAAAAAAATTTTAAATAAGACGAATGGTTAAAGTTGGACGCTGAAAACCATCGTTGTACTTATTTTAGAACGGAGGTAGTAGTTTCTTAATGGTCAACGAGATCTGCTCAAAATGATTGGGTGCTCTACTGCTCCCCGGTAAAGTTGTGGTACCCATGCAGACAGCAGAGCTTGGACTAAACAGAAACCTTACTATACTTCCTTTTGGTTCAACACGGTATTAAAAAAATCTAGAGCAGTTTTGTTCACTTGATTGCTCCATGAGGCGAGAATAAGCTAATTTTATCCTACATTTGGATGATTTTTTTTATGAAACAGTAGTATACATCTTGATTAGTTTTTTTTTGAAGATAATGATCTTGATTAGTTTTTCAAGAGAACACTTTCATGCGCAAAATGTTCAGTTACCTACTAGCAGTTAGGTAGTCATTGTTTTTCCAGCTTTTAAAACAAACCCTGACGCAACGAAAATGTTTCATAGTAGTAGTAAACTACGAAATTATTACTAAACATTTATAAGTTTTTTTTGTGAGACTTGACCCAAACAACTCAGCACATCTGAGCATTAAGTTTGAAAGGCCATCTTCACCACAAATTAATCCATACATTTTGAGCTGCTGGCCATGGATGCAAGCACTTGCAAGTCAAAAATATTTTCCATAAATTCTATACATATATCAAAGTAAATGGGGGGCAGATATCAGTCGACGCACACTAGTAGGTGCTCTCACCAACACGTTGACAAGACAAAAGTCTGCGTCGAGGGTTGCTCGATGTGCCAATCAATCGATTTAATTTCGAATTAGTGGTGGCGTTGCTGTCGTTTTGACCGCGGATAGATGGTGTACGTTGCTCTCCCAGCCACTACCCAACAACAAGGCTCTGGAAATTGTTTTGTCCACCAAAGTGTCAATTCCGATCAGCTCAATGCAGCTGGTGGTTAACAGATGAAACAATTATTAGGTGAGAATAAAAAAACTGGTGGAATTCGCCATACGAATTATAGTTTCATGGAAAAGGGTCTAGGCTGACGCAGAAATGACATAATAGTATCGCAATGGTACTTCAGCGTCTGCGTCTGCGTCTGCAGACTTCTTGTGCGGAATTAGCTAAAGCCTGCACATAAAGCTTGCATTATCTTAAAGAGGAAGTCTCCACATAAATGGCTACATACAAATGTTTAATTCCGTGGAAGCTTGCCACTTGCTAGCTTGTAACAATGTTAAGGATTTGTTTGAAACATAGCATTATCAAAAGACGTGAAGGGAAAAACAGTATGAATACAATGTAATATTCACAAAGAATTTAATAGGATTTTAAGACACGAAATTTTTATTTTTTTAAACGTAGTATTAAGAAAACGGAAGAATTGAACAAACACATGTTAAATGCAAGTGTAAAATAGAGAATCAGAAAACATGAGGAAAATAAATGAATGATTATATGAATAGGCCATAGGAAAAATGTAGTAGCCAAATGAGAGATAAACTCATAGAAAATTTTTCAAGAGGTACGAGCTCTTACTAATTTTTCTCCAAAATCTATATGCATTGTGCCATTTCTAAGAAACTTCATAGGATTTGAAAAACTCCAATCCTTTATTTTGAAAAGGCAAATAGATGAAATTTCTATGGGATTTTAATCCTACAAAATTACTCCATAAATCTTGTGAAATTTGTTTCAATAGATCATCTCAAAATTATCGTTTGATTAGCATACATGAAAAACACAAACTCAAGACACGAGAAGAAAAACATATGGGCATTATGCTTATTTTTCTCTCCGAAATTTCTATAACAGTTCACTCCATAGGAATTTTAAATAGATTGGTTAGAATCAATCCTTTGTTTTAAAGCACTCCATAGATTACCTCCCATAAAATAAAAATTCTCTAGAGTTTCTATGTTTTCCATTTGTTTTAAAGGGGGCCTAATTTTCTATTGTTCATGGAAGCTTGGAAAGGCCATCATATATGCATATATATTAGAAAAAAAATATTCCCTTAAGGAGACACCCTCTCGTTTTTTATCTCACTTAAATAGTCATGAAAAGTTAAAAAGGACAAGTTAATTAATATGAGTTCACAGGCATGTAGGTTTAATTTGACTTTTACAAGTTGTAAAAAAATAAAATATTTAATACGAATGTATTATATACTAATATACTAGTTTCAGTTTAGTTTGGTCTTCCATCACAACTCGTAGAAGTGAAATTTGACATTGCATTTCTTTAAGTGATATATCTCATAAAAATCTATTTTTTTAATTTCTTTTATGAAACTTTATATGACTATTTAAGTGTCATTCAAGAAACGTGAATGTCCTCTCAGGAAAGAAAATCTATCTCCACATATATTTTTTGGAGACAAGCAAAATGCATGGTAGTCCTATGCTAGTACTAATTACCCGGTCGGTTGTTTGATTTGGATTTTTAGACTTATAGTTCTTGCTTTGTTAGATTCAGTCACAAATCAAATTTTGAGCTAGCTGCCTAGCTACATGATACAGAGGACCACCAATGCACAAAGTTTGGTTGAGAAAAGAATAGAAGCTGAGATCGATAGAACAGAAGCTCCACCATGTGCAATCATTTCATCCAAAATCTTAAGTTGTTGAGAAAAAAAAATATGCACACTAGCTTGGTGATAAGCCTGGTAAAGTTTAGACATGGTTCACCAGCTGCTTTTTATTATACTTTATGAGGTTTTCAACATGGATCTCAAATCACACCCACTTTAAACTTGATGTTCTTTCGTTCTTTCCTGCGAAAACGTCAGGCGAGAGGTGCAATTTAAAACTGCTCGTGATGGCGGCGGGTAGCCGGTAGACATCACGGCACGGATTTTGATCTCAACTTCTCAAGTGCCGTTCCGAAATATGCACGGTTTTTTTTAGTTGGCGATACCAATATACCATTGGCGCTGGAGAGAGGAATCCCGATCCCAACGGCGATGGCTTCATCAAAGAGTTCTTCCATACGAGATCAGTACGACCACGACGACGCTGGGAGATCCCCTGCAAAAGCCGTGTTCACACCGGCAGGCCTTCCTCCGCGCTGAAAAGATTCCCCTTTCCCGCCACTTTCCCACCACGTACGCCCGCCACTCGCGCCGTCCCCACCACCGACTCGCCCCCCCGCCCAATCCCGGCCGTCCAGTGCCCTCCCCGCGAGGCACGCTCGATGTCCCGGCCGTCCACGTGGCCCGATGGAATGCTGCTCGGTGGTGCCCCGCGCGACTCGGTCTCCACGCCTACGCATCCACGTCTCCAGCCAGGTCCAAGTTGGCACGTCGCGCTGAACGCCTCCTCTTCTCCCAGCATCCACGTATAAATAAGCTCTCACAAACGGAGGCAACCAAAGCAACCATTAAACCAACCCGAGCACCGTCAAGCAACTCTAGCGAAGGGCCTAGTACAAAGCAAAGCTCTGCGGCTTCAGATTCTGAGATACACGCATCGATCATCTCGCATCTCTTCAGTTCTGAATTTCTGCGTGTATGGGGAACTGCTTCAAGTCGCAGCGCGCCGCCGCATCGTGGGCCGACGACGGCGAGTGGGAGGATGAGGAGGAGCAGCAGCAGCAGCAGCATCTACATGAGATGGCGGCGGTCGAGAAGATGGAGCGGGTGGAAGTGAAGATCAGGGTGACGAGGAGGCAGCTCCAGGAGCTGCTGGAGAAGGCCGCCGGCGAGGGCAAGGGGCGGCCGGTCGAGAAGGTGCTGGCAGAGATGATCAGCTCCGGCAAGGTTTGCTACGAGCAGGAGGCGGCGGGCTGGCGGCCGTCGCTGCAAAGCATACCGGAGGCCGACGAGTCATAGATTATTCAGTGGATCTTTTGATTCCATAGGACTGTTTTATGTTCCTTGATTGATTCTCCACATGTGTATAGTTGCTCTAGCTAGGAAGATATTGTAGTTTGATCGTCATTCTTTCGGAGATGTACAGGCTACGAGACTGATTGAGAGAGATTGCTGGAACTTTTTTTACTTGAGCAGATTTCTGATATAGCTCTGTCCCTGAACTTTGTACTCATATGGCCTCAGATGTCTCGATGATCACTGATGAACTGCAGAGAGACGATGAACTTCACAGCTAGTAATGAAAATTTTGAGCCAAAAATTGCTCGTCTCCTCCGTGATTTTGTAATTTTGTTTATCAGAATTAAGTCGGAGGTCAGAACCGAGCCTTCGCAAAGTAATTTCCACTACCTATAGCTATAATAAGGCCAGCAAGTGAAGGCTCTATATGCCCAACTAGAATTTCCATCCCTTTGCAATTGCAGTCAAAGTGACACTGTTGCAGAAATGGACACTTACTACCACTTTGGCCCTTTAATTTGTTAGCTCAATGACTGTATCTTCCACACTGAATTGGTCCATTCTATATATCTACAATGATTTGTTCCAAGAACCAAGGCTTGCATGGTATGACCTCGCGCCCTTCGCTATGCAACAAAAAGATCAAGTCTGCACCAACTCTATCGACATCCTGAAAGAGACACACTGTCTTGAGGCTACATTGGTCCTTAGTTCTTACTGCTGAATTGCACTCCATCACAATGGCGTTGAAGAAGAATCCACCGTGGATTGGGTAAGGAAATTAATTTCGTGAATTTTCAGAAAGCCAATGCAACGAAGACTTAGTCGGTGTTCGTGATTACCCCGAAGGAGACAGTGAGGATTTTTGTACTGAAATATTAGACCTTTAAGCCAGCGTCAGAAGCTTGCATATATGATATATTGATATATGATGGACCTATAACACCTGAAATTTTTAAATAATCGAGAAAGTTTGTGAATGAATGGAAGCATTCTTTGTCCTGCCTGCATCAAAGTTATGCTGAGGTGAAGTGAACGCACGGCATGTTGAAGTTGAACTAATCCAGATCAATAATTTTCGAAAAAAAAATCCAGATCAATAATGGCGGGTCTCAAAATCGAGCTGTTCATATATGCAGAGGACCATGGCCACCGTCGAGCAGGTCTAGGCGTGTAGCCGATCGAAGATTTCGTCTCTTTATATGACAGAAATTTCCATGCGGCGCCGAGCGCTCCGCGTTATATGCTAGGAAGATAATCACAACAGCTATGAACAGGTCTGTGTATATATCCGGCCGTTTGCAAAGCATATATACGAACACGTTTTTTTTTTTTTGGGAAACATATACGAACACACTTGCTTAACAAATCATGCGAACTAGAAGATGCACTCGTTCGAGAGTTAGAGTAAGGCTAATAATACAGCCGACCTATTAGCTACAAGGTTCTTTGTAGCTTTTTTTAGCCTACCAATATAATAGTTAGCTCTTTACAATTAATACATGGCACACTTGTCTCTCTCACAAAGTTTTTTTTGTTTCTCGTGTCCAAGCCGGATGTAAGTTTACAGCCCGCTTCTCCTCTCTCTCCTCTCTTCTCTCCTTCACTTTAACATTTAGCCGGCTTATAGCCTTCTATTATACTTGCTCTTATTCACAGCAGATAGGTGGGGCCTGGGATGAACTACCCGTTATCTGTAGCCGATGGATGTGGATGAAACCGAGTTATGACGATTATTCAAGGGACAGATGAATAAATTAAATAGAAATATTAAAAAGTTGATTTAAGGAAGTTTTCTAAAAATGCTAATGAATAATTTTTTTTAATTACACCGTTTAGTAGTTTAAGATAATTAATCTATAATTCATAATCCCCATAAGCCAAAAATAAAATGCGATCTAATAGTAAGTTGTTCAGTTGTTTAGAGAACACACACAAAAAAAAATCATACTAAAAGTTGAGTTATACGGTTTGAGCTAGTTCCCTCGAAACCATACTAAAACTATTCAAATCCAAGTAACGTTAGTAGATTAGTGCTTACACCAATACATCCATTTCAAGATCCATATAACAAATAAAAAGGTATAGCCTCTAAATTATAAAGTTTATTTAAATTTTAAAAACGTGCCTATCCCTAACGAACACGTGGCCAGATACCCTGACAAAATTCACCAGTACTCCTAATCCACGCCACCGCAAAGTCTCCACCGAGAGAGGGAACATGTCCTGACCATACGGAAGCGCGAACGAACGGGCCTCTCAAGATTCGTTCCAGAGCCCATTCACACCAGGACCGGCCCAGTTAGAACGCGCTGCCAACCGTCAACCGACCTGCTTCTATGGAAACCCGGGCTCGGCGCGCGCGTCGCGCCAGCGTAGATTGCTTTTGCCAGCGCGTCGCGCCGAGGCAACTCACTGTCACTGGCAAGGCACCACGCGCGCGGCGCGCCAGTTCGTCCAGCTTTTCTAGGAGGCCGGCACCGGGTGGAGAGGAACACAAGAGGATTAGCTTCTATCCTACGACCGTCTCGCCACGTCGGAGCCAAGGAAATTCGCCTCCCCACGTGACATCACGGACGAATTGTATTAGCGGTGGTTCGTGTCATGTGCGGAATCATCGCTGACCTGGCCCCGGTAGGCGCTATCTCTTTCCTGCCCTCCCCTGCCAACCTCCCAGCTATAAATAGACTCCAAAACCCATTTGGATTACATTACATATCCCATCTCAGAGCAGCGTACAAGGACACGGAATCAGCGAAAAGGCACGAGCTCACGATCGAGCTAGATCAAGCTAAGCTAGCAGTAAGATCGGCAGGAGAAATCTAGTCGTTGTTGGTCATAGACAAGGAAAAAAAAAACAAGCCAGAAACCGATGGGGAACTGCGGGGCGTCGCAGCGTGCCGTGGAGTCGTGGGCCGACGGCGACGAGTGGGAGGACGAGGCGGCGGCGTCGTCATCGTCGGAGGACGATGGCCACCGCGAGCGGATGGAGCACGTGGCAGAGGTGACCATCAGGATCACCAAGAGGCAGCTGCACGAGCTGATGGAGCGCAAGGGCGCCGGGAATGGCCACGGGAAGATCAGCCGGCGGTCCACGCAGCAGCTGCTGGCGGACATCATGAACTCCGGCGAGGTGCACCACCACGACCAGCACAGGGAGGCGCACTGGAAGCCCGCCCTGCAGAGCATTCCGGAGGCCGTGGAGTCATGAGTTCCATTCTACGCCCTAAGCTTGGTGGTTAAGTCGCCGCTTGATTATTTTTCCAAGAAGTTTGTCGCTTTCCTCCATGTTTCTTTTCCATGACCACATTTTCTTTACTCTGCACCAGATTTAATTTCGGTGCTTATTGATGTGCATAGCTAGAATACATTTGGGTTAATTCATCAATTGTTCAGACAGGACATGTACAAAAATCCGCGCGCTCAAAAAGAAGTCGAAGAATATGTAAATAAATGTAGGGGAAATCATTGTAAAGATATTTTACATTTGTATAAAGAAGGCTAATTTGAGGAATACGCTCCACTGTGGGAATTGCACTTTTTTTTGTTTGTTGACGATGAGTTTGAGACCAAACACAAGATACATATGAAAGTTATGACCTGCATCTATATATCAAATAGAAATCTACAGACGGTGAAGACTGTTCTTTCCTTGCTTTCTTTCTTTTTTTGGCAGCTATTCGTTTCTCATCTTCTTCACGAGATGATCTGCATGCACCGCATTTCTACAGGATACAGCTGAACGCGACCGGCACCCAAAAACTTGCCTGTGGCCCACACTCCAAAAGAAGGAAGAGAAAAAGCTGAGGGTGTGTTTAGTTCATGTTAAAATTAAAAGTTTGGTTAAAATTGGAACGATGTGACGAAAAAGTTGAAAGTTTATGTGTGTAGGAAAGTTTTGATGTGATGAAAAAGTTGAAAGTTTGAAGAAAAAAATTGCAACTAAACATGGCCTGAGATAAGAACGTACTCCTTCCATCCCAAAATAAAATATAAGAACATAGAGTTGGATGTGATATTGTCCAGATTTATAGGAATAGGAAATGTTACATTTAATTCTAGGTTCTTATATTTTATTTTGGGATAGAGGGTGTACTCCGTATTTCTTGGCTTCACCAAAAAGCGAGCGCTGAGTCCTGATCCGACAGAGACATTCCAGGTAGGAAGGTGCTACATAAACCATCGCCACTGGATCGCGTGATCGCCGATTGGCGCCGGGTGCTACATGCACGGAACTGCGGGAGTGTTCAGTTGGACGTCCAGGTTTTTGAGCCTGCGTCCTGGACTCATGGCGTGCACACTAGCTAGGGCCGGGAGCGGCTCATCCCAAGCGGTGTGCGTGTTCTGGGTAGGGCCGGGGCCCGTGATGATTCCCTCCCCGCGATCTGCGGACGCGGAAGCGTACGCGGCACCGCCTTCGATAGATTCGGCGCCGCGCTCGCCTGGCCTGATGATCGTTGTTGCGGCAGGCTTTCTCGTGTTCACAAGCACGTGAAGCGGACAAGCGGCGTCGAGGGGGCGGGGCATGGGCCTGTGCCTTGTGGTCTTGTGGCCTTTAGCCCATTGCAGCTCCCGCGCGCGTGCTGGGAGTTGGGCTGTTTGGGCTGCCTGTAGACTTGTGGTACTATGATAGTACGATGCGCCTGGGCTGTATAGGTGAGTGATAGATGGGGATCATCGGATCAATGTATTATTATTATTGCCTTTAAGGCGTCAGCCGTGACGTCGTATAGAGTATATACCAGTCGAGGGATTTTTGATGCCCGATGATTCCATCATTCCATGACCAATTTGGATAATCAGTTTTGGGTTACAGTTATACTGAGGGGAAAAAATTGACGGTGCCCGACTATTCTTCGTGCGCACCGATCCACCGACCAAACTGTACATGGCGTTCGGCTTTTGTAGTCCCAAACTGAAATTATGTTACGACCGATTGAAACTTTGGGCAAATAACATGATCAGCGTGCCTCAGACAAGCATCAAATCGTTTCAATCGGTTGGGTAGTTTTATATACCCCGTTCTCAAGAAACACAAGTCTTTAAATCTTGCAGATTACCTTTCCTAATCGCATCAGCAGCATTACTGTTCTTGGGTGATAAATTCGTGTGAAGCTTCAGTTGTAGGGTGTGTTTAGTTCACATCAAAATTAGAAGTTTGGTTGAAATTAGAACGGTGCGACGGAAAAGTTGAAAATTTATGTGTATAGGAAAGTTTTGATGTGATGAAAAAGTTAAAAGTTTGAAGAAAAAGTTAGGAACTAAACCAGGCCCTACTACTCCTTTAGGCAAAACCACACCAAGGCCTTATTTAGTTCCAAACTTTTTTTTTCAAATTTTCAACTTTTCCATCACATTAGAACTTTTCTACACACGTAAACTTCCAACTTTTCTATCACATTATTTCAATTTCAACCAAACTTTCAATTTTGCCGTGAACTTATCACACCCCAATTCAAAAACACAGTGCAACACATTTGCGTCCCAAACACCGCCACCCTCGCCTCCAGTCACCGTGCTGCTCGTTTTTCACACGGAACCGGATAAAGTAAGGTCCTGAGAAGAAACCCCCCGAGTCCCCTGGACGGCGCATCCCACATTCCCACCCACCATGGCGAAGAACAACACGCTCATCGCGGCTGCGCTGCTGCTGCTAGTGGCAGCCTCGCTCGCCGCGGCGCTGCTCTACTCCGCCGGCCCACGCGATGTCGACGGCCTCGTCGGCGCGCTGCCGCGGGCCACCCTGCCGTTCAGCCCCATGGACGTCCTGCCCCTCCTGCCGCGGACCGCGGCCATGGCGGCGCTCCGCGCTCTCCGCGGCGTGTCGGACATCTTCCCGGTGTTCGTCGGGGCGGCGTCGGACAGGCCGGGCGCGGTCGGCTCGCGGCTGGAGTGGAAGGGCGCCTGCTTCTACGAGAACGAGGCGTGGCTGGTCCTCCACAACGACTCCGGCTCCAAGTACGGAGGCGGCACGCTCCACATCAAGGTACGGTCAGTTTCGGCATGAACTACCAACTGTGTGCAATTTTGGCTCATGCTGCTAAGCTAAAACAACTAATCAAGTGACCAATGGCTAGTTCGATACGCTGTTCTTCCGAAGTCGCATTGATGCGAGAAGAGAGATCGTGTATGAGATAAGACGATGAGATCAAACTTCGGGAAAATTTGCCTCTTTTTTTGTTTTCCCGATTCTCTGTCACTGTAGTCAATGCACATCCGGCTGTGCTGCAGGAAGAGAAGGACACGCACGCCTGACCACAGCTACTTCCGCTTCCGCACCTTCTTCCGTGTCCAACTCAGTGACTTATGACTGGGACACGTATTTATATCTTGGAATAGAAATATCAACCAAATCAAATTATGGACCACGTGCCACCGTCCTTTTAAGGCCACTTTAATCTGTAGGAAAAGTGTAGGAAATTTGAAGGATTTTAATTCTATGGAAAAAATTCCTATGAAAGCCTTTGAAACAAAGGATTGAATCCTATACTATCCTTTAAAATTCCTATGGAATGACTAATCCTATAGAGATTTTGGAGGAAAGTTAGCAAGAGGTCCAACCTCTTGGAAAAAATTCCTTTGAGTCTGTCTCTCTCATCCGATTCCTGTGTTTTTCCTGTGGTCCAATCAAACAGTCATTCCTGTGTTTTTTCTGTATTTTCCAATCCTCTGTTTTATACCTGTATTCCTGTCAGAATCCTATGTTTTTTCTATTCCTCCGTTTTTCTATACCTATGAAACAGGGGGCCATACCGTCATAGAGAAGGGAGAACTACTCTTCAGAGCAAGATTTTCACTTAGAGAACAGTATCCTATTTGTCAGCTAAACTTATAACACTCCTCGGAAAAAAAAAGGAAAAGGGAAAACTATAGCAGTGAAATAATGAACATAGATTTACTGTATTGGCGCCATTAGAGCTGCCGCCACCCAAGCTCCCCATTCGTCAGTAATCTATTGGGGTAGTCAGGCTCGTCCCGGACGGCGGGACGGGGAGGCAGGTAACCCTGGAGTTTCTGGGGCCGCTGCTTTGTGGGGTTAATGTTGTAGGAGTATTTGTAACCTAAAGTCTCTTCTAAATCTTTACTAAACTTCGACTGGCTTCACGCCGGTCCCAGAAAAAAAAATAATGAACATAGTACATGAATATTCTTATATTAGCGCACACCAAATTTATATAGAAACGGAAGATAATTTCGTTGTTCAAAAATAACATTGCTATTGCTAAGCAACATCTTGTTTTAATTCTGGCTAAGCAATATGTTGGCGATACTCCTTGTAGCCCATCGAAATACGCAGTACAATACAACCAATTCTAGTCAATTCGTGCAATCGTGCAGAGTTGGAAACTTGCAAGCAACAAGGGATTATTAGAAGAAACAACGGATTAGTAGAAGCAACCTTGGGAAATAAAAATGCAAATATATTTTCTCTTTACTCGAGTGTCCGCCCCTGAGTGAACAAACCCAAACGAGTCATCGACTAGAAAGAACTCCGTCACGGGAAGAAGACCAGCGCGGGGCAACGCGAAACTCGCGGAGGGCTCCCAGACCTAACCGGCGGCGGTGGCGGCGGCCATGGGAGGAGCCTACAACCTCAAGCTCCTCGCCGCCCTCTCCGCGCTCGTCCTCCTCCTCGCCGCCTCGCGCCCCTTCCTCCCGGGGCTCCTGGAGGCGGCCCTCCGCGCCCCCGTCCTCCCGCGCGACCTCCTCCCTCTCCTGCCCTGGCCGGTGGCCCAGCCGCTGCTCCGCCGCCTCGCGCTGCGCGGCGCCGCCGACCTCCTCCCGTCCTTCGTCGGCGTCGCGCGGGAGCCAGGTGATGGCGGCGCCCGCGCCGCCGAGTGGAAGGGCGCCTGCTTCTACGATAACCGAGCGTGGATGGAGTTCCACAACGGGACTGATGGGGGCCTTGGAGGTGGTACGCTCCATCTTGAGGTGAGTGCCGGTCCCAAGCCCCGCGTCCCAGTGTTGGCTCTGTTACTCTGAGCCGGAGGCGGTAGAACCATTCTTCCTCCCCAAGGGAGGTAGGCAATTGGGGATTTGTGGCTTGTTTGTTGCAGTCTGCTAGTTTCAACCCTGGACTTGATCGTAATTTTGAGATTATCACCTCGATTGCGTTCAGTTCAGTGAAACATTTAAATTTAGTCATGTAGTTTAGTGTAGATCGATCGGTGCCAGAGTTGTTTGTACAGCGTACTAGATGGTACTAGTAGATGGTTCATTCAAATATGTTCGTTTCCCTATTTAGGCATATCACAATTCACAAAACATGGCTCATGCCTAATCTTAGTTAGATCAATTTGTGGCATCTAACTGGACATGCCCACTCCAGTATGGTTTCTGCTGTCTTGCATGTGGTTTGTGATTGGATTGAAGTCAGTAACCTTTTTTTCAGAGCTTTGTGATTTCTTAATACAAGTTAATTGCTTTCTGAAGGTTCTCATTTCTCTACACATGAATATTCTTCTTATTTCACTATTGATCCTGACACTGTTCCTTGTTGCAGACAAACAAAGCTCATAGCTGGACTTGCATAGACCTTTATGTGTTTGCAACACCATATCGTGTTACATGGGATTACTACTTTGTAGGTCGTGAGCATACCCTTGATTTCAAAGAATGGGAAAGCGAGGCTGAATATGAATATGTAAGTCCCTCCCTGCTGCAGCTGCTTTTGTTTGTAATCAGCATTTCTGATCATTGATACACATATGCATGATCTTTTACCTTAACATAGGTAAAACGCAAAGGAGTATCCATATTCCTGATGCCATCTGGAACAATTGGAACACTTAGAGCACTTTGGGATGTTTTCCCCCTGTTTACAAATACTCAATGGGGTGAGAATTCAAATCTTGCATTTCTAAAGAAGCATATGGGTGCAACCTTCGAGGAACGTCCGAAACCTTGGGTGTCAGAATTAAATGTTGACGATATCCACTCTGGAGATTTTTTGGTTTTATCAAAAATTCGTGGGCGCTGGGGTGGTTTTGAAACCCTAGAGAAGTGGGTTACTGGAGCTTATGCTGGCCATACCGCAGTTTGCCTCAGGGATTCTGAAGGAAAGCTTTGGGTTGGGGAATCTGGTCATGAGAATGAACAGGTAGTGGTCATTAACTGTGTAATTTTTTTTTACTCATTTGAATATGACAGATTGACTGCATGAGACTGTGAATATAGAAGAATGGAAGAAAAGAAAAGTTCCAGCATCTTAACTATTTTTCGCAGGATGCATGATAGACCACTTTTGGATAGTAATAATCTTATGTAATTTTGGTCTGCGGTTGGATAGGGGTAATTGTGCTCTCGTGCTTTCATTGTTAATACCTGTGGCTTTGTACAATGATAATTTCTTTAACCCAATAATGATTCTTTCAAATGTAACATGGATATTTTAGAGTGAATTACAGCTTGGGCTAGCTTTTATCGACAAAGTTTCAATTTGGGCCAACCTTCACCCTTTGTTGCAATTTAGACCACCAGTCTCATATCAAGCGCATCAATAGCCTTAAGCACATCGGCACCTGCATGCCGGTAATCTCCCCCACTTACACACGGGCCACATCTTTGCCAGAGGAGACACTAGATTTTGCTAGAAATGAGAGCTGGGGTGGTTCATAGTGCAAAAAGGGCAAGATTACCCGGTCTGAAGTGAAAAGATTGATGGGGGGCGATCAAAGTGAAACTTTGGTAATAAATGGTGGCCCAAACTGCAATTCACTCAATATTTTATATTCTTGCTCTAACAGAATGTATTAACATCAACCATTGAAGATGAAACATGGGACACCACTGATATGTCAGATGTTGTTCTATACTTCTATCTGGTTTACTAGTTATATACCGTAGGAAAGCTAATGTGATGTTTCCCTTGGCGTGAGGCGTATTTATTTCAGCAACAGTAAGCTAACATGCATTAATTTTTCAGGGAGAAGATATTATTGCTATCTTGCCATGGGAAGAATGGTGGGACTTTGAAGTAAAAAAGGATGATTCCAATCCTCAGATTGCATTACTACCTTTGCATCCAGATTTGCGTGCAAAATTTAATGAGACAGCAGCTTGGGAATATGCAAAAAGCATGGATGGAAAACCTTATGGGTACCACAATATGATTTTTAGTTGGATTGATACCATAAGCGACAACTATCCACCGCCATTAGATGCTCATGTGGTATGATCAATATCACCTTTTGCCAACAGCATTTTGCTAACGCTTATATTATTAAGTGTGCTATATCTTATCGCCATATATTTTCATAGGCTGGTTGCTTAGAGTTATAGATTATTATATGCTGCATACCTAGTGGATTAATTTTAATGCCAGATATAGCAAGGATTGCTTGCAAGGTTGAGCTATGCATTTGAGATTTATTTGCTGATTGTAGTAACAAAATCTTACGATTGGCCTAGGTTGCCTCTGTTATGACTATGTGGAACAAACTTCAACCAGAGTATGCTGCCAACATGTGGAAAGAAGCCCTTAACAAACGGCTTGGAACTAAGGTTTGTTTCAATTGGCGCTTGTTATTTGTTTGATTGTATTTATTCTTCATGGTTCATCAGCAGCTCAGTGCTCTCTGAAGAATCTTTGGGGGTTATATTACCTTTCCTCTTGTTCTGTTAGTTCAAATCAAACAGTTGCTTCATCATGTTTGGGAATGAATGCTGGCATACCGATTAGAGCGAGCAGCCAGTAGGGACACTTTGAAGCTACAGTAATCTGGATCTGTAGTTCTTTTATCTGATGCTGTGGAGGAAATGCATGGTTTTGTTTGCTACTGCTGCTTTCTGAGACATAGGCTAGAGGGGGAAGTATCCGGTGCAACTATGCAACTCTCATCCTACACCGTTGGATCAAGAAATGGACGTCCGAGATTCGTCCACGTCACCTGAGTTAAAATTTAACTCACAGATTCACTCATGAGTTAAAATTTACTGGGAGTTAAATTTTAACTCATGCTGACGTGGACGAATCTCGGACGTCCATTTCTCGATCCAACGGTGTAGGATGAGAGTTGCATAGTTGCACCGAATTAGGTGATTGCACCGGATACTTCCCCGTAGGCAGGGGGAGAGAGCCCATTCCAGCTGTGTGGGCTCTGTAATAGAACTGTACTAAACGCTCAAGAAGGAATGCAGATTCCTAAAAGTCTATAACTAAATCTGAAGATTTCCTTAAGTGGTTCCTTCTTCTAAAACTACACTCAATTATTTTTAATAAGACGTAGTCTGCATGAGAATTTCTCATTTACTCAAGCGTCCCCAGGGTATATATAAGGGTTATGACACACCAAGGGATCCTATTTTATGATACGGGGATTGGCCTGCAACAGTTGATTAGTTAGTAATTCTCTTAGTTCTTTTGTCGCATATCCAATTTCTAACAGTGGATGGTGCTCCATGCTATGAGTTTCTATATACACAGAAAATCATTGCTTTATAGCTCCGTTGTGCTCAATGCTATGAGTTTTTCTGGATAGACTTATAATGGAGCTATCTTCTTCAGGGTCTTGATCTACCTGAAATCATAGTGGAATCAGAGAAGCGTGGGATGACATTTGACAAATTGCTAACAGTTCCTGAGCAAGATAAGTGGGTCTATACTGATGGCCAGTCTGCTTCTTGTGTGGCTTACGTCCTTATGATGTACAAGGAGGCTGGACTCTTTGACCCAATTGCCAGCTCTATAGAAGTTACTGAATTCACCGTAAGTACTCTTGATTTCTTGTGTGGTTTATGCTTAAATTCCGGCTTCCATGAGATCTAGGGTAATTCAGACATGGTTTATGCTTAAATTCCGGCTTCCATGAGATCTAGGGTAATTCAGACATCACCGATGGAACTATATCATATGCTCAGTAATTGACTCATAGTGGAAGGCTAGTCTACCAGTTGGCATATTGCCATTCTGCACTACCAAATGATTTGAATTATGAATATTTCCTGATCATTATTAATTGCCCGCATCCAACTTCTGGTAAAAAAATACGTTCTCCTTAAATTCCATGCAGATAAAAGATGCTTACAGCCTCAACTTTTTTGAGAACAATACGACACGGCTTCCCGTGTGGTGCAACAAAGACGACAGTGTCAAGCTCCCCTTCTGCCAAATAAAGGGCAGGTATCGAATGGAGTTGCCTGGATACAACACCATGCAGCCGTACCCTCACATGAATGAAAGATGTCCTTCTCTGCCTCCGAATTATAACAGACCGCGAAATTGCTGATCTGTTACACATTATTACGCCTTGCATTTTGATATATGCTGGCTTTTAGTCTGTACTTTAGCTGTACATATCACTGTAGTCTGTAGGTATGCAATTGTTTTCTTTGTTATTACTACGAAGCAACTTCCGCAAATAAGGAAGATTATGATTGCGTGAATGTACAGTAAATCTCTACCCTTGATGCTACAGGTGTTACACTGCTGTAGGGTTCACATAACTTTCGTCATATAGTAATTGACAAATACATGTAGAAAATGTATGTACTTTGTTGTATTGAAAATTTGAAATCTGATCGTAAACAAAAGACTGAATGACTCATGCTAGCTAATCAACGATTTGAGGCACGATCCATAATCCCCTGGCTGCATGAACACAGCAGTTACGCTTTATGGCCATCGTTTGCATGGGTGAGATTGGATCGGAAACTGCCTGTATTCACTTTATTATATGGAGAATTTTATGGCCATCGTTTGCAGCGGTGAGATTGGACCGGAAACTGCCTGTATTCACTTTTTTATATGGAGAAGTGGGCATGTTCACTTTATTATCAATTTCAAACCTACCAAATTTTGGTGTTATCAAATTCACCAAATTTTGATAGGGTAACAAACAAAACATTGTCTTACCAATGTTATTCTACCAAAATTTGGTAGTTTCGGAATTTTCTTCTCACTAACAAATATGCTTGTGCATTGCAACGGGATCTAGTAAGATGGATTAAACGTTCCATTCTACTCTATTATAGTATGTTTTCAGTTTTTTTAAGTGTGTTTCAACTTTTTTCCATGGTTGTTTTCTCCGTTTTTGTGTATGTTCACCGGCTTTTCGGAAACTTTTTTGAAATTTGTTAATGGGGTGTAACAACTCTTTATTGGTTACTTTAATTATGCAAGAATGGAGTTATTTTTTACAAAAAGAAATGGATCTTCTCCTTTTTTTAGTTATTTCCTTAGTTACGCAATGGCTTCGTTTGTTGGGCTGTCCTCTATAAGCTGAAACTTTGAGACACTATTGTCATATTCCGATGGTCTCTTAATAGTTGGACAGTTGGACCGTATGGCACAGGAATACTTTAGCCATGAGTATGAGTGACAATCTAGTGTGTGAATTGATAGGTGTTAAACATTATATTTCCGCATCTCTTTTTGGTTGTTGTGGGTGTCATTTTTTGGCTGTGGGTGTCTTGATGTAGAGGTTGGAAGTGAGCTCAGTATAATTGTATTATTTTAATGTAATTGACCTAGTTTTAATAAAGTTTCTATTGTCTAAAAATACACAAGATGTACATGTAACTAATTAAGGCTCTCTCTCAAAAAAGAAAAACTAATTAAGACTGTGTTTAGATCCAGGGGTAAAAATTTTTGCCGTCACATCGGATATACGGGCACACATTTGAAGTACTCCCTCCGTCTTAAAATATAGCAACCTTTGAACAGATGGGGCACATCCTAGTACTATGAATCTAGACAGACGTCTGTCTCATCCGCTCAAAGGTTGCTATATTTTGGGACGGAGGGAGTATTAAACGTAGTCTAATAACAAAACAAATTACAAATTCCGCCTGTAAACTGCAAGACGAATTTATTAAGACTAATTAATCCGTATTTAGCAAATGTTTACTGTAGCACTACATTGTCAAATCATGGAGCAATTAGGCTAAAATATTTGTCTCGCAATTTACACGCAATCTATCTAATTAGTTTTTTTTGTCTATATTTAATATTTCATATATGTACCGGAATCCCGTTCAAAAAGGGATGATTCTGAAACTGCTACAGTATCACCACATGCGAGCGTTGCAAAAAAAAGGAGAAACACCAGTGCTTGCCATCCGCCGGCTTGTACGCATCCCAGCGAAACCTCCTCAAAATCACGCGCAATTCCTCGCTTCCTTCCGCCGACACGAGCATCGTCCGCCGGCTCCTCTGCATCCCGGCGAATCCTCCTCAGAATCGCGCACCTCCGCGCTTCCTTCCACCGGTGCGAGCGTTGCCGCCGGTTTTTCCTCCGCATCCTAGTGAATCCTCCTCGGAATCGCGCGCCTCTATGCGCGATTCCTCGGTTCATTTCACTGGCGCACACGCCGTCTGTCGATTTTCTCTGCAACTCAGCGATTCCTCGGTTGATTCCGCCGGCGCACATGCCATCTGCGATTTCCTCTGCAATCCAGCAATTTCAGTTGATTTCGTCGGCTCCTTTGCTCCTACCTCCTCAATTGATTCTGCTACAAGTGTGTTGTAAGCTCAACATCAGCCTGCGTTTCAACACCAACTACCCTGTGTAAGAATTCTGAAGCCACTTCTCTGTTATAGCTATTTTGTGCATGCAATGTGTTCGAGGAAATGTCCGATGGAACATTGCTCCCTGTTTTGTGCGATTTCTTTTGATGCCCAGGGAGAATAAAAAAAAGTGATGGCCCCCCGAGTGAATCCCCTTTGTGTACACGTTTTGCTAGTGTGTTTGTGGCTAGTGAGTAAGTTGTGACAACAAATAGTAGATGTATAGAGAAGCGCTGAATTATTTCCTCAATAATTCAGGCGGTAAAAAGAAGTCAGAAACAAGTGTTGAAACTAGTGGTACAGAGGTGCAATAGACTACAGGTAAATTATTGATAAGTTGTCCATGAAATGCTTCTGTAGACAGTATGAAACTTATATTTGATACCCTAGGAGGATCATGATCTTCCTCTGTATCATGTCCGGTATCATTAGGTTTCCACAGTTGATACCCTAAGAGGATCATATAATACATCACATGATCCTCCTCAAAGTATCATTATGTGTGATATCTGTGTAGTATCGCATGACCCACTTAGGTATCATGTCTGGTAACATGATCCCTATGGGTTTCACAGATGATACTTTAGTAGGTTCATGTGATACCTGTGAAGTATCACATGATCCTACCTAAGTATCATGATACATGATTCTCAAAGTATCATTATGTGTGATACTTGTGAAGTATCACATGATCCTATCCAGTATCATATATGTACAGTGGTTTCCTGTGGGTTTCACAGATGATACTTGAGTAGGATCTTGTGAAACCTAGGAGGTATCATAATCCTCCTTAATATCATGTCCGGTATCATCAGGTTTCATAGGTGATACTTTGGGAGGATCAGGTGATACCTGGGAGGTATCATGATCCTCCTCTGTATCATGTCAGATATCATAAGGTTTCAAAGATGATACCCTAGGAGGATCATCCTCCTCAAAGTATCATTATGTGTGATACCTGTGTAGTATCGCATGATCCTACTTAGGTATCATGTCTGATAACATGATCCCTATGAGTTTCACAGATGATACTTTAGTAGGTTCGTGCGATACCTGTGAAATATCACATGATCCTACCCAGGTATCATGATACATGATCCTCAAAGTATCATTATGTGTTATACTTGTGAAGTATCACATGATCCTGTCCAGTATCATGTCTGGTACAGTAGTTTCCTATGGGTTTCACAGATGATACTTGAGTAGGATCTTGTGAAACCGGGGAGGTATCATGATCCTTCTTAGTATCATGTTTGGTATCATCAGATTTCATAGGTGATACTTTAGGAGATGTACAGTGGTTTCCTGCAGGTTTCTTTGGCTAAATCAACTGATTTTGTTAATTGGAGATGTAACAAGAGATTATTGAAAAGGTGAAAGAATAAAGAAAATATCATTTTAATGATGAATATTAGATCAGTTGAACCAAAGAATCACATCATTTCAAAGCAAAAATCCAAACGATTTTACCATTTTGCTGCAAGTATCATATGATTCAGCATATACACACATCCTTGCCTCTGCTACAAACACCCCATGTGAATGAACAAATACACACAAAAATGGGGAGTTTTAGATTACTTCGATTTCAATTTGGATGAGATATGAGGAGTCCCATCCACAGGTTAGGGATTCAAAGAACCCTAGAAATCGCAAAAATGGAGAAAGGAAAATCGAAATTAGGAAATCGATGTATATGGCATGGATGAAAAAAAGGAACGAGAGAAATGGGGACGTGAAGAATCTGCTGTTGGTGGAGACCGGTATCTGAAGAAAATGCAGCGGCGGCCGCGGGCGCCGCTGCCGCCGCCGCCACCACCACCATGCTCATGCACTCTCCTGCGTTGACCTCGTGCACACCGGCGGCGACACTGAAGAGGTGGAGCTACGAGCAGGCGCCGCCGCCTCCGTCGCCGGCGTCGGCACTGCCGCCAGCGAGATCTCGCGCTCCATGCTCGCGGCCCTCTCCCACACTGACCTCATGTGCAAGGACAAGCAACGCTTGTTGTTGAGACTCAGATACCTGGTGCTATGATATCTGGTGATCCCTGAAAGAACATGTCCCATCTCGACCGAGTCCAACGGGATACCGGTATTTAGCATTTCCGTTCCAACATTCGATGTGCCACAGTGAAACAGCTTGATAGGATCTAAACAGACCCTAAACCTGTCACACGCTGATAATTTCATGGCCAGCTGTCTAGCATAGTACCAAGTACGTCGGAATGACCATGTGCAGCACGGGGCTCCTGCTAGAGGGCGTTGCATGGCCCCCCCCCTCTCTCTCTCCCTCGCCTAATGAAAGGCCGGAGCGGAGGCATCGTGTGAACCGTGTGTCCATATCTTTGCATTTATCCCTCTCCCCAACCAGCGATGGGCCTGTTGGAAGGTAGTAGTATGCCCGGCTCTTGACGTACTATGCGCGGTCCGATGCTTTCAGACAGCGTGAAACACGACGAGACTCGTGGACCCGTGCTAGTCTCGTGCCAAATTTTGTGCCGTGATTTTCATAGTAGCAACAGTGCAAATTTTGTTGTACGGAAATGCTAAGGGACGGGATACCGTCCCTCAACGGGATAGCTCCTCTCCACAACACAATTCGCGTCCCCCGCCGCTGTCGCGCCCGTCCCCCGTCACCTCCACCTCCGCGCCTGTCGACGCCGCCGCCGCCGCCACGCCCATCCCCCACCGCCGCCATCACTGTCCCCCGTCGACGCCGCCGCCACTGCCGCGCCCGTCCCCCGTCGCTGCCGCCGCCGCCCATCCCCCACCGCCGCCGTTGCTGTCCCCCGCCGCCGCGGCGTCCGTCCCCCGTCGACGCCGCCGCCACCGCCGCCACCGCCGCGCCCGTCCCCCGCTACCGCCGCCGTCGCCGCGCCCGTCCTCTGCCGCCGCCGTCGCCGTCCTCGTCTACAAGGGACGGCTGCAGGGGACGACCGCGCGTGTCGGGGTGCTCCTCCCACAACGAGATACCCAGCTATATCTAGTAGGAATCACCTGATACCTACTAAGTATCATCCGATACCTCGCAAGTATCACATGATACATGGTAGAAATCGTCTGATACCTCGCGAGTATGACGTGATACGTGGTAGAAATCGTCTGATACATGACAGGTATCGCATGATACCTCGTGAGTATCACGCGATACGTGGTTGAAATCATCTGATACCTGACAGGTTTCACATGATACCTCGCGAGTATCACACGATACGTGGTAGAAAATCGCATGATACCTGATAAGTATCACATGATACTTTGCAGGTATCACCTGAAACGTGTGTAGAATCGTCTAATGCCTGATAGGTATCACACCTGATACCTACTCAGGATCATCACGTTCGAAAACGGGATTCCGTTATATAGCAGCCCCCTTTATTGTATTAGTCTGTGTATATTTTTTTTCATATTAGTTGCAAATGTCATGGTAGCAACTTTATTGTATTAGTCTGTGCAAAGTTTTTTCATATTATTTGCAAAATTACAGCACAGCGTCAATTTTGTGTGCTGATTTTCATAGTAGCACCGGAAGAGGGTATAAATTTATGTCATCGGTTTCACAATAAATTTGATTCACTTATTTTTGTGTGAATTGTGTGATAAATCATTTCTTCATAATTGTTACCCTAGTAATATTTCCGGCAACGAAAATAATCATTTTCTTCTCAATATATTGGTAGAACTCATCGAATCTTATCAAAAAATTATTTCTTAATAACAAATACCTCAGACTAATGAAATGGTTTAAGAATTTACATCGCACAATTACGAAATTGAAGCGATATAAAATCGATGAAATTAAATCAATGTTTAATTTCATTACTTATTTTTTTTCATTGCATTATAACCCGGGTGAATTCATCCGCATGTGCGTGTAGCATTTGCTGCTGTGGATTTACTTGTGCTGCACCGGCTGGCAGCCTCGCGCAACCCGCGCCGTGGCCTGCGTCCGACGGATTTTGTTGGCAGCCAAACGGCGTGGTCGACGCCATCCCAGGCCGTCTGCATCAACGGTAAGTGCAACAGTGCATGTACAATACCTAGGTTCCCATCAAGAGTAAGTGCAACGGTGCAAAAGTACAGTGCCTAGGTTCCCATCAAGAGTAACTGTAACAGTGCATGTACAGTGCCTACGTTCCCCACTTCTAGAATGAGCAGCCAACTACCACATAAGAACTGGGCATTTTAGTTGGTGAAATGAAAAATTTTGGGTGCCACATTGGACGTTTGACCGGATGTCAGAAAGAGTTTTCGGACACGAATGAAAAAACTAATTTCTTAACTCGCATGGAAACCGCGAGACAAATCTTTTGAGCCTAATTAATCCGTCATTAGCACATGTGGGTTACTGTAGCACTTATGGCTAATCATAGTCTAGTTATGCTCAAAAGATTCGTCTTGCGATTTACATGTAAATTGTGCAATTAGTTTTTCTTTTTATCTATATTTAATGCTCCATATATTTGTCCAAAGATTCGATGTGATGTTTTTAGGAAAAGTTTTTAGGAACTAAACGGGGCCTAAGCCAAGTTGGTGGTTTCGTTTGTGGCCATGTATATATGAGCAATCCAAGTTCCAGGACCAGGACGCTCGATCCCTCTCGTCCACAGTTTCACGTCATTGGATACATGTTTCTATATATACACACTCCTAATCGATAATAAAGTACTACATGCAGCTGTTGCCTGAGCAAACAGTTTTCGAGCTCATGTGCTAGTCAGCTCGTGCAATAACCATGGCCAACGAGCGATGTCGTGTTGCGCTCTTCGTCCTCATCGTTTGCACCTTCGCCTACGCCGCTGTCTACACCTCCTTGCCTGCAGTCTCCGTGAACCCATGCGCCCAAACTCTGTCAAGGGCCCTCCTCGCCGTCACCGGGCTAGACCCGTACGTCGTCTCCTGCGCCGCCGACGACGGCGTCTCGACCCCCCTGCTCTCCGACGGCGGTCACGACAAGATCAACGCCGGCCGCGTGGGCGGGCCTATTGTCACTGACCTCCTGCAGTACCGAAAACCGGAGGGTCCAGATTTCCCGGAGGACCTCCAATGCTGCCCGCCGATGCCCACGTCCGAGCCAATCGATTTCACGCTCCCCGACCCGAGCGAGCCGCTCCGGACGCGGCGGCCGGCGCACGTTGCCGGCGCGGAGTACATGGCTAAGTACAAGCGCGCGATCGCGTTGATGAAGGCGCTGCCGCGGAGCGACCCGCGCAGCTTCTACCAGCAGGCGAACATCCACTGCGCCTACTGCACCGGCGCGTACGTACCGGCAGGTCGGCCACCCGGAGCTGGCCGTCCAGGTGCACTTCTCCTGGCTCTTCTTCCCGTTCCACCGCGCCTACATCTACTTCTTCGAGCGCATCGCCGGGAAGCTGCTCGGTGACCCCGGGTTCGCGGTGCCGTTCTGGAGCTGGGACGTGCCGGAGGGGATGCGGATGCCGCTGCAGTTTGCCAACGCGTCGTCGCCGCTGTACGACCCAATGAGGAACCCGTGGCACGCGCCGCCCAAGCTCGTGGACCTGGATTACACCATGGACGTCGTCGAGAACAACTACACCGACGATGAACAAATAAAGCACAACCTCTGGATCATGTACAAGCAGGTGCACTATATATACGGCAGTCCGTTCCTCTTGTTGCATGCCTTTGTTTCTTTATCAATTGATAGATTTGTTACGTAAGTTATTTTGCTAACACTACTACAAAACACCTCATAGATATCGACTCAGTCATAGGCGCCGATTTATTTAAAACGACACCTATTACCGCTCTTCACCTTTATAGAACGAAAAATCTAGATAAAACCGGCACTTATAGTATAGGTATTTTTTTAAAAAAAAATAACACCTATATATTGGTACAGGTTTTTTTAAAAAATTGCACCCATAATAATGGTACGAGTTTTTTTAAAAAAACCAACATATATAATAAACTATAGATGCTTTTTTTTAAAAAAAATGCATCCATTATAAGCCGAGCCGAGCCTGTGCTTATCCACTCACCTCACAAAAAAAAAATCATGTCGCCTATCCACTGGCCGAACCTTATCAGTTTTCGCTCTCCCATCGCCGCTTTGGCGACACTGCTTTATCCCCTCCCCTATCGTTGTCGCCGCTTTCTCCCCCTCCCCCACCCCCTTCCCCTCCCTCCATCCCCGGCATGGCGCGCGCGGCAGCCGTTTCCTTGGCACGACGCACAGCATGACATTGCGATGGCGGGGCACGGCACGGCGCAGCGATGGCTGGGGCACAACACAATGATGGCAGCAATGACGCAACGACAGCAGTGCGCCCCTCTCTCCCTCTGCCCCTCGGCCTCTTCGTTTTTGTCTTCGGATCCGATAGGTGGGAGACGGTGGCGGCGGGACTGGGCTTTGACGGAGACGATGCCGGATGAAGATGGCGGATACAACAGGATGATGATAGTAGTTGAAGATAGCGGATAGAGCGGGATGACAACGACGGCAACATGGTTGGTGAGTTCAGCTCGATTTGAGCTGGCTGACTTTTTTTTTTTGGGCTCATGCGAACCTAAAGTTGTCGGTTCTATTTTCCTCATAGGTGTCGGTAGCTTCTATTGGTGCTGGATGAAAATCCAACACATATGGACCCTTACAAACCAGTACCTACGACATCTTCTGTAGTAGTGTAAATCTTTTGATTGTAGTTGTGTATATCCACTTATGTATATACAAGCCGGATTTCTATCCATTATCTAAAAACACTTTAAATAAATTTCACAAAACAAAGCTATAGATTTAATGTGTTGTATAAAAATCATATTTAACGCTAAATTTATCAGAAAACTATATATTTAAAGTCAAATATCACACAACTATATACAATATTTAATATCGAGATATCACAGAACTACGGATTTCAGAGCTACAATACCTAAGACTGCTATCATGTGGAAGCTATAAACGTTGCAGTTTTGTAATTAGACCCTTCATCTTAAATTTATAATTTTATAACAAATTTGACACTAAATCTATAGTTATGAGATAAAATACCTTAAATCTATAGTTTTGAGATAAATTTACTACTTAATCTATAGTTTTGTGACCCTTTCATCTTAAATCTGTAATTTTATGATAAATTTTACACTAAATCTATAGTTTTATGATATAATACTTTAAATCGGTAGTTTTTTAAGATAGTTTGGTCAAAGTATATGTAGTTTTATGAAATTTACTCGTAAACTTTTGACTTATGACCATCAAACCACGTTGTGTTTGGTGAGTGGAGGAGAGAAAAATTGATAAACGGAATTGCTATATTTTTCTTGCAAGCCCCCCTCAAAAAAAAAACTTACTATTTGTGTACCGTCAGATCGAGTTGAGATTCGTGCAGGGAGGAGGGATGCCAATTTGTGAACTGTCAGATCGGGTTGACCGGTTGAGATTCGTGCAGTGAGGAGGGACATCAAAATTGTGTTGAGATTCGTGATAGGAGGAAAGAAAAAAACATCATGGCGCAAACTTTTGATTTATGGACCATCAAACCACGTTGTGTTTAGTGAGGGGAGCATTAATTGGTAGCCAGCCACACCAAGCGAGTTTTGTGATTAGTTATAGGCGGGCCATATATAAGTTAAATCATACTGTAATTACACTCTAATTATATTATAGTTATATTTAAAAGTTTTAAAAAAACTACTCTCCTAGAATGATGTATTATAAAAATATAAACAAATAGGAGTATTAAATTCTTAACTTACCAATATATGCAAAGTTATGAAAAATCGAGATATAATTATGTTTTAAGTTGTCGCTAGGATATAGGCATGATCTTTGAGGCAGCACATATTTGATCATTATTTTTTCTAATAATAAATTACTAAAAGTAATATAAAATATATAATATGGTCGTATTTTTTAACGACTACAAATATCAGTATCATATATTAGATCTTAATATTTTGCATATATTTGTGAGTAACCATTTGGTGTCAAAATGATTAACTTCTGTAATTCTTTTTCAGATGATTAGGAGTGCGCCGTTGGCCTCCTTATTCCACGGTCAACCTTTTCGTGCAGGTGAGACTGACAAGCCAGGTGCAGGAACCGTGAAGCTACAACCACATAACTTGATGCATGCTTGGGTTGGCGACTTATTGTCTTATCCCAACGCTGAGGATATGGGAGCTTACTACGCCGCTGGTCGTGACCCGATCTTCTACACGCATCATGCTAACATCGATCGGTTGTGGGATGTATGGCGCAACATTGGCAAAGGCGAAGACTTTACGGACCCTGATTGGCTCAACTCCTCATGCATTTCTCTTCTATGATGAGGAGGCCCGTCTTGTGCGCATCACTGCCCGTGACGTGCTCGACATGGACAAGCTCCGATACACGTATCATGGTGTTGGTTTACCATGGTTGGATGCACGGCCACCCACTACTCCCAACGTGAAGTACAGAGTGAAAAACAGGATCGAGAAGCCCGTCATGTTTCCAGTAACTCTTGACAATGTGGTGACCGCAGAGGTGAGACGACCGCTAATATTGTGGAGACAGCCAAAAAGGGCAACACAAGAGGAGGTGCTAGTGGTCGAGCACATCCAGACAGATGGCATATGCAAGTTTGATGTGTTTGTCAATGCTAGGGAGCACAAGAAAATCAAGCCATGTGGACGGGAGATGGTCGGGAGCTTTTTGTGTTTAAGGCATCACAACACGCAAAACAATATGACACGAAGAGGGGTACAAACCACCATGAGGGTGGCACTGAATTAGAAACCATTAAGAGTGATATCTTAAAGGATCTAGGTGCCGAGCAAGATGAGAGTGTGACTGTGACTTTGGTGCCAAGACATGAAAAGGTTAGGATCGGAGGCGTGAGAATAGAATACAATGGAATGTGAAAATATATGGGCATGTTTGGATTGAAGCCAATTCTTGCCTTACCAATTATTTGGTAGTTTTGAGTAGCACTTGTTAGCTATTTGGATTGAGGCCAAATCTTACCAATTCAATAGGGTTAGAAACAACAAAACCCTACCAAAATATTGGTAGTGACAAAACTTGCTCAAGATTTGGCATTCCTAAAATTTTGGTAGAGCTTCAAACCAAAACAACCCTATATTTGCAAGTAGAAATTTTATTGTGGATATAGTGATACTGAGTAGTCACTCTCTTTGTTTCAAAATATTTGTCATGCTCAAGCACTAATTACCAAGAAGGCAAAGAGGCACGGAGCTAATTTAGTAAAATTTGATAAAATAGAACCAAATTTAACGCCGTAAGATAAAGGGCAGTTGCATTTATTTAATACGAATAATCATGCACCCATAAAAAAATAACATTGGGCTGAATTGCTGCATATTCTAAGATTAATTTGGTGTTCTTTTCCACAACTTTCATCACTCAAGATTGCCTTTCGAACTAGCTAAGAGAAAAGTGTGGCCTTTAATATTATTTTCGGTTTCTCCATTGATGTATCTTGGCTTACAAGCCGCATCTGTAAAAAAATACCGTATAAATAGACATGCACAAGCATATAAATTTAAATTCGATCTACATATAAAGAAACAAAACAGAAAATCAAATTTAAAAATAACAATGACATTCACGTAGATTTATTACTTTTAGTTTCTTCATATTTAGATCAAATTTGACCTTCGATAATTGTAGAGGGATATAAACATAATAATCCATATTATCTAATTTCTTTAAAAAAATCAAAATCATTTGAACCACATGAAACAAATGAATCTGTATATCCTAAATGGCTTAAAATCCACCACAAATTATATGGAAATTATGCGCCATGCCCCATGATAGAGAAATAAAGTTACAGCAAATTAATCTGGCTCTCTTCGCAACGCATAGATGATTGGAAGATAATTTTTCCTTTCCTTTCTTTTTAAATGAAATGCCTCTATTTCACGTGACTCACGCTAATTATGGGAGTGTTTAGATCAGGGGTGTAAAATTTTGGCGTGTCATATCGGATATTATATAGGGTGTCGTATGGGGTGTTCGGGCACTAATAAAAAAAACTAATTATAGAATCCGTTAGTAAACCGCGAAACGAATTTATTAAGCCTAATTAATCCATAATTAGCAAATGTTTACTATAGTACCACATTGTCAAATTATGGAGCAATTAGGCTTAAAAGATTTGTCTCGCAAATTAGTCACAATATGTGCAATTAGTTATTTATTTAACCTATATTTAATACTTCATGCAGGTGTTCAAACGTTCGATGTAACAGGGTAAAAAATTTTAGGGTGGGACGTTTTCGCGAGACGAAAAGTTTGGACGTGTCACATCGAATGTATGGACACACATTTGAAGTACTAAACGTAGACTAATAACAAAACAAATTACAGATTTTGCCTGTAAACTGCGAGACGAATTTATTAAGCCTAATTAATCCGTAATTAGCAAATGTTTACTATAGCACCATATTGTCAAATCATGCAGCAATTAGAATTAAAAGATTCATCTCACAATTTACACGCAATTTGTGTAATTATTTTTTTTGTTTATATTTAATACTCCATACATATATCCAAACATTCGATGTGACATGGTGAAAAGTTTTTGTTTGGGAACTAAACATGGCCTATATTGTGTTGAAGATGAAATGTTTCTATTTCATGTCTCACATTGATTATATCGTGTTTTAAGTTGAAACCGATGTTCATGCGAACGTTTCTTTAAATTGTAACGATGTATATCGGTGTTAGTCCTTTGGTCCACACCGACAAACTGGCATGAAACAAGAAATGCAAAGATGAAGAGAAAATTCGATTGGTGGCACGGCTGTTATATCGGTACCAGAAAATAGCACAAAAAATTGATTCCCCCACTTGAAAGCACAACTCTGTTAAAATGTTCTGGTTTATAGCAGTTCCGCCTTGTTTTACCGTAACCATGAAACCAGAGGACAAAACTGCCCTCACTATCCCGCATTCCCGCATCGGAATGGTTAGGTTTTGGATCAATCCTCCTGTTCGAATGAATCGATCTCCCCGACCCCGTCATGTCGCGCGGGCTCACGCCCTTCTTGCCGAACGCCGCGACGATGTCGCTGTTCACCGCAGTGTTGCTCGCCGTCATCGAGTTGCGCCGGCAATGCGACACCTCCCAGCTGCTCCCACGCAACAGAAAAGAAGCACATTAGTTACGTGCGTGTGCAGAACACCATGGCCATGGAGATGCGCGTACACTTGGCGCCTTGCCCATGAAGGTTTATGCATGTATATACGTACCAGGTTGATGCCGTCGTGAGCAGCGAGGGCGAGGATGTCAGGAAGGAGACAACGCTGGGGCAAGATGAGCCTGGTCGTCGCCGCCGTCGAAGACTACGAGGGCCGGGCCACCGTGAGAGGGCCGCGACGCTCGTGACTACAACGCCCGTAGCTGGAGCTCCTCGTCATCTTCGTCGGTTCATCCGCCTCCTCGTCATTGCTGCAGTACTGGAAGAGGTCGATCGAACGGGTTGGGGGCGGACGAGGTGTGGCATTTTCGGCCGCTGCACCATGAGGGCGTCGAACAGTCTGGCGACAGCGGCGCTGTCAAATTGGCTTGCGGTCGTGGCAAGCCAATTTCCGTCCCGTGTTTTAGAGCTGCGAGACCGTCGCAGTCCCGCGGAACGGATATATTTTTACAAATCCATCTCATGCAGGTATATAAACATAGATTATAGAAAAAATAAGTATAATTGTAATTTTTTCCCAGAATTAGAGAAGGTGAGACCAGAAAAGCCAACAACCTAGGCTTGACTGTGCTGAAACAAGTAGAGAGGTTCGGTGATTCGAGTAAGGAACCAATGAAATGATTGTGCTGAAACAAGCAATGAAGCAGAGCACAACAGTAACTCATAAATGGAAACCTGATGAGGACACACTTATGGTGTGTGTGACAAATGGGATAGGTAGGATTGGAAAAGGAAAATAAATGGATGGCTAGGATTAAATGAGGTGTAAAGAATAGATGGCTAGGATACAATATTGCCCTTTGGAGAGTGGGATTTTATTTCCCAATCTCATTTGCCAAACAAAGCCTTAGATTAATGTGGATGGATCATATATGCCACAAACTGGAAACACTTAGATTAATGTGAATGGATCACATATGCCACAAACTGGAAATGGTGGATGGGGTTATGTCATCAGGGATAATTCAGGGTCGGTGATTGTAGCGGAAGCCGCGCAAATCCCATATCTGATTGACGCTTTTCACGCCGAAACTATAGCAGTCAAGGCTGGAATTGATGCGGCAGCGAAGAAAGGTATAGTGCAAGTGGAGTTGGAAACTGATTCTATGATGTTAATGTACGCTATGACTATGAGGGGGGCAAAATACAGTTTGGCTGCAACAGGAGGTCTTCTCCACGAAATAAATTGTTCACTGAGAACTTATTTAGTACTTTCAAATGTTAATCACTGTCCTGGTAGCTGTAACAAAGTAGCCTATGATCTGGCTGCTTATGGATGTAGTTGTCCTCAGCTTACCAGTCTCGTTAGGGATGGTATCCCTCCAGGTCTGGCGATTCTGTCGCACCAGTGGTATAATGGAATTCGATATTCCTCTAAAAAAGGTATATAAAAATGACAAAAGTATGAATGCATGGTTATTATATCGATCTCCTGAACCACATTAATTTGTAACAACATACCAGATAATAATGTCCAGAACATATTTGGCAGATGACTTAAGACAGTACTTTCAAACGCCTCAACTATCCCAAACGGAAAATTTTGTCGCCATAGATGGAACTAGCCATATGTAACAAATCTCTGCTCAAGTCAATCGATCAAATGTTGGTGAAGTTCCTGATATCTGAAAAAGACATGTTCAACGATTGAATTGAATCAATGGCCAGTACTGTTCATCTGAAAAAGGAACAAGGGAAAAATAGCTTGACAAGGGTTGAAATGATATTAATACTCACAAAAACAAAATAACCCTAGCAAGAAAAAATTGCAGTGCATTGTTTCCAGATTACTGCATAAAGAATTCGTGAGATCAAGGAACCAGAAAAGCACATCCTGTATGACCAAGTCAAGGCGGAAGTGCAGAAGACTTCATCGTCTCCAGCAGATTTGACACTATTTCACATCCATATTTCAACTACGCGACTAGTTCTTATCTATCCTGATGTAGTAATTTCTCAAGTAATATAGATTGATTAAAAGTAAAGTTGCTTGCTTTTCTTTCTGGAAAATACAGACTATTTCGGTTTGACTGATTCAGGCCATTTGGCATCACAAACCAAATGTAGTCAAACATGCAACATGAAGAAAAAACAAAACTAAATTACACCTATGCTACAGTTAATACGAACTTAAAGATATGCACAAATTGAAAGGTTGGCAGAATGGAACAGTAGCACCAAAGAAATAATAGCTAAGATGGGTATGGGCACCACATTTTATTGTATAAGTATGATCATGTTCATCATCATCAGTTCAAATATATATCTCGGATTACAGCATCAGGGTATTTAATATAGATTAGCTGAAAGGTAGCAAATTGTATCAATAGTTCTTTTCATTAATCATAATAGATAGAATCAAATACAAGTATTGTCATCAACTCATCATTGTCAAATTAAAGATACAATATATCTCTTTGAACTTCCATTTGAAACAATATTTTCTTCTCAAATAAACCACTAGTTTTACTAGAGTTCAGCCAAAATGCTCAAGGTATTTATTGAACATTATTGGGAGTTGATCTACAAAGTCCCAACATTTAGACATACTGTATTTGAATAGTTGATGTATTTGTTTGGTGTATCTAGGAACAAAAAAAAAAATCCAAAATCGACCTCATAAGCTCAATTTATGCAGTTGGATTTGCTTAGTCCTTAAACAGTCCAATAATATCATTAAATAAAACCATTTTGTTACAGTTATAACTGTCAGCATAAGCAATGCTCTCACCAAAGCCCTTTGGTCTCAATACTCTAATATAGATAAATATACCAAATTAAAGAAAAATAGAGGGTTCTTGCTGGTGTATAGATTATAAAACGATTCTGTTAGCATTATATTCTTATGACCAGGAATATATTTACGTGATGGAAGCAAAGAAGATTCTAGTCACATGTAACAAGCTCAATCCATGACACCGGAGCATGAAAGGAACAAAGTTCTCAAGAGTAGATCGTTTTGAATTAAACTAAAAGAGCACAATGACGTATACTTTTTATTCAAGCGTTATCTTTCATCTAAATGGATTAAAAGAAATAACCGGAGAGACAGGTACTTCTCTCAAATGGAAGAGGATCCTCTGACTTAGTTCCCTCTGACTTTGAGTTACTGACATGTGGGCCCGTTGGATAGAGGGTCCACATTTCAGTGACTCTCGTCAAAGGGAAGTAAGTTAGAGGATCTCGATCCAGAAGGACATCACTTTACGACAAGTTGAAATGGAATTGACATTGTGAATCATTTCAGATGTACAGTAGCTTGTGTGACACATCGAACGATAATATAATGAAACAAAGGACAAGTGAAACAGGAAATCTTGTGAAACCAAACAGAATATGCAGCCAAATTAAAGCAAAGCAAATGTTTCACCTAACTATCTTTTTTGTATGTATAGAAGGCTGAAAAATACCTGCAAGTTCGTCCATTTGCTATTCTATTGAGGCAAAGCATCCTCTACTTCCTTCCACCCTTCAGCCTTATCTGGGAACTTTTCCTTCATCTTCTCAATGATACCTTTTGCCTCATCGACCCTTGAGCTTCCAGCAAGCCCATTCACAAGCATCTTCATGGTCGAAAAACATGGCACCCAATTCCTGGCTGCTATCTCATTGTACACTCCAACGGCAGTATCAAAATCACCACCCTTACAAAGGTAATAAATAAGCATATAATAGAAGCTACTATCCCCAACAAGCCCTTTCTTTGCCATCTCCTTGTATAGCCGCTTAGCTTCCTCCAAATCCCCCTCCTTACAGAATCCATGAATCAAATGATTATAAGTGAGCCAGCTCGGCTTTGTCCCTTTCTTCACCATCTCATTCAGCAATGCCTTTGCGTCGCCACTCCGACCAAGTTTGCACAGCCCCTGGACCCTAACATTGAACACTGGCAGCGACTCACCACAACCGTGCTTCTTCATGAGCTCAATCACCTTCCCTACATCATCAAACCGCTCCTCCTTGTAAAAACCAGCAATCGCCGTAGTAAACGTAGTGGCGTTGGGCTTCACACCCTTCTTGCACATTTCATCGAGCACCGAGTAGAAGGACCTTGTGGTGCCGGACTCGGCGAAGGACTTGATAATGGCGTTGAAGGTGTCAGTGTTGGGCTTGACGGAGTATGCATCGGGGAAGGTCTGGAAGACGCGGGCAGCCTCGGCGTGGTTGCCGGAGACGAGGCAGGCGAAGAGGAGAGCGTTGAGGGAGCGGGTCGACGGGGAGGACTTGAAGGTGGAGACGGCGTCGGGAAGGAGGCCGGCCTGGCCGAAGAGCGCGATGGCGTGGGGGGCGTGGTGGGGAGTGAGGAGGGAGGAGGCGAGGTCGCGAACGGAGTCCGGGGCGGAAGAGAGCTTCGAGGCGGCGAGGGAGAGGGCCACGCGGTCGAGGTGGGAGTCCGGGGAGAGCGCCGCGGCGCGGCAGATGGAGAGGATCTGGTCGGGGGGCGGCGACGGGGTGGACTTGAGGAGGGAGATGGCGAGGCGGCTCTTCTGCCGCGATGTGAGCGGGGTGGATGGGGAGGACGGGTTAAGGATGGATCCGGGGGTGGGCGGCGGAGCGGTGGCCGTGGAGAGGCGGCGGCGCAGGAGGAGGCGGACGGCGGCGGCCATGGCGGTGTCGGGTTTAGGGTTTAGCCGTTTAGGACGGAGTGGGGAATGGGGAACACTACTGGGATCGAAATGGAACGGAAAACCTTTGTCTCTCTGCGTATGACCCCATTGTCAGCCTCTGTCCTCCTGTCACTGTCCTCGTATTCTCAAATACCATCCTTACCATTAACTTTAAATATTTTGTCATCGTGGCCTATCAAGTTATTTCTGTTTTATTACTTTTGACAGACAATTCAGCTAAACGACGAGGAAATAACCTTATTACCCCTGTCATTCATCTTTTTTATACCTTCTTTCTCTTCAATATGGCATGAAACCAGTCTCTAGCATGAGACAAGCCAAGTAGTAGGGATGGCTAGTGTCAGGATGAGCTGGGCAGCTAAACGGGCGAGGTATACGACGCAACGATACTTGATGGTTCGTCGGATGGGTCGTTGGGGCAAAAGCAATACATCTCGGTTGCAGGCTCTCTATCTCACATAGATCCTGTGAACCTGAGAGAAGCGACACAAATGGAGGTATGGCGAGGGAGGCGTTGGAGCCGGCATGGGTCAAGTTGTATGCTCCCTCACCAACACAAGTATCTCGCTTGTGGTCAGGGTGGACTCGGCATATCCTCGCTCATCGATGACCTCACTACCAAATCCCGGAGGCTCGCGCCATACATCCAATTGCAACTGTACCTGTGATTCCCACGTCAGAGAGGAAGAAGAGTGGAGAGAAAGAGAGAGAAGAAAGATGAGAGGGGAGTGAGGTTTTTTTTTCTTTTAGTGTAAAGTGGTAAAATATAAATAATTTAGTGAATCACGGTGATAAATAATCAAAATTATTAGGAAAGACTATATTTAAGAAAGTACTATTGAAGAGAATAACAAATAGTCCAAAATCCCTCTCTCGTGGCACCCAGCAAGTACCTTTGTGCTCCTACTTTTTTTTTAAAAAAAAAAAACAAGGGACTCCTACCATTGCGAATGGAATCACCAGTAAACCTAGGAGAACAAGAGAACAAATGAGAACGTGGGGACATTGGGGATGGAACAATAACTACTTTCACGGTGGTAAGACACATGAAGAATTACATCAGGAGAGTGATACTATGACATGCGTATGGACATCCGGCATGTGGGATGTATTTGAGTTGTAATTATACAAAGAACCTATGCAAACTATAGGCATGTGGGATGTATTTGAGATGTAATGATTCATCTCTATATCTGAAATAAGAATTGTATTTAGGGTATAATACTTTATATGTAATATATGCATGTATACGAATACATGTATCATGTATTACAATATTAATTATGTGCGAGATTGTCCATGTTTTGTATAAGTAAATAATACGTGTTTCTCGGCATTATGAAGTAAATAATACGTGTTTCTCGGCATTATGCACTATCGAGAATCACAAAATTTTCAACTCATGAGAGTGAGACTATCTTACATGTTGTCTAAGAGAAAGTACTATGGACATCTAAATACAAACTCTAAGATTCTAGATAGGTCTGAATGGTGAGATGGAGAAAAGAAGATTGAAGAGAGAGAAATTGACACTCCTCATGAAAAAGGATAACCCCTACACAAACTTCAATAAAAACTAGCTCGGCTGGCACCCATACAAAATTATATATTTTTAATATAATTTTACTTAAAATTTATTAAATAGTTATCTCGTTGTCTTAAGACTTTAAAATACCAAATCTTATCATCCCCGTGTTTCTAATTTTATAATTTTTAAAAGTCACACAAGTTGCTACCCCTTACTTCTGTCATATCCTTCTTTATTTGCTCGCTCGAGCTACCACTGTTTTTATTTATTCTTTTTTGAACCTTTGAAAATTCAATTTTATAGTTTTTAGAGTTTATTGTCCTGTTGTGTTTCGTTTTTATAATTTCTAGAAGTCTCGTCAATCGCTGCCATTATACTCCTCTAAGGCCCGTTCACTACCTCTTCTCTTTATTGTTATTGGTGTTTTCAAAATCGAACATAATTATTGTTTGGGTTTATTTTTTACTTTCTAGAAGTTCCGCCAAAACGTTAGCGGCTTCATCACTGTACTCCTGTACGGCTCGCCCGCTGCCTCACTTTTTGTTGCCATTGAGATTTTAAAATCAAACATAATTATCATTAGAGTTTTTTTTACTTTTTAGAAGTCCGAACCTTTTAAAATTGGACCTTATAGTTTTTATAATTTATTGTCTTGTTGGATTTTATTTTTTATAATTTTTAAAAATCCCGTCAAACGCTGCTACTATACTCCTCTACGACCTGTCCGCCACCTACTCTTTATTATCATTAGGGTTCTAAAAATCGAACATAACTATCATTGAAATTCATTTTTTTACTTTCTAGAAGTCACACCAACCATCAGCGGCTTTGCCATTGTACTCCTGTACGACCCACCCGTTGCCTCTCATTTTTATTATCATTGAGATTTTAAAAATCAAATATGATTATTATTGGGGTTTATTTTAATTTCATGAGAGTGAGACTATCTTGCATGTTGTCTAAGAGGAAGTACTATGGGCATCTAAATACAAACTCTAATGCTAGATAGGATTGAATGGTGAGATGGAGAAAAGAAGAGTGAAGAGAGAGAAATTGACACTCCTCATGAAAGGGGTAATCCCTACACAAATTTCAATAAAAATATGAGAGTGTTATAGAGTGTTAGAGTTATTGGAGATTGTAAATTAGAGACAATTAGAACAAGTTTAATAGTATAGCTAACTAATATGTATAATAAATTAACTATAAGGCTGACTATATTTCTCCTTCATCTTTCTCTCTATAAATTTAATGAAAATGTCTTTTTCATGAGAACTAATACTTTTTATTTTTATTTATCTCTCTTTCATATAAGTTTATAAGTTTATAGTTGACTTACTATTATCCTCACTCTTACGTATAAGCTCTTAATCTATTATTATATGATATGCATAAAATTAGGGACAACTGAAAACAAATCTTCAACGTGCACACCGACGAATCCCGGCTACTCCCCCAATGCGGAGCATTTTCCGAGGGATATACGTGCGCTCCCTGCTACGGTCTACGCTGTGATCCCCGTCTTCAATTTCTCGTTCGCTCCCACATGAGCGTCGCATCTCCCTACAACGCGCTGTCGCGCATGCATTCGCTCACGTGCGCTCGCGTGGCATGGTGGCACAGACGTGCGCTCGCCTTATATATACCGTACCATGGCAAATCGTGATTTGCAAGAGAGCTATACCGATCACCATCGCGCTCGGTTGACCCAAGCGCGCGGCCATGGCATCACTCTCTCAGCTAATCACTAGGCCAGCCACCTTCTCTCTATCATCACCGAGCCCCTCCTCTCCAGGAGCGAGCTTTTGCCTTAAGCCTCGCCGCGGCGCCGTCGGATGGGTCTCGTGCACATCGTCTCCCGCGGAGCCCGACGCCTCTAGGCTCGACCGCCGGGACGTCCTCCTCGGTCTCGGCGCGGCCGGTGCAAGCGCCACGGCGGCGGGCATCCTCCTGTCGTTCCCGCGCCGCGCCGGCGCCGACCCTGTCGCGACGCCCGACATCTCCTCCTGCGGCCCGCCCGACCAGCTCCCTCCGTCCGCCAACGTGCTGACGTGCTGCCCGCCGCCCTCCAGCGCCTCGCCGGTGGACTTCGCCCCGCCCGCCGACGCGTCGTCCTCGCCGCTCCGCACGCGCCCCGCCGCGCACTCCGCCGGCGCGGACTACGTCGCCAAGTTCAACCGCGCGATCGCGGCCATGAAGGCGCTGCCGGCGGACGACCCCCGGAGCTTCGCGGCGCAGGCGAGCGTCCACTGCGCCTACTGCGACGGGTCGTACAGCCCCGATGGGTTCCCGGGGCTGGATCTCCAGGTGCACAACTCCTGGCTGTTCATGCTGTTCCATAGGTGCTATCTCTACTTCTTCGAGCGGATCCTGGGGAGCTTGATCGGTGATCCCACCTTCGCCATACCGTTCTGGAACTGGGATGCACCGGACGGGATGAGCATGCCGGCGATGTACACCGACCAGTCCTCGCCGTTGTTCGATCCCCGGCGGAACGGGCGGCACGTGCCGCCGAAGCTGATCGATCTGGACTACAATGGGAGGGAGCCACGGTTCACCGACAACCAACAGGTTGATCACAACCTACGTGTCATGTACCGTCAGGTATATGTGCAATGCGTGCATCGATGCAGCGCGTTCGTCTCTACGAAATTTACCCACGTACGTGACCAGAAAATGTACTGAAACGTGCATGTCAAATTGGTTTTCAGATGATCTCGCTGAGTCCGACGCCGTCGCTCTTCTTCGGCAGCCCGTACCGCGCCGGCGACGACCCGAACCAGGGGCCAGGTCCCGTTGAGAACATCCCGCACGGCCCGGTGCACATCTGGTGCGGCGACCCGGAGCAGCCGGCCGGCGAGGACATGGGCAACTTCTACTCGGCCGGCCGCGACCCTCTCTTCTACGCGCACCACGCCAACATCGACCGCATGTGGGCCGTCTGGAAGGGGCTCGACCCGCGCCGCCACACCGACCTCACCGACCCCGACTGGCTCGACGCCTCCTTCCTCTTCTACGACGAGGACCCCAAGCTCGTGCGCATCCGCGTGCGCGACGTGCTCGACATGGACAGGCTGCGGTACCGGTACCAGGACGTGCCCACGCCGTGGACGTCCGCCAGGCCTGTGGTGACGACGCAACGGGTGAGATCAGCGACGTCGTCGCTCCTCACGCCCACGGCGCGCGCCGCCGGTGCCAAGGAGGCGGCCAGGTTCCCCGTCACGCTGGACTCGCCGACGCGCGTGACGGTGAAGAGGCCGGTCTCGGCGAGGAGGAGCAGAGCCGAGTCGAAGCTGGCCAAGGAGGAGGTGCTTATCATCGACGGCATCCAGGTGGACATGGACGTCGCTGTCAAGTTCGACGTGTTCGTGAACGCCGGCGAGGACCACGCTGCAGTTGGACCCGGAGGGAGGGAGCTCGCCGGGAGCTTCGTGAACGTGCCGCACCGGCACAAGCACGACAAGAGGGGGAGAGCGATCAAGACCACGCTGCGGCTCGCGCTGAACGAGCAGCTGGAGGATCTCGGTGCCGAAGGCGACGACAGCGTGGTGGTGACTCTGGTGCCACGGCAAGGGAAGGGCAAGGTGAAGATCGGGAGCGTGAAAATTGAGATCATGGACTGATCAACTTCTGCTACGCGTCGTTGATAAGATTTTTGGCTTATTGTCAGCCATAAGGTGGGTGCGTGCTTAACCCGCAAAATGGCTTTCATTTCAGAGATGCAAATTAGCGAACTTGTTAACTATCAACAGTATAAACGTATTGAATCCACTGCTTTACTATTTACTTGCACGTTAACCCAGCTTCCAGAAAATTCAGTTGCCGCGAGCTCCAGTGAAATTTGCACTCTCCCCTGTTCCCGGAGAGAAGTCGAGACCATGTGCAAGGAGTAGGAAGTCAAGATCATGCATCCTCGTTGACGAAATAAATGCAGTATTTTAGTGATTGTTATGACAAACGTGTATGGTCCTGTTCAGGGTGGATCGATCAGGAAATTAAAATATGCATGTAGTACGTACTACAATGCAGTTGCGATTTCCATTTCTTAATTTCGCACAAGAATTATTTAACTATGATTCTGTTCTTCTGCTTAATATAACTGGGACGCGACTACGCGTCGGTCGTCCGACAGGAGCGGGGGAAATCGTGACCTCAACATGCGATTTACATGTAAAACTACTTTAAACTGATTTTTTTCTTAAATTACTTATCTAAATCATGATCCGATTGCACCATTAAATTCGTTGCAATTAAATCTTCAAAAAAAGACCACACATGGATATATTCCGACGAAAAAAAAAGCTTATTATTGAATTATTTTTAAATGTTACACGATGTTCCACCAGGTATATCGAAATTGTTTCGCTAAGTAGATCGAAAATGTTTCACTCGTTTAAATTGGGTGTTGTTTCACCCTATATAAAAATAATGTTTCAACAAATAGCGAAAGAATGTTTTAATTCACTACAACATTAAATCTATACATAGTAAAACATTGTAAGTACACTAAGTGAAACATTTTTCGGTGGAACAAAAAATAAACCGAAGTCCCTTAATATGGGGTTTCTAAAATATGTGGGATTTTTGTTGCAATGGAATGTTTCGTTCACTGCAATGTTAGACATTATGAGTACACTAAGTGAAACATTTTTTGTGGAAAAAAAAATAAACCAAATTCCCTTAATAGAAAGTTTCTAAAATATGTGGGGTTTTTTTTGCAAAAGAGTACTTTAATTCACTACAACATTAGATTTATAAATAGTGAAACATTGTAAATACATTAGGTGAAACATCTTTTGTGAAAAAATGGGAGAGAGTAGTGAGTGGGTCGAACAGATACGCACGTGGAGGAGGGGCGCGCGGGGGAGCATCCGATCCGACTCCCCCCGCCGGACGCCCGGCAATGAGCATTTTCGATATAACTGGCTTATGGTAATGTCATCATTCTTGTCATTCTCATCGTATCTATAGTTAGCTCCAATAACTTGGGACTGCAAGAGAGCAGACAGTCCTGCGAGCTCCAATAATCTGGTAATGAATCCTGACGAACAGACCAAGTACCAGTCAAGATCGACTTGTTGCTGTTACATACTGCCTAGGTGGTGTACATTACACAAGAAATTCAAGAGAGCAGACAGTCCTGCAGCTCCTCCCTTCCCTGCTAGGCTGTTACTCCTCTATGGTCACCTGTGCTTGATTTCATCATCTGCCTTGATCTCAGAAACCATGTCTGTCTTCCTGGGAGGATTGCTACAGTCCCTGTCTCTGCTCTTCCGGGCGGCCTGATCCGGGCCATCTTGGGGATGATACTTCTGCTCGGCAAGAAACGAGAGCGCCGCGACGACGTCGCTGATCATCGGCCTGTTGCTGGCATCCTCCTGCAAGCACATGGAGGCGATCGCGAGAGCTTGGTAAAGCCCCTTGAGGGGGAATTTCTCTTCCAGCAACGGGTCAGCCAGTCTCACGAATCTCTTCTTGTCCTTGACGAGAGGTGCCGCCTGTGTTTGCACACACAGAGAAGCCAGTTAATTAATGCAGCTCGAAATCGGTTAATTTTTGTAGGACGAGGGCAGTGAGTTGCTCACCCATTGGACGAGAACCTGCTCGTGCGTCGGCCTGGAGGTGTCGATCGCCCGCCTGCCGGTGATGATCTCCAGCAGCACGACGCCGAAGCTGTAGATGTCCGACGTCTTGGTGAGCTTGCCGGTCATGGCGTACTCGGGGGCGCAGTAGCCGTACGTGCCCATGACCCGCGTGCTGACGTGGCTCTTGTCGCCGACGGGGCCGAGCTTGGCGAGGCCGAAGTCGGACAGCTTGGAGTTGAAGTCCTCGTCCAGGAGGATGTTGGACGTCTTGAGGTCGCGGTAGATCACCGGCGGGTTGGCCACCTCGTGCAGGTACTCGATGCCCTTCGCCGCGCCCACCGCGATCTTCATCCGCGTTTGCCACGGGAGAGGCTTTGCCTTTGGAGGGAGATCTGCACGCACGCACGCTCGATCGATCAGCGGATTGATCGACGACATGGCGATCCAACGCTGGCTGTGCTGCCCGTACGTACCTAGGAGATGATCCTCCAGCGAGCCGTTTCGCATGCACTCGTAGACGAGGATTCTCTGGTCCATGTCGGTGCAGTAGCCGAGCAGCTTGACGAGGTTGGGGTGGTGCAGGAGGCTGAGCATCAGCACCTCCACCAGGAACTCGCGGTTCCCCTGGAACCCGTCCTTGTCCAGCTGCTTGACGGCGACGATCTGCTTGTTCATGCATATGCGTGCGTTACAGCGCAGGCATGGACATGAGTACATGACATGTAGCATATTAATCGGTGCCTTACCTCGTTGATCTCTTCGAGGTGGCCTCTGTACACCCTCCCAAAGCCGCCTTCCCCGAGCAGGTTGTTCGGGCTGAAGGAGTCGGTGGCGTTGCATAGCTGCCTGTACGTGAGCACCATGCTGGGGATGTTCTGGTGGGTGATCCGTAGAATCCCCTCGGCTGCGTACACGTTGCAGACATCTGCAGCCATGCGTGCACAACAGCTCGTGCATGATCAGCGTGATCATATCGAGGGACGAAGCATCGGTTCTCTCTATGCATATTTTGCTTGCATATATGTTTGTTTACCTGACTTGGACGATATGTCGTTCACGAGGTCGGCCACGGCGTCGTTCTCGTAGCGCCTGCAGCTGGCGCGCTCGCTGCCGTGCTCGGTGGCGGCGGCGTCGCCGTAGTGATCCTTCTTGACCTTCTTCTTCTTCTTCCTCCAGAACCTCTTCTTCCTCCACCTCTTCTTATCCGGCTCGGAGTCCGTCGCCGAAGTCGACGCTTCCTCCTTGCCACGGACACCGGAAGATCCAAGGGCGCTGGCGGACGAGCAGCGACAGGTGCGGGCGCCGCGGAGGAGCGTCTTGCCGTTGCAGCATCTCTTCATCGCCGATGTCAACAGGTCCATCGCGCGAATCGACGCGAGAGTGGGGAAACACCCTCGAGCCGATCCGCGGGGGAAGGCCGGGCGAATTTGTTGGGATACTTCAACAGCGACGCGGGCCACAACTTGTGGACGGGATCCGTTCTTCTTTCCTGGAGGTAGCTGGGACTTGGGAGGCCAGGATCCAAATTTGGCAAAGCCATTGTTTGCTGTTCGATCGGTCCTGTGTGTCTGCATGATGGCAGTTAAACTGGTCATATGAAGTGTCGACCGGGCACTTTGGAAGGTCTTCACGAGAAGTAGGAATCTTGCATGAATACCGTAAACGAATTCCCCTTTGGTAACTTTTCTTTTAATGATGAAAATATATTACATCTCCACGTTCTATCAAAAGACACACAGCTATAAAGTTGCTAAAAAATAAAGATAAAGACAAATCAAATAAGAAACAATGTGTTGGGACAAATCCCTAACTCCCTTTGGCAACTTAGGAAAAGAAAAAACAAAACAGACAATCTTAGGTGTGTTCTACTTCTTCTTTCCCAACTCATCTTCCTCTTCTTTCACGCACACGCCTTTTAAACTGCTAAATGATGCATTTTCTTTGCATGTTTTTTATATGAAGGTTGCTTTAAAATGTCATATTAATACATTCTCAGGTTTTTTAGATTAATATTTAATTAATCATGTGTTAAAATGGGCAACACTATTTTTCGTACGGCTCCACCTCCCAAAGTCAGCCTTAATAGAAATACAAATGCTTATGTGAATAAAAAAAGAAAAAATAATATAAAAAAGGTTCAAATTTAAAAATTCGAGTGATAGTGAAAACTAAAAGTCAATCGGATTTGGATCCGCGGTCACAAAGATTAGAACTCTTTTTACCTTTTCTTTTAGGAAACATTTAATTCAAGGAGTCGTGTTTTTACTAATCTAAAGCTGGCTGTTCCGCCAGCATTTGATTGGTCCACATGGCGCCATAATTTGCGAAATCTCTCAATGAGTTCTGAAAAAAAGTTCTTTAAGCAAAGATCATCACAAATAAAGTGCTAAAATTCAATCCCCTATTTTTTTTTCATGAGTCTCTAATGGGATTTAAGGATAAAAATATCTAACCCTCCAAGGCTTGCTCCCAACTTGAGTAGAGCTAGATTTAAGAAGAAGAGAATGATTGAATTTTGGGGATAAGTTTAAGGTTATTGTTGTAAGTTAATTTTTGCTTACAAACATAACATTATGAAATTAGGAATAGTATAAGACAACCCATTCTAATATATTCGGCAATGTTTTTGCCGCTACCCTTTCAAAAAAAAACATTTTTGCTTAAAAACATAACATATGAAATTAGGAATAGTATATAAGACAACTGTTGGTCACGCCCCACGCTCTTCAGTCTTTGAGGTGAAATCAATTTTCGTAGCAGTTGAGAAATTTTTCTGAGTTTTCAAACAAGAATCACGGTGAACTGGTCCCACCTACCAGCCACCGCTCGCTCTCCTCGGTGGGGGAGAAAAGTATACAACGCCCGCCGCAAGAAAAGCTCGGAGCCCACCCTCCCCCGATCCCGACCGCGACCCTCCAATGCTCCGCAGCACGCGGCCATGGCGTTCCTCAAAACCCTGAACCCTCTCCTCCGCAGAAGCCCCACCCCGATCCCGAACCCCCGCTCCCTCCTTTCCCTCGACGCCTTCCTCACCGCCTCCTCCCCCGCCGCCGCCTCCCACGCCATCGCGCCCGCGCCCTTCGCCGCCGCGGCGCACCACCACGTCCCCATCTGCTCGGGGGGCCCGCTGTTCCTCTCCTCGCCGCCATGGATGCTCTCCCAGTCCGCCACGCCGCTCACCGCCGCGGCCGCCGCTCTCCGCGCCAGGCTCCGGAGGGCCCGCGCGCTCGCCGGCGGCGGCGCCCAGGCTGTCGCGGACGCCATAGGGTGGGAGCCCAGGCAGATCTCCAGAGGTGAGAGTGAGGTGGCGGAGGTGGTGACGGGTGGAGAGAGGTTCCTGAATCTGCCCAATCTGGTGTCGATTGGACGCATGGCGTCGGGGCCGGTTATTGGATGGTGAGCGTTTTCCTTTTGAGTTCTATGTGTGCTTAACTGTGAAACGGATGGAAATTCTTAAATAACTCCATTTCATGGTTGGATTGCGCCTGCTAAATTACAGAATTTTAACTGGGTTCAGCTAGTATTCCATTCAAATAAAACTGCATTGATTGTGTAAATAGTTTTATTAGCGGTACACTGTCTGGATCCAATCTAAGAGTTTGTAACCCTGAAGCCATGAATTGCCATGATACGGTGATTTTATTAGGTGCTCCTGAGCTTGTGGATTGGTGTATAAATTCATGGAAATATTGATTCGATGCATATGCATTGAAAAGTGCTGCCTATGTTTTAAAATTTAGGGCATGGTTTATCTTTAATGTGGATCAAGGAGACAATGAAAATGACTAGACTATGCCCAATTATTCTCTTAAGTACTATATTCAATACATGCATACAAGAAATGAAAACGTGAAGCTGAATATTTATTTTTGGCACAGAGGAACAATAGTAATCTTGCATTGGAGCGTGAAAATGCCCAACATTTATTGGGATCACCATTCAGAAAACCATATGCAAAATTGAATGGATGGATCAACTAAATTTTATTCCTGTACAATGTCTCTTGCAAATGGAAGGACATGCAGCAATCTGATCTGTATTATGTGTGTATGATTATTTAGCTCTAATAATCTAATAGGGAATGAGTATATCATGATATGTTCTCTTGAGGCTTCTCACATTTTTACAGTTTATTACATTTCAAGTTAGTTTGCTGATGGTGGCAAACTTGCTTTTGAATGCTGTAGATTGACAGGTTGAGAACTTGAAATACTTATGTGTGAGGATAGTGTAGGAATCTGCTAAGACGTCAATACAGATATGAACTAGGATACCAGAACTTCCCGTCAAGGATTACACTCTATCAAATGGAGGATCTGCCGCTTTATGTTTTGTTTCTGCTTGATTAGTTTGTGGCCCTGGATATTTTGTCTTATCATGTTATATTTTAGATATAGTATGCTATTAGCCTATTATTTTGCTAATTCTTTCTTTGGTCTTGTTATGATTCTAATGAACCAATGATGTGCCTCAGGATGATTGTGAATGAATGGTATCTTCCTGCTTTTGGCACATTGGCTTTGTCTGGTGCAAGTGATTGGGTATGGATTGCACCTTTTTATTATCAATAGTTTGTATTGATGCTAAGATCATACGCTAATAACCTTACTCATTGTGCTTATTTGTTCTTTGACTGCAGTTAGATGGCTTTTTAGCGAGAAAGATGGGCATCAATTCTGTGTTTGGATCTTATCTGGACCCATTAGCTGATAAGGTTGAATTTCATACTTTCTTGATTTATGTCTCTTCATTAACTTATTCACATATACAATGTCTATGTTTTGCAGGTGTTGATTGGCTGTGTTGCCATAGCAATGGTTGAAAAAGACCTCTTACATCGTAAGTAAAGCAATGTATACTTGTTTGCCAGTTCTTTTAGCATTTCCAAAGCAGAGCAATTACTTTGCAGTTTGCTTGCATCCCCATCTATGGTACCAGTTCTAGTTATGTACTGACGCACCATTCACCAACTTAAAAAAGAACTATTATGATTGCTAGTGACTTATTCTTGTTGCTGTATTCTCCTTTGAATAAATAATTTGGTCAATAAATCAATTAATTTGTATTTTTAATGGTGCTCAAAGCTGGGCTTGTTGGCTTGGTTGTTGTAAGAGACTTGCTCCTTGTGGGTGGTGCTGTCTACAAACGAGCTTCCAGTCTGGGATGGAAGGTAGACTGTTTTACGGAAACTTCAGGATTTTTTTTGGACTATTAAAATTATATTAACTGCTGTATATTGCCCTTGTGCCAGTGGAACAGTTGGTCAGACTTTGTTAACTTAGATGCAATTCACCGTGAGAAGGTCAAACCTCTTTTTATCAGCAAGGTGTGGCTTTGTGTTATCACAACATTTGATCATTTAGGATTATATCCTTATATGTCAAAGCATGACCATATTTTTTGTGTCCAGGTGAACACAGTTTTCCAATTGATGTTGGTTGCTGCTGCTCTCCTTCAGCCAGAATTTGGCACAGAGGAGACTCAGAATTATATTACAGTGTTGAGGTAACTCTTCTCTAATCTTATGTTGTGTTACTTTGTAATTTTTAACCTTTATAAAACCAATTAAACCATTCCTGATGTGAACATACTGTAATGTAAACCCAATAGTTTTAGAAGAAACACTCACGTAGAAGAAAAATCAAATACAAATAGGTGACAATTGTAATAAATGGTTGCAGCTAGAGGGAAACTTGAAGATTTTGCTAACGGAATGTTGTCTGATCCTTAATCTTTTCTGTGTTTCATGCTTTATTTCTTTTGTTTCTTGAAATGCAGCTGGCTTGTAGCTTCTACAACAATTGCATCCACAGTAGGTTATGGTATCAAATATCGTCAGATTAGACCAAGAAGATGATGGCTGTTGCGTGTGTTTGTTTCATCGCTGATGAGAACATCACGTCTTTGTTGGTAAGCATGTATTGATTCTCGGACGTGCATTGGAGTTGTTAACTTCCTTTACATGGTCAAAGATTGGCGAGCCTTTAACGTTTATTTACGAGTTGTTTCCTTGGCCATGCAGTTGTTTGTCAAGCATTTGGAGCAAGACACTGAAGGAAGAGGCCAGACTTTTGAATGAATCAGCTGATGCTTTATATGTTAGGCCTAGGAACACTAGTTAGATTTGGAAGTTTTTTCATAATATCGCTGTTTTTTTGGCTAAGAGCTCAGATCGGATACTAGAGGGCGATGTAGCAGAACTTTGTCTATAGTTTCGTCCATATCGGCTCTGATGTCGGGTGTACAACTGTACATATCTGTTTTGTAGTACTGTTTTATAGAGAGAAAATCACGACTGGTGGAAGCTGGCTGGTTGATTGGTGTTTGGCTTGCCCATGCCTCTCTC